>NC_086448.1:302988298-303588298 GCF_028390025.1 Pseudophryne corroboree | reverse complement strand
TTTGTTCTTCCACATAATATCCACATTAACACATATTGGTTATGACATATTTTACCATTCATCGATGAGGTGGTATATTGAGGCCTAACCGGTTTCTGATAAGTGTACCAGTAAAGGTAAGTACCATTATGAAGGTAAGTATGTTCCAGGGGTAGGTATCCAAATAAATCATCTAGGTACCTTTAAGACATAGGGGTATATGCAATTGCGGTCGAATTCCGGATGGAATTCAACCGTTTTTAAATTTGACACAATTCGACAGTCAGGCACCCTCCCGCCGGGACCCAAATTCGACATATTCAATAAAAAACGGATTAGACAGTCCCGCTGTCGAAAAACGGACCAACTGACGATAGTGTGCGCCCTGGATTCAACTTCATTGACGGCACAAAAGTGTGTACAAAATCCTTTAAAAAAATGTGTGGGGTCCCCCCTCCTAAGCATAACCAGCCTCGGGCTCTTTGAGCCAGTCCTGGTTGTAAAAATATGGGGAAAAAATTACAGGGGATCCCCCGTATTTTCACAACCAGCACCGGGCTCTGCGGGTCCGGTCCTGGTGCAAAAAATACGGGGGACAAAAGACGTAGGGTTCCCCCATATTTTTCACACCAGCACCGGGCTCCACTAGCTGGAGAGATAATGCCACAGCCGGGGGACACTTTTATATCGTTCCCTGCGGCCGTGGCATTAAATCCCCACCTAGTCACCCCTGGCCGGGGTACCCTGGAGGAGTGGGGACCCCTTAAATCAAGGAGTCCCCCCCTCCAGCCACCCAAGGGCCAGGGGTGAAGCCCGAGGCTGTCCCCCACATCCAAGGGCTGCGGATAGGAGGCTGATAGCCAAGTGACAAAATAAAGAATATTGTTTTTTGTAGCAGAACTACAAGTCCCAGCAAGCCTCCCCCGCAAGCTGGTACTTGGAGAACCACAAGTACCAGCATGTGGGGGGGAAATGGGCCCGCTGGTACCTGTCGTTCTACTGCAAAAAAAATACCCAAATAAAAACAGTACATGCACACCGTGATAGTAAAACTTTATTACATACATACACGCCGACACACACATACTTACCTATGTTGACACGCCGACTCGGTCCCCTTCTCCACGTAGAATCCATGGGGTACTTGAAAATAAAATTATACTCACCAAAATCCAGTGTAGATCAGTCCTCTTCTTGTTTGTAATCCACGTACTTGGCAAAATAATAAAACGCAAAACCCGGACCACACACTGAAAGGGGTCCCATGTTTACACATGGGACCCCTTTCCCCGAATGCCGGGACACCCCGTGACTCCTGTCACAGAGGGTCCCTTCAGCCAATCAGGGAGCGCCACGTCGTGGCACTCTCCTGATTGGCTGTGCGCGTCTGAGCTGTCAGACGGCGCATAGCACTATGCCGCTCCGTTATATTCAATGGTGGGAACTTTGCGGTCAGCAGTGAGGTTACTCGCGGTCAACCACTGACCGCAAAGTTCCCACCATTGAATATAATGGAGCGGCATAGTGCTATGCGCCGTCTGACAGCTCAGACGCGCATAGCCAATCAGGAGAGTGCCCTGACGTGGCGCTCCCTGATTGGCTGAAGGGACCCTCTGTGACAGGAGTCACGAGGAGTCTCAGCAGTCGGGGAAAGGGGTCCCATGTGTAAACATGGGACCCCTTTCAGTGCGTGGATCGGGTTTGCATTTTATTATTTTGCCAAGTACGTGGATTACAAGCAGAAGAGGACAGATCTACACAGGATTTTTGTGAGTATAATTTTATTTCCAGGTACCCCATGGATTCTACTGGTGAAGGGGACCAAGTCGGCGTGTCAACATAGGTAAGTATGGGTGTGTCGGCGTGCATGTATGTAATAAAGTTTTACTATCACGGTGTGCGTGTACTGTTTTTATTTGGGTATTTTTTGCAGTAGAACTACAGGTACCAGCGGACCCGTTTCCCCCCAGCATGCTGGTACTTGTGGTTCTCCAAGTACCAGCTTGCGGGTGAGGCTTGCTGGTACTTGCAGTTCTGCTACAAAAAACAATATTCTTTATTTTGTCACTTGGTTATCAGCCTCCCATCCGCAACCCTTGGATGGGTGGTGGGGGGGGGGGGGCAGCCTCGGGCTTCTCCCCTTGCCCTTGGGTGGCTGGAGGGGGGGGGACCCCTTGATTTAAGGGGTCCCCACTCCTCCAGGGTACCCTGGCCAGGGTTGACTAGTTGGGGATTTAATGCCACGGCCGCAGGGACTGATATAAAAGTGTCCGCTGGCTGTGGCATTATCTGTCCAGCTAGTGGAGCCCGGTGCTGGTGTGAAAAATACGGGGGACCCCTACGTCTTTTGCCCCCCGTATTTTTTGCACCAGGACCGGACGCAGAGCCTGGTGCTGGTTGTGAAAATACGGGGGATCCCCTGTCATTTTTAGCCCGTATTTTTACAACCAGGACCGGCTCAAAGAGCCCGAGGCAGGTTATGCTTAGGAGGGGAGACCCCACGCATTTTTTTTCTCGATTTTCAACCCATTCCCACTGAAAAACATGTGCTGATTATTTTAGTCAGTAAAAAAATATTATTTTAAAAAATATATTAAATAATACTTGTGGCTCCTAATAGACAAACCCAAGCAGATAATCCCTTCTAATATAAATAAAAAAACACACAAAAAAAATGTTTTTAACATTTTTTATTAGATCCCGCCAGCAAAATGAGGCGGACTGAAATTGACGAAATTACTGTCGAAAAGCACTGTTGTCGAATCGACATTCTTCAATTGAATATACTTTTGTCCAATAAATATTTGCTATTGACCGCATATGGGAGGTGATTCCGAGTTGTTAGCTCGCTAGCTGCTTTTAGCAGCATTGCACACGCTAAGCCGCCGCCCTCTGGGAATGTATCTTAGCTTAGCAGAAGTGCGAACGAAAGATTAGCAGAATTGCGAATAGAAGTTTCTTAGCAGTTTCTGAGTAGCTCCAGACTTACTCAGCCATTGCGACCAGCTCAGTCCTTTTCGTTCCTGGTTTGACGTCACAAACACACCCAGCGTTTGCCCAACCACTCACCCGTTTCTCCAGCCACTCCTGCGTTTTGCAACTCGAACGCCTGCGTTTTTCCGCACACTCCCATAAAATGGCCAGTTTACGCCCAGAAACACCCACTTCCTGTCAATCGCACTATGATCAGCACAGCGATGAAAAAGCTTCGTTATGCCGTGAGTGAAATTCCTAACTTTTGTGTAAAATAACTAAGCGCATGCGCTCTGCGAATCTTGCGCATGCGCAGTAAGCGACTAATCGCAGTATAGCGAAAATCGGCAACGAGCGAACAACTCGGAATGACCCCCATTGATGTGTAAACATTTTGGTCTTCTACATAATATTCACATTAGTAAAAATTGATTGACATATTTCACCTTTCATTGATAAGGTAGTACATTGAGACCTAACTGGTTTCTAAAGAGTGTACCAGTGAGGGTATTTACTAGTATATATTGCATCATCCTGTAATTTTATTTGCTTATTAGGAAAACAAGTTTAGACTACACATCTATCCAATGGGCTTTGTGTAATACTAGAAGATGAAGAGATAGTGATAAAACATAATGATCCCCCTTCATGGAGGACAGTGGTTGAGATGAGTGACTCTGTGTTGCGATGCGGAGTTATATAATCCACTATTAATATACTGCAGTTGTGAAGTGAACAGGCTGGTGCATGCTATAAAGTGAAAAAGTGTATGAAAAAGTGCCAGTGAACAAACAACATTAGTGAAGCAAAAGTTGAGTAACAGGAAAATAAAAAAGGGGAGGGGGGAGAGGGAGGGATAGGGGGGGAAGGGACAGAGGGAAGGCCAGAAGGGAGGGGAGAGAGAGAGGGGAAAGGGAAGTGTACGTGCAAAAATCATACGACATCCATCCAGAATGATTAGAGTTGGTTGATGTTAAGTTGAGGGTGAGAGTGACATGAGAAGAAAATATGTAAAGTTATATGCAATTGCGGTCGAATTCCCGAAAATGTCGAAGAACGGGACATTTTCGCCCCAAAAAAAAATTCGACAATGCAATTCAGTACTTTTCGTCAATAAAACGGACTTTCCAAATTCGACTTTTTGAAATTCGACATTTGGCAAATTCAACATTTCTGCAATGGTACAAATGCGGCATTTCGACAAAAGTATATTCAATTGAAGATTGTAAATTCGACAACAGTGCTTTTAGACAGTAAATTTGTCATTTTCAATCCGCCACACTTTGCTGGCGGAATCGAATAAAAAATTTAAAAACATGTTTTTTTTTGTGTTTTTTTTATTGGTAATAGCATATCTATTTATATTAGAAGGGATTAGGTACTTGGTTTGTCTATTTAGGAGGCACAAGTATTATTTATATATTTAAAAAAAAAATTTTTATGGAATGGGGTAAAAATCCGGGAAAAAAATGTGCGGGGTCCCCCCTCCTAAGCATAACCAGCCTCGGGCTCTTTGAGCCGGTCCTGGTTGCCAAAATACGGAAAAACAAATGACAGGGGATCCCCCGTATTTTAACAACCAGCACCGGGCTCTGTGTCCGGTCCTGGTGCAAAAAATACGGGGGACAAAAAGAGTAGGGGTCCCCCGTATTTTTTGTACCAGCACCGGGCTCCACTAGCTGGACAGATAATGCCACAGCCGGGGGTCACTTTTATACAGCGCCCTGCGGCCGTGGCATTAAATATCCAACTAGTCACCCCTGGCCGGGGTACCCTGGAGAAGTGGGGACCCCTTCAATCAAGGGGTCCCCCCCAGCCACCCAAGGGCCAGGGGTGAAGCCCGAGGCTGTCCCCCCCATCCATGGGCTGCGGATGGGGGGCTGATAGCCTTGTTGAAAATGAAAGAATATTGTTCTTGTAACAATTTATGTCACTCAACTGTCTCTCAAGTTCCTCCAGATACATAGTTCTTGACCATAATACTATATTGCCTCCCTTGTCTGAAGGTTTTATGATGGTATCTTGCCATTTTGTAATCTCGTTTAATGCAGTTCTTTCTCCTATACTCAGATTGTTGGTATAGTTCTTATTCTGTAGGTATAGTTGATCGAGATCTTTCGACACAAGTCTCTGAAAAACTTCCACTTGTGGGAAAATGTTTGTATAGGGAAAAAAAAATTTCAGATACAGAAGAGCCATGGCACCAAAAAAAAGATCCAGTCTGGGTCGCAGCTCCTCAGCTGCAAGAAGTAAAATAGTGGAGTCCCCATTTGCAAAACAAACATGTCAGTCACCCAATACTGCTAGACATGCAGCCTCGGGGAACATTGAGTCGGCAGCTGCAACATAAACACGTCAGTCAATCAAGGCTGCACAAACTGCTACATCCAGCGCCATGGAGTCCCCGGCTGCAAGACAAACCCGCCAGTCAGCCAATGCTGTACAAATACTTGCCTCGAGAGCCATGGAGTCACCAGCAGCAACACAAATTCAACAATATGCTAATGCTGCAAGAACTAACTTTCTCAGATTAAAACCATGGCGATACTTTAAACATGCTGCATTTCTAATGATGCAAATATTCAGTATGTGATTAAGGTAAATATTGGGAACATGTCCAAGAAATGCATGCAATTTAGTGTTAAAACATGGGGCAGAGAAGCACCTGGCATGTATTTCTGTGGGGGCAAGGTGAATTTCCCACCACTTTTGTCTTACTTAAGTCTCAGGTTGCTGGAACACACAATAAATCAAAAGTGTTTTGCTTAGACTTTTGAAAATATAACTCTGCTCTACAAATGACACCTTTTGGAGCAACAGGTCCCATGGAAGATTCAACATACATGCATGTAAAATGTAAAGTTCAGAGTCAATTCTACCATAGAGTAGGATCATTACTGCCAATTTCCAAAGAGAATAAGCATTTCCTTAAAATTTACTTAATTGGAGATGGGAAATAGGAAGCAAAAAGCTGATGTGAAAAACGGGGAAACAAACAACATTGTTCATAACTCAGTGTTGAGGTAACATTGACTAAAAATGGTTAGAAAGATCCTTTTCATAGGTAAAAACAGGATTTTAATACCTACCGGTGAATCCTTTTCTCCTAGTCCGTAGAGGATGCTGGGGTCCACTTCAGTACCATGGGGTATAGACGGTTCCGCAGGAGCCATGGGCACTTGAAGACTTTTCTAGAGTGTGAACTGGCTTCTCCCTCTATGCTCCTCATCCAGACCTCATTATAGGAACTGTGCCCAGGGAGACGGACATTTCGAGGAAAGGATTTACTTTAAAGTTAACGGTGAGATTTACACCAGCTCACACTTCAACCATGCTGCACAACATGGTATTCAACAAAACACATGCCAACAGCATGAACATTACATCAAACGTGCTGAAAACATTTTCAACAAAATAACAACTGCAGGTAAAGTACGCACTGGGGCTTTGGTATAACCCCATGGTACTGAAGTGGACCCCAGCATCCTCTACGGACTAGGAGAAAAGGATTTACCGGTAGGTATTAAAATCCTGTTTTCTCATACGTCCTAGAGGATGCTGGGGTCCACTTCAGTACCATTGGGTTATACCAAAGCTCCAGTACGGGCGGGAGAGTGCGGGTGACCCTGCAGCACCGATTGACCAACCTGTAGGTCCTCATCGGCCAAGGTGTCAAACTTGTAAAACGTGTTTGCCCTTGACCAAGTAGCTGCTCGGCAAAGCTGTAATGCCGAGACCCCCTGGGCAGCTGCCCAGGACGAGCCCACCTTTTTAGTAGAATGGGCAGTCACCGGAGTCGGTAACGGCAATCCTGCCGTAGAATAAGCATGCTGAATCATACCTCTGATCCAGCGCGCAATAGTCTGCTTAGAAGCAGGACCCCCAATCTTGTTTGGAGCACACATAGCCTCTGTTTTCCTTATCCGAGCCATTCTAGAGACATAGATTCTCAAAACCCCAACCACATCTAGGGACTTTGAAGCAGCGATGGTGTCAGTAGCCACTGGCACCACAATAGGCTGGTTTATATGGAAAGAAAAAAAACACCTTTGGAAGAAATTGTTGACGAGTTCGTAACTCAGCTCTATCTTCATGGAGAACCAAGTAAGGCTCTTGTGAGACAAGGCCCCTAACTCGGACACCCTTCTTGCGGATGCCAAGGCCAACAGCATGACCACTTTCCAAGTGAGAAATTTCAACTCAATCTCCTGGAAAGGTTCAAACCAATCCGATTGAAGGTATCGCAACACCACGTTAAGATCCCATGGTGCCACAGGAGGCACAAATGGAGGTTGGATGTGTAGCACCCCCTTCACGAATGTCTGAACTTCTGGAAGGGAGGCCAATTGTTACTGAGAGAAAACGGACAAGGCCGAAATCTGGACCTTGATTGAACCCAATCGTAGGCCCGCATCCACACTCGCCTGGAGAAAATGGAGAAAACATCCTAACTGAAACTGTTCTGTTGGAGCCTTCTTGGTTTCACACCAAGACACATTTTCTCCAAATATGGTATAATGTTTAGACGTTACTCCCTTCCTGGCCTGAATAAGAGTTGGAATGACTTCTTTGGGAATACCCTTATGGGCTAGGATCCGGGGCTCAACAGCCATGCCATCAAACGTAGCCGCGGTAAGTCTTGATACACACACGGCCCCTGCTGCAGCAGGTCCTCGCGGAAAGGAAAAGACTGAGGATCTTCTATGAGCAACTCCTGAAGATCTGGATACCAAGCTCTCCTTGGCCAGTCTGGGACAATGAGGATCACTCAAACTCCTGTTCTTCTTATGATTTTGAGAACTTTCGGAACGAGTGGAAGTGGAGGGAAGACATACACCAACCGAAACACCCACTGGGTCACTAGTGCATCCACTGCTATTGCTTGAGGGTCTCTTGACCTGGAACAATATGTCTGAAGCTTCTTGTTGTGACGAGATGCCATCATGTCTATTTGAGGAATTCCCCAAAGACCTGTCAACTCTGCAAAGACTTCTTGGTGGAGGCCCCGCTCTCCTGGATGGAGATCGTGTCTGCTGAGGAAGTCTGCTTCCCAGTTGTCCACTCTCAGAATGAAAATTGACGACAGAGCTTTTGCATGTCTTTCTGCCCAGAGGAGGATCTTTGACACCTCTGTCATTGACGCTCTGCATTTCGTTCCGCCCTGACGGTTTATGTACGCGACTGCTGTTACATTGTCCGACTGGATCTGTACGGGTTGATCTTGAAGAAGATGTACCGCTTGTAGAAGGCCGTTGTAAATGGCTCTCAACTCCAGATAGTTTATGTGAAGACAAGCTTCATGACTTGACCATCTTCCTTGGAAGCTCTTCCCCTGTGTGACTGCTCCCCAGCCTCGGAGACTTGCATTCGTGGTCACCAGGATCCAGTTTTGAATCCCGAACCTGCGTCCCTCTAGGACAGTCATTCCCAACCACGGTCCTCAAGGCACACCAACAGTGCAGGTTTTAGTGATATCCAGGCTGCAGCACAGATGGTTAAATCAAAATAACTAAGCTACTAATTAAGTCACCTGTGCTGAAGCCTGGATATCACTAAAACCTGCACTGTTGGTGTGCCTTGAGGACCGTGGTTGGGAAAGCCTGCTCTAGGAGGTGAGAACTGTGTAGCCACCACAGGAGCGAAATTCTGGCTTTGGATGACAGGATTATCCTCTGAAGCATGTGTAGATGGGATCCAGACCACTTGTCAAATAGGTCCCACTGGAATACTCTGGCATGGAATCGGCCAAACTGTTTGGCCTCGTAGGCCGCTACCATCTTCCCCAACAACCGAATGCATTGATGAATCAACACTCTTGTTGGTTTCAGAATTTGACCATTCTCTGGATTTCCAGAGCCTTTTCTACTGGAAGAAATACCCTCTGTACTTCTGTGTCCAGTATCATCCCCAGAAAGGACAATCTTGTCGTCGGTTCCAATTGTAACTTTGGAAAACTTATGATCCAACCGCGATGTTGAAGTACTGTCAGGGAGAGTGCCATGTTCTGCACCAACTTTTCCCTGGATCTCACTTTTATCAGGAGATCTTCCGGGTCAGTAATTATATTGACACCTTGCTGTCGAAGGAGGACCATCATCTCCTGCCATCACCTTGGTGAAAACTCTCGGCTCCGTGGAAGGTCCGAACGGCAACGCCTGAAATTGGCAATGACAATTCTGTCTTGCGAATCTCAGATAAGCTTGATGTGGAAGATAATTGGGAACGTGTAAATAGGCATCTTTTATGTCTACTGACACTATGAAGTCCCCCTCCTCCAGACTGGAAACCACTGCCCTCAGAGATTCCATCTTTAACCAGAACCTTTGCAGGTAGAGATTCAGAGTATACAGGTTTAGAATCGGTATGATCGAGCCATCCGGCTTCGGAACCACGAATGGGGTTGCAATAAAACCCTTCTCCTTGTTGTAACAAGGGAACCAGGACAAAAACTTGATCCTTACACAATTTTTGTATTGCTGCTGCCACCAGTTCCTGGGGAAATGTCTTGAAACTCCAGTTTGTACCCGTGGTACTCTATTTGTATGACCCACAGGTCCAAGCCAGATTGAACCCAGAACTGACTGAAGAGTTTCAGACGTGCTCCCACCTGAGCGGACTCTCGCAAGGGAGCCCCAGCGTCATGCTGAAGATTTGGCAGAGGCAGAGGTTGATTTCTACTCCTGTGATCCTGGAGACACTGTGGACTTTATTTCCTTTTCCCTTTCCTTTTACCCACAAAAAAAGGGGAACCTTTACCCTTTTTTGTAATTTTTGGGCCGAAATGACTGCATCTGAGAGTGATGTGTCTTTTTCGCCGGTCCAGGAGCAATAGGCAAGAATGTCGACTTACCTGCGGTAGCCACAGAAACTAAAGCATCCAACCCATCTCCAAATAAGGACTCACCTTAATACGGGAGAGCCTCCACATTCCTGTTGGAATCTGGGTCAGCATTCCATTGGCGAATACACAACGCACTCCGGCTGAGTTTGCAATGGTAGCAGCTCTTGATCCCAAGAGACCAATATCTTTCATGGTTTCTAGCATGTACGCAGCAGCGTCTTTGATATGACCTAATGTTAGGAGTATCTCCTCTCTATCTATTGTGTCAATGTCTGATGACAAGTTTTCTGACCACTTTTCAATAGTATTACTCACCCACGCACAAGCAATGGTAGGCCTGAGTAGTGTCCCATTGGCCACATCAATAGATTACAACGTAGTCTCCAACTTGCAGTCTGCCGGCTCCTTAAGTGAAGCCGTCCCAGGCGCAGGGAGAAACACCTGTTTTCTTTAACCGTGACAGGGCACTGTCTAAAATGGGGGGTGACTCCCACCTTTTCCTGTCCTCTGCATGGAAAAAGCTAAGCTGCCTGACTTCTTCTGGGAATCAAAAATGTATTTTCGGGTTAAACCAGACTCCCTCCAAGAGACTGTTCAGCTCATGAGGTGGAGGGAAAGTTACATTACAGTACTTCTTTACTAAAGTAAGCCTGCTCCTGTGGTAAAGGAGGGGCCCCGTAACTTCTAATACCTCCTTTATAGCTAAAAACATGTTTTTAATGATTTTCGCTAACTTAGGATCTATTCCCCTGGAATCACCATTGTCGACACAGGAATCAGCGTCCGTGTCGGTATCATTTCATACTACTTGAGCAAATGTTTATGTGACCATGTGAATGAAAGGCAGAAATATTAAAAATCACATCTTAAACAGATTATTTTCAGTTTTCTGCATGAGACTCAGACTTATCCAATCTCTTACTGATATGATTCACACTAGCATGTAAATCTTTCACCCAGTCAGGCTCTTGGTGTCACATTACAACTTTGTGTCCCTAACATGGCTCCCACAAAGGAAGAGCTCCCTGCCTCAGACATGTCACACACGTGCACAATCACACCACAGACACTCCGGGGCTTATAGGGGACAGACCCACAGTAATATCTGTCAGAGGGACACAGAAAGGAATTGCCAGTCCACAACTCTGCGCTTAAATAAAAAATCCCTGTGTCGTGTACTTTGTACACAGAGACTTTCCGCTCTGTATATATTGTCCATAATAGGTTATAATACCACAATATACACTTTCCCCCCCTTTTTTCACTCTGATACTAAAATCATAAGTTGAGAGGAGGATCAGCGTTTCTTCCCTTGCTTTTTGCTGGAAGAAAATGGCGCTGAACAGTGTGCTGGCTGCCTGAGGAAGAAGACCCGCCCACTGTAATGGCGCGTTTTTCCTCAGCAAACATGAGGTAATATTTATACTGGCGGGGGTGTAGAATTGTGCCACAGCCCAATATGCTACCTTTTTGCCAGTCAGAGTAGGTTTTCATGCTGCCCAGGGCACCCCCCTCCGCGCCCTGCACCCTGCTGTGCGCTGTGTATGGATAGCATATCCGCGCAGTGTTCCCGCTCGCTGCATGGTACCTTGAGCCGTCACGATGACCGGAGGTCCCTCTTGTAGATTTCCGGTAATAATACTCACACCTCTTCTGACTTCTGGCTCTGTTAGGGGGGTGACGGCGTGCTGTGGGAGTGAGCGCATAGCCGCAGCTAGTGTTCAGTTCGCTTCAAGAGCTAATGGTGTCCTGTCAGCAAGAAGCAGAGCCATTCAGGAAGTTGGTTTCTACTTCTTCCCCGTAAGTCCCACGAAGCAGGGAGACTGTTGCCAGCAGTCTCCCTGAAAATAAAAAACCTAACATAAAGTCTTTCAGTGAAACTCAGTAGAGCTCCACTGGAGTGCGACCAGTCTGCTGGGGCACATTTTCTAAACTGAGGTCAGGAGGAGGGGCATAGAGGGAGGAGCCAGTTCAAACTCTAGAAAAGTCTTAAAGTGCCCATGGCTCCTGCGGAACCGTCTATACGCCATGGTACTGAAGTGGACCCCAGCATCCTCTAGGACGTATGAGAAACCATAGTAGCAAACAGTGGGGTCCTTTTCATGATTAACGTAATGGGGTTATAGGCCATGATGGCTGCAAATGTACTTTAAGGTTCATTCGTCAACCCATTGTGCAATATCAAACAATAATATACATTTTTACTCATAACGGTGGGATGATCAATTAAAATATGCTCACAAGAGAAAACAATATAGGTTTATCTGAATCTCAGGGAGGAGCTACAAAATTGTTCTCCTATATCGCCATAAGAATTACCACATCATAGAATGGATCTTAAGTTCCAGAAACAGTGGTTCGTAAAAAACAAAACAACATGTTGCCCAAAGGCAAAAAAAGATTGAACCCTTCCATATACATAAAACTTGTCATTTAATATTATACATACCTAAGTGAAGACAGGATGAGCAGTTTTACGTCTCCAGTAGACCAAAAACTGCAATTAAGATGTCTTTTCAAAGGCTTCTAAACCCGGCAAATGCAGAACTGATAGATTACTTCTTATACAACACAAAATGAACAAGAAAAAGTTAGTTTTGCTTGTGGTCTCTAATTTACTTTACATTAATTCAGTTTTATCTATTTGGGGCTCTAATAAGTCTGCTTTCTCTTGCAGAAAATTTCTGTGGTATGTTTTCCAAGCATTTTAATAACTCTGCTGTTTAATTATTGAAAGGCTATTTTTCTTAGATATGTCTTAATCATATTAGAAATATAAATGAGTTTTGTAGTTGGAAAAAAATACATTGTGCTCTATATGCATTGCTCTTAGAAGTGATTTTTGTACTTTTATTGGACTCCAGGAAAGAGGAAAACTGGTTCTGCTTGACCATTACCTGTGAAACCAAAGCCTTTAATCAATGGCTCTGATTGTCATCTCTGGCTCAAATAACCTATTTAGCAAAGCTGATTATCGTGCACAGTTAATGTCTTATCAAAGTGTTAATTAAAATAATGAAACAAATATTTAGGTTTTATTTATATGAATGTATTCAATCAATTTATTCTTAATTAAAATAATTGAAAATAATTTTTTATTTGGCTTCAGTAAAGGAACCTGTAGATGGCTGCAAACCGCAGTAGCACGTATGGGAACAAAATGACTGTCAACCTCAATTGGGAATATTTTGACCAGGCCAAATGGCAGGATTTGCCCATGTATGGGCACTATTAGCTGGGAATTATAAAAGAAGGAGGTCAATATCAATAAGACTCACTGATGAATACTAGCTACCTCCATTTGTAGGTTATGGGTAAAATAAGCTGACACGTAGTCCTTCATGAGGTTTCAATAAGAATACCTGTTCTTTTGATGAGAATGTTTCAAAACATGTACTGAACTCATGATATATGCTGCACCTGTCATCATTGCCCTGAGGCTCCAGCAACAACTGTGGCAATCAATATTACACACAACTTACAATGCATAACTGTATCACTAAACTCACAAAAATACTCATGTTAAGGGTAATTTATGAACTGCAACATTTTAAATCCATACTCTTTTTCTTGGATGCCTATTTCTGTACAACTACACACAGTTCTGCAAGACATTGCATTTGCAATCCAAAATGGAGGCATCTGCAAAGAAGGAAAAGTTTGCAGTGCTATATAATAAGTTGGGTGTAACGGAGACATTCTATGCACTTTACAGTTGCACTGCTGCAGGCAGGACCATAACTAGGGGGTCTATTTACCGAGCCTTGGATGGAGATAAAGTGGACAGAGATAATGTACCAGCCTAATTGCCATGTCACAGGCTGTGTTTGAAAAATGACAGTTAGTAGATGGTTGGTTGGGACTTTATCTCCGTCCACTTAATCTGCTTTCAAGACTTAGTAAATAGACCCCTAGGAGCCCTGGGCACTGTCATTCCTGACAATGGTAGCCTCACCCCTTCTGCATGATGTTATGCACTCGGAGAACACTCGGAGGGCATAGCCAGCACCAGGTAACCCAGTCACAGTGCTGGCAGCAGTTAAGCACATTTTTCGAGGCACTTCAGCCAATGTGATAAGTCACACATGAAATAAAGGTAGTCCTGATATGCTCTCTCCCTAACCCACAGTTATGTTAATCTTAATTTTTGATATATATATACAACGCTTACATATTATAGATCATTTTACAGCAAATATTTAGTATTTCACATCAGTCTCTTCCACAGAGGAGCTTGCAATCTATATTCCCTATCACATGCAGGCACATACACACTAAGGTTATTTTTTGCCAGAATTCAATTATCCTATGTCTTTACCTTGTGGGAGATAACTGGAGCACTGGAGAAAAAACAACCAACCACAGGGAGAAAACCCAAACCCAAATTTACTGTACAAATAGCACACAGATGGATGGAATCAAACTCACAACCCCAAATGCTGTTAGGTAGTTAACCACTGTGCCATTATGCTGCCCATGTACCTTTTCAGGGTTTATAAGCAAAGCCTGGTGCACACAGATTTTAAATAGTTGTTTGTAAGGGTTGGGTATGGGATCCAGACAGCCAGGATGCCGGCGATCGGAATACAGACAGCGGAATCCTGAAAGTCAGAATCCAGACACATTTTGGTACAGTAGGTAGGCTAACCCTACCCCTTACCCTCCCTACCCACAGCCTAACTCTAACCCTTCCCTGACACAGACTAACCCTAAACTTCCCCTCCCCCCCCAGCTCCGATAGTTACTTTGGCATTGTGACTGTCAGGATTCTGAGCGGTGTTGGGATTCCGATGCTGGTCTTCTGACTGGCATTATCCTGATTTGACGAGATGCCAAGTAGATCCCGATTGTAAAGTCCTGGAAGTGTGTGTGCACCTTAAAATGTGCAGGCAGGAACTTGTGCACATGAAGAAAAATTGCAACTTGGCACATTATGGTTTATTAATAGCTGCTCCTAAATAAAATTATCAACTTAGTGCATTTAGAAACAAATTTTAAGCAATAAAGTAAAATATTCATAGGTGTTTTAAGAGAAAATAAGTACCTATGCTTCCTCAAGAGGGCAAGTTCACTGAGGGGCCCTACACACTGGCCGATCCGCCGCCGAGCTGCCTGACGGCGGATACGACTGACGGGCGACCCGGCGGCGGGGGGGCAGTGACGGGGGGAGTGAAGTTTCTTCACTCCCCCCGTCACGCGGCTCCATTGAAGTGCAGGCAAATATGGACGAGATCGTCCATATTGGCCTGCATGCACAGCCGACGGGGGACCAGCGATGAACGAGCGCGGGGCCGCGCATCGTTCATCGCTGGAGCCTCCACACTGAAAGATATGAACGAGTTCTCGTTCATTTATGAACGAGATCGTTCATATCTTTCAAACAAATTGGCCAGTGTGTAGGGCCTATGAGTAACACATATCAACTTAAAGATTCCCCCACTAACTTGATATTATGTAATTTACCAACTAAGGGAACTGGTGCTCTGCTGATAATTATCAACTAGAAATTTGGTAACTGCTCAATCCAATTAGTAATGTCATCCAGGTGCATGAAAAGGAGGGGTAATTCTGAACAAGAAACAAAAGACAAGTATCCCCCAGCACTCTGGATGACATCAGCAGCAGGATTTGAAAACTACAGTGTAGTAGATAATTCAGAGATCACAGTTACATATATTTGCAAAGATATGGGAAGCCCCCAGGCCAACATCACGGCATCTCTGGGTACTGGTGGGTCCTAATACTAAGGTAATTGTCAACTGCCTGGAGAAAGAAGATGACTCAATGCCTGCGGTTGCTGGATGCCAAGAGCCAGGAACTAGAGCTGTTCTTGCATTTGCAAACTTGCTGGAGACAGAAATTAGGCCCAGATTTTTCAAGGCTTGGAGAGTGATAAATTGCACGGTGCTAAAGTACCAACCAATCAGCTCCTAACTGCCATGTTACAGGCCATGTTTGAGCTGAGCTGTTACCATCTCCCTGAGGGGGTTGATTCAACTGGGAAATTGTGTCAGGACAATGTATACACTCTGTGTAATGGCAGTGATGGAGTTACTACTAATCAGCTTGTGACTGGGGGACTACATGCCACTTCATGCCTCATTACTGACTAATCTATAATGCAGCTGATATAAATATATATACATACGTTATGGTATGAACTTACCGTTGATTTCTCTTATGTCCACAGGTATCCACAGGCTAACATTGGGATATGCCGGAGCGACAGCGGAATTGGCACCAAACAGTCACAAGCTTTCTGGCCTCCCGGGATGCATCAGGGCTTCTCCATATAATCCCGCCCACTGACTCAGTCAAATCAGTTCTTTCCACAGCAATTTAGGCAGGAGCATCAGGTAGAAACCTATTTAGGCGATAAGAACACACATGCACACCCTTCCATGCAAGAGGGAAGAGGTTTAGTGATTGTCTAGATCCTCAAATCAGGTGCGTCAGGGTGGGATCCCTGTGGATACCTGTGGACATAAGAGAAATCACGTTATCAACGGTAAATTCTTACCATAACGTATATTTCTCTGGCTGGGTCCACAGGTTATCCACAGGATAACATTGGGATTCCCAAAGCCAGTTTAGTGGTGGGGACGCTCCTGATTAGACAGATGAACCTTTCGCCCGAATTCAGCATCATGAGAGGCAAAAGTATCCATGGCATAATGTCTAATGAAAGTGTTAATGGAAGACCATGTGTCTGCCTTAACAATCTGTTCTGCTGAAGCACCATGTTGTGCTGCCCATGACGAATCTACCTTACGTGTAGAGTGTGCAGAGACATTAGCCAGAGTAGGGAGATGAGCATGAGAATAGGATGCTGAAATTACCATTCGGAGCCATCTTGCCAGCGTCTGTTTACTAGCAGGCTATCCTTTTCTATGAAATCCGTAGGAGGATGAAGAGAGAATCTGTTTTTCTGATGGCACTAGTACGATCTATGAAGATTCTTAATGCCCGGACCACGTCCATCGACGCTTCTCCCGCAGAAAGTCCCGATACCTGAAAAAGCTGGGACTACAATCTCCTCGTTAAGGTGAAACTTAAAAACCACCTTCGGAAGATAACCAGATCTAGTTCTAAGAACTACCTTATCTGGAAAAAATATTAGAAAAGGAGACTTACACGATAGTGCTCCTAAATCTGACGCTCTTGTAGCTGGCACCCTTGCCAGTAGAAATAGCACTTTAGCCATTAACCATTTAAGATCTGCTCTCTTAAATGGTTCAAACGGAGGTCCCTGAAGGATTTTAAGAACTAAATTCAAATCCCAGGGAGCTGCAGGAAGAACAAACGGAGGTTGAATGTGTACAACTCCCTGAAAGACAGTATGCACATGCTGTAAGTCAGCAATCTTTCTCTGAAACCAGTTAATGCTGATACTTGAACTCTCAAGGAAGCTACTTTCAACCCCTTCTCCAATCCTGCTTGAAGAAAATCCCAAATCCTGGATACTTTAAAAGATCTTGGATTCAAACTTCTTTCACTATACTAATGAATAAATACGTGCTTAAGGCTTTCTTGCTCTAAACATAGTTTGAATTACTTGTTTTGAAAATCCCCTTCTAGGATAGAGGTTTCAACAGCCACGCCGTCAAAGACAGACGATCCAGATGGCTGTGATAACAAGGACCCTGCATTAACAGATCTGGACGTTGAGGGAGCAGTATTGGTGCTTCCATGGACATCCTTAGTAGATCTGTGTACCAATGCCTTCTGGGCCAAGCTGGAGCTATTAGCATTATGACTCCTTTTGCTTGCTTTATTTTTCTTACTACCCTGGGTAACAGGGATATTGGAGGGAACAGATATGCCAGATGAAATTTCCAATTCACTGACAGTGCGTCTACAAGGATCGCTCCTGGATCCCTTGTTCTTGATCCGTACCTTGGAACCTTGTTGTTTAGACACGACGCCATGAGATCTATCTCTGGTACACCCCATCTGTTTACTAGAGTCTGAAACACTTCTGGGTGCAATGCCCATTCGGTATCCTGAATGGAGTGTCGACTGAGAAAATATGCTTCCCAGTTCAGTACTCCTGGAACAAACACTGCTGACAATGCTGGATGATGGAGCTCTGCCCACTTTAGTATGTGAGACACTTCCTCCATCAGTCTCTTGCTGTGAGTTCCTCCCTGATGATTGAGGTACGCTACCGCTGTTGCATTGTCTGAGCGGATCTGGACTGGTCTTCCTTGCAGACTGTCCTTTGCCTGATCTAGAGCCATATACATGGCCCTTATTTCTAACAGATTTATTGGCAGGCGACTTTCCCTTATGGTCCATTTTCCCTGGAACCAAAGGCTTTCGAGCACCGCTCCCCAGCCTTGAAGACTGGCGTCTGTTGTCAGTACTTGCCATTATTTTATCCAAAAGGGTCTCCCCTTGTTTAAATGGTCTGTCTGTAGCCACCAAGCTAGAGACCTTTTGTCACAACTGAGGGCCTGAGCTGACGGGAGGCAGCCTCAGTTGTAGGGGCTGAGATGTACCGGAACCTGGGAGGTTGTATCAGACCCCTGGACATGTAAGTAACATGAATAATAACTGCCCGAAGGCGTGACCACGACAACTTAGATAAAAGTCAATGATGTTTATTATGACAACTCCGCAACACAGCAGCAGTAAAAGAAAACGTAAAAGTCAGCAAATAATAAATACAGTTCCTGGGTACTACAGGATGGCAGGAGCCACAGGGCACTGGTAGTGTGAGATAGTTCTTATGATCTTCTAGATGGAAAGTCCTTACCAGGCCCGACTGTAGCAATGGAGATAACCCAGGATTGTGCCAGCTGGTGTTCCAGGAAAAGCTGGGTTGCTGAAGGTAAAACAGCTGCTGTGGATACTGGCTGGAACCAGACTGTTGTTAGCACGGAGTGGATACTGGCTGGAACCAGTTAAATAATAAATGAACTTGGGAGCGATGAAATATGAACTGAAATGTAGAACTTGAGAGCGGAGAAATAATAATACCGGTGGAGAGTGGTAAAGTGTAGAAAGGACACCGGCCCTTTAAGGGAAGCTGTACTCTGCTGGAAGCTGAGCTGGAAGCAGGTAATGTTGTAGCTGGAAACAGATGAATCCACAATGGATTGGAGAGTCAGGCTACACCGCAGGTGGAATGCTGGTGCGGGTCTCTATGGTGGAAGTCTTGAGACAGGAGCTGGAACCTGGAAGACAATCACAGGAGAGAGACAAACAGGAACTAGGTTTGACAACCAAAGCACTGACGCCTTCCTTGCTCAGGCACAGTGTATTTATACCTGCAGCAAGGAAGGGATTGGCTAGGCAATTATGCAGATTATCAATACTGAGAACAGATTGGTGGAAATGATCAGCTGACAGAATCCAAGATGGCTGCGCCCATGCAGACACTTGGAGGGAAGTTTGGTTTGTAATCCATGTGGTAATGAAAACAGTAATGGCGGCGCCGGCCACCGGAGACAGGAGGCGCCAGGCTGACAGATGCACATCCAACCACGCGGACACAGCGGAGGCCGCGGCTGACGTAATCGCCACTCAGACACTCTGCATGCAGAAGTTCAGGGACGGCGGCGGAGGCCGCGGGAGACGCCATGCCAGGTGTAATATGGCGTTTACTGTGACAGCGTCCCAGAGTGACAGGAGAGGATACAGGAATGTACACATCAGGATAACAGATGGGATCCGGTCCTGGAGCGCTGAGCCAGCCTTAGGAGGCATCTGATGGGTAAGAAATGGCGTCCAGATACCCGGATCGTGACAGCACCCCCCCCTTTAGGAGTGGCCCCAGGACACTTCTTTGGCTTTTGAGGAAACTTGGAATGGAATCTCCGGACCAAGGCAGGAGCATGGACATCAGAAGCATTGGTCCATGAACGTTCCTCAGGACCATAACCCTTCCAGTCAATAAGATATTGTAGTTGACCGTAACGGTGACGTGAGTCCAGGATCTTGGCCACTTCATACTCAACGCCTCGTTGAGTTTGGACTTTCGGAGTTGGAGGAAGTGAGGAATGAAACCGATTCAAGATCAGCGGTTTCAACAGGGAAACATGGAATGTCCTGGGTATTTTTAAGAAGGGAGGCAACTGGAGTCTGTAAGCAACAGGATTGATGACTTGTTCAATCTTGAAAGGACCGATATAGCGAGGTGCAAACTTCATACTGGGAACTCTTAACCTCAAATTCTTCGTGGATAACCATACCCGATCACCCACCTTGAGAGCAGGAACTGCTCGACGCTTCTTATCCGCAAACTTCTTGTACCTGAACGATGCCTTGAGCAGAGCTGATCGTACGCTCTTCCAGATATTGGCAAACTGATGCAAGGTGATATCCACTGCGGGAACAGAAGTTGCTGGAAGCGGTTGGAACTCAGGGACTTTAGGGTGGAATCCAAAGTTAGTGAAGAATGGTGTTGAAGCAGATGAAGAATGATACTGGTTGTTATGACAGAACTCGGCCCAGGGAAGTAATTGAACCCAGTCATCTTGAGAGGAGGACACATAGATGCGGAGGAAGGCCTCCAAGTCCTGATTCACCCTCTCGGTTTGACCATTGGTCTGAGGATGGTAAGCCGTGGAAAACTTTAGCTTGACTTGGAGGACTTGACATAAACTTCGCCAGAATTTGGCTGTGAATTGAACTCCTCGATCTGAGATAATTTCTTCAGGAAGACCGTGGAGTCGGAAGATCTCTTGTATGAATACTTGAGCCAACTTGGAAGCTGACGGAAGACCGGTGAGAGGAATGAAGTGTGCCATCTTGGTGAACCGGTCAACTACCACCCAGATGGTATTGAACTTGTTGCACATGGGTAAGTCTGTAATGAAATCCATCGACAAGTGGGTCCATGGTCGACGGGGAACGGATAGTGGAACCAGTTGCCCCGCAGGCGACTGGCGGGATACTTTATGTTGGGCACACTTTGGGCAAGATGCAATAAACTCCAAGACGTCCTTTTTCAGAGTTGGCCACCAATAGGACCTAGAGATAAACTCCAGGGTTTTTTGGATACCTGTATGTCCGGCAAAACGGGAAGCATGGGCCCAATGCATGAGCTTCTTCCTTAGCATCGGCTTCACAAAACTTTTCCCTGATGGGGGCGTAGAGTCCATCCCTACCGTGGAGAATGCCAACGGATTTATAATAGGATGCTTGTCTGAAGACTCTGACTCATTTTCTTGCTCCCATGAGCGGGAAAGGGCATCGGCCTTGCGATTCTGAGAGCCCGGACAGAACTGGAGTTTAAAGTCGAACCTGGAAAAGAAAAGTGCCCATCTGGCCTGACGAGGGTTGAGACATTGTGCGCCCTTCAGGTATAAAAGGTTCTTGTGGTCTGTAAGTATGGTGATTAAATGAGAAGCTCCCTCCAACAGAAACCTCCACTCTTCTAGAGCGAGCTTGATGGCTAGCAACTCCTGGTCGCCAATGGCATAGTTGCGCTCAGCTGGGGAGAACTTCCGGGAGAAGAAACTGCAAGGATGTAAATGGCCATCTTTAGCCCTCTGAGATAACACCGCTCCTACTCCAACGGAGGAGGCATCCACCTCTAGGATGAAAGGAGAGTCGATGTCAGGCTGTTTCAGGACAGGCGCAGAGATGAACCTCTGTTTTAAAAGATGAAAAGCTTGCATGGCTTCTTCAGACCACTTGGACGGGTTAGCACCCTTCTTGGTGAAAGCAGTAATAGGCGCCACAATGGTGGAAAAGTCTCGTATAAACTTTCGGTAATAATTGGCGAACCCTAAGAACCTCTGGACCCCTTTGATGGTTAAGGGTACCGGCCAATTCTGAATTGCTTGTAGTTTCTCAGGATCCATCTCTAGTCCGGAACCGGACACAATGTACCCTAGAAACGGAATGGACTTGACTTCAAAGACGCATTTTTCTAATTTGCAATAGAGATGATTGACACGGAGACGGGACAGAACCTCTTTAACCCAAAAACGATGTTCCTCTAAATCGTTGGCAAAAATGAGGATATCGTCTAGATAGACCACGACATGGCGGTATAGAATGTCTCTGAAAATCTCATTGACAAAATGCTGGAAGACAGCTGGAGCATTGCTCAATCCGAAGGGCATGACGAGGTACTCATAATGTCCGTCACGGGTGTTAAAGGCGGTCTTCCACTCGTCACCCTCACGGATCCGGATGAGATTGTATGCACCTCGCAAGTCCAGCTTTGTAAAGATGGTAGCTCCGCTAACTCTGTCAAAGAGCTCAGTAATCAGGGGTAAAGGATAACGGTTCTTGATGGTAATGTCGTTCAAACCTCTGTAGTCGATGCACGGCCGCAGACCACCATCTTTCTTTTTTACAAAAAAGAAGCCTGCGCCGGCTGGGGAAGAAGAAGGTCGAATGAACCCCTTTGCTAGGTTCTCTTTAATGTATTCCTCCATAGAATGCGTCTCAGGCAGAGACAACGGATAAGTTCGGCCTCGAGGTGGAACCTTCCCTGGAACGAGATCAATCGGGCAGTCCCATTCTCTATGAGGAGGAAGGATATCAGCAGAAGCTTTACTGAACACATCCGTGAAATCTTGATATGGAGGAGGTGGAACATCAGACGACCTGGGGGAGGAAGAACAGACAGGCAATACTTTAAACAAACATGTCTCTGCACAGGAGGAACCCCATGCCAGGATTTGCGTAGTCGTCCAATCAATTGTAGGATTGTGAAGACGGAGCCATGGAAGGCCCAGGACCACAGGATGTGTGGCTCTTGGAATCACTAAAAGTGAAATAAGTTCGGAATGAAGAACTCCCACTCTCAGACGAACTGGTAGAGTCCTTAGAGCAATAACAGTATCAAAAATTTTACTGCCATCCACGGCAGTTAAGGAAAAGGAGGAAGGAAGTCTCTCGGTGGGTAGGGACCACCGTTTAACATAGGCTTCAGTAATAAAGTTCCCAGCTGCTCCGGAATCAAGGAGAGCAATGACGTTCCGATAACGTTGAGCAACTTGAAGCGAGACTGGGAGATTACAATCATGAGGAGATGGAGAGGAGATCATTACTCCTAGCCGGCCCTCTCCTGGGCGAGCTAGGGTTTGGAGTTTTCCCGGACGTTCGGGACAGGCATTGATGGTGTGAGACGGAGCTGCACAGTAAAGACAAAGAGACTCAGAGAGACGTCTTCGGCGCTCAGCAGGAGTTAAACGGGAACGGCCAATTTGCATGGGCTCATCTTTAGATGGTGACAGTTGACGAGGAGGAGGAGCAGAAGATTTTGGAGCAGATGATCTTCCACGCTCAGTTGCTCTCTCTCTGAAACGTAAATCAACTTTCGTGCAGAGTGAGATTAGCTCATCTAACTTAGAAGGTAAGTCTCTGGTAGCTAACTCATCTTTAATAAGCTCAGATAAGCCACGCCAGAATGCAGCATACAGGGCCTCGTCGTTCCATGCCAGTTCGGATGCCAGGATCTGGAACTGTATCAGATATTGTCCTACAGTACGTGGCCCCTGGCGTAAACGGAGAATCTCGGATGAAGCTGAGGTTACCCGGCCTGGCTCGTCGAAGATGCGCCTGAATGTTGACACGAATGCAGTGTAAGAAGATAGCAGGGTGTCGGACCTCTCCCATAACGGTGATGCCCAGTCAAGGGCGGAGCCACTGAGAAGAGAGATGATGTAGGCAATTTTTGTACGGTCACTGGGAAAATTGCCAGGTTGTAGCTCAAACTGAATCTCACACTGGTTGAGAAATCCCCTGCAGAATCTTGGAGATCCGTCAAATTTTGCTGGCGTTGGAAGATGAAGACGTGGAGCAGAAATGGGTAAGGTGGGTGGGGTTATAGCTGGAGTCACTGTGGTTGACGCACCAGATGCGCCTGATCCACGGAGAGTTGTCTGAATCCCATCCAGCCGAGTAGAGAGATCCTGGAGACAGCGGATGATGTGGCCCTGTGCAGCCTCCTGATGTTCTAGTCGGGCTGCCAGTTCTTGCATCGGCCTGGCCGCTTGATCCTGGTCTCCGGCTGGATTCATTAGGTCAGTGCTTACTGTCACAACTGAGGGCCTGAGCTGACGGAAGGCAGCCTCAGTTGTAGGGGCTGAGATGTACCGGAACCTGGGAGGTTGTATCAGACCCCTGGACATGTAAGTAACATGAATAATAACTGCCCGAAGGCGTGACCACGACAACTTAGATAAAAGTCAATGATGTTTATTATGACAACTCCGCAACACAGCAGCAGTAAAAGAAAACGTAAAAGTCAGCAAATAATAAATACAGTTCATGGGTACTACAGGATGGCAGGAGCCACAGGGCACTGGTAGTGTGAGATAGTTCTTATGATCTTCTAGATGGAAAGTCCTTACCAGGCCCGACTGTAGCAATGGAGATAACCCAGGATTGTGCCAGCTGGTGTTCCAGGAAAAGCTGGGTTGCTGAAGGTAAAACAGCTGCTGTGGATACTGGCTGGAACCAGACTGTTGTTAGCACGGAGTGGATACTGGCTGGAACCAGTTAAATAATAAATGAACTTGGGAGCGATGAAATATGAACTGAAATGTAGAACTTGAGAGCGGAGAAATAATAATACCGGTGGAGAGTGGTAAAGTGTAGAAAGGACACCGGCCCTTTAAGGGAAGCTGTACTCTGCTGGAAGCAGGTAATGTTGTAGCTGGAAACAGATGAATCCTCAATGGATTGGAGAGTCAGGCTACACCGCAGGTGGAATGCTGGTGCGGGTCTCTATGGTGGAAGTCTTGAGACAGGAGCTGGAACCTGGAAGACAATCACAGGAGAGAGACAAACAGGAACTAGGTTTGACAACCAAAGCACTGACGCCTTCCTTGCTCAGGCACAGTGTATTTATACCTGCAGCAAGGAAGGGATTGGCTAGGCAATTATGCAGATTATCAATACTGAGAACAGATTGGTGGAAATGATCAGCTGACAGAATCCAAGATGGCTGCGCCCATGCAGACACTTGGAGGGAAGTTTGGTTTGTAATCCATGTGGTAATGAAAACAGTAATGGCGGCGCCGGCCACCGGAGACAGGAGGCGCCAGACTGACAGATGCACATCCAACCACGCGGACACAGCGGAGGCCGCGGCTGACGTAATCGCCACTCAGACACTCTGCATGCAGAAGTTCAGGGACGGCAGCGGAGGCCGCGGGAGAAGCCATGCCAGGTGTAATATGGCGTTTACTGTGACAGCGTCCCAGAGTGACAGGAGAGGATACAGGAATGTACACATCAGGATAACAGATGGGATCCGGTCCTGGAGCGCTGAGCCAGCCTTAGGAGGCATCTGATGGGTAAGAAATGGCGTCCAGATACCCGGATCGTGACACCTTTTTACGTTTACCGGAAACTTTATCATCTGCTTTTTTATTGTCTGACGATTTCCGTTCCATTTGGTCAGAATAAGGTGCTGTAGAGGTCTGGAGTGGAATTGTGCATATTCCACCATGTCGAAGGTTGACACCATCAAACCCAACAGTCGCATTGCTGCATGGACTGACATTGTCTGAGTGTGCAACGACTCCTGAGTCATGACCTGCACCTTGGTTATCTTTTTCTCTGGCAAGAAAATTCTCTGTAGACCTGAGTCCAATATGGCCCCCAAATGAACCATCCGTTGTGACGGATTCAGAGACGACTTTCCCCAGTTTATGAGCTACCCGTGTCTTTGTAGACAAACTACTGTCTGTTGAAGATGGCTCAAAAGCAATTCCTGCGAATGTGCTAGGATTAATAGGTTGTCGAGGTATTGAAATATTCTTATCCCCTGCTTGCGAAGATAAGCTGCCATAACCACCATCATTTTGGTAAACACCCTGGGTGCTGTTGCTAGCCCGAAGGGCAAAACTTGGAACTGAAAATGTTGCTGGAGGATGGCAAACCTGAGGTAACATTGATGAGACCGTACTATAGGCACATGTAGGTAAGCATCCTGTATATCCAGAGATACCATGTAATCTCCCAGTGCCATGGCCAAAACTATGGAGCGTAATGTTTCCATAAGGAACCTTGGAATCCAAATGTATTTGTTTAACATTTTGAGATTGAGGATTGGTCGGAACGACCCATTTGGTTTCTGAATCAAGAAAAGATTGGAGTAAAAACCCTGTCCCCGTTGCAACGGGGGTACTGGGATAATTACACCAGACTGAAGCAATTTCTGAACTGCTTCTTGCAAGGCCCTGGCTTTCGATTCTATTCCAGACGGACTGGTGCAAAAGAACCTTTGAGGAGGATGCCTCCTGAATGGGAAACCATAACCGAGAGATACTACCTTCTGCACCCAAGCATCTGACTGTTGCCATACCATATGTGTGCAAACTGAAGGAGCCGGCCCCCAACCCTGGAATCCTCCAGGCGGAGGCCCATATCTTCAGGCTGTTGGCTTCTGTTCAGGCTTGGAAGCTGGCCTTCTACTAGCCCATTGTTTCCTACCCCTGGTTGATCTATTGAACTGGGGTTGCTTAGACTCGTCTTTAGCTTTTGTTTTGCCTTGCCATCGAAATGGCCGACATTTTGAACCCCTAGTCTTAGGGTTATAACTAGCCGGAACTCTGACTTTTTTGAATTCAGCTTCCGATTCTAGAATATCTGACAATTGTTTTCCAAACAATATATTACCAGTGAAAGGCAATGCTTCCAACTCTTTCTTGGATTCTGCATCTCCTTTCCAAGTGCGTAGCCAAACTGCTCTACGAGCGGCTACTGTCAAGGCTGATGCTTTAGAAGCAATCGTACCAATATCAATTGCTGCTTCTTTCAAATATTAGGCAGCTTGTCTTATACGACCTAGATGAGACTCCTGCTCCCTATTAGGAGGAGAGAGGTCATTCTCTAGTTCCTCCACCCATTCTACCATTGCCCTTGCCATCCAGGCTGAAGCCATAGCAGGCCTAGCCACTGCTCCTGATAGAGAAAAAATATTTTTCAAGAAGCTATCTACACTTCTGTCTGTGACATCATTTAATGAGGTAGATGACAATGGTAAAGCAGATTTATGCACAAGTCACAGTACATGTGCATCTACTTTAGGAGGAACTTCTCTTTTTGAACAATCCGCAGCTGGAAATGGATAATAAGAATCCCACTTTTTCGGAATCTTATATTTTTTACTGGGCGTAGCCAAGGATTCTTCCATCATTTCCGTCAGATCCTCTGACCCTGGGAAGTCAGTCTTAACTGATTTTGTTTGTTTAAACACAGGTGCTTTAGATTTTGACACTGTTTTGGCTGCTTCCTCCAAAGAGAGAATAGCCTTCATTGCATCAATAAGCTCAGCTATATCCTCTGAGCTGAAACTCTGCGACTGATCATCATATAGAGTAATTGAATATACTGTATCATCATCTGTTGTATCATCTTGTGTAGACTGCAACATAGACGTATCTATATTAGTCTTACCTGTACCTTGATTAACCTGGTTACTTGTAGAGGCTACTGGAACCAAGCCATAAGGAGGGAGCTGCATGTATGTGTTAATAGTATAACATATTCCCTGGGGTGGAACTGCTGGAGGTAATTTGTCCGCTATTGAAGACAAAGTCTGTGCAAACATACTCCATGGCAGATCTACTAGTTGCTGAACCAACTCCTGCTTTTTACTTTGCGATAACCAAAACAGTTTTCAAATAACCCCTCATAAGTGACTAACTGGCCTATTCCAACTAACCCTGTTTTACAAGATAAACATGTTAGGGATGTAGTAGTGCCTGATCAGTCATCGTCACTTTTGCCGCTCACAGACATAGTGAAATATTCTGTTTTAACAACTACACAATTTGTGACTGAAAATTACCTATATATATATATATATATATATATATATATATATATATATAGAAGTGAGATAAATCTGACCACAACCGTGCACCTGATTTGAGGTTCAGAACAGAACTGACAACATATAAAAGTCAGCATACATACTAGCAGTCAGTCACATGTTAAAATATTAGACATTGTCATATGAGAATACAATCACCATTATATAACTTACAAGTAAGTGGGACAATTGTATTTCTGTTTTTTTAACTGTGTTTTTTTTTCAAACATAACATGCAGAAACAACAGTAATATACAGGTCACATATGCAATATGTACCAAAATTAACAATTCATACTAACAAGTAGAGAGAATTTTTAGTACTGTATAACCCTTTCTCCATAGAGCGGGATACAGGGAGACTCACCACACTTCCATATCCATCAATAAGCTCGCAAGACGCTGAGTGGATTCAGACGCTACTGGTGTACTGTACCGCTCCGATAACTGATGAGAGACACGGACGATCACTAACGGACACAGACGCTCAGTGAATGCTATGTGCATGCAGACGCTACGGCCTGCGACTCGGTCTAGGCGGCAACTCTAGTGTACACAACCGCAGCGTCTAAGCTGCGACCGAGTACCCTCGTGGTAGCGTCTGAGACGGAAGTGAGATCATTTAGTTCATGGACGGGAGACGCGCGGAAACTGGTCATGAACTTGGGGGAGGGGCGACCAGGAGAGCGTCTAACTCCCCACGTTGACTTAAACTATAAGGATCGCGGCCTCAACCTAGTCCTGGCGCCTATGATCTTAAGAGTGGCGGCGCATCAACCACTGTTTGTAGTCTCCTCCAATGCAGTGTAGCTGTGTCCGGACCCCCTAGTAAGAGGAAACTGATGCCTTACCTTCTCCCCATGCTCCGGCCACAGCCTGGTAACGTCTGCTGGACCTGCTAGAATCATCCGACACAGAAGTCCGCCGAGACAGCACTGTACCGCGAAGGTAAGCGTTGTTGCGACCCGGTGGGGAGTTGTTGGAGCGACTCTTTCTGGTATGCGTTTAAGACGCTATTAAGAAAAGTCACTCAAGAGAAAAAAAAACATAGTAAGACTATAAAAAATAAAATAATAAAAGCTTCAGGCTGCTTTAACAGCAGCCCTGTGACCATGGTCCGGCTCCTGCCACACCAAACAAAAAACTGATTTGACTGAGTCAGTGGGCGGGATTATATGGAGAAGCCCCGATGCTTTAACAGCAGCCCTGTGACCATGGTCCGGCTCCTGCCACACCAAACAAAAAACTGATTTGACTGAGTCAGTGGGCGGGATTATATGGAGAAGCCCCGATGCATCATGGGAAGCCAGAAAGCTCGTGACCATTTGGTGTCAATTCCGCTGTCGCTCCGGCATATCCCAATGTTATCCTGTGGATAACCTGTGACCCAGCCAGAGAAATATATATATATATATATATATATCTGGATAATCCGGCACTCCTAGTAGTATCCAACCGCCTGTGTGCCCTTGTCCAAGCATAAATACATGGTGGAGTCAATACAAGCAAATGTTCACGACGGACACGGCACTCCAGGACTCAGTATTAATGAATTTTAATGTCCCAGCTTAGTCAACAACCTGCATCAGTGATGTCGTATGCAAAACATAACATCAAAGCACAAGCGTGTTACATACGATGCAGCATTTCGGGCCACACAGGACCTTTCCTCAGGTCGTGCTGGTGCTTACAACAAACAAATGAACACATCAGTACAGTGAGGAATGCCAAATCAGACTCAGCTCAGTTCAAAAAGCTCACCACAGTTGCCAGACATTTTTTACGTTTTCACGACAGCCGAATAGAAGATTTACATTTTTCAGGCCTGGAAGATATAAAAATGGGATTGAGAGGAGGAGACTACAGCATGGCACTCCAGAAAAAGGAATCCGAATGGATCTTCAAACTGGACACTCTTATGCCTAAAGGCTTAAATGAATACATCAACTACAGCATTTTTCTACCCACTTAATTATAATATTCATTAATTTTTTTCCTTTTCTGCCCCCCATGGTAATCATCATTCCAGCTCACCTTTTCCTCCCCCCCCCCCTTCACCTCCTTTCCTTCTTCCACTTCGCCCCCTTTTTTTCTTCTGCTACTCCTTTTTCTGTCTTCTCCCCTTTCAATCAAAAAAAACCCCCATCACATTCCAAACCCACCCCCCTTTTTTTTCTTAAACCCCCCCTTTCCCCCCCCCTTTTTTCTTCCTCTCCCTCCCCTCTCCCTAATTTTTTCCCCATTTTCTGTTCATTCCTTCTTTTTCTCTTTCCTTCCTGCCCTTTCCATTACCTTTTAACCTTTCTCACCACCCCCCTTTTTCCTCAATCCCCTAACCCTTTCCCTTCCCTCTCATAACCCTTTCCCTTCCCCTCCAGCCCCTCCCCTGACATCAGTCTCACTTATGTAATTCACTATTATATCATTTCTCACACCTCCCGTTCATACACCACACCATTATAAACAATCCTATCGCCCACGGCACCATATGCATTCACATCTCTTGTTCATCCCTTCCTTTAATTAACTTCACCTTTTTGTCCACACACTCATATCAACAGTGCATTCATTAAATCCTTTACCCTTCCTATACATCACTTCTTTTAAATTTCATTCCACTTCCATTCCTCACACTCATTTTATAACCCTCTTCATTCTCACCAACCTTTAATCAACCTTCACATTCTTTTCCTCACTATTCTGCTGCACACCCTTTCCCCTCTTTCCTCCTTTCCTTTTTCTTTCCTTTCTGTAACCATTTATTTATTTATTCCTACATCATTTTTCCATCATCAACACGTTTTTTCACCCCCCTTTTTCTACTTCTATCCGTTTCCTTTTCATTCCTGTTTCCCTTTTCCTTTCCCTCTTTCAATATGGTTCCTATAATCAATCCACCTGTGATCTGATAGGTTTAGCTATCAGTCCGTCAAACCAAGCGGCAACGTGATTGGTCATCTTAATACTCAAATACTGGCCACAGGAGAGCAGCAGAGAAAGGCTCTCGTGACCAAGCCTAATCAGGTGAAACGTACGTAAAAAAAAAAAAAAAAAGAGAGAGAACGTTCACAGTGACGTCATCGCGGCAACGCCCAGTCCGGAAGCGGGCGGCCGCGCTCACCACTGTAGCGGGACTTCTGAAGAGGAGACCAGGACAGCATTGGCCGCATACCTTGCGGCTGCGGTAACTGACACTAGACCACCAGGGTTTCAACTGTGCTGCGGCAACTGACACTAGACCACCAGGGTTTAATTGAAGTTTATCTTTTGTCAAGCATTGACCGCACACCTTGTGGCTGCGGTAACTGACACCAGACCACCAGTGTTGTGGTAATTGTCACTAGACCACTAGGGTTTAATTTGTGTTTGTGTTTATCTTTTGTTAAGTATTGACCGCATACCCTGTGGCAGTGGTAACAGACACCAGACCACTGTGGTTTTACTGTGTTCTCCTCTCTCTTAGAACATTGTTAATTTCTACAGCAACTATACTATATCTGCAGAAATAACCTGTACAGTATTGTCCTAACAGGACAACAAATTATTTCCACTGTACTATTTCCCCGCTCATGCCCCAATGTTCAATTATTAGATTAAGGTATTTAACCTTGATATCGTTATATAAGTGTGTGTATGGTAGCATTTGATTTCAATGTTATTTCTATTTTTTCTTTATTTACATTTTTTGTCTCTAATAAAAGGATACTATAAGACTTTATGTATTATATGTGAGCCAGCCTTGAGCTCCAAACTAGCATACGATCATTCATCAATCTGGCTTCCTTTCAGGGAACGAGCAATTAGAGTTTCAATTGTCATTTAACCATCCATGAGCCAGCCTTGAGCTCTGAATTTATCTATCAATTGGTATCTCTTTATCTAAGGAGTAGATTTGTATATGCAGTACATAATCCTTCCATTATTCTCATGTGAGCATATTATCTGCAATATTCCACCTGTAATATTCTACCTTTATTAATATTTTATAGTGTCTCACTAAATAGATTTAAACCCTTTTACATTTCCTCAGACACTCTTAATCATCCTGACACACCCTTGTCTGGAAATACCATTTCAGACTATTTATAGCCTTGTTTGAATGCGAAGTACGGAAAGCAGAGAGAGTGTGTGTCTCTCCATTTCATTCAAATTTCCTTTATATCGGCCCACGGCTATACTACCCTGAACACGCCCGATCCTGTCCGATCTCGGAAGCTAAGCAGGCATGGCCTGGTCAGTACTAGGAAGGAGAACCTCCTGAGAATACCAGGTGCAGTGGGCCTTTTAAGGAAAAACATCATCATACTTTTTTCATACTCCTGCTTCTGGAAAAACCTTCTCGGACTATTCATGGTTCTGATTTATGTACAGTACAGATAATAGGAGTGGATTTCCCCTCTCCCTCTTTTTCTCTTTTCTACCTCAATTAACGGCCCACGGCCATACTACCCTGAATACGCCCGATCTTGTCCGATCTCGGAAGCTAAGCACGCATGGCCTGGTCAGTATTAGGAAGGGAAACCTCCTGAGAATACCATGTGCAGTGGGCCTTTTTTCCTAAAGGAAAACCTTCATCACATCCAGTTGATCTTTCCTCTATCTTCTTTTGTTACCCAAATCTTTAGCCTAACATTGTTACCACATTACGCTACCAATCAAACCTACATTCCAAGACATGTACAGTGATTCTTCTGGATACCTTTATTTCAATAGAACCATATGGTATCCATTAACATTTTTTCTGATATTTTCACCTTTTTCAATTATCTTGTACCTCATTTGCTAAAAAGGTTAAACACGTTTTATTTTCCAAACATCAGACACGAGTCTCAAAATTATTTTTCATTTATTCAAGAAACAATTAAAGGTTAAGTTTTATTTCATTTCATCATTTCTTTTCATATATATCATATCCATTATTACAAATGAGTGCTCCCAAACAAGGGTTTTTTGTCTTTTCTCTCCTCTCCAATTGCGAGACATGATGTCCCAGATGTGCTCAATTGGATTCAGGTCTGGGGAACGGGCGGGCCAGTCCATAGCATCAATGCCTTCGTCTTGCAGGAACTGCTGACACACTCCAGCCACATGAGGTCTAGCATTGTCGTGCATTAGGAGGAACCCAGGGCCAACCGCACCAGCATATGGTCTCACAAGGAGTCTGAGGATCTCATCTCGGTACCTAATGGCAGTCAGGCTACCTCTGGCGAGCACATGGAGGGCTGTGCGGCCCCCCCAAAGAAATGCCACCCCACACCATTACTGACCCACTGCCAAACCGGTCATGCTGGAGGATGTTGCAGGCAGCAGAACGTTCTCCTTGGCGTCTCCAGACTCTGTCACATCTGTCACATGTGCTCAGTGAGAACCTGCTTTCATCTGTGAAGAGCACAGGGCGCCAGTGGCGAATTTGCCAATCTTGGTGTTCTCTGGCAAATGCCAAACGTCCTGCACGGTGTTGGGCTGTAAGAACAACCCCCACCTGTGGACGTCGGGCCCTCATACCACCATCATGGAGTCTGTTTCTGATCGTTTGAGTAGACACATGCACATTTGTGGCTTGCTGGAGGTCATTTTGCAGGGCTCTGGCAGTGCTCATCCTGTTCCTCCTTGCACAAAGGCGGAGGTAGCGGTCCTGCTGCTGGGTTATTGCCCTCCTACGGCCTCCTCCACATCTCCTGATGTACTGGCCTGTCTCCTGGTAGCGCCCCCATGCTCTGGACACTACGCTTACAGACACAGCAAACCTTCTTGCCACAGCTCGCATTGATGTGCCATCCTGGATGAGCTGCACTACCTGAGCCACTTGTGTGGGTTGTAGACTCCGTCTCATGCTACCACTAGAGGGAAAGCACCGCCAGCTTTCAAAAGTGACCAAAACATCAGCCAGAAAGCATAGGAGCTGAGAAGTGGTCTGTGGTCACCACCTGCAGAACAACTCCTTTATTGGGTGTGTCTTGCTAATTGCCTATAATTTCCACCTGTTGTCTATTCCATTTGCACAACAGCATGTGAAATTGATTGTCAATCAGTGTTGCTTCCTAAGTGGACAGTTTGATTTCACAGAAGTGTGATTGACTTGGAGTTACATTGTGGTGTTTAAGTGTTCCCTTAATTTTTTTGAGCAGTGTGTATATATAGGTACCCCCCTGTTTGATAGTGTACAGAATTAGAGATGCAAGTGTAAAACATTCCCAAGGTAACTATTGGGGTATTAATCAATGTATGTCTCAATCCACCTATACAGTAGGTCTTAGCTCTTAACTTTTCAAAGTTGACCACAATCCTTCCAAAAAATAAAAAATGTATTCACACCATGAACAACATATTGACATAAAAAAGGTGACTCACATTCTTTGTGCTGTCAACATTATACAAAAAAAAGACCACAACAAAATCTTTAACATTCATAAAACAATTGTACAGATCATATAAAAATGTGAAGGATACAATAAATGGTTCCGACTTTCTCAAAAGTCTGTTAGCTCTGTAAATCTGGTTCAATCTTTTTCAGAAGTCAATTGAATCTACAGATCTAATTGACTTCTGAAAAAGATTGAACCAGATTTACAGAGCTAACAGACTTATTAACATATTGTTAGTGGCTGCAGAAGATATTCTGTTCCCTATACCTATTGAGCTCTGTTCTACCATTTTATGCCAAAGGTGAGCTTGCCTGTTCCTAGTCGCAGCCTACTGTAACTTTAACCCTACAACTGTCCAAGAATCATCTGTCGACACACTATTAATGATGTCCACAATGTCGACAATTATATAATTGTCAACATACTAAATGTCGACATTATGTACACACAGCAGCTTTGTCATCTAATCTGATTTTATTTAACCATGGATATAATCAGATTTTCTTAATCTAGGGAGAGCCCAGTGAGCACTGTGTCTAAAGCCAGGTACACACTAGACAATAAATCGGACGATTGGAGCGACAAACTGGAGCGACAAATCATCCACATCGTCCAGTATAAAATAGCGCACTCCTGTGCGTCGTTTGTTGCATCTTATCTGCTTGCAGTGCAGGCAGATCTGACAATGGGGGTCATTCCGAGTTGATCGCTAGCTGAATTTGTTCACAGTGCAGCGATCAGGCTAAAAAATGGCAGTTCTGCGCATGCGTATGCTGCGCAATGCGTACACGCGACGTACGGGTACAACGAACGATGTAGTTTTGCACAGGGTCTAGTGATGCATTTCAGTCGCACTGCTTGCCGCAGAGTGATTGACATGAAGTGGGCATTTCTGGGTGGCAACTAACCGTTTTCAGGGAGTGTGCGGAAAAACGCAGGCATGCCAGGAAAAACGCAGGCGTGGCTGGGTGAACGCTGGGCCGGTTTGTGACGTCAAATCCGAAACTGAATAGTCTGAAGTGATCGCAAGCGCTGAGTAGGTTTTGAGCTACTCTGAAACGACACACATTTTTTTTGCAGGCGCTCTGCGAGACAACCATTCGCACTTCTGCTAAGCTAAAATACACTCCCAGTGGGCGGCGGCATAGCATTTACACAGCTGCTAAAACTAGCTAGCGAGCAATCAACTCGGAATGACCCCCCAATGACGTTAATGATTTTGAGCAAATCATCTACATCTCATCAACATCTTTAAAGTTGTTCTGAGAGATTGGAGCTTTCCAAAAATAAGTGCAGAGGTCTCTGAGATCTAACAGCAGATGCAATCTGTCTTTGTCCCACAACAATTGCCATAACACACCTTTTGTTGGTACAAATAAACTGACCACTCAACCCACAAAAAGGAACATAATGGTGTCTCTAGTAGCAGAGGATTCCTGAAAACTTAGAAATTCTGCTTGGCGGCTAATTATTCAAACTATTTGGAATGTTATCACAGACAATAGTAATAATAGTAAATTAAGTTTGTGAGCACAAGACTACAAAGTGAGGCAGGATTCTGTAAGACACAAATGATATGAGAAATTAGTTTATGAAAGAAATGTTGGGGAATGTGAGCTACATACAGTGTAGGATTTTGGAGAGAATTTCCTTTATCACTAGGTTCATCCTTCCAGTAAGTGATATGGGAACCACATATCAGTAGCCCTTGCAATTTAGAGCAAACGGGTTGCATTAAGTGAAAGGACATTTGAGGGGGCCAACACACACAAGTATAGTACAGTAAATACCCACAGCAGATAGGGAACACCAGGATCCAGGGGCATAACTATAGTGGGAGCCATTGCTATACTGTAGGTCTCAGAGGGTGGGAGGTCTGCCTTAGGCCCAGCGCACAACAGCATCAGTGCTGAACACTGCTGGCAGTAACACGCTGGGACCAGTGAATAAAGATACACTACACAAAAAGTGAGTAAAAACCATCTCATCTCACATAAGCGTATTCTTTGGTAGGAAATTATACTGTGCCTTCCATATGTTTCTGAGGTGCTGAGATCAAGGCACGCAGTTAGGAAAATCAAATAAGGAAAGTTAGAGATGATTGACTATTGGACAGTAGATAGGAGATTAGTAAAGGACACAGGAGTGTGAGTAGCTTCATACCTTCCAGCTGATGTTTGTTACTTTCTTTTGTTTTTAACTTTGCATGTTTTTTGATGTTGGTGCAACTTTTATTCACATTGCGTGTGGATTTTTGTAACATGTTTTTATACGGAACATTTTATGGATTTTTAATCCAATAAATATTGCTTTTTCTGACTACCACGGACCTGAGTGCTCCAGTACTTTGTATGAAGATTTTCTCCAGCCGTGTAAAAGATACCTTTATGGGAGCACCAACACACTATGAACTGTGAGTTTGGGTACGCCATACCTTTAACAGGCCTCCAAAAAGATACCTTGATGTGTTTTCTTCCCCTCCTTCTGTTGTGAGTGTTGGGGTACGCTCCTGAATATTACAAATCCTTGGGTAATACCACTAAACTGGTTTTGCATCTAGAGAGTGAAAGACACCAGAGCGGTTTCTAAAGTGATTGGGGCACTATTTGGTTTTAAAGATACCTTGATGTGTGTACTCCCTCTACCTTTTGTGTGAGTGGGGTACGCCTTTGATTAAGTCCCTAAAACCCCATATTCTTACTCCCTGGTTGTTAAGGATATACTACACATTGTTTTGTTTGTTATCATATCTTTTCATATTTGGACACATGTCCCGGACATACATTATGAGAAAAAGAACCTAGGACAACATTCAACACAAAGATACCTTGATGCGTTTACCACCCTCCCTCTTGCTGTGAGTGTTGGGGTACGCCTTCTAATTATTGTAAGCTGACTACTTTTGGGTAACATCACCTGACTGGTTTGCACTTCAGAGAATGAAAGACACCAGACGGGACTTTTAAAGGGATCAGGGCACTACTCGGTTAAAAGATACCTTGATGTGTATACTCCCTCTATCCTTTGTGTGAGTGGGGTACGCCCTTAAGCAGCTTCTAAAAATCTGTATTCTCACCTCGTTACTTGTTTAAGAACAAACTACACATTGTATTTCTTTTGTTATAATTTCTTCTGGAGTACCCATTCCGGATATATATCACCTGAAGAAGAATTGGAAATACGAGAAATTCTCTGCACCTCTCCTAAAAAGGGATGTATTAGCTTCTTTCCTATTAAGCGCACCGTATGTTATACAGGTCCAAAATTTGTGTTGTGTGAAATTGTGTTTTAAATGTGGTGACATTTATTATTTGGACCTGAACAAACTGAGCTGCTTTGCGCCACATTGACGCACTTTCCCCCAAAAAACGTATTTTTCTAGATTAGTAAAGTAGTTTATACAATTTATTTTCACTAAACAATTGAACATGAAATTCTACAATACAATTCCGTGGCTTTCCAAGTAAATATATAGTACGTATATATATTTAATTTAGGTAGTTTTTATGTTTTGTTTTTGTACTTCCACAAATATTTCTTTTTTTCTTGTTATTTTGGGACTTTTGTCTCGAGTCTAGACCTTTAACTCAATTTAGTTGACTTTTCACCTACTAGCCATATCCTATTAGCCCTGAAGCCGCTTAGGCCGATCCAAATGGCTGAATATCGCGATGCATGACTTAAGGTCATTATTGTGGTATCCAATTAGGAGCCGTTTTGATCATCCGAAATTAGACTCACAATTGCACGAAAACACATGGGATCGGGGATAAGTCCTCAATCCCACGTGTTATAGCAGTTCCGGTGGCCCAATATCGCGGTTTATGCTTCGAATGCCTCATTATAATCCCCGATAAATGCCGGCATCGGGAGAAAGCGTTGTTGGCATCGGGGCGATCCTATTAGCAGCAGTAAAATACCACTGTTAATAGGATACTGTCCATTTCCATCAGCTTTCCCCTTTTTATGTAAATCGTATTGAATTTGCATTACTCCTGAGCACAGCAGAGACACATTCATACGTGACAAATTTGAAGCAATATATATTTACTAAATATCCCACTGCCTCTTTAGAAAGTACATTACGTACAGTAGATAGGCTTAGCCAAGAATTGCTAGATTACTGTTAATTGGTATAAGACTCCAGCGCCACTGCTTAACTAATTTTGAACAATCCTTGAAATTGAAATCCTCTTTTGTGTATGAGACTGAGATATGCCAAGTACAGATCCTCTAGGTATCTTTCAGCACTATTGGTTACCTATTTTGCCCCTCCTTAAATATGGATATGTTACAGTACCTCCAGCACTGGAGCCACTGTAATGGATGGATAGTGTGTACCTCCCTCCGTTAGAACCCTGCCAGCAGCTGAAGCACAATTTACCTACTGTGGGGGGTTTTTGTGCTGCTACTGCCGAAATGAGATTCTACTCTTTGAGCATCAACCTCTCTGAATCTTGACTGTTTATTATAACAGATAGGTAGCTATTTCTCAGAAACTTTTAGTTGTGTTGGACAGGAGCTTACTTAACTAGAGATGGACTAATTAAAAAACAATGGGGTAAATGTATGATACCGGCACACACCATGCCGATATCACTCTTCCCGCTTCACCTCTTTACTGAGGCGAAGTAGGAAGCACTAACGCCAAGATGTATTACCATCTCGGCTGCCGGAGAGCGGGAATTAAAACTCCCCTTCCCCCGCACGCCCGGAGATGCCTTGTCAGCGGCCACAGTGCTGTCCCTGGGTGTGTAGTATGGGCAGCGACTCCTGCAGCTGTTGAAATCGATACTTTCAGGTGTCGGAGTGGTCAGTGCTACTGGCCATTCACACATTGCCTACAATATTGGCGTGCTATTTGGTAGATTGCAGCGAAGATAATGAGAGGTACCTCTGTCACCTTGCACACACCGCCGCAGTAATACATGGGGGAGAAACTGTATTATGTGCACCAATACCACTTCTCACCCATAACAGAGGGTTATACATTTACCTCAACGTTTCTTTCCCAATCACTTCCCACGTGACATAATTTAGGACTTTTTTTTTACATAATTATCAAATAAAACATTTTAGTGAGACGAGACCTAAATTAATAAACTGTTAGAAATAAAAAATAGTAAATTTTCAGCAAGTCATTTTCTATTTCACAACATTCAAAAAAGTATCAAAGAAAAATAAAGGCTGTAAACAAATTAAAGAAATGTTATACCAAATAACCCTGAATAAAAGTAGTATGTTTGTGCTGTTTAGAAAAAATACTGCCTTAAAGGTTGTGGATTTCTTCAGTATGTTATTGTCCAGAGAGTTAATCTGTTGTGTTACTGCAAAGCAAAATGGCCATTTTCATTCCGGTTAATTAAATTAAATTAATTTGTTATTCCTTGCAGTATTTCTAGAATGGTTTTCGTAAGAAACATTTCATTTCTCATGGGATGAGTTTTAAACACATAAGGAATGAAGACAAAATAATCCCAGCTCGAATTTAGCCAGCTAAATAGATGCAAATTAATCTAGTACCTGAAACAGTCGATTATTTAGAAGTTCTGAAGACTATATGTGACCATAGAGAAATAGGATTACTCAGTGCAGTTATAAGATAGATACGGAAAATGTACTGTACATAAATGACCAAGTACAATTCTGAAAATTATCATTGGTCTCCTTATGGACTTCTTCAAAACCCAGTAGGAAATAGAAATACATTTCTTTGCCTATAAAGAAAAACGTAATCATTTTAAGAGTTTTATTTGAAGAGTTTCTATTCTAGAAAAACAACTAAAGCATGTTGTCTAATTCAGAGGCAGATTTAGACCTCATCGGGCTCTAAGCAAGATCTTGACTTGGGGCCTCCTTTCTTCAACCCCCACACCTCTAACTTTTGGGCTTGGCACAAGAACTCAAAGATGTTCACCCTGCAGTCCTAGCACCGGCGCGCTCCCTTCCAATCTCTACAGAGGTTGCACGGCATATAGTGCGACCTTCCCCTTGTGCTATGCAGCAGCTCCAGAGATTGTATTTCTGCGTTTCAATTCCCTGCATTGTGCAGCATTTTAATTGTTTTGCACAATGGAAATGGAAAAGCAACCGGTCGGGGTGAGAAGATAGGGAAGAGACACATGAAGAGGAGGAGGTGGGAGAGCGACGGGTCAGGAGAACGAGATAGGAAAGCGACGGGTCGAGAGGAGCAGATGGGGAAGTGATGGGTCGGGAGGAGGAGATGGGAAGCGATGGGTCAGTAGGAGGAGATGGGGAAGTGATAGGTCGGGAGGAAATTGCATTGTATGGTGATCACTGGTAAGCCTTCTGTTATTAATCAGCAGTCACTGTGATGTTCTCTGGCTTATATTGCGGTCTCTGTAATACTCTGTGTTATATGAAGGTCACTACAATATTAAATGATGGTCTCTGTTGCTCTTTGAATTAAAAGGCGATATTGTATGACATATTTGACATCACTGTGATGATTTTTGCAGTTTATGGAGGTTACTATTATGCTTTTTTTAATATATGGTGGTCACTGGGACTTTTTTTTGTATTGTGACTGTCACAAGGAACTGCCTGAAAAGGATATTCTACAAATCATTATTGATACTTAAGCCCCATAATGTGGAGTTTTGCACATGGGCTATCGGACTATTTTCCAGGGATAATCTAAATTCCCAATCCTCCCCTGTATATCGATCACTAAAAACTGTGTGCGTATTTTATTTGTGTCTTTTCGATGCACCCTATGCTGTACATCAGTAACTAGAATCCTTTCTCTATCCTACAAGGAATGCTTTGTTTTAACAGTAGTCACTAAATAGTCTTGTAGGTATTATATTTGTATATAGCTCTTTTACATAACAATTTTTTTCTTATAGTTCATTGCCTGTTTAAGCCACACCCACATTATATAAACCCCACCCATGGGTTTGTATTTTCGCCCCTCTCATTTTTCCATAGCAGTGCATCAGGGCAACTTGCTTATGTTTGCTCCCCAGGCTGTAAGTTGTCAGCCAGCCCCAGGTACTGTACATATGAGGCATTAAACATCTTGTTCAAACCCTTGATTAACTGGATTTGAACAGTCGTTCCAAGCAAACATGCTATCACTCATAAGCTAGCTCATACTGCAATCACAAATGCAATGCACAATTATTTAGTAAAGAAAAGCATAAACTCAAGTTGCGGATGTATCTACCAGAATGTATAAAGTCCTTTTCCATTGTGAAACTAAATTTATGTTCTATTCGGATGCAACTTTTTTTTACTCATCTCTAATGTATAACTTTTTATAAGTCTCTAAAACTGTATGAAAATTTCAGCAATGCAAACATGATTAATATCTCTCTACACTGAGAGAACTAGCTGACTAAATGCAAAAAGTCCACCTTTTTATATGGTTTTCACATATAAAGGCAATAAAGTAAGAATATATTTATATTTCGCAAAGAAATTACCCAACACATCTCAAACTTTAGTGAAAACTATACTGGACAGTGACAGGTACAACACTTTTAAAAGGAAATTATTTTTTCAGTTAACACCTTATTTCGGTAAAGTGAAATGTTTTCCAAAAGTTAAGCCTTGAAAGCTTTTAAGTGTGAATTTTGCAAAGAAAAAACAGCATTTCAAAGTCTGAACTATGAACTACCAGGAAATCCTATCAAAAGGCTTCTTGCCATCTACGGCCAGGGTCGCTAAGGGAATTTTGTTTTCGTTTATACAGTATGGGATATTAGATCCACTATTCCCCTGGTATCATCCAAGGCATATTAGTGTGCAAGAGCAAAATCAACTTGGTTCAGTTCTAGGAATGTACTGTACTTGTCAGCCAACATTTTTGCAAATAACCTGATGTTTAGTAAGGAAATGGGGCAATAATTTCTGGAAATTGCGGATACTTACTGGGTTGGGTTAAGGCAGGAGGACGTGTGAATGTTTTACCAATCATACAATAAACAGCTGTGGAGGAATCCAATTCCACACGAAAATTCCCACTACAAACACCTGACAGAACATAACTTCTTAGTACAGGAGCAGAGAGTCTCCTCCCAGCTCTCTCTGGGTAGCTCTACTTATACCCATAGAAGCTTAATTTTGCAGGGGTGTGTTTAACTTATTTGTCGTAGGTTCTTACAGCATTGGAATACAATACATATTCTAATCAAGGTGATTACATCAGTCAGTGAGCCACCCTGTCTGGTCTGGTCAGCTCACTGTTGGACAATAGGGAGTAAACAAAAAGGGACAATGGTACCTTATATGACTCAACCTTTGAGTGTGCACAGTGGTGTTAGTAAACAATAGGTCATTAAGTCTAACATGAATAAATTACCTAATGTGTAACAGATAACACAATTACACATAATAACAATATTAAGGTTGATTTAAACACAATATTGGGTGAGCAGCATTGGACACATTATGGAAAATGAACAAACAGACAAATTGAATGTATAGGGTTATGGGTATAAAAAGTACATATTTGATATGGGAAATGAGGCATAGCTATATTAACTGTAACAGACCTCTCATTTCCTCATAATTTAGAAGATCATAGCAGATGGCCAGAAGTTCTGTGACAATAGCTAATGTCTTGTCTATGGCAGATCTTTGGACTGGGGTTGACAGCTATGTCAAAAAGACTCTATATGTGTGTCGGGTGGTGGCAGTAGGATAAGGAGAATCCCATACATAGCAAGTAAATCAGTGAGATTTGCTGGAGCAACGAAGAAACACAAATGCTCACAATGGCAGATTAGCTACTCATTCAGCACTATTTTTTTTAGTTGTTTTTGGGTTTTTTAAACATGAGTTCAGCATATCTATCACAAACCCATGCACTTTTAAGCAAATTTAATAATTTCCATAGAGGTGATCTGCTAACCCTTATACTGTAGGTCAATTGAGCATCTTTTCAACATGGGAAGGCAAGTTTAATATTGTCACATCAAGTTGTGTTCTGCAGATTGTGCAGTTCAGAGTAAGGGCGGGTACACACTGCAACAATATTGGCACAATTTGTTGTTTCTAGGCAAAATTGAATGGCAAATTGTGCATATTGTGCAGTGTGTACCCACGATTGCTGCGCTCTCATGGGTCGTTAACGAAATCTTCTGGTTGGCCATGCTGCACGGTCAATCTGAATATATCGTTAATGATGCTGCCGAATGCAGCTTGGCATGTTACATCTTTCCATCTTGTCACTGCACCATGCAGTATGTACGCCCAACGACCGGAAACACATCATTCCTATGTGTTACCTGGCCTAACTGTTTCAGTAGTGATTAACAACACTTTTGGGATCATGATTTATTCTGCATATGTTAACTTCATAAATGTTATTTTTCACAAGATCTATCTCACTCATTGGGGTAAATTTACTAAGATTCGTAATTTCCGAAAAAAGGTCAAAGTTCAATCACGAATGACATCGACAGTGTAAAACTGCAACTTTTTGAATTGATTACGATGGATTTACTAAGCTGTCGTATTCGGGTTTTTCTTTTCTTCCGATGTCGATGTCATTCGTGGTTTTTTACCTATTTTTACGGCAGTGATTAGCAAAACACTGCCGACTTTTTTTACAATCAATCTCGGCCGGATCTGTGTGATCCGTGCTGGGGTTTATTTTTTTTATTTTTTTAAATTAAACACTGTAAAATAATAAAAAAAAATGCGTGGGGTCCCCCCTCCTAAGCATAACCAGCCTCGGGCTCTTTGAGCCGATCCTGGTTGCAAAAATATGGGGAAAAATATGACAGGGGTTCCCCCATATTTAAGCAACCAGCATCGGGCTCTGCGCCTGGTCCTGGTCCCAAAAATACGGGGGACAAAAAGAGTAGGGGTCCCCCGTATTTTTAAAACCAGCACCGGGCTCCACTAGCTGGACAGATAATGCCACAGCCGGGGGTCACTTTTATATAGTGCCCTGCGGCCGTGGCATCAAAAATCCAACTGGTCACCCCTGGCCGGGGTACCCTGGGGGAGTGGGGACCCCTTCAATCAAGGGGTCCCCCCCCCCAGCCACCCAAGGGCCAGGGGTGAAGCCCGAGGCTGTCCCCCCCCATCCAATGGGCTGCGGATGGGGAGGCTGATAGCCTTTGTTGTAAAAGAAAAGATATTGTTTTTAGTAGCAGTACTACAAGGCCCAGCAAGCCTCCCCCGCATGCTGGTACTTGGAGAACCACAAGTACCAGCATGCGACGGAAAAACGGGCCCGCTGGTACCTGTAGTACTACTACTAAAAAAATACCCAAAAAAAGACAAGACACACACACCGTGAAAGTATAATTTTATTACATACATACACACATACATACATACTTACCTTAAGTTCCCACGCAGGTCGGTCCTCTTCTCCAGTAGAATCCAAGGGGTACCTGTTGAAGAAATTATACTCACGAGATCCAGGGGTCCAGGCTCCTCGGGAAATCCAGGGGTAATCCACGTACTTGCATAAAATAAGAAAACGGAAAGCCGAGCCACGAACTGAAAGGGGCCCCATGTTTTCACATGGGACTCCTTTCCACGAATGCCAGAAACCCACTCTGACTGATGTCTAAGTGGGTTTCTTCAGCCAATCAGGGAGTGCCACGTTGTAGCACTCTCCTGATCGGCTGTGTGCTCTTGTCCTCACTGACAGGCAGCACACGGCAGTGTTACAATGTAGCGCCTATGCGCTACATTGTAACCAATGATGGGAACTTTCTGCCCTGCGGTTGACCTAAAGTGACGTCACCGCTGAGCTGAAAGTTCCCAGCACACAGCTGATCAGGAGAGTGCTACAACGTGGCGCTCCCTGATTGGCTGCAGAAACCCACTTAGACAGAAGTCAAAGTGGGTTTCTGGCATTCGTGGAAAGGTGACCCATGTGCAAACATGGGTCCCCTTTCAGTTCGTGGTCGGGACACCGTTTTTTTTTTTTTTCTTCAAGTACGTGGATTAACCCTGGATTTGCCGAGGAGCCTGGACCCCTGGATCTCGTGAGTATAATTTCTTCAACAGGTACCCCTTGGATTCTACTGGAGAAGAGGACCGACGTGCGTGGGAACTTAAGGTAAGTATGTATGTATGTGTGTATGTATGTAATAAAATTATACTTTCACGGTGTGTGTGTCTTGTCTTTTTTTTGGGTATTTTTTTAGTAGTAGTACTACAGGTACCAGCGGGCCCGTTTTTCCGTCGCATGCTGGTACTTGTGGTTCTCCAAGTACCAGCATGCGGGGGAGGCTTGCTGGGCCTTGTAGTACTGCTACTAAAAACAATATCTTTTCTTTTACAACAAAGGCTATCAGCCTCCCCATCCGCAGCCCATTGGATGGGGGGGGACAGCCTCGGGCTTCACCCCTGGCCCTTGGGTGGCTGGGGGGGGGGGACCCCTTGATTGAAGGGGTCCCCACTCCCCCAGGGTACCCCGGCCAGGGGTGACTAGTTGGATTTTTGATGCCACGGCCGCAGGGCACTATATAAAAGTGACCCCCGGCTGTGGCATTATCTGTCCAGCTAGTGGAGCCCGGTGCTGGTTTTAAAAATACGGGGGACCCCTACTCTTTTTGTCCCCCGTATTTTTGGGACCAGGACCAGGCGCAGAGCCCGATGCTGGTTGCTTAAATATGGGGGAACCCCTGTCATTTTTTTTCCCATATTTCTGCAACCAGGATCGGCTCAAAGAGCCCGAGGCTGGTTATGCTTAGGAGGGGGGACCCCACGCAATTTTTTTTGAAAAAATAAGCACTTTCCCACCCCTTCCCACTGATATACATGCACGGATCTCATGGATCCGTGCATGCCTATCCAATCACGAATAAAAAAAGCAGGTCTGTTTTTTTTTAGCACTTTTTTACGAGTTGTAATTTTTCACGGCAGTGTTTGTTCTTTTTTTGCTTTGCACTTCTTAGTAAATGACCGAGATTCATACTTAAACAGCCGCGTTTTGACCGATGGTGTATTCATTCGTAATTTTTTACCTGAACTAGGAAAAAATTACGAATGCCCTGATCACTGCCGTGATTAGTGTTTAGTAAATGACCGAGATGACACTTTGAAGAAAAAACGCCATCTCGGTCAAAATCGGGAGCTTAGTAAATATACCCCATTATGGCTAAACCTATGAAAGAAAAACATTATGGGGCAGATGAATTAAACCTGGAGAAGTGATAAAGCAGTGATAAGTGCAAGGTGATAATGCACCAGACAATCAGCTCCTGTTAATTTACATATTGGACATTAGCGGATCTTGCTACGGGCACACAGGATTTTTGCCCGGGGCGCCGCCTTCCGGAGGGCGCAACCGCCATCCGGAAGGGCGCCGACGCATGGCAAGATCCGCTACTGTTGGTCAGTGCACCCCGGTGCTGTGCTGTGAAGGAAACTAGACGCTACCTGTCTAGTTTCCCTTCGTGGAGAGGACCTTTGCTGTGCGGTGCGCAATGACGTCATCGCGCACCGCACAGCACTGTGGGACTGGCACATAAACGCTAGGGGTCATAATTGACCTCTAGTGTCTATACTGTGCTATGGGAGAGACGTCATGACGTCTTTCCCATAGATCAGAGGAGCGGCGCCGGCGGAGGTCAGCAGCGGTCGGGAACCAGGAGCGGGGATAATAAGTATGAATTTTTTTTATTATTTTTTTTAAGCGGCGCTACTCAACTGGGGGCACAACTCTACGGGGGGCATAGCTGACCACGCCCCTGTATGAAGCCACACCCTATTTTCACCCAAGGCGCCACAAGGGCTAGAATCGGCCCTGATATTGGAGCTGATTGACTGGAGCATTATCACCTTCCACTTATCACGGCTTTATCACTTCTCCAGGCTTAATACATCTGCCGCATTGTTTGTACATAGTAGACAAATTCTGGCAGAGCACATAGCGCAAAACTGCGGCGCCTTTCTGTCCTATCACGCCTCCTCTGTGTTTGCATCAATGTGCTTAAAATTCTGTACTTTTTTTTTTGCTGTTAGATAAACTCACTTCATGAATAAAAAAAACCTCATACATTAATATGATAATTTACTGTCTACAACATATAAGTCAAAACATTCCACTACAATAAAATTAATTATAGAAACAAACCTGTGGCAACTAGTTTTAAGTATTCAATTATTAATATATACTTCCAGGCGTGGAGCCAGCATGAAAATACTGATAATTTAAGCATCTACAGCACAGATAGCATAAATCAACTTTCTCAGATTAAAGCATGGAGTCACATTTTGCTTTTCAAATTTAAAAACATTATCTCCTTTCTATTTAAGAAATAATACATTTTAGTATGAACACCAAAAGTACTGACTTACTAAGGCAACATGTATTGGAAGCCTAGTGGCACACTTAAAGTAAAGTAGGGCGTCTAGTTGCCCAGAACCTCATCCTCAAGATTATTGGGCCCACTTGGTGACAGGTTCCCTTCCCTTCACCCTATCTCCCATATTGACATGCATGCATCATCCAACACGTGAACCAACCCATGTGTGCAGCCATGAAGAAAGGCTTTGAATAAAATTGTTGGGTGAGGGTTGATAATACTCATTCAATAATGAGAGGTATTACTATATTGGTGGGTCTATTTCATACTTGCTATATTTTGGGACTTCGATGCCAGGGCTACTGGGATATCTAGAGAGGCTGAGTACTGGGGAGAGGGGGGGAGTGGCCTAATTTGGGAGGCATGAATATGCCCCCTTCCCAAAAATCGATGTAAAATATTATGCACTTGTCACCCTCAGCAGCTAACCCAAGAACCTCCAACAGGCACGGATAATTAGCAAACACCCCCCACCACCATCTTTTGGCACACCTGTATCTAATCCAGGCTTTTTCAACCAGTGTGCAGTGGCACACTAGTGTGCCGTGACCAGTTGCAAGGTGTGCCGCGGAGCCAGAGCAGCTTCCTGCACATTCAGAGTGAACTGTTGGCCCGGGATCTTCTTAGAGGATCAGTCATGCTCCGGCCGTGACCTATGCCTCGATGACGCGGCGGTGTGATATCATAGGTCACGGCCACCGCGTCTCACCACCCAGCCAGCCCACCCACATGCATACACATGTTCCCGCCTGCATCCACAGCTTTCCTTGCCCACCCACATCCACACCTGCCCGACCGCCCACTGCTCAGTATTCGGAGCACTCCACTATGAACAACCCCCGCCACTTAGGGACAGGGAGAAGACAGCTGACAGGTAGGGGCTAATATTAGTAATGTTATTTCTCCTGTGGGGAACAATAGGATTTATGGGGGGAACAATGTGAATAATTCATGTGGGGAGCAATAGGATTTATGTGGGGAGAAATGTGATTGATTTATGTGTGAGCAACATGATTTATGTGGAAAGCAATAGTATTTATGTAGGGAGCAACATGATTTATGTGGGGAGCAATAGTATTTATGTAGGGAGCAACATGATTTATGTGGGGAGCAATGTGATTGTTTTTTCTGTGTAGGCCAATGTATGTGTGGACTATTATTTTTTTTTACTGTGAGGGCCAATGTGTGGGGGGGGGGGGGTTTCTGTGGGGAACTGATGGTGTGCCTTGGCAATTTTAAAATATTGGCCCTCATTCCGAGTTGATCGGTCGCAAGGCGAATTTAGCAGAGTTACACACGCTAAGCCGCCGCCTACTGGGAGTGAATCTTAGCTTCTTAAAATTGCGACCGATGTATTCGCAATAATGCGATTACTAACTACTTAGCAGTTTCAGAGTAGCTCCAGACTTACTCTGCCTGTGCGATCATTTCAGTGCTTGTCGTTCCTGGTTGACGTCACAAACACACCCAGCGTTCGCCCAGGCACTCCCACCGTTTCTCCGGCCACTCCTGCGTTTTTCCCGGAAACGGTAGCGTTTTCAGCCACACGCCCCTGAAACGCCGTGTTTCCGCCCAGTAACACCCATTTCCTGTCAATCACATTACGATCGCCGGAGCGAAGAAAAAGCCGTGAGTAAAAATACTTTCTCCATAGTAAAGTTACTTGGCGCAGTCGCAGTGCGAACATTGCGCATGCGTACTAGGCGGATTTTCACTGCGATGCGATGAAAAATACCGAGCGAACAACTCGGAATGAGGGCCATTATTTGGTGTGCCGGGAGAAAAAGAAAGGTTGAAAATCACTGATCTAATCTAAGAGAGCCTAGAGGGGGGTCCAAATGGCAAGTGCATGGCAATGCGAAACATGCGATCAATCCCCCACCCACTTTCTAGGGAAGTAGGTGGAATACAGGAAATGTTACTGTTCTTTTGGAGCTTCCTGACATTCCAGGAGAGAAGGCAAATATGGGCTATGTACTGTATTTGATAGTGTGGTCTATTTTTTTCAAAGTTTTGTCCTTGTGGTTTCTATTTATTTGAGGAGGTGATAGAACTATTAATTTCATGCTGGGCCTGAGTTGGCAAGAAAGAAGGCTACATATTAAATGTAAACAGTATTAATTTAAGGTTAGGTCCGGTGAATATTTTAGAAATGTGAATAATGGGGCGTGGCCTGACACCGGAGGAGAGCAGTCGCAGCTCTGTGCAGCTCCTGCTTCTTTAATGCCTTTCATCCCTCCTAACCTGCTCGGACCCGTCTCTTTACCCCATCCTTCCCTCTCATATTCCCTCCTGCTCCCCCAGCTCCTGTACCCTCGAGGCCGCGGAATCAGGGAGCGCCGCGGAGGCTCCTGCGGATTGCGGCCCGCACCTGCTGCCCAAGCCAGGACCTCGAGTTTGGTGGAGACCCGCTGGACCTCCGGGCGCGCCGTGCTACCGGCGCCCGGACCTCTCCCACCTTATCCAGCGCTCAAGAGCCTAGCTACCACCCGCAGACAGCCTCACAGACCCTGCGACAGACTTACTCTGCGAGGGGACCTGATCGGAGGAGAGGTGTCTTGTCTCCCTGCGGTGGCGACGGGTCCCGGCGGCCATCTTCCAGGAAGCTGCGGCTTACTTCGTGACGGACCGCTGGAGATCTTGGAGCGGAGCGCCGAGACTGCACACCCGATATCTTCCTGCCATTGCTCGAGGGGAGGCCGGCACAGCCCGTGACCGCTGCTACCGTTCGGACCTGTCGGGGGGGACGGCGCGGACTGCATAAGAGGCTCTGCTGGAGGGACCGGACTGCCTGCTGCCTACTACCCGCTGCACGGCACACTGCTACATTGGTGAGTCACTGCACCTCACCTACTGAAAACCCTTCAGCCCTCCACAACGTCACCTACTTGGGGGAAATTCCCCCAATGCACAACCATAGGCCACAGTTATCGGCTCCTTAGCCACCACCATCTACTACCATGAGGGCCTAGCTCCAGCAGGAGCATATACACCAAATCATTTGCACTGCAGCACTCCCTCCTCCGATTTATTTATTGTGGCTGGTCTGCTACCCCCTCCTTGACTGGTCCCTCTCGCGGGGTGACCGCACTCTGACTCTTGCCCTTACCATATGCACGGCTGCGTTGCCGCCCCAACACCTCCTGCTGTGAGTTTATCGCTGACGGAGATTCACCTACGCAACGTGCAGCCCTGACACTGCTACTTCGTACCCCTGCGGTGCTTACTCCTTGTCGCAGCCGCCTACCCTGCTGGTCACTGCTGCAGCACATCTCTACTACGCCCGCCATCTGTGAATACCATTTTAATCCAGGAACCCTCCTTCTCACCGCTGAGCCACCACCTGATTACAATTTGGCTACCCCACCTCCCCGCTAAATGCTACTCTGAGCCCGTAGTAGCTACTCCCTACGTTACCCTTAGAGTGATGTGACGACCCGACATCTTGCTGCTTCACATGTGAGACCCGATACGCCCATCCACGATCTCACTCTCTGCGCACTCTTGTTACTATTACTTCTATACTACTATTACTTCTATACTTCAACAATTCTGCATGGAAAAGTTCTTAATTCCTACATCCATGACCTCAGTGGGGACTCCACTGCCGCCTCGTGACGACACTCCTTGTGGTAATTCCTCTGACTCGGACCGCTCGACATCGTGCTCTACATCTCAACGTACGCGCAGATCCAGGCCTCCAGTCAAACAACCAAAAATTAAGCATAACGACTTGGTGGCTGTTCTGGGACCCCTTTTAGATGAAAAACTAGCTGGTATCAAAGAGGCCATCGAATCTACTCTCACCCAACTCAACCATCACTCTGGTCGCCTAGATGAGGCGGAACAGAGGATATCGACGTTAGAGGATGACCTGTCGACGGCCCAGCGAACAATACAATACAATCAATGGGAAATTGCCGACCTCTCGGAGAAGATCGATGATCTTGAAAATCGCAGTCTGCGTAATAACCTGCGAGTCATTGGCATCCCAGAATCGGGTAAAGGCCACGAACTCATGGATCTCCTCTCCTCGGGCATTCCAGAACAGCTAGCAATGAACCTAAGAGGCACCCCACTTCTCATTGAAAGAGCCCATAGAATTGGACCAGAACGGAGGAACCCTACTGGACGCCCCCGCCCTGTCATAATGAGACTTTTAAACTATGCCGACAAGATGAAGCTTTTGGAATACTACCGCAAAACGGCCTCCTTATCCTACAATGACGACCGTCTACTCATATTCCAGGACTTTTCTGCTCTTGTGGCTACTATGCGGAGGGAGTTTGCTCCCATATGCAAACACTTCTACGACACCAAGGTCAAGTTTTCCCTGCTTTACCCGGCACGCCTTCGGGTCTTTGAGAATGGTAAACCGTTATTCTTTGATGATCCCGGGGAAGCGAGGCTGCACTTCGCCTTACCTAATACTTGACTGTGTTTGTTGCTCATTGTTTTGCTATTCATTATCGTCTTGATCCTATATGTCGGGTCTCATGTGTGAGGCATTTATGTTTATTTGTATGTATGCTTATAGTTCATTCACCACTTATTTACCGTTTTTGTTGCTCTCACTAATGTTTTATTATTTGTTTAGTCGTGTCCACCTGGGCCGAGGCCTCCTTGCCCTCCTGAGGTTTCCTCCCCTCGCTCGCTGGGACAGGGTGGGGCCCTATCTCACCTTATACACATCCATTATGTCCTTTCCGCCTGTGGGAGTAGGTTAATATGGCCTCAGCTGCCTCCCCACACTCCCACACATCCGGAGATCCTAACACTGCTTCCCTACGCCTAGTCTCCTGGAATGTAGAGGGTCTTAATCATCCGGTTAAAAGGAAGAAGGTAGTTTCACATCTCAAACGTATGGCCCCGCATGTAGTATTCCTTCAGGAAACACACTGGTTAGATGACCCTAGGAATTCTCTACGAGACGCCTGGATAGGGAACTGTATTTCGGACCCCTACCATTCTAAATCCCGAGGAGTGGCTATCCTTTTTCATACCAACTTGCAACACTCAGTTAGTAGGCAGCTTCTCGATCCTGAGGGCAGATTCATATTGCTAGATGTACTAATTGATAATGTTACGTATACTCTTCTCAATGTCTATGCTCCCAATACCTCCCCTGACTCTTTCTTTGCAGTCCTCTTGTCGACACTTCTTACTTGGGGAGGCCAAAACCTGATTATTGGAGGTGATTTCAACTTGGTTTTTGACCCATCCATGGACAGGTCTCGAGTAAGTACTCATGCTACCCCTTCTACTCTTCACTTCCTTCCTTCATTCTGCTCACAACTTGACCTATTCGACCCATGGCGCATTTTTCACCCGACCCAAAATGATTTTTCCTTCTACTCTCATCCTCACTCATCTCACTCTCGCATAGACTATATATTTACCTCCAGGTGCTTCTTCCCTTAGTTAACTCATACGTCGATTGCTGACATTATTTCTGACCACGCTCCTATATCTTTATGCCTCCAACTATCTTTGCCCCTCCACTTTACCCCAAGCTGGCGCTTCCCTGCGTACTTACGACACTCCACCGACTTCCTCCTCCACCTAAAACAATCCTGGCTCAATTACACCCTAGACAACAGCGAACAGGTCCCTGACTCCCCGATATTCTGGGGTGCTGCTAAAGCGGTCCTTAGAGGCCATATTATGTCATACACTCACACCAAAAAGAACAAATTTTCCTCACAGCTGCAAACTCTGAGTACGACGTTAACCTCCACATATCGGAACTATAAGCAACATAAAACCCCTGCTAACAAGGAAACCTACCTTTCTGCTAAACTTGTGTATGATACTTTCCTTACTGAACGAGCACAGCTCTCCTATGACTACCAGCGGAATAAGTTTCACAGATGGGGCAATAAATCGGGGTAAATTACTAGCTAACTTGATCAAGGGCCCCAAATCACGTACCTGGGTTAATACCATTAATATTTCAGGCAGGCTGGTCTCGGACCCCAAATCTATTTGCACTGAATTTATGCATTTCTATCGCTCCTTATACTCCAAGGGCCCTGACGATGTTGCTGCCAATGGTTCTTTTCTCGAAGCAGCGGACTTACCTGTCCTCTCTCGGGAGGAGAGGGAATTCCTAGAAAGCCCAATTACCATCGAGGAAGTTACAGATACTATAAAAAGCCTGCCAAACAATAAGAGTCCCGGCCCTGATGGCTTTGGAACAGAGTTCTATAAAATGCTTAGAGATGATCTGGCCCCCACTCTTACGTACCTCTACAATCATGTCCTTTCCACCAAACAAATCCCGCTTCGGTTCAATTAAGCCAAGATTATTGTGATAGCAAAACCCGGCAAAGACCCCTCCCTCCCTAGCTCCTATAGACCTATATCCCTTCTCAACCAGGACTTCAAACTTTTAACCAAACTTATGGCTACCCGCTTACAATTATGTCTATCCCGCATCATATCGCCCGCCCAACTAGGCTTCCTTAAAAATAGGCAATTGGTGAAAGGTATTAGAGCCGCATTGGCTGCCACCACTTACTCCCGATCCCACAAGCTTAGCGATAACATATTAATCAATCTAGATGCAGAGAAGGCCTTTGACAAGATTGCCTGGCCTCATCTTGATCGGGTCCTACGTTATCAACAATTTGGAGAGAGATTTTGTGGTCTAGTCAACTCCCTTTATACTTCCCCTACGGCACAAGTTATGGTTAACAATATCTCCTCTACCCCCTTTACCCTAGAGAGGGGTACTAGACAGGGCTGCCCCCTCTCCCCCCTTCTTTTCAATTTAGCCCTAGAACCTTTTATACGCTACATTACTAATTTAACTGAGTTCAAGGGTATACTAATTGGCTCTCAAGAATTCAAAATTATAGCGTTCGCAGACGATATCCTCCTCTTTACCTCGAACCCTAAACGCTCTGTTCCTCGGCTCTTGGAGACCATAGAATGTTTCTCCTCTTTTGCAGGCTTTTCGATTAATTACGATAAATCGGAAGCCTTGGCCATATTTAAACAGGTTACCCTAGGATGGGACCCCCCTTTCCCATTTCGGTGGGCCCCCACTCACATCACCTACTTAGGGGTTTCATTGCCTTCAGACCCTACCCTTTTATATTCCTACAACGTACACCCTATACTCATTATAATACAATCTGAACTCACCCTCTGGCAAAACTTTCCTCTTAAACGCCTGGGTCGATGTAATCTTATTAAAATGGCTTATTTTCCCAAACTGCTATACGTCCTCCAGATGGTTCCCATTTTGCTCATGAAATCTGACCTGTCCCTCCTTAACTCACACATCTCTAAATTCATATGGTCCAACAAGCGGCCTCGAATAAGCTTTTTTAAACTATCCCAGTCGGTACAAAATGGAGGATTGAATTTGCCAGACATAGAGCAGTATAATAGGGCCTGCCTTCTACGCTTTGCCATGGACTGGCTCAGAGACACTCATATTTTTGCCGACTCATCACTCGACTCTCAACTCTGTACCCCTCTATCCCTTAGCTTTATTTTACATGCTAATAATACCACCCTGAAACTGCCCCAATATGACAACCCTCTACTGTCCCCTACTATTATAGCGTGGAGAAGATCGAGAAATTCACTCAACCTACGCCATCTTCACTCCCCGTTTCTTCCCTTCCTCGGCAATTTAGACTTCCAAAACGGCCATGCATCCTTTCCCTTTAACAATTGGAAGGCTGCGGGAATCACGCATGTGCGCAGCCTCCTCAACCCCCTACACAAACCACTTACTTTCACTAAAGCTGTGGATAAATATAATATTGAACCCCTCCACGAATTCTATTATTTCCAAGCCTCCCACTACCTACACTCGACTCTATCACATCTAGATAAATCGGACTTTCTTAATCCACTAGACACACTAATGCACTCGGGCACCTATTCCATATCGACAATCTATGCCCAAATTCATACGGACATTGTCCCTGCCTCTGACCTTGTACAACTCAAAAAGTGGTCATCTCAAATCCCTTCTATGTCTCCTGAGACGATATTGGAAAACTTTGCTACTTCTTTGAAACTTATACCAGCAAGCATCTATCAGGAAATGTCATATAAGATCCTGCATAGGGCATACGTGTCTCCAAAACGGAGCCACTTGATGGGCCTCTCAGAATCTGCAAAATGCATTAAATGCTCTGCGCCAGTAGCCGACATTATGCACTGCTTCTGGCACTGCCCTTATATACAGACATTTTGGGGTGAGTTACAGACGTATAGTTCCTCTGCCTAGTTCATTTTCGATGCACCGCTCCCTGGGCTCTCTTTGGCCACCTACTAGACCAGCCAATTATCCCCTCATCTGATAAAAAACTAGTGATGCTGCTCTCAGCCGTAGGGAGGAAAGCCGTCCTTCAACAATGGATATATGATTCCCCCCCTACTTTACACATGGCGACCTCCAGACTACTCTTTCTTTTCTCTAACGTCCTAGAGGATGCTGGGGACTCCGTAAGGACCATGGGGATTAGACGGGCTCCGCAGGAGATAGGGCACTTTAAGAAAGACTTTGGATTCCGGGTGTGCACTGGCTCCTCCCTCTATGCTCCTCCTCCAGACCTCAGTTTTAGACTGTGCCCAGAGGAGAATGGGTGCACTGCAGGGAGCTCTCCTGAGTTTCCTGCTTAGAAAGCATTTTTATTTGAATTTTTTTCTCTTTTTCAGGGAGCACTGCTGGCAACAGGCTCCCTGCATCGAGGGACTCAGGAGAGAGGAGCAAACCTACTTAAATGATAGGCTCTGCTTCCTCGGCTACTGGACACCATTAGCTCCAGAGGGAGTGAACACAGGTTCGTCCTGGGCGTTCACCCCCAGAGCAGCGCCGCCGTTCTCCTCACAGAGCCAGTAGAAACGAAGCCAGAAGACGTCTAAGGCGGCAGAAGCCTTCGGTGCTTCACAGAGGTAACGCACAGCACCGCAGCTGTGCGTCATTGCTCCCATACACCTCACACACTCCGGTCACTGTACGGGTGCAGGGCGCAGGGGGGGCGCCCTGGGCAGCAATAAAACACCTCTCATATGGCAAAAGTCTATATACATGTACAGGTGGGCACTGTACATGTATATAAAAGAGCCCCCGCCATTTTTTAGTAAGTTTGAGCAGGACAGAAGCCGACCGCCGAGGGGGCGGGGCTTCTCCCTCAGCACTCACCAGCGCCATTTTCTCTCCACAGCACCGCTGAGAGGAAGCTCTCTGGACTCTCCCCTGCTTGGCACACGGTGTAAGGGGGTTTTAAAGTAGAGGCGGGGCACATTATTGGCGTTTACACATTAAGCAGTGCTACTGGGTAAACATTTTGTGTGTTTCTCCTGGGTCATATAGCGCTGGGGTGTGTGCTGGCATACTCTCTCTCTGTCTCTCCAAGGGGCCTCAGGGGGAACCTGTCTTCAGAAAAGAGATTCCCTGTGTGTGTGAAGTGTGTCGGTACGTGTGTGTCGACATGTTTGACGAGGAAGGCTCACCTAAGGAGGAGCGGGAGTGCATGATTGTCAGGTCGCCGTCGGCAATGCCGACACCGGACTGGGTGGATATGTGGAATGTCTTGAATGCAAATGTAAATTTACTGCAAAAACGGTTAGGCAAGGCTGAAGCTAAGGATCAGTCAGGTAGTCAGACCATGCCTGTCCCTGTGGCACCAAGACCGTCGGGGTCTCAAAAACGCACCATATCCCAGATCACTGACACAGATACCGACACAGATACTGACTCTAGTGTCGACTATGAGGATGCAAAATTGCAACCAAAGGTGGCAAAAGGCATTCGTTACATGATTATGGCCATTAAAGAGGTTTTGCATATCACTGAGGAACCCCCTGTCCCTGACACGAGGGTACACATGTATAAAGGGAAAAAGCCTGAGGTCACTTTTCCGTCCTCATTTGAGCTAAGCGACTTGTGCGAAAAGGCTTGGGAATCTCCAGATAGAAGACTACAAGTTCCCAAAAGGATTCTTATGGCGTATCCCTTTCCACAAAAGGACAGGATACGATGGGAATCGTCGTCTAAGGTAGACAAGGCGCTGACACGCTTATCCAAGAAGGTGGCACTGCCTTCTCAGGATACAGCTTCCCTCAAGGATCCTGCTGATCGTAAGCAGGAGGTTACCAAGAAGCACATTTACACACATTCCGGTAATATCGTTAGACCGGCTATGGCATCGGCCTGGGTTTGTAGTGCTGTCGCAGCATGGACAGATTCCTTATCTACGGATCTTGACACCCTAGATAAGGATACCATTCTAATGAGCCTAGAGCATATCAAAGATGCTGCTTTATATATGAGGGATGCTCAAAGAGACATTTGTTTACTAAGCTCCAGAATAAATGCTATGTCTATTTCTGCTAGGCGACTCTTGTGGACCCGACAGTGGACGGGGGATGGGGGATGCCGACTCAAAGCGGCATATGGAGTCGTTGCCTTACAAGGGGGAGGAGTTGTTTGGAGAAGGCCTCTCGGACCTTGTCTCTACTGCTACGGCCGGTAAATCGAATTTCTTACCTTATGTCCCCCCGCAGTATACTAAAAAGGCACCTCATTATCAAATGCAGTCCTTTCGTTCCAATAAAAGCAAGAAGGTACGGGGCTCGTCCTTCCTTGCCAGAGGAAAAGGCAAGGGAAAAAAGCTGCATGCAGCTAGTTCCCAGGAGCAGAATTCCTCCCCTACATCTGCAAAGTCCACCGCATGACGCTGGGGCTTCCCGGGGGGAGTCAGCTCAAGTGGGGGCACATCTTCGATTTTTCAGCAAGGTCTGGGTTCACTCACAGGTGGATCCCTGGGCTATAGAGATTGTTTCTCAGGGATACAGGCTGGAATTTGAAGACGTGCCTCCTCGCCGTTTTTTCAAATCGGCTCTGCCAGCATTCCTGTCAGAGAGGAAGTTAGTGTTGACTGCAATTCAAAAATTTTATCTTCAACAGGTGATAGTCAAAGTTCCTCTTCTCCAGCAAGGAAAGGGGTAATACTCAACCCTGTTTGTGGTCCCGAAACCGGACGGTTCGGTCAGGCCCATTTTGAATCTAAAATCCCTGAACTTGTACTTGAAAAAGTTCAAGTTCAAGATGAAATCGCTCAGAGCGGTCATCGCCAGCCTGGAGGGGGGGGGGGGGGGGGTTGGATGGTGTCCCTGGACATAAAGGATGCATACCTTCATGTTCCGATTTTCCCTCCTCACCAGGCGTTCCTGAGATTTGCAGTACAGGACTGTCATTACCAATTTCAGACGTTGCCGTTTGGGCTTTCCACAGCCCCGAGAATTTTCGCCAAGGTAATGGCGGAAATGATGGTGCTCCTGCGCAAGCAGGGGGTCACAATTATCCCATACTTGGACGATCTCCTCATAAAGGCGAGATCTCGGGAGAAGTTGCTGGACAGCGTGTCGCTGTCGGTGAGAATGTTGCAAAGGCATGGCTGGATTCTCAATATACCGAAGTCCCAGCTAGTCCCTACAACGCGTCTGACCTTTCTGGGCCTGATTCTAGACACAGACCAGAAAAAGGTTTTTCTTCTGATGGAAAAGGCTCAGGAGCTCATAGCCCTGGTCAGGAACCTATTAAAGCTAAAAAAGGTTTCAGTGCATCACTGCACGCGTGTCCTGGGGAAGATGTTGGCATCGTACGAGGCCATCCCCTTTGGAAGGTTCCATGCGAGGACCTTTCAATGGGATCTACTGGACAAATGGTCAGGGTCCCATTTACAAATGCATCAAAGGATTACCCTGTCTTCCAGAGCCAGAGTATCTCTCCTGTGGTGGCTGCACAGTGCTCACCTCCTAGAAGGCCGCAGGTTCGGAATTCAGGACTGGATCCTGGTGACCACGGACGCAAGCCTCCGAGGTTGGGGAGCAGTCACACTGGGAAGAAATTTCCAAGGTCTCTGGTCAAATCTAGAGACTTGTTTCCACATCAACGTCCTGGAGTTGAGGGCCATATACAACGCCCTACGCCAAGCGGAGGCATTGCTTCGGAACAAACCGGTTCTGATTCAGTCGGACAATGTCACAGCAGTGGCTCATGTAAACCGCCAAGGCGGCACAAGGAGCAGAGTGACCATGGCAGATAGGACCAGGATTCTTCGCTGGGCAGAAGGCCATGTAAGCGCCCTAGCAGCAGTATTCATCCCGGGGGTGGACAACTGGGAAGCGGACTTCCTCAGCAGACACGACCTGCATCCGGGAGAGTGGGGACTTCATCCAGAAGTCTTCGCACACATCGTGGGTCGGTGGGGACTGCCTCAGATAGACATGATGGCGTCCCGTCTCAACAAAAAGCTAAAGCGGTATTGCGCCAGGTCAAGAGACCCTCAGGCGGTAGCGGTAGACGCTCTAGTGACACCTTGGGTGTTCAGGTCGGTCTATGTATTTCCTCCTCTGCCTCTCATACCCAAGGTGTTGAGAATAATAAGACTAAGCAGAGTCAGAACAATCCTTATTGTTCCAGATTGGCCACGAAGGACTTGGTATCCGGAATATGCAAGAGTTGCTCACAGAAGATCCGTGGCCTCTTCCTCTAAGACAGGACCTGCTGCAGCAGGGGCCCTGTCTGTTCCAAGACTTACCGCGGCTGCATTTGACGGCATGGCGGTTGAATGCCGGATCCTAGCGGAAAAAGGTATTCCGGAGGAGGTCATTCTTACGCTAATAAAGGCTAGGAAGGACGTGACATTGAAACATTATCACCGTATATGGTGAAAATATGTTTCTTGGTGTGAAGCCAGGGCTGCTCCTATGGAGGAGTTCCATTTGGGTCGTCTGCTTCACTTCCTGCAAACAGGAGTGGATTTGGGCCTAAAATTAGGGTCCATAAAGGTCCAAATTTCGGCCTTGTCCATTTTCTTTCAAAATGAATTGGCTTCTCTTCCTGAAGTACAGACATTCGTGAAGGGGGTGCTGCATATTCAGCCTCCTTTTTGTACCTCCGGTGGCGCCGTGGGATCTTAATGTGGTATTAAGTTTCCTCAGGTCTCCTTGGTTTGAGCCACTCAAAACAGTGGAGTTCAAATATCTCACTTGGAAAGTGGTCATGTTGTTGGCCTTGGCTTCGGCAAGGCGTGTTTCGGAATTGGCAGCTTTATCACATAAAAGCCCCTACCTGGTTTTTCACGTGGATAGGGCAGAGTTGAGGACGCGTCCTCAGTTTCTGCCAAAAGTGGTCTCATCTTTTCATATGAACCAACCTATTGTCGTGCCTGTGGCTACACGGGACTTGGAGGATTCTGAGTCCCTGGATGTGGTCAGGGCTTTGAAGATTTATGTGACCAGAACAGCTAGGATCAGGAAGACTGAAGCTCTGTTTGTTCTGTATGCAGCCAACAAAGTTGGCGCTCCTGCTTCAAAGCAGACTATTGCTCGCTGGATCTGTAACACGATTCAGCAGGCGCATTCTACGGCAGTATTGCCATTGCCTAAATCGGTTAAGGCCCATTCCACTAGGAAGGTGGGCTCTTTTTGGGCGGCTGCCCGAGGGGTCTCGGCACTACAACTATGCCAAGCTGCTACTTGGTCGGGGTCAAACACCTTTGCAAAGTTCTATAAGTTTGATACCCTGGCTGAGGAGGACCTCCTGTTTGCTCAATCGGTGCTGCAGAGTCATCCGCACTCTCCCGCCAGTTTGGGAGCTTTGGTATAATCCCCATGGTCCTTACGGAGTCCCCAGCATCCTCTAGGACGTTAGAGAAAATAAGATTTTACTTACCGGTAAATCTATTTCTCGTAGTCCGTAGAGGATGCTGGGAGCCCATCCCAAGTGCGGACTTCTTCTGCAAGACTTGTATATAGTTATTGCTTACATAAGGGTTATGTTATAGTTTCATCGGTTTGAACCGAGACTATGTTGTTGTTCATGCTGTTAACTGGGTAGTTTATCACAGGTTATACGGTATGATTGGTGTGGCTGGTATGAATCTTGCCCTTGGATTAACTAGAATCCTTTCCTCGTACTGTCCGTCTCCTCTGGGCACAGTTTCCCTAACTGAGGTCTGGAGGAGGAGCATAGAGGGAGGAGCCAGTGCACACCCAGAATCCAAAGTCTTTCTTAAAGTGCCCTATCTCCTGCGGAGCACGTCTAATCCCCATGGTCCTTACGAAGTCCCCAGCATCCTCTACGGACTACGAGAAATAGATTTACCGGTAAGTAAAATCTTATTTTTACAAGGGACTGGCTAGAAACAACCCTTGACAAGGAGGTTTTGACTCCAGCGCTATTTCACTGTTGGGAAAAGTTCATTCACACTTTACCTACACCTACCAAACTAGCTATCCAACAAAGTTTCCATGGCACCACATGGTACTGTCACCGTCTCCTGGACCACAGACCCCTTGTCCTCCTTCCATAACTCTGAACTGCCAACTATCCCTTCTTTTCCTTCGCTAACATGCCTACCTATTTCTTCCTTTCTTCTCCATCTTCCCTTGGCCTCCATCTACATATTCTTGGATCTCTGATGTATAGGTTACTGTTTTCGCTCTGACAGTCTCTCCATGGATGGGTGGATGGCCTCTCTCACCTTGGTGGATATTATATGAATCGTTTTCTCTGTTTTTGTATGTTTATTGTTTATATTATGCGTCCTCCACGTTGTTGGATGCCTTTATATAGCTAAAATTCTACTTTTGTGTTGGACCGGTTATAAGTTCATAGAAATTATTTTTCTTCTTTTCCTTCATTTCACCATGCTATAGACTGGTCACCTTTCTAAGATAAATATTTTAAGTTAGAAAATGGAAAATTTGAGGTATGATTTGAAACTGTACCGTTACCGTTCTATGGATATCTATTTGCATTTTCTGTATCATACAAATGCGGCTATGTCTCTGTATTATGGTTTATGCTTTGCCTCAATAAAATATATTTTGAAAAAAAAAAAAGAAATGTGAATAATATTAATACAAGTGCAAGTGATCCAATACTGCATCCTCGGATTCTGCAGCAGATCACACAACCATGCAGGAGCCATCGATTTACGCCCCCTGCTGCCTTTGCATATTTTTGTACAGCAGCTGCACAGCACCTATTCACCACAGAGCAGTGAGTGACAGGAGCTTCCCAACTACCCCTCCCTCACCACAAGACACTGCGCGGTGGGAAAGTCCCAAAAAAAATGGACTATCCCGCGAAGAATTAGGACAGTTGGGAGGTAGGAATTCAAAATCATTAAAAATTCATCACATGCAACACAAACATGATGATGAGTTTTATTGCTTTTCTCTCCAGCAGACTCTGAAACTAAACTTAAACTAATCTTATCTAAAGGTTTCAGAGAAAGCACCTTGAAGAAGTAGAGTGGCATCAAGCTCCATTTGCTAGAAATCATCCTTGAAACTGCAGCTCCAGTCAGGGCAGTTTCTCAAGAGTTGTACAGCTTTCTGACAGGTCATCACAGAGTACAATCCAGAAGTGACATTATATGGGTGCCAAAGATATCTTGATGCGCTTCCTACTACAGAAGAGGGAAGACGAATCTCCAAAACTACTGCTGTTACTTGGTAGTACAGCAACTAACGTTCCTATGGAGATCTCACGGTCTCTGCTTGACCTCAAGGACCATCTGGACTTGCTGGGAACAGGTAAGTCACTGTAGCTAGAAAATATCAAACACGCTACACTAACATTACAAATACTCTATTCAACTGAGACACAGGAAAACAACACAGAAGGGAAATAGGAGTCACATTATGTACAGTATTTTCTATTGTCTCTTTTTCTGGTCTTTTTCTCATAGAACTATGTAGCTAGCCCAAATGTTAAGGCTGACATAGAGTAAAAAGGAAATACATAATAAGGAAGCTTACAATGTACACTGAAAAAAAAACCAGAAAAATATCTTTAAAACATGGGACTATCCCTGGAAATAAAGTCAAGTTGTCAGCAATATATAATAATGGCAAATAACTGCCACAAACTGCAGCATAGACCTCAGCTTGTGATAATACTGGGCAAATTTATGAACATGTATTATATAAAAATGAGAAAATACATTGAATCTATGAACCTTTAAACAAACTAAAAACAAATAACTGAAGTACCTTTACGCCATAGCTGATTCAACATATTTCTGTCCAGTGGCTGATTGAGAATAATAAGTCCACAACTCAAGTGCTCTGTAAAAAAACAAAAAGACAGAGAAAAAGGTGAAATTGTTTCTCATTTTACTATTCAAGTAGTTACGGAGATCAGATATAGATAAAAAAAACAACTGAATGAACTAAAATTGACTGTGAAAATACGTAAGTCTACTGAATATACAGCACCGTTCATATTTATGGACATATTTCTTGCAAATTATCAGTTGATTGCTTACATTTACAAGGAAGCAAACTATAGCAGGATTAACCACCTTCCATTTCAAGTTTATTGGTCGGTCTATAAATAGAAAGAATAAAAAAAGGTCCCTTGTACTCAACTGGATGTAAATAACAGTGATTTTTTTTCTTCCAGCTGCCTTATGGTAAAACACATCCAGAAATTATATTGATTTGTTTTTGTATCTACTGTACCTCTCAGTCATTCATAACAACAGATCTTGGAAGTCAGCCTTATTTTATTCATTAGCACTGTGTGAACATCCCTCATTATAAAGAATATTAACGGGATTGTCACCTTTATCCCTATCCTGCATCTTATACCCATTTCACACCAGAAACATGCTTTACACACTGACAACAAATTCTGCCACGGGCTCATGCAGGGACATTCCCGGGTTGGCACCTTTCACACCAGCATTTTTTGCCGGGACATCACAGGTCTGCACCTTTCATACTGAACCCGGGATGGCCCTGCATTTTCTGAAAATGGGCGTCTCAGAAAAAACACAAGACCAGGAAGTGCCCTGAATAGCCAATCAGCATCAGTATAGGCAACCCGGGAAGGTGAGACATGTCCCTGCACCATTCACACTGTCCAGGGTCCAGGGATCATCCCGGGACCAACCCTGGTCGATTGCAGGGTTGAAATGCGGGGACAGAAAACCCTGGTTTTTGTCCCTGTACCCTTTCACACCAAGAAATTTCCCGGGTTGATGCGTGTTCATGTGTTTTAACTCGGGATATTTATGGCTGTGTGAAAGGGGTATTACAGACTTTTAGTGGTTGTCCTCCACTGGATACAGATGTGGATAAATCCACAGGGAACCAGCGCTCAAACCCTATTTGTAGTGGTGAATGATACGGTTATAAAGTGAAACTAAAATCAATAATGAAAAAGCAGGTAATATACTTAAGGTTGTTTATTCTAAGATGCTGAGATACTTTCTTTCCCAACAGGTATAAATTCGGTTTAAAAGTCAATCAGTGATTGGGGCACGCTCCTGGTTTGAGCTTAAATTCTGAAGTGCAAGGTTCAATTGAAAGAACAAATGCTGTAATCTTTGTAAAGTCGAAAAAAAGAAAAAGAAAATTGCCACAAAAAAATAATAATGATAATATGTACTAAAGTCCAAACGGTTTACAAGTCTATACAGACTGCGGCGTCCCGCTAATCTGTGCTCTCAAGTGAAGGATTCTCTTGTGAAGTGATGAACAGTTGACAGCGGTAGTGTATGCTTTGGTTAGAGTGGAGAATAAGGACCCTGGACTGGCGCTATTCCTCCTGCAGCACGTCCCACAGTAGAGCGCCCGAATCAGGCCCGCTCTGTGGGGCCGCTGACCTGGGGTGTGCGCCTGTCACAGAGGCAAAGTGGACACGGCCGGAGCTCTCCGAGCAGCTGGCCGCGCCTCTCCTCCTCCTGCAGGGACTTACCTTCTCCCTTCCCCTCCGCCTTCCACTCTCCGCTGTCTCGAGCTTCTTCCGTCGCCTGGCAACCGGTTGCTTCCGGAACTACGGATCACGTGACCGGATGGTTTGCGGAAAGGATTAGCAGTACTGTCCTTCTTTGTAGTGAATATTCGTCCTCAGTCCAATGTAGTATAGATGGGTAGCTCCAACGCGTTTCGACCTGTTAGGGTCTTCCTCTGGTAGTCATTTGTGTGTTTAGGTTGCAGGAATTTAAGGTGTCCTGATAGGGTGGGATCAATTCCCATTGGTCCTCTGATCTGGCTTTGTGATTGGCTCACAGCTTGTCAATCGAAGTTTATGGGAGGATGTGACATCATCACAGTGCTTTAGAGTGTGCCCAGTATTATCTGGCTTTGTGATTGGCTCACAGCTTGTCAATCGAAGTTTATGGGAGGATGTGACATCATCACAGTGCTTTAGAGTGTGCCCAGTATTAAAAAAAGGAAAATAATGGAAAAATATATCCGTAGTGAAAAGGATATATATAAAGTTACAATATAGCAGTTATATGAATCAATCTTGCAGAATGGTGTTAATACTCAAAATAATGAACCTTGGGATATTTTGAGGCTATGTTCAAACGCATGAGAATAATGATTAACCCTCTACAGCATTAACCAATGCCTGTCACTACTTTGATGTAAGATATCATAGAATAGTGAATGTAGCTGCTGTTGAATTGACTTGAAATGGGATATGTCTTCATTTGCATATGACAGACCTAATTTCGTTGTCAATGTTGAGCCCTTTGGGGGCCAGTGTCCCTAAGTTAATCATCATGCACAGTTCTTCCTTATTGATTCTGGAGATGTAATCACCTCCTCTCCAGTTCTTTTTGACCTCTTTTACACCAGTGAACTTAAGTAGAGCAGGGTTTGAGTTGTGAAACTCTTTGAAATGTTGGGATAATGGGTGGTCTTCTGTGCCTTTCCTAATGTTGCGTACGTGTTCCCCAATTCTGACTTTCAGTGGTCGTATTGTTCTTCCTACGTATTGTTTAACACATGGGCATTGGAGGATTTATATAATGCCCTTGCTGTGGCATGTCAACCTATCCCTTATCTTATACTCATGTGTATTCGCCTCAGATATTATGCTATATGTTGGTGTAGTACTCCTGGAATTGGTTACCTTACAACCTACACATGTCCCGCAATGGAAAAACCCTCCTTTGCTATGTGAGCCATCAATGGTAGTCTGTGTGGTGTTTGTCGGAGGTATGCAGCTATGTATAAGTTTTTGTTTTATGTCTGGAGCTTTTTTGTATACTACCTTAGGATTCTGTGGTAGTATCTCTGCCAAGGTGTCATCTTGTAGTAATATTGGCCAGTGTTTTTTGAGGATCTTCTTGACTTTATGTGCCTGGTCAGAATATTGTGTGATGAATATAGGTCCTTCAGTCATATTTTTTTGTGCAGATTTGTCCTTGTAGTCCAAAAGTGTTGAGCGATCATTTGCTCGAACTGTGTCAAAGGCCCTTTTTACCAAGTCAGGGTGATAATTTTTCTCTTTGAATCTTTCACTCAGGGTGTGTCCCTGTGTGTCGTAATCATTTAGCCTAGAGCAGTTGCGTCTAAGTCTTTTAAACTGGCCCATTGGGATACCGTTGAGCCAGGTAGGATGATGTCCACTTGAGACTAGTATAAAGCTGTTTACATCAACTGCTTTATTGAATGTGTTGGTGTGCAACGTCCCTTCCTTTACAAAGATATTGAGATCTAGAAATTCCACCTTTTCTTGACTGTAATGTGAGGTCAATTGCAGATTGCGGTCATTGTTGTTGAGATGTGATAGAAAGCTCTTAAGTGATTGTTCGTCCCCTTTCCAGATGAAAAAGACATCATCTATATACCTGGTCCAGAGGACGAGATTTGCGCCAAGGTCTGGGTCTGACCATATGATGTCGTCTTCCCATTTACTCATAAAGAGGTTTGCGTAACTTGGTGCAAATCTCGTCCCCATGGCGGTCCCTGTGGTTTGCAGAAAGAAATTGTTATCGAACCAGACATAGTTGTGAGTCAGTATGTAGTCTATTCCTCCTAGAATGAATTCCCGCTGTTCTATCTTCATGTCTGGGTCCTTGTCTAGGAAATGTTGTATGCTACGTCGTCCCTGTGTGTGATCTATAACTGAGTACAAGGATGTTACATCGCTTGTAGCTAGCCAATAATTGTCTTCCCATGAAATAGATTGCAGTTTCTGTAGGATGTCCGTGGTATCTTTGAGGTACGATTTTTGCTGTTTAACATACGGCTGCAGGAAAGTGTCAATGTACTGTGATAGATTGGAACTGATGGAACCTATGCCGGAAATAATAGGTCTACCTGGTGGTTTGGTAGGATGTTTATGGATTTTTGGTAAGTAATAAAATACCGGTATTATGGGATGTTGTGTATCCAGGTAAGTGTGTTCCTGTGTGGATAGAATGCCTATGTCTAGTCCCTCTTTGAGTAGAGTTTGTAATTGTTGTTTGAACAAGGTTGTGGGGTCTCCTTTAAGTTTCTTATAGGTGTTAGTGTCATTAAGGATCCTATTGGCCTCCTCCATGTAGTCTGCTTTATTGAGAAGTACTATCCCCCCTCCCTTATCAGCTGGCTTTATGATTATATCAGTATTTTTACTTAGATCAGAGATGGCTCTCCTTTCCTTATTGGTCATGTTCAATTGTCTGGGCCTGGGATTCTGTCTATCTAGTTTCATGATGTCCTTTTCCACCATGCTGGTAAATGTGGCTATGTGGTTGCCCGTCATGTGGCTGGGATAGAACTGCGATTTGGGTTTTAAACTGGTATGTACAAATGGGTCATTGCTGGTGGGTTTATGTTGCTGTATCGGTGTCTTATGAAAAAATTTCTTGAGTGTCAGTTTGCGGGTGAATTTTTGGATGTCCATGTAGGTTTCAAATTTATTGAGTGATCTAGTTGGTGCAAATTTAATTCCCTTATCCAGGGCACTAACTTGGTGAGTGTCTAAGATGACGTTAGTAAGGTTGAAAATCCCTTGTCCTTTCTTGTCAGTGTTAGTCACGGCCCGTGTCTGCCTTTTTTGTCCTCCCCTGCATCCTCGTCTGGTTCTGACAGTTTCCTTTTCGATGATTTGTTGTGTGTTATGACAGACCCTTCCTGGTAGATGCGGTCTGTCATTGTTCCTAAAAAATCCTGATCTGCACATTGGAGTAATGTGCCAACCTCTGCTGACTCAATGTTAATTGTAGCGGTGAGTGTGTTCTTTTCGGTTTGGTCTATGTGTAGAGGTAAAGAGTTAAGTGCTGCTAACTCGGTGTCCAGCCACCCTTGTTCTAGAGAGTGTCTCGCTAGTTCATGTGGTATTTCCTCTTCAATGTCGTATACAGAGAAGGAAGTGTCACAGTCTGTACTGGTAGTGGAATCCAGTGATGTATCGATTGTCTTATGTTGTAGATTCTTGCAAGTTTATTTGGGGGTTTTTGAGTATAACTTTGTCATGTACTGTTGATATGTTAATCTTAATCTTTTGTAAACGGGTGTCCTGGGATTTCCTGATTTCTGAATGTTGTCCGCTGTCACCTTGTTTGTAATGTTAGTATGTGTCCCTTTGGTTCTGTTCTTTGGTCGTGTTTTGTGATGTATACCAAATTTGTCCCTGAGTATCTTATTTTTCTTGACTAATATTATTTTCTCCTCTCCTTGTCTTACCCTACTGAGAGTGAGTTCTGTTCAAGTTACGCAAACCTCTTTATGAGTAAATGGGAAGACGACATCATATGGTCAGACCCAGACCTTGGCGCAAATCTCGTCCTCTGGACCAGGTATATAGATGATGTCTTTTTCATCTGGAAAGGGGACGAACAATCACTTAAGAGCTTTCTATCACATCTCAACAACAATGACCGCAATCTGCAATTCACCTCACATTACAGTCAAGAAAAGGTGGAATTTCTAGATCTCAATATCTTTGTAAAGGAAGGGACGTTGCACACCAACACATTCAATAAAGCAGTTGATGTAAACAGCTTTATACTAGCCTCAAGTGGACATCATCCTACCTGGCTCAACGGTATCCCGATGGGCCAGTTTAAAAGACTTAGACGCAACTGCTCTAGGCTAAATGATTACGACACACAGGGACACACCCTGAGTGAAAGATTCAAAGAGAAAAATTATCACCCTGACTTGGTAAAAAGGGCCTTTGACACAGTTCGAGCAAATGATCGCTCAACACTTTTGGACTACAAGGACAAATCTGCACAAAAAAATATGACTGAAGGACCTATATTCATCACACAATATTCTGACCAGGCACATAAAGTCAAGAAGATCCTCAAAAAACACTGGCCAATATTACTACAAGATGACACCTTGGCAGAGATACTACCACAGAATCCTAAGGTAGTATACAAAAAAGCTCCAGACATAAAACAAAAACTTATACATAGCTGCATACCTCCGACAAACACCACACAGACTACCATTGATGGCTCACATAGCAAAGGAGGGTTTTTCCATTGCGGGACATGTGTAGGTTGTAAGGTAACCAATTCCAGGAGTACTACACCAACATATAGCATAATATCTGAGGCGAATACACATGAGTATAAGATAAGGGATAGGTTGACATGCCACAGCAAGGGCATTATATACATCCTCCAATGCCCATGTGTTAAACAATACGTAGGAAGAACAATACGACCACTGAAAGTCAGAATTGGGGAACACGTACGCAACATTAGGAAAGGCACAGAAGACCACCCATTATCCCAACATTTCAAAGAGTTTCACAACTCAAACCCTGCTCTACTTAAGTTCACTGGTGTAAAAGAGGTCAAAAAGAACTGGAGAGGAGGTGATTACATCTCCAGAATCAATAAGGAAGAACTGTGCATGATGATTAACTTAGGGACACTGGCCCCCAAAGGGCTCAACATTGACAACGAAATTAGGTCTGTCATATGCAAATGAAGACATATCCCATTTCAAGTCAATTCAACAGCAGCTACATTCACTATTCTATGATATCTTACATCAAAGTAGTGACAGGCATTGGTTAATGCTGTAGAGGGTTAATCATTATTCTCATGCGTTTGAACATAGCCTCAAAATATCCCAAGGTTCATTATTTTGAGTATTAACACCATTCTGCAAGATTGATTCATATAACTGCTATATTGTAACTTTATATATATCCTTTTCACTACGGATATATTTTTCCATTATTTTCCTTTTTTTAATACTGGGCACACTCTAAAGCACTGTGATGATGTCACATCCTCCCATAAACTTTGATTGACAAGCTGTGAGCCAATCACAAAGCCAGATAATACTGGGCACACTCTAAAGCACTGTGATGATGTCACATCCTCCCATAAACTTCGATTGACAAGCTGTGAGCCAATCACAAAGCCAGATCAGAGGATCAATGGGAATTGATCCCACCCTATCAGGACACCTTAAATTCCTGCAACCTAAACACACAAATGACTCCCAGAGGAAGACCCTAACAGGTCGAAACGCGTTGGAGCTACCCATCTATACTACATTGGACTGAGGACGAATATTCACTACAAAGAAGGACAGTACTGCTAATCCTTTCCGCAAACCATCCGGTCACGTGATCCGTAGTTCCGGAAGCAACCGGTTGCCAGGCGACGGAAGAAGCCCGAGACAGCGGAGAGTGGAAGGCGGAGGGGAAGGGAGAAGGTAAGTCCCTGCAGGAGGAGGAGAGGCGCGGCCAGCTGCTCGGAGAGCTCCGGCCGTGTCCACTTTGCCTCTGTGACAGGCGCACACCCCAGGTCAGCGGCCCCACATAGCGGGCCTGATTCGGGCGCTCTACTGTGGGACGTGCTGCAGGAGGAATAGCGCCAGTCCAGGGTCCTTATTCTCCACTCTAACCAAAGCATACACTACTGCTGTCAACAGTTCATCACTTCACAAGAGAATCCTTCACTTCAGAGCACAGATTAGCGGGACGCCGCAGTCTGTATAGACTTGTAAACCATTTGGACTTTAGTACATATTATCATTATTATTTTTTTGTGGCAATTTTCTTTTTCTTTTTTTCGACTTTACAAAGATTACAGCATTTGTTCTTTCAATTGAACCTTGCACTTCAGAATTTAAGCTCAAACCAGGAGCGTGCCCCAATCACTGATTGACTTTTAAACCGAATTTATACCTGTTGGGAAAGAAAGTATCTCAGCATCTTAGAATAAACAACCTTAAGTATATTACCTGCTTTTTCATTATTGATTTTAGTTTCACTTTATAACCGTATCATTCACCACTACAAATAGGGTTTGAGCGCTGGTTCCCTGTGGATTTATCCACATCTGTATACTTACCATTTAAGGGGGGGCGGGACACCCCTCATTACCAGCAGCACACCCCGCCTCAGACTAACACCTCAGTGCGCAGAGAACCCATTTCCGTATAGTCCTCCACTGGATGTCCATTGTTATGGACAGTAGCCACTCCTGTTCCTCCTATCAGTGTAAGGGGGCAGTCTGGAAGCAGTGCCAAAAACATTTGCAATCAATGGAATTAGGTGGCGGTAATATTTAACCATATAAAATGACACCTAATTATAATAATACTAAAAACATCCTGCAGTTGTGGACACATCCTCAGTGAATTGTGCCGCCCAGTTACACCCCTTCAGTCGCAAGTGGTGATGCAGCAAAAATGTACTTGCAAAAACATATAAAATACACTCTGCAAACAAGTGTATGTTCAACGTAGCATCAGACTCAATGAGGCAGATTCAATTCAAGGTAAACTACCATCAGTAACTTGTATTGCACATTTTTCCAGCAATTAATGTTGCCAGATTCTATGTGCACCGCCATAGGTTGAGATCAGAATCTGGCTTCTGTAGTTAATGCCCACAGTCTCCAGAAAGGTCTTTTGCGGTTTTATCGTTTAATTGAATCTCTGCCAAAGAGTATTAAATTATATTGTCAAATGCTACATTATAAATATTTCTTTGGGTTTTCAACAGAACAACCACTACTGTGCAGTTTTTTCTTTCTTGGTTTGATTTCACTTCTAGTTTCAATAATACTTTTTTGACTTTCACCTCCTACTTTTTCCTGCAATAATAAACTGGCACTGACTGGGCATGCATTTCCAGGTTTTAGATGGCATGCAGGCACCGATTTTACAAAGCTGGATAGGGCTATTAATGCTACAGCTGTTCATGAATGATTATGTATACCAGCAGACAAACAATTTCCAACAAATGTTAGAAGCACTGAGATTCAACTACTACAGGTGGTGACATTAGAATGGACAATGGGCCTAATTCAGACTTCATCGTAGCTCTGTAAAATTTTGCAGGGCTACGATCAGGCACACTGACATGCCGGAGGACGCCCAGCACAGGGCTAGTCTGCCACGCATGAAAGGCCCGCCCACCCCCCCCCCCCCAAGACACAAAAGCGACGCACAGCGGCGATGCTTTTGCTATTCAGGAGTAGCTCCCTGCCAGCGCAGCTTTTTGCGTGCTGGCCGGGAGCTACTCATCACTGCCCAGGACGCAGCGGCTGGCCGTCGCACAGTTTGGCCAACGTCGCAGCGGCTGCGTTGGCCAGACCGTGCCCACAAAACAGCGGCCAAACACCACCATCTCCTGCCCAGCGACCTCCTCTGCCTGTCAATCAGGCAGAGGCGATCGCTAGACAATGATAGCTATCGGCTGTCAGTCATTCGGCGCCGGCGCATGCGCACTTCTGACCTGATCGATGTGCTGCGATGAACGTCAGCGTGCTATCAGGTCAGAATGACCCCCAATAAGCAAGGAACGTAGGTGAGTATATAACCCAAACAGAGATGTTGTAGACATAAGAGTCATTCTATTTTGCTAGAAAAGGGAGATCATGTAAATATTACAAGAAGGAGTTTTCTTTAGGATTCACCTCTTTTCTCTGAAGTTAAATTATTTAGCAAAGTTTCTGGTGTTGTAAAAAAAGCCATAAAACTAGAAAACAGGTTGATGCAGCTCAGAAACTTAGCTACTCAAATGGTCTATTTTACAACCTGTTGATAAAACCATAGGGGACAGTTTTATCAAATAACTAAAGACAGATGAAAAATTAGCCTGAATCTATTAGGGCTCTGTACAAGAGCCTGGTGTATGAATCATGTTATTGTTTCTGGTACGGAGAGTGCTGTAATTCCTGGTAAATAGATTCTTATTGCATAGAATCATGACACAGGCATACCTTCTACAGTCAGGAATTTAAAGAAGCAAATTAACAAACATTATAAGTCTGGGGTTTTTATTATATTATGAGGGAATTAATTGGATTTATATTGTTCCAAATAAGAAAAAAATGTCAGCCTTTTCTATATAACAAATTACCATGCAGAATTTTGCACAAAAGATTTACAAGATATTTTATCACAGAAAAATATGTTCAAAGTAATACATCCATTCAGATATGCCAGAACATGTAAACATATTTACCTGTTATTTTAATGTAATTTGTGGTAATGAATCAACACATTGTAGTAATTTCATTCTTTTCAGTTTTCGTTGCCTTATCGTTTACATCACACTTATATAGAGTCTAGCATATTTTGTTGCCACTAATTAATACCAAAAGGAAATATTGGGGCAGATGTATTAAGCCTGGAGATGGCATTAGGAAGTGATAAACCAGTGATAAATGCAAGGTGATAAATGCACCAGCCAATCAGCTCTTGTTAATTTACATATTGGAGCTGATTGTCTGGTGCCTTTATCCCCTTGCACTTATCACTGGTTTATCACTTCCTTATGCCTTCTCCAGGTTAATACATCTGCCCCGTTATTTGAAGGTCAACAGATACCAAACCACAATTAAAACAGCCATATTGTAATGGATATAAAAAATATTCAATCAATTTGCATTTTCACAGTAATTCTGTTACATCATGAAAGTAGAGTGGATTTATGGGCCTATTTTGCCAGCTTTTTTTTTTTTACTTAAAATTACATAGAAAAAGCAGTTTCTGTATAATGTGCTTACAGCTTAATGCAGAAGATTTCACAGATCCCCATTATCATCAATAGGGACTACAATCTGACACTTACAGATGGAGCCAGCTGCATTGCAGGCTGGCGCGAGCGGCGTGCCTTGGTGCACCTGCACCTCAGCACGCCACCGAGCGCACAGAGACGCTCCCATTCACTTTGAATGGGGCGTGTGCACGTCTACGACGCACGCGCACCCCATTCACTCCCTGGGTCCACCTCACCAGGCGTGCCCAGGCACAGACAGATGCAACGATTAGCGGGGCTCCATCTGTATGTAACAAACCATCTCCAGATGCTGTACACCACTTTAAGCCTATGGAGGCTTACTTGCAGGAAAGAGATATTACAATCCTTCTCCTGCAGTTTCTGGGCAGCAGCGGAAGCTGACACGTGGCTTGATTCAGATGTGATTGAAGTTTCTTTAGCTGCTGTTTACATGGAAGCAGCAGTGATAGCACTAATATGTGAATGCAACAGGAGGAGTCACGCGTCCTGCTTGCATTAGTGATCTGAGTTGCATCCTAGGATAATCTATGACACCATCAGCCGGCTGCGTAACCCATGGGGTCAAACAAGCCGGCCACCAAAGTTCTAGCAAAGAGGCCAGGAAATCTCTATCATCCGACAGAGATCCTGGCCTTGTCACTATGACTCAACGGCGGTGACACGCATCTGCTTTGGGAAACACAGGCTGTTGACGTCCCCTCCAACCCCACACTGACATTCTGCTGCCGATCTGCGTCCCACGTCAGACCTGTACTGCACATGCCCAGTATAGGTCCAGCGTATTCGCAAAGTACTGAATATTGGTACTTTGCGGCATACATCGCAAATCCATGGGAACCTGAATAAGGGCCACTGTACACATGCATGATTCCTACAGAGTAGTCTTATGCATCCACCAAAGCGCCAGGGATGTAACTCGCTAGCGTTGTCCTTAAGGTTTAAGTTTAGTACATACAGTCGTGGGAATATTTCATTAAAAATAAAAATATCCAGTGCGATATGGATTGCAAATAATTGCAGCAGTGCTAAAATTATTAATACACAAGCCCTTTACTTGTAAAGCGGAGTACACACTGGCCAATATATCGTGGGCACGTCGGCAGGAAAGTGTCCCTGATATGTCTGTGAATGACGCCGTTCACTCACAGATATATCACGTCAGCCCTGCTACACAGCCGATGGAAAATAAATCTACTGAAATATTGGCGCGTTGTGCTGTGTGTATGGGCACTACTTTCTACCGAGGCCGCCGGTGACTGACATCACAACTGGGCCGGCACACCCAGATGTAACGTCAGGCTCAACATGTCACGCTGATAATCAGTTTGCGCGTATGCACTTACCGATCAACAGAAATAGGTCAGTGGATCAGCCAAGTGTGTACCCAGCATTATTCTTACCACTGATCAGGACAATGGGGGATTGTGCTGCTATATCACTTCCAGCATCACATCATTACCGATGCAAAGCAGGAAGCTACACCAACAAGATGTATTAACATCCGGTAATCCCCGTAGGAGCACACAGTGCATTAGCTTAGTTCCGATGTGCTGTGTCTCCCTGTCCGTCTGGTGCCACTGGGCATGCGTGAGATCTCTGTATTATTGCAAGATCTCGCATGCAGCCGGGAGCCGGCAGTGGCCACAGCACTGTCACTGGCAAGTCTGCTGTGGAGATAGGGCAACATCACCTGCAGTTGTGCTGGTAACTGACATCTTAACTGGATGGACACATTTAAATGCCCGCCCAGTTGTGACATCAAGCACGACACATTGGGAGGACGACTGGTAAGTGAGTATGCATTTACTAATAGTTAGATAGGTCAGCGGACGTCCGCCATGTGTGTACTCAATATAACATATATTTTCGCTACTCCTTCCTTCAATTACTGTACCTTGATAAACTTGGTCGTATACCTTGATAAAGGATTCAAGCCAGAAATCCTGCGAGTATTACCCATCATGTTAAACAAAAACGATAGACATATTTCTTAAAAACTACAGATAGGTTGAAAAGCCAAAACATATTGAAAACATATTCTACAAGAAAATAGGATTTTAATTACCTACCGGTAAATCCTTTTCTTGTAGTTCGTAGAGGATGCTGGGGTCCACATTATTACCATGGAGTATAGATGGGTCCACTAGGAGCCAAGAGCACTTTAAGAGTTTAATAGTGTGGGCTGGCTCCTCCCTCTATGCCCCTCCTACCAGACTAAGTCTAGAAACTTTGCCCGAGGAGAGGAGACGGACATACTTCGAGAGAAGGAAATACACAGATAGTGGTGAGATTCACACCAGCTCACACATACAAAGCAAACCAAGCTAACCAGCTTGAACAACTCAGCAACAGCTGAACAACAGTACTTAACCAAGTAACAATGCAGTATATAACAAAGGAACAAGGCAGTAATGACCCAAGTAACTACTGCAGGAGAACGAAGCGCTGGGCGAGCACCCAGCATCCTCTACGGACTACGAGAAAAAGATTTACCAGTAGGTAATTAATATCCTATTTTCTCTTACCTCCTAGAGGATGCTGGAGTCCACATTAGTACCATGGGGATGTACCAAAGCTCCCAGTACGGGACGGAGAGCGCAAAGGCACCTGCAGAACTGAATGACCAAACTTTAGGTCCTCAGAGGCCAACGTATCGAACTTGTAGAACTTAGCAAACGTGTTTGACCCTGACCAAGTAGCCGCTCTGCAAAGCTGTAAAGCCGAGACGCCCCAGACAGCCGCCCAGGAAGAACCCACCTTACGAGCAGAGTGGGACTTAACCGATTTCGGACACGGCAATCCTGCCGTAGAATACGCATGCTGGATAGTGAACCTTATCCAGCGAGAAATTGTCTGCTTAGAAGCAGGACACCCTACCTTGTTGGGATCATAAAGGACAAACAGAGAGTCTGACTATCTGTGACGAGAAGTTCTCTTCACATAAATCTTCAAAGCCCCATAACATCCAAGGACTTTGAGGTAATTGAGGAGTCAGTAGCCAATGGCACCACAATAGGTTGGTTGATGTGAAAAGCGGACACAACCTTCGGAAGAAACTGCTGACGCGTCCTGAGCTCAGCTCTATCGTCATGGAAAATCAAGTAGGGGCTCTTGCAGGACAATGCCCCCAATGACACACGTCTAGCAGATGCTAATGCCAACAGTGTGACCGCCTTTCAAGTAAGAAACTTGACCTCAACCTCCTGTAAAGGCTCAAACCAATCCGACTGTAGGAACTGCAGCACCACGTTAAGGTCCCAAGGTGCCGTAGGAGGCACAAAGGGAGGCTGGTTGTGCAGAACCCCTTTCAAGAAATTCTGAACCACCGGGAGGGCAGCCAACTGTTTCTAGAAGTAAATGGACAAGGCCAAAATTTTGACCTTTATGGAGCCGAAACACAGGCCCACATCCTCACCTGCTTGCAGGAAGAGGAGAAACCGCCCAAGTTGAAACTCCACGGTAGGAAACTTCTTAGATTCACACCAAGATACATACTTTTTCCAATGCAATGGTAATGTTTAGACGGTAATCCTTTCCTAGCCTGTATCAGGGTGGGAATAACCCTGTTCGGAATGCCTTTCCGAGCTAAGATCTGGCAATCAACCTCCATGCCGTCAAACATAACCATGGTAAGTCTTGATAGGCGAACGGAACCTATTGCAGAAGGTCCTCGCAAAGAGGAAGAGGCCTCGGATCTTCCAGCAGTAACTCCAGAAGATCCACGTACCAAACCCTTCTTGGCCAGTCCAGAGCAATGAGGATTGCCTGAACTCTTGATCTCTTTATGAGTTTTAGAACTCTTGGGATGAGTGTAAGTGGATGGAACAGGTACACTGACTTGAACACCCACGGAGTTACCAGGGCGTCCACCGCCACTGCCTGTGGGTCTCTCGACCTGAAAAAGTACCTTCAAAGCTTCTTGTTGAGGCGGGAGTCCATCTTGTCTATTTGAGGTACACCCCCAAAGACTTGTCACCTCTGTGAACACCTCCGGATGGAGGCCCCACTCTCCCGAATGGAGATCGTGTCTGCTGAGGAAGTCCGCTTCCATGTTGTCCACTCCCAGAATGAAGATTGCTGACAGCACCACAGCATGCTTTTCTGCCCAGAGGAGGATTCTTGTTACCTCTGACTTTGCAGCTCTGCTCTTCGTTCCGCCCTGTCGGTTTATGTAGGCCACCGTTGTTACACTGTCCGACTGCACCTGAATGGCCTGATCTTGCAGAAGATGGGCCGCTTGTGGAAGACCATTGTACACGGCTCTTAGTTCCAGAATGTTTATCGGAAGAATGGATTTCCCCTTGGGTGACTGCGCCTACAACCTCTAAGACCTGCATCCGTGGTTAGAAGGATCCAGTTCTGAATCCCGAACCTGCGGCCCTCGAGAAGGTGAGGTATTTGTAGCCACCATAGGAGTGAAATCTTGGCTTTCGGTGACAGACATATTCTCTGGTGCATGTGCAGGTGAGATCCCGACCACTTGTCCAGGAGATCCAGTTGGAAAGACCGTGCATGAAATCTTCCGTACAGTAGAGCCTTGTAGGAGGCAACCATCTTCCCCAGAAGGCGAATGCACTGATTAACCGATACCCGGGCAGGCTTCAAGACATTCCGGACCATTGATTGTATCACCAACGCTTTCTCCACCAGTAGAAACACCCTCTGCACTTCATTGTCGAGGATCATACCCAGGAAAGACAATCTCCTTGTCGGCTCCAAATTGGAAGATTCAGGATCCATCCATGATCCCTGAGCAGTCGAGTCGTGAGAGCAATGGACTGCAACAACTTCTCCTTTGAAGATGTCTTTATCAGCAGATCGTCCAGATATGGAATTATGTTCATTCCCTGCATGCGGAGGAGTAGCATCATTTCTGCCATTACCTTGGTGAACACCCTGGGTGCCGTGGATAGGCCGAATGGCAGTGCCTGGAACTGATAGTGACAGTCCAACAGTGCAAATCTGAGATAAGCCTGTGCGGCGGCCAAATCGGAATGTGGAGGTACGCATCCTTGATATCTAGGGATACCAGTAATTCCCCCTCTTCTAGACCTGAGATCACCGCTCTCAGAGACTCCATTTTGAACTTGAATTCCCTCAAATAAGGGTTTCAGGTTCAAAATTGGCCCGACCGAACCGTCTGGTTTCGGTACCACAAACAGGTTTGAATAGGAACCCTTGCTTTCCAGATGAGGGTGAACTGGAATAATGACATTTGCCTTTTCCATTTTCTGAATGGCTTCCTGTAGAATAGCTTTTTCTATCAGCAAAGCTGGTAAGCCTGACTTGAAGAATCTGTGAGATGGGAGTACTTGAAACTACAGTCTGTACCAATGGGACACAATATCCTTTACCCAGGGATCCAGACGTGACTGAAATTTCTGAGTTTCGCTCCCACCTACCCGATCTCCAGGCTGGGAGGTCCACCGTCATGCTGAGAATTTTGAGGAAACAGAACCAGGTTTCTGTTCCTGGAAACCTGCAGGTGCAGGTTTTCTGGATTTTCCCCAACCACCTCTGAAGAAAGTGGAAGGGGCTTGGACATCTTAACCTTTGCGATCCGACAGGACTGCATTGTAGACGTAGAAAAGGATTTTTTTGGTGTCGGAGTGGCTGAGGGAAGAAAGGTAGACTTACCCGCATCCAATGCTTCCCCAAATAGAGCCTGGCCTGTGAAGGTTAGGTTCTCCACACTTTTCTTGGATTCCGCATCCGCAGACCATTGGCGCAGCCAGAGTCGCCTGCGTGCCTAGACAGCCATGGAAGACGTCCTTGCAGTCAGATTACCCAGATCCTTCATGGCCTCCACCATGAAACCTGCAGAATCCTGTATGTGACGTAAAAACATTTAAAATGTCACTTTTATACATAGAATCTAAATCCTCTAGTAACGTGCCTGACCACTTTATTATGGCTTTAGAAATCCATGCACAGGCAATAGTGGGTCTTAACACCACGCCTGAAACAGTGTATATGGATTTGAGCGTAGTCTCAATTTTGCGGTCTGCCGGTTCTTTCAAAGCAGCAGACCGAGGGACAGGTAAAACCACCTTCTTAGACAATCTAGATACAGAAGCGTCTACTATAGGGGGGTTTTCCCACTTTTTTCTATCCTCATGAGGGAAAGGAAAAGCAATGAGAACCCTCTTTGGGATCTGGAATTTTTTCTCCGGGTTTTCCCAGGATTTTTCAAACAATGCGTTTAATTCCTTAGACGCAGGGAAGGTAAGGGGAGCTTTCTTACTGTCAGTAAAGTAAGCCTCCTCAACCAGCTCAGGTACTTTGTCAGTAATGTGTAAAACGTCCCTAATGGCCTCAATCATGAGCTGCACCCCCTCCTTTGCAAGGGATGCCTCACCCCCTCTTATATCCCTGTCACCCGTATCAAAGTCGGTATCTGAGTCGACTTGGATTGTTTGGGCATATACTAGGGGATTTTGAGGAGGCATTGGGAGTACCTGACAAAACCTCCACAGAGTTTCTCAAAACCTGTGTTTCGGTCTCATTATGAGCTATCCTAGATGAAAGCTGGGATATCACTACCTTAATTGAAGCCACCCACACTGGTTCGGATTCAGAAGGCAGAGACATAATATTACATTCCTGAGTATATGGAATGGAGTCCTCTGGAGAAGATACATACTCTGCGGCACAAGACACAGAGTCCCTGGACATGGTAAAGTGAGATCTATATATACACACACACACACACACACACACACACACACACACAGGAAAATGTCAGACACAGTTTCCCCAAGTACCTTCAGAGAGAAACAGAGTTAAGGAGCCAGCACACACAGCGCCCCAGTAGGCAGTTATATAATAAAAGCCTGGCGCTAGCTGAGTAACCTTAATAGACTACACAGCCCTTATATGTGACTAAACACTGCCCCCCCCCCCCTTCCTTCTATAACCCACTGGTACCGCACAGGATAGCTGGAGTTATGTGGAGGGTCAGCGCTCCCTGTCAGCATCGCTGTAGAGTGATCTGCAGGGAGAAAATGGCGCTGGTGAGTGCTGGGTCCACTCTGAGAAACTCCGCCCCCTGTAATGGCGCATCTTCCCGCACTTCTGGAGATTATACTGGCCTGAGGTAATGGTGGATAGCAGCAGTACAGATGTCCCTGATAGCAGTAGTGACCAGTTTGAAGGGTATTGCGCTGGCCCAGGGCACCCATCACAGCACCGCACAACTATACCTCTGAGCCCTCCGGAGCGCAGCATCAGCGCTGGGCTCCCACCCTGATGCCGCCATTCTTACCGGCTCCCGCTTGTCGGGTCACCGGTGTCCAACCCACCGCCGACGTCTTCTGGCTCTGTTAGGGGGTGGCGGCAGTGCTGCGGAAGCGAGCGGTCGCCTCGGGGGCTTGCGATTGCCACCCTCAAGAGCTCAGTGTCCTGTCAGCGGAGCTAGTGGCCATTAACCTCAGAGGGTTGGACACTACTCCCCCCCCTAAGTCCCACGAAGCAGGGAGGCTGTTGCCAGCAGCCTCCCTGTGCCTAACTCTAATAAAAATAAGAAAACTAGAAAAACTCCTATGGAGCTCCTCTTGCTGTGACCGGCTCCACCGGGCACATTTTCTAAACGGAGTCTGCTAGGAGGGGCATAGAGGGAGGAGCCAGCCCACATTATTAAACTCTTAAAGTGCCCATGGCTCCTAGTGGACCAGTCTATACCCCATGGTACTAATGTGGACCCCAGCATCCTCTAGGACATAAGAGAAATGTATTTGTTACCAGCACTTTCTTTTCTCTAAGTAATATACTGTACGTACCATACAAAATTATAGCACTTAAATCATTCTGCTATATACTGTAATCAAGCTAATTTTTAAAACTTAATTTAGTATGGACATTTTTAAAAGCTATGCAATTATAATAATAATGTGTAGTGTTCTGCATAAATATGTATAAACTAATTTTGTATTTTGTTAGTTACTGCACCCAATGTTGCAGGTTTTATTTATTCCACTGGTGCTCATCTCTGTCGTCGCTCCCCTGCTTCCCAGTCTTACTGTCTCTCATCTCTGTTCCCCTCAACATCCCCCCATCTCTCATATTTAGCCCCTACCTGCACATCTCCCATCTCTATCCTCTTACCGCCCCTTCTCCCATCTCTGTACCCCTCAGCCCATCTTCCTGTTTCTCATCTGTTCCCCTCATCCTGCCATCTCTGTCACCATCACCTCTCTCCCCTCAGGGTGAGGATGCTGTAAGCCAGGACTGTTCTTCATGTGTGGACCTGCATCGGCCATCCCCTGGCAGAGTATGGGGGGCAGGGGCGTCAGAACGTTTTTAGGTTGGGGGGGGCAAGATATAATCTGAGTTTGGCGCCCCTAAATTCCCAGAACAGTGTGACAGTGGGTGACATGAAAGGCATATGTGTCGGTGCATCATTATGATTATTAGCATTACCAGCAACATGGTAAATATGGGATCTGGTTTGGATCCCGGCATTTGAAATACCTACGTCGGAATCCCGACACTGCTCGGAATGCTGGCGTTGGCATCCCGAATAGGATCACAATCCCGACGCCGGATCCTAGATGTCTGTGTGATGTGCAACCAGAGAAGTAAGCCGTGGAGGGTGGAAGTGGGGGCAGTTAGGTTTAGGCTGCGGGAAGTGGGTGTTAGGGTTAGGCTGCGGGGAGGGGGGGAGGTTAGGTTTAGGCCGTGGGAAGGGGGGGGGGGATTAGGGTTATGCACCCCCGGGGAGGGTTAGTCTGCGGGGTGGGGAGGGTTAGGCTCTAAGGGGGAGGGTTAGGGTTAGGCTGAGGGGAGGGAAGGTTAGGCACTAAGGGGGGAGGGTTAGGCACTAAAGAGGGGCGGGGGGTTAGGGTTAGACTGCGGTGAGGTAGGGTTAGGCTGCGGGGATTGGAGGGTTAGGGTGAGGCTGCAGGTAGGGAGGGTTAGGGGGGTAGAGGGGGAGGGTTAGGACACATAACTCCTAGGTGTCAGATTCTGTGCATGGGGATGCAGCGTTAGGTGTTCTGACAGTGTGCAGGCAGTTGAATAATATATACTGTACCCTGGCTGGTCTCTGTGTCAGCTTGACAGTTCAGCCCCACATACAGTACATAAGTTAATATCTCATAGTGCTTGGTAAGCACTGGCTGCTTTCTGGTATATTGCCAAACTTGCAAAAGCGGGTACCTTGCAGTGGGTGTCCTCTCCTCAATTGCACTGGGGACGTCATGAGATCAGATGTCACAGTCAGACCTCAGCCAGAAGCAGCAGTGTGTCAGCACCAGCGGAGGAGGCCAGAGGAGAGAGGAGGGGATGGAAGGAAACAGAAGCCCCCGGACCGCCTCCTTCCTCTTTGTCATGTCCTGCAGCCGGATGCGTACTTGGAGTACTATAATGAGTCAGTTTGACTCATTATTAGTACTGTTCATACTACTGCTGTGGGCCCCTTTGTTGCTTTGGGCCCCGGTGCAGTAGTTCCGCCGCTGCGCGGCAGGTATCCAACCGCAGCGCTCCCAGTGCCGGCGTGAGCAGGGGCAGAGGCGCTGGTATACAGGAGCACCATCAGCGGGAGGCAGATGCCAGGCAGAGAGAGAGGAGGGGAGGCAGATGTTGGGCAGAGAGAGGGGGGACAGATGCTGCGGAGAGGGGGGCAGATGATGGGCAGGGAGAGGGGTGGACAGATGCTACGGAGAGAAGGATAGATGATTGGCAGAAAGAGGGGTGGACAGATGCTGCGGAGAGGCAGATGATGGGCAGAGAGAGCGGAGGCAGATGCTGGTCAGAGGGAGGGGGGACAAATGCTGCGGAGAGGGGGGCAGATGATGTGCAGAAAGAGGGGGAGCAGATACTGGGCACAGAGAAGGGGGGACAGATGCTGCGGAGAGGGGAACAGATGATGGGCAGAGAGAGTGGGGACGGATGCTGTGGAGAAGGGGGCAGATGCTGGGCAGAGAGAAGGGGGGACAAATGCTGCGGAGAGGGGGACAGATGATGGACAGAGAGAGGGGGGGGACAGATGCTGCGGAGAGGAGGATAGATGATGGGCAGAAAGAGGGGTGGACAGATGTTGCGGAGAGGGGGCCAGATGATGGGCAGAGAGAGCGGAGGCAGATGCTGGTCAGAGGGAGGGGGGACAGATGCTGCGGAGAGGGGGGCAGATGGTGGGCAGAAAGAGGGGGACAGATGATGGACAGAGAGAGGGGGGGGACAGATGCTGCGGAGAGGAGGATAGATGATGGGCAGAAAGAGGGGGGGACAGATGCTGCGGAGAGGGGGGCAGATGATAGGCAGAAAGAGGGGGAGCAGATGCTGGGCAGAGAGAGGAGGGACAGATGCTGCGGAGAGGGGGGCAGATGCTGGGCAGAGAGAGGGGGGACAGATGCTGTGGAGAGGGGGGCAGATGCTGGGCAGAGAGAGGGGGGACAGAAGCTGTGGAGAGGGGGCAGATGCTGGGCAGAGAGAGGGGGGACAGATGCTGCGGAGAGGGGGGCAGTTGATGGGCAGAAAGAGGGGGAGCAGATTCTGCGCAGAGAGAAGGGGGGACAAATGCTGCAGAGAGGGGGGCAGATGATTGGCAGAGAGAGGGGGGACAGATGCTGCAGGGAGGGGGGACAGATGCTGCGGAGAGGGGGGCAGAAAGAGGGGGACAGATGCTGGGCAGAGTGAAGGGGGGACAGATGCTGTGGAGAGGGGGCAGATGCTGGGCAGAGAGAGGGGAGGCAGATGCTGCAGAGAGGGGGGCAGATGATGGTCAGAAAGAGGGGGAGCAGATGCTGGGCAGAGAGAAGGGGGGACAGATGCTGCAGAGAGGGGGGCAGATGATGGTCAGAAAGAGGGGGAGTAGATGCTGGGCAGAGAGAAGGGGGGACAGATGCTGCAGAGAGGGGGACAGATGATGGACAGAGAGAGGGGGGGACAGATGCTGCGGAGAGGGGGGCAGATGATGGGCAGAAAGAGGGGGAGCAGATGCTGGGCAGAGAGAAGGGGGGACAGATGCTGCAGAGAGGGGGACAGATGATGGGCAGAGAGGGGTGGGGACAGATGCTGCTGAGGAGAGGGATGGCAGATGCTGGGCAGAGAGACAGGAGGGGAGGCAGATGCTTGACAGAGAGAAAACCATGTAGCAGTGAGAGAGAGAGAGAGAGAGAGAGAGAGAGAGAGAGAGAGAGACAGCAGCTGCATAGAGAGGGTGGCAGAGACAGGCAGGAGCTATGGAGACAGAGGAGTCAGGTTGAATACATTACTCACATTTAGACAAGGGCCATGCTGTGTGACATCCTCCGTGTTCCAGGGGTCAGAGGAGCATGTGACAGCTCCTCCAATCAGGGGCTCATCTAATCAGCATGTGCCGAGCTCCTCCAATCACTGCTCGGCACATGTTCTTCTGACCTTATTGCTGATACCAGGGAGGGGAGGAGACGAGGCACCGCAGTGAGTTGCAGGGACTTCCCCTGCTGCTGCTCTCAGTGAGTACAAGCTAACCCCTCCTCCCATCCCTGTACTGCCAGCGCTGCTGCCTGTCATGCAGTGTGACAGGCGCAGCGGCAATCAGCAGCTGCAGAGTAGCAAAGCAGGGAGAGCGCCTCCCTGCTTTGCAGAGGCGCCTCTCTCATGTTTGGGGGGAGCGAGCTGCCCCCTTGCCCCCCCTATTCCGACGCCCCTGATGGGGGGTGAGGTCTGCATGTGCCGGCAAGAAGAAACAGTAATGTCCTTACAACGGGTTCAGTATGATTTCCAGATGGACGAGATACCAGCGGTCAGAATACCGACAGCGGCATCCCGGCCATCAGAATCCTAACAGCCCCCTGTAAAGTACCATAACCTTCCTATGTGGGTGCCTAAACCTATCCCTCCCCGGGGGTGCCTAACCCTAACCCTCCAGGGTGGTGCCTAACCCTAACTCTCCCCTCCCCACTTGGTGCCTAACCCTAACCTCCCCCTTCTAAGTGCCTTAACCTAACTTTCCCTCCGTGGTACCTAACCCTAACCTTCCCGGCCCTGCACCCTAAACCTAAACCCCCTTCTCATGCCTAAACCTAACCCACACACCCGCTGCAGCAGGACGCTAGCGTGTCCACTCTAGAAAGACGTTCGGGATTCCGGCTGTCGGTATCTTGGCGTCGTTCAGGATTCCGGCATCGGTATATCGACCGCTGGGATCCCGTCGATCGGGAACTTATCTACATCCTCTTACAACAAAAGACAGAAGTGAGATTGCATCTGTAAGCCTGTCTGCCAGTGAGGCAGTGTGATGGTGGAGGTAGGCGGAGACCTCCCTGCAGTTACTCACACAATACAGAAGATTATATAATACAAATTAGAGGCTTATAATAAATACTAGCTGTTCTACTTGTTCTTCGCACAGGAGTTTCTGATTTTCACGGTTGTAAATACAAATGAGTGTTAAAAATTTGGTAACTCTATAGAGCTGTAAATTTGAGATGTCTTTATGTAAGTAAATATTAATCCATGGTTCTTGGCATTACCCGAGGAGCACCCGTAGCAGATACGGTAAAAAGTGACAGGACCATTTTTGTAGTTTATTAAATTCTACCCACTGGAGGTGCAATCCAAATTTTTATCTTGTTGTCCGTTATCGATTCACGCAACTTAAGCCATGCATCGGTAATGACGTCATTATGTGAACCCCTTTTTCATTCCCTTATGGGAGGTTTATTAAAATTCTAATTGCGTAGTTTTTTTTATTTCCTACCTACAGAATACCTATGTTACATCTCATCTTCCTAACATATCAAGAAGTAAGAGAATTAGTGATGAGTGAGTGAGTGAGGGCTTTCGCATTTTTGTCATTTCTTAAATTATACAAACTAAAGGTGCAATTTAAATTTTTATCTGATTGGGCATTATCGTTCCCACAATGCAAGCCACGCATCGGTAATGACGTAATTATGTCAACACCCTTTTCATCCCCTTATGGGAGGTTTTTTTAAATTCTAATTACGTAGTTTTTCTATTTTCGTACCTACAGAATACCTATGTTAAATTTCATCTTCCTAACATATCAGGAAGAGAATTTGTGATGAGTGAGTGAGTGAAGTGAGGGGTTTCACATTTATATATACTGTAGATTATAATCTTTTCACAATTGAGTAATCCAAAGAAGTGTAAAATTACTGTAAAACATTATGGGGGTTTCAAATTAGCTGCGATAACGTGGTTTCGCTATATTTTAACACATTTGCTATAACTTGGTATCCAATTAGCTGCAAAACCCCCGTAGGGTCTATAGCAAATTTTTCTTCACCATCTTTGTGCAGGGGATAAGCAGTGCAAAATCCCTGTTTTAAGCTAAAAATTTCAGGATTTGGTTTAGAACCCCTTTGCCACCCCCCTGAATGACTAATTAGGTACTTAGATATTTTAAATTATTATTAATTGGGCAATAATGATATGTAAATTTTGGCCAATAATTATATCATATGTCAAAAATGCAAAGTGGGGTACAAGGTATTGGACAGGTATATTGGGGTGCTTTATGAGTGGGAGAAGTGTTTTTAGGCTTGCAGGTGGGAGTTAAAGTCCCCTAAAATGACCCAAATATATACTTATACCTATTGTGACGTACCCCAAATGTAATGAGAGCACTTATGTTGTTGACAAAAAAAGCTACAATTTTTTGACATTTAAAAAAAATGCATAACCTAATTTAATAACACCAAATAGCTTCATTATGGTCACTAATAAACTTCTATAATGTTTTCTTATATTAGTTTGGCTTTTTTGGGGGTACAGACAGCTTTACCCATTTTCTCCTATGCTTATCTATGGTTTTGCTGGCTAGAATTATAGCACAAAATAAGATTTTAATTACCTACCGGTAAATCCTTTTCTCGTAGTCCGTAGAGTATACTGGGGGTCCATTTAGTACCATGGGGTATAGACGGGTCCACTAGGAGCCTTCTGCACTTTAAGAATTTGATAGAGTGCGCTGGCTCCTCCCTCTATGCCCCTCCTACCAGACTCTGTCTAGGAAACTGTGCCCGAGGAAACGGACATGCTTTGAGAGAAGCATAGATAAAAATAGTGGTGAGATTACGAACCAGCACACAGAACAATAGGAAAGCCATGCTAACCAAACTTGAAACATGAACAGCAACAGCAGAACAAACCAGAATACAGTACTTAACCAAGTAACAGTGCAGGAAGAACGATGTACCGGGCGGGCGCCCAGTATCCCCTACGGACTAAGAGAAAAAGATTTACCGGTAGGTAATTAAAATCCTATTTTCTCTTACGTCCTAGAGGACCATGGGGAAGTACCAAAGCTCCCAAACTGGGTGGGAGAGTCCTGAGGTTCCTGCAGAACTGATTGACCAAACTGAAGGTCCTCAGAGGCCAAAGTATCGAACTTGTAAAACTTTGCGAACGTGTTCGAACCTGACCAAGTAGCTGCTCCGCAGAGATGTTAAGCCGAGACACCCCGGGCATCCGCCCAAGAAGAACCCACCAATCTAGTAGAGTGGGCCTGTACAGATTTTGGAACCGGCAGTCCTGCCGTGGAATAAGCATATTGGATCGTGAGCTTGATCCAGCGTGCAATAGACTGCTTTGAAGCAGGACACCCAATTTTATTGGGATCATAAAGAACGAACAGCGAGTCAGATTTTCTGTGACAAGCTGTTCTCTTCACATACATCTTCAAAGTCCTCACAAAATCCAAAGACTTTGAAGTAGCAGAGGTATATGTCCCAGCCAGAACCACAATAGGTTGGTTAATGTGAAAAGCGGAATTGCTGATGAGTTCTGAGTTCAGCTCTATCCTCATGGAAAATTAAGTACTCTTGTGAGACAAAGCCCCAAGTTCCGACACACGTCTTGCTGAGGCCAAGGCCAACAGTGTGACGGTCTTCCACTTAAGGTACTTTATGTCAACTTCCTGTAACAGTTCAAACCAGTCCGATTGGAGGAACTGCAGCACCAAATTGAGATCCCAAGGTGCCATGGGAGGCACAAAGGGAGGCTGGATGTACAGAACACCTTTCAAGAATGTCTGAAAGAAAATAGATAAAGTCGAAATCTGGACTTTAATGGAACCTAAGCGTAGGCCCATATCCACTCCCAACTGCAGAAAAAGCAGGAGACGTTCCAGATGAAATTCAACTGCGGAATATTGTCCGGTCTCGCACCATCCGGACCATTTGTCCAACAATAGATCTAGCTGGAAGGGCCTCGCTTGAAACCTTCCATACTGAAGCACCTCGTAAGAGGCCACCATATTCCCCAGAAGGCGAATGCACAGATGCACCGAGATCCAGGTTGGCTTCAGAACAGCCCAAACCATCGACTGGATTTCCAAAGCCTTCTCCACGGGAAGGAACACTCTCTGAGATTCTGTGTCTAGTATCATTCCCAGAAAAGAAAGCCTCTGCGTCGGTTCCAGGTGAGATTTTGGTAGAATCCACCCGTGATCCAGGAGTAGTCTGGTTGAGAGGCGAATACTGGCCATCAACCGTTTCCTGGATGGTGCCTTTATCAGAAGATCATCCAGGTATGGAATTAGGGCCCTCATTCCGAGTTGTTCGCTCGGTAAAAATCTTCGCATCGCAGCGATTTTCCGCTTAATGCGCATGCGCAATGTCCGCACTGCGTCTGCGCCAAGTAAATTTGCTATGCACTTAGTAATTTTACTCACGGCTTTTTCATCGGTCTGGCGATCGTAATGTGATTGACAGGAAATGGGTGTTACTGGGCGGAAACAGGCCGTTTTATGGGCGTGTGGGAAAAAACGCTACCGTTTCCGGAAAAAACGCAGGAGTGGCCGGAGAAACGGAGGAGTGTCTGGGCGAACGCTAGGTGTGTTTGTGACGTCAAACCAGGAACGACAAGCACTGAACTGATCGCAGATGCCGAGTAAGTCTGAAGCTACTCAGAAACTGCTACGAGGTGTGTAATCGCAATATTGCGATTACTTCGTTCGCAATTTTAAGATGCTAAGATTCACTCCCAGTAGGCGGCGGCTTAGCGTGAGCAACTCTGCTAAAATCGCCTTGCGAGCGAACAACTCGGAATGACCTCCTAGGTTCACTCCCTGTTTGTGGAGTAGAAACATTATCTCTGCCATCACCTTGGTGAACACTCTCGATGCCGTGGAGAGACCAAATAGCAGGGCATGGAACTGGTAGTGGCAGTCTTGCTGTGCAAACCATAGATAAGCCTGATGAGGCGACCAGATCGGAATGTAAAGGTATGCAACCTTGATATCCAGAGATACAAGGAATTCACCTTCCTCTAGACCTGAGATCACCACTCTCAGAGACTCCATTTTGAATTTGAACACTCGTAAGTATGGGTTCAATGACTTGAGGTTCAAAATCGGCCTTACCGAACCGTCCGGTTTTGGTACTACAAACAGGTTGGAATAGTGGGGGTCATTCCGAGTTGTTCGCTCGCAAGTGAATTTTAGCAGATTTGCTCATGCTAAGCCGCCGCCTACTGGGAGTGAATCTTAGCATCTTAAAATTGCGAACGATGTATTCGCAATATTGCGATTACACACCTCGTAGCAGTTTCTGAGTAGCTTCAGACTTACTCGGCATCTGCGATCATTTCACTGCTTGTCGTTCCTGGTTTGACGTCACAAACACACCCAGCGTTCGCCCAGACACTCCCCCGTTTCTCCAGCCACTCCTGCGTTTTTTCCGGAAACGGTAGCGTTTTTTTCCCACACGCCCATAAAACGGCCTGTTTCCGCCCAGTAACACCCATTTCCTGTCAATCACATTACGATCGCCAGAACGTTGAAAATGCCGTGAGTAAAATTCCTAAGTGCAAAGCAAATTTACTTGGCGCAGTCGCAGTGCGGACATTGCGCATGCGCATTAAGCGGAAAATCGCTGCGATGCGAAGATTTTTACCAAGCTAACAACTCGGAATGACCCCCAGTATCTCTTGTTTTGCAGATGAGGTGGAACTGGAACAATGACCTGAGTCTGTACCAGTTTTTGAATGGCGTCCTGTAAGGTTATACTTGCTTCCTGTGAAACTGGTAAGACTGATTTGAAGAATCTGTGAGATGGGAGCTCCTAAAACTCCAGTCTGTAGCCCTGGGAAATAAGATCTATGATCCAGGGATCCTGGCATGATGTTGTCCAGATGTCATTGAAAAATTTTAGTCGGGCTCCCACCTGTCGTTATTCCAGGCATCGCGGTCCACCGTCATGCTGAAGGCTTTGAGGAAGCAGAACCTGAGCTGTTCCTGTGAACCTGCAGTTGTTGGTTTTTGTGGTTTACCTCTAGCGCCTCTGGTGGCTGTAGAAGAACCTCTGGTTTTCCTATTAAATTTGGCAGTCTGAAAGGACTGTAGATTAGGTCCTGAGTAAGACCTTCCTGGCTGGGGGAGCTGCAGAAGGAAGATACATGGACTTACCCGCAGTAGCTTTGGAGATCTATTTGTCTAGTTCATCTCCAAATAAGGCCTCTCCTGTGAAGGGTAGGCCTTCCACGCCTTTTCTGGAGTCCGAGTTGGCAGTCCACTGGCGTAGCCATAAGCCTCTGTGTGCTGACACTGCCATAGCAGTGGTGCCTGCATTAAGTAAGCCTATTTCTTTTATGGCTTCCACCATAAAATTTGCAGAGTCCTGTATATGTTGCAGGAGTAAAATAATTTCCCCCTAAGGCAAGGTACCTAACTCCTAAATTAGGTTATCCGACCATCTAGTAATCCACCCACATGCTGTGCCATCCCGGCAGCTGTATACAAAGATTTTAGTGTATTCTCAATTCTACGAACAGCCGTGTCTTTTAGGGAGGCTGCACCAGGGACAGGCAATACAATTTTTCGTGACAGCCTGGATACTGATGCATCCACTATCGGTGGATTTTCCCATTTTTTTTCTATCCTCAGGAGGAAAGGGAAAAGATGATATCAACCTTTTAGGGATCTGAAATTTCCTATCAGGATTAACCCACGGTTCTTCAAATAGGGTATTTAGTTCCTTTGACATAGGAAAAGTGGCAGAGGATTTCTTTTTTACATTAAAATAAGACTCCTCAGTCTCCTCTGCTACCTTATCAGGGATATGCAGAACATCTCTGATAGCTTCTATGAGAGTCTCTATTCCCTGTGACAGAGTAGCCTCCCCCACCTCTTAGTCCACCTCCCCCTCCTCCATGTCTGACCCGCCATCATCAGAGTCAGACTGCAGGATATGGGCCAAAGTACATTTTTGCGTACAAATGGCAGGGGACTGAGACACTGGTTTGTGTACTGAGTCTCTGTTCATAAACTCAGTCATCGATTGTCTTAAGTATTGCGTCTCTGTCTCATTGCGGGACAATTTAGAAGAAATAGTGGAAATCATGCCCCTAATGTTATCCAGCCAAGCTGGCTCTGCCCCACTAGCCTGGGAGGGTACACTACACTGAGTACACTGCCGTGAACCCCATGGAGAAGAGGAACACTGTGTCTTACATGAAACCCACTCTTTGTCTGACAGACTGTGACAACACACACACACACACACACACACACACACAGGAAAGGGTGAAATGCACACTTAAGCCACAAAGAGCCCTTCAAGAGAGACACAGAGATAGCCTGGAGCCAGCCCACTGCGCCCTTACTGCTAAAGCCAAGCTTAGCCCGGTCGCAGACTAAGTACCCAGATTGGGGACTTGGTACACTAGTAATCGCTCCCCCCCTGCTATGACTCCCTGGTACTGCTGAGGTAATCTGGAGTGTTCCAGCGGAGCTGCGTGTCCATGTCAGTCAGCGTCTGTGTCCACTGCAGAGGGAAAATGGTGCTGGTGAGCTGCTGGATCCGCTCATATGAAGCCCCGTCAATGGCTTGCGGTCTTCCATTCTTTTTTATACTGGCTGAGGTAATTTTTAATGCTTAAAATGGAGTCATTCGCCTTAAAAGTGTGCTTAGACACAGTTTGCGCCATCAGAAGCAGTGCATTTGCACTGTGTACTAAGTCTGGAGACTCCACCGCCCCCGTAGAAGCCGTGCGTCTCTGTACCCTCATGCTGCCATAATGACCGGCGACCTGCTAACCGGGACGCCGGCTTAGTACTCACCACTCTTCTATCTTCTGGCTCTGTTAGCGGTGGCGGCGTGCTGCGGGAATGTACGCTAGCCTTGGTGGGGTGTGCAAATAGTTCCCCCAGGAGCTAGTGTCCTGTCAGCGGCGAATGGGACCATTAACCCTTCAAGAGGTTGGGCCGTTCCCCCCACTAAGTCCCACGAATAAGGCAGGCTGGTGCTATCCAGTCCTGCCTGAAAATAACAAACAGATAAAATAAATGCAGAAAACTCTTCAGGAGCCTCCGGGCACATTTTCTAAACCGAGTCTCGTAGGAGGGGCATAAAGGGAGGAGCCAGCGCACACTATCAAATTCTTAAAGTGCCCAAGGCTCCTAGTGGGCCCGTCTATACACCATGGTACTAAATGGATACCCAGTATCCTCTAGGACAGTGATTTTCAACCTTTTTAAACTTGTGGCATACTAAACAAGATTTTAAAATGGCCAAGGCACACCAGCAGTTATTTTAATCAAATATTAATACATATAATAACAAATATCGACATATATTTAATATGTTGATAAATATTTGTTATTATTTCTCTTACAATGAGTAGAAATAAACAGGTTTTACTTACACAAGAATATCATTGGAAAACCTGTGCTTGGTGATGTCTCATGATGCATCTTGTCCGAGGATGGATGGTTGTAATTCCACACACCTTCCCCCCCCCCATTGTAATGCCACACACTACCCCCCCCCTCAGCGTAATTATACACACATGTCCCTCATTGTAATTTCAAACAACTGCCCCCCCAGTGTAATTGTACACACATGCCCCTCACTTTAATTCCACACACCTCCCCACCGCATAGTAATGCCACACACACTCATATTTCCACACACCGGCTCCCCCCCCAATATTAATGCCACACACCTGCCCCCCCATAGTAATGCCACACACCTACCCATCTAATTTCCACACACCTTCTCTCCCCCCCCCCTAGTAATTCCACACACCTGCCTCCAGCCCCCATAAAAATTTCTCATGATTTAATAAATGTGAAATCTCTCAGGGAGGAGCGCTGGGACCGCACCAGGCAGCACAGAGCAGCAGTGTGGGAGTGAGTTGGTGGGTGGGCGGTAGAGTGGGAATGCGACAATGGGTGCCAGAAAGTTCTGCAGCAGCTGGTAGACAGATATGTAAGCCTGCTCGGCCAGCGCTACACTTCTGTTCCGCGTCATCCGGCCCGTGAACTATGGTGACTCATAGGTCACGGCCCGGATGTTGCAGAACGGAAGAGCAGCGCTGGCCGAGCAGGCTTACATAACTGGCTGCCGGCTGCTGCGGGACTGTCTGGAGGGCGGCAAGTCTCTGGTGGCCAGTGGTAGGTTTGGATGGTTGGCGATAGGCGGCGGTGGGTTTGTGCGTCTGCTGTGGGTCTGTGCGGCAGGCACCTCTGGCGGGCGGCGGCGCAATACACCAGTTGAAAAAGGCTGCTCTAGGACGTAAGAGAAATCCCGTCATCACCATTTTGGAATAGGATAGGTGCAAAAAACAAGCATGCAGGTCACCAAAAGCTGATTTTCCGGAAGATGCGATAACTTTAGCCACGATCGCATCGCATTATCGCGGCTAAATGTATTCCCCCTATATCATAGCCTGAAACAAATATACGTTAGTTCGTATCACAGAGATCATCCTAAAACTTCTTGCATGTGTTTATGAGAGACTTGGAACCCACCTGTGTTAGCCTCCACACAGTCAACTAAGAGGAGGATGTTTTTGCAAAGATAGCTTGAGCTAATTTTATAGTTATGTAAACTGAGGAGCGTTGCTGCGTCTAGTGTTTCTACTTCAAGAGTTTTTTTCCTAATCAGGAGTAGTATTTCCACTTTCTAGAGTTCTTGTACTGATTACAGGAAAATGTAATTCTGATCAGTAGAAAATTTCCCTTGATACACGATAAAAAAAATCCCAAAGTAGATGTGGTTTAACAGACAGTACAATCAAATAAATAGCAAAGAGCAGTTCATTGAAAGTACAAAGTGCAATTGATAAGAACAAAAGATGGTATAATCTCAAGAATGTCACAAATGTGGTTTGTGTATGCAATTCCGTCAGTTGGGATTCCGGCAGTTAGGAGACTGACAGCGGCATCCCGGCAGCCGAAATCCCAGCAGTATTTGGTACGTGTTGTAACTCACCAAGTACCCTACCCTAACCGCCCCCCCCCCCCCACGCAGCCTAACCATAGCCTCCCTGCATTGTGCCTAAACCTAACCTCTGTCCCCACACCCTATATCTAACAGTCTTCCCCCACAGCCTAACCTTAAGCCTCCCTTGGTGATGCCTAATCCCAACCTCCACGCACCCTAAACATAACCCTTCCCTCCCTCCACCATAAGTCCATGGGGGCGTAAACATAACCCCCCCATCCCTGGCGTAGTACATACCAGGTCCGCTGTCTGTATGTTTGAGATTCCAGCGTTTGGGATTTCAGCAACGGTGTTCTGTTTCGGGATTCAGAAATCAGGAGATAGTAGAAAGAGTGACGTAGAACATGAGATATAACTACTTTTTAAAGAGTCCCATAGTGGAGAAATTGCCTCAGAAACTAATCATTTTGTAGAAAGTACTTGATAAATGTTAGCTAAGAGCTGGTTTGTTGCCATGGACAACTTCTCCACTAATAAGGAGGTCCAGAGAGAAAGATCTGAAATCTTTTTACCCCATCAAGAGTGAAGATACCGAGGAAGAGTTCTGGAAGCCAATTAAATTCTAATCATAACTTCTTTACATTTTAGCAATAGTGATAGAGAAAGGCAGGGCATAAGGAGATTTCTAGAACTGAGAAGGCTAGATATACCTCAGTCTATAAGAGAGATGGAAGTTCTACAATATTTAACCTCAATATTCGAATAGTTCAAGCCTCTGTCCCCTGCTCTCCGTAACTGGAACCTTCATCATTGTCCCTTACAACCAGGGGCACTGAGAGGGAATGGGGAAGGGTACTTTTACTTGGGCTTGTATATTTGGACATTGTTTTTGGGAGGGGGAATGGTCATGCTTCCACCAATTTGGCACCAACAGTACCAAGGCCCATCCCTGCTCACGGCACCCTGTATACAGCTACAGACTAATAATAGATATGTTATAGGATAAGTCCTTATAACTAACAGAACAGCAATTACTCAATTCTAAACAATCTCCTTATGCTCTGCCTCTCTCCATCACTATTGCTAAAATGTAAAGAAGTTACGAGTTGAAGAACATTGGCTTCCAGAACACTTCCCCTTTCCCTTTGAAAAAATAGTTTCAATAGTACTCGTACTATGCTGAATACCTTGCCTCATCTGAGACTTTCTTGTTATTTTTTTTACCAAAATGTGGTGTTTACATGTCTCAGAATTATTCTCACTGCTTTTGTACTGTATTTTTTTTTTATTATTATTATTGTTGTTGTTAACAGGTATTGATCACATCCCGATCTGTACTGATCACTCTTGCATGCTGTGGTTTATTCTGATCTCCCTTGCCCCCTTTATATCTCTGTATTCTTTATTTTATGTTTCTCAGATCCTAATATATATTATAAAGTCTTTAACAACATTCTGTGTTAAAAAAAGCTAGTTTAAAGAGGAAGAAATTTTATGTATATATACACATATATATATACACACACTGCTCAAAAAAATAAAGGGAACACTAAAATAACACATCCTAGATCTGAATGAATGAAATGTTCTTATTAAATACTTTGTTCTTTACATAGTTTAATGTGCTGACAACAAAATCACACAAAAATTATCAATGGAAATCAAATTTATTAACCCATGGGGGTCTGGATTTGGAGTCACACTCAAAATTAAAGTGGAAAAACACACTACAGGCTGATCCAACTTTGATGTAATGTCCTTAAAACAAGTCAAAAAGAGGCCCAGTAGTGTGTGTGGCCTCCACGTGCCTGTATGACCTCCCTACAACGCCTGGGCATGCTCCTGATGAGGTGGCGGATGGTCTCCTGAGGGATCTCCTCCCAGACCTGGACTAAAGCATCCGCCAACTCCTGGACAGTCTGTGGTGCAACGTGGCGTTTGGTGGATGGAGCGAGACATGATGTCCCAGATGTGCTCAATTGGATTCAGGTCTGGGGAACGGGCGGGCCAGTCCATAGCATCAATACCTTCGTCTTGCAGGAACTGCTGACACACTCCAGCCAAATGAGGTCTAGCATTGTCGTGCATTAGGAGGAACCCAGGGCCAACCGCACCAGCATATGGTCTCACAAGGGGTCTGAGGATCTCATCTCGGTGCCTAATGGCAGTCAGGCTACCTCTGGCGAGCACATGGAGGGCTGTGCGGCCACCCAAAGAAATGCCACCCCACACCATTACTGACCCACTGCCAAACCGGTCATGCTGGAGGATGTTGCAGGCAGCAGAACGTTCTCCTTGGCGTCTCCAGACTCTGTCACATCTGTCACATGTGCTCAGTGAGAACCTGCTTTCATCTGTGAAGAGCACAGGGTGACAGTGGCGAATTTGCCAATATTGGTGTTCTCTGGCAAATGACAAACCTCCTGCACGGTGTTGGGCTGTAAGTACAACCCCCACCTATGGACGTCGGGCCCTCATACCACCCTCATGGAGTCTGTTTCTGATCGTTTGAGTAGACAAAAATACACATTTGTGGCTTGCTGGAGGTCATTTTGCCGGGCTCTGGCAGTGCTCCTCCTGTTCCAACTTGCACAAAGGCGGAGGTAGCGGTCCTGCTGCTGGGTTGTTGCCCTCCTACAGCCTCCTCCACGTCTCCTGATGTACAGGCCTGTCTCCTGGTAGCGCCTCCATGCTCTGGACACTACGCTGACAGACACAGCAAACCTTCTTGCCACAGCTCGCATTGATGTGCCATCCTGGACGAGCTGCACTACCTGAGCCACTTGTGTGGGTTGTAGACTCCGTCTCATGCTACCACTGGAGTGAAAGCACCGCCAGCTTTCAAAAGTGACCAAAACATCAGCCAGAAAGCATAGGAGCTGAGAAGTGGTCTGTGGTCACCACCTGCAGAACAACTCCTTTATTGGGGGTGTCTTGCTAATTGGCTATAATTTCCACCTGTTGTCTATTCCATTTGCACAGCAGCATGTGAAATTGATTGTCAATCAGTGTTGCTTCCTAAGTGGACAGTTTGATTTCACAGAAGTGTGATTGACTTGGAGTTACATTGTGTTGTTTAAGTGTTCCCTTAAATTCCCTTTAATATAAATTTATATATTAAATAAATTAAATGCACATTGCACATGACAGCTGTGACAACAGCAAGCTCGATGGTGGTATAGTAGTTTGAAACCAGTCAAAATTCCATATTTTGGGATCCTCACCACGGGATCAGTATGAGATCCCAGCTGTTGGGAACCCGGTGGTCAGTAGGCCGACGCTGGAATACCAACAGCTGGAATACTGGTGGCGAGCGCAGCGCGTTCCCTCGCAGGCTCGACACGCATAGGGCATAGTGGCATCCTTAGGTCGCCACACTAATCTATTCCCCCTTGGGAGGTGGCGTGGACTACTACCCAAGTGGGAAATTCGGGTGTGGCGGTCGGGATTTTGATCTCCAGAATTTCACCGGGTGTCGGGATTCCAGCGTCAATTTAGGGGAACTTCAACAGTACAAATATAAGTTATGGTAAGAACTTACCGTTGATAACGTGATTTCTCTTATGTCCACAGGAATCCACAGGATAACATTGGGATATGCCGGAGCGACAGCGGAAATGGCACCAAACAGTCACTAGCTTTCTGGCCTCCCAGGATGCATCGAGGCTTCTCCATATAATCCCACCCATTGACTCAGTCAAATCAGTTCTTTCCACAGCAATTAGGCAGGAGTATCAGGTAGAAACCTATTCAGGCGATAAGAACACACATGCACACCCTTCCGCGCAAGAGGGAAGAGGTTTAGTGATTGTACAGATCCTCAAATCAGGTGCGTCAGGGTGGGACCCCTGTGGATACCTGTGGACATAAGAGAAATCACGTTATCAACGGTAAGTTCTTACCATAAAGCAGAGGTTCCCAAACTGTGTGCCGTGGCTCCCTGGGGTGCCTCGGGACACTTGCAGGGGTGCCCTGGGTTGGTGGTCCAGGACCAATTCAAATTACTCATGGTCAATATAATAGGCAAAACCAGTGCTGGTGGCTGCCAGTCATAAAATATGTGGCCAAACAGAAGCAAGTCTTGTCCCTCACCACACAACTGACCCTAAGGATGACATATAAACGTGATCTACTTAATGTAATATTTCTTTCTAAATTTCTCAATAAGAAATTTTTGGCCTAGGGGTGCCGTGAAAAAAATTCTGATATTCTAGGGCGCCGTGATTCAAAAAAGTTTGAAAACCACTGCCATAAAGTATAGTTCTCTGGCTGGGTCCACAGGTTATCCACAGGATAACATTGGGATTTCCAAAGCCAGTTTTAGTGGTGGGGACGCTCCTGATTAGACAGGAGAACTTTTCACCCGAATTCTGCGTCATGAGAGGCAAAAGTATCCAAGGCATAATGTCTGATGAATGTGTTAATGGAAGACCATGTGGCTGCCTTACAAATCTGTTCTGCTGAAGCACCATGTTGTGCTGCCCATGAAGGACCTACCTTACGTGTAGAGTGAACAGAGACATTAGCCGGAGTAGGGAGATAGGCACGAGTATAAGCTTCTGATATTACCATTCGGAGCCATCTTGCCAGCGTCTGTTTACTAGCAGGCCATCCTCTTCTATGAAATCCGTAGAGGTTGAAGAGAGAATCTGTTTTTCTGATGGCACTAGTACAATCTATGTAGATTCTTAATGCTCGGACCACGTCCAGCGACGCTTCTCCTGCAGATAGTCCCGATACCTGAAAAGCTGGGACTACCATCTCTTCGTTAAGGTGAAACTTTGAAACCACCTTCGGAAGATAACCAGATCTAGTTCTGAGAACTGCCTTATCTGGAAAAAAAAGTAGGAAAGGAGACTTACACGACAGTGCTCCTAAATCTGATACTCTTCTAGCTGACGCCATTGCCAGTAGAAAGAGTACTTTAACCGTTAACCATTTAAGATCTGCTCTATTAAGTGGTTCAAATGGAGGTCCCTGAAGGAATTTAAGAACTAGATTCAAATCCCAGGGAGCTGCAGGAGGAACAAATGAAGGTTGAATATGTACAACTCCCTCAAAGAAAGTACGCACATCCTGTAGGTCAGCAATCTTCTTCTGAAACCATACAGTTAATGCTGATACTTGAACCCTTGAGGAGGATACTTTTAATCCCTTATCCAAACCTGCTTGAAGAAAATCCCAAATCTTGGATACTTTAAAAGATCTTGGATTCAAACTTCTTTCACTACACCAAAGAATATAGGCTTGCCATATTCGATGCCAAATGAACCATCCGCTGTGATGGATTCAGAGACGACTTTTCCCAGTTTATGAGCCACCCGTGTCTCTGCAGACAAACTACTGTCTGTTGAAGATGGCTCTAAAGTAATTCCTGCAAATGTGCTAGGATTAAAAGGTCGTCGAGGTATGGAAATATTATTATCCCCTGCTTGCGGAGATAAGCTGCCATAACCACCATAATTTTGGTTAACACCCTGGGTGCTGTTGCTAGCCCGAAGGACAAGGCTTGGAACTGAAAATGTTGCTGGAGGATGGCAAACCTGAGGTAACATTGATGAGACCTTGCTATAGGCACATGTAGGTAAGCATCCTGTATATCCAGAGATACCATGTAATCTACCGGTTCCATAGCCAACACTATGGAGCATTACGTCTCCACGTGGAACCTTGGAATCAAAATGTATTTGTTTAACATTTTGAGATTGAGAATTGGTCGGAATGACCCATTTGGCTCCTGAATCAAAAATAGATTGGAGTAAAAACCCTGTCCCCGTTGTGAAGGGGGTACTGGGATAATCACACCTGACTGAAGCAATTTCTGAACCGCTTCTTGCAGGGCACTGGCCTTCGACTCTATACGAGACGGGCTGGTGCAAAAAAACCTTTGAGGAGGCTGCCTTCTGAAATGGGAACCCATAACCGAGAGATACCACCTTCTGCACCCAAGCATCTGTCGTCGACTGTTGCCATATGTGTGCAAAATGAAGGAGTCGGCCCCCAACCCTGGCTGATGGTTTCTGTTCAGGCTTGGAAGCTGGCTTTCTACTAGCCCATTGCTTCCTGCCCCTAGCTGATCTATTGAACTGGGGTTGCTTAGACTCCTCTTTAGCTATCGCTTTGCCGTCGAAATGGCCGAAACTTTGAACCCCTAGTCTTAGGGTTATAACTAGCCGGAAATCTGACCTTTTTGGATTCAGCTTCCGATTCTAGAATATCTGACAATTGTTTCACAAACAATATATTACCAATGAAAGGCAATGCTTCCAATTCCTTCTTGGATTCTGCATCTGCTTTCCAAGTGCATAGCCAAACTGCTCTACGAGCGGCTACTGTCAAGGCTGATGCTTTAGAAGCAATTGTGCCCATATCAATTGATGCTTCTTCCAAATATTGGGCAGCTTGTCTTAAACGGCCCAGATGATACTCCTGCTCCCTATTAGGAGGGGAGAGGCCATTCTCTAGTTCCTCCATCCATTCTACCATTGCCTTTGCCATCCAGGCTGAAGCCATAGCAGGCCTTACCACTGCTCCTGAGAGAGAAAATATATTTTTCAAGAAGCTATCTACCCTTCTGTCTGTGACATCATTTAGTGAAGTAGATGACAATGGTAAAGCAGATCTATGCACGAGTCGCAGTACATGTGCATCTACTTTAGGAGGAACTTCTCTTTTTGAACAATCCGCAGCCGGAAATGGATAATAAGAATCCCATTTTTTCGGAATCTTATTTTTTTTACTGGGCATTCTTCCATAATTTCCGTCAGATCTTCTGACTCTGGGAATTCAGTCTTTACTGTTCTTGTTCGTTTAAACACAGGTGTTTTAGATTTTTACACTGTTTTGGCTGTTTCCTCCAAAGAGAGAATAGCCTTCATTGCATAAATCAGTTCAGCTACATCCTCTGAGCTGAAACTCTGCGATTAATCATCATACGGAATATTTGAATATACTGTATCATCATCAGTTGTATCATCTTGTGTAGTCTGCAACATAGACGTATCTATTTTAGTCTTACCTGTACCTTGGTTAACAGCCTGGTTACTTGTTGAAGCTACTGGAACCAAACCATAGGAAGGGAGCTTCATGTATGGGTTAATAGTGCAACCTATTCCCTGGGGTGGTGCTGCAGGAGTTAATCTGTCTGCTGTTGAAGACAAAGTCTGCGCAAACATACTCCATGGCAGATCTACTGGTTGCTGAACCAACTCCTGCTTTTTACTTTGCGATAAGCAAAACTGTTTTCACATAACCCCTCATAAATGACCAACTGGCCTATACCAATTAAGCCTGTTTTGCAAGATAAACATGTTAAGGATGTAGGAGTGCCTGATAAAATCTCCTCGTCACTTTTGACTACACAATTTGTGTCTGAAAATCACCTATATATAAATATATAGAAGTGAGATCAATCTGACCACAACCGTGCACCTGAATTGAGGTTCAGAACAGGACTGACAACATATAAAAGTCAGCACACATACTAGCAGACAGTCACATGTTTAAATATTAGACATTGTCATGTGAAAATACAATCACCATCATAATAACTTACAAGTAAGTAGGAAAATTGTATTTCTGTTTTTAACCAGTTTTTTCAAACATATCATGCAGAAAACAACAGTAATATACAGGTTTCATATGCAATATGTACCAAAAATTAACAATTCTAACTAACAAGTAGAGAGAATTTTTAGTACTGTACATTTCTACATAGAGTGGGATACAGGGAGACTCACCACACTTCCATATCCATCAATACGCTCGCAAGACGCTGAGTGGATTCAGACGCTACCAGTGTACAAAGCCGCTGTTGATGACTGATGAGAGACACAGACGCTCAATGAACGATAAGTGTATGCAGACGCTCCTGTCTGCAACCGGTTCTAAGCGGAAAGTCTAGTGTACACCATCGCAGCGTCTAAGCTGCGACCAAGTACCCTCATGTTAGCGTCTGAGCCGGAAGTGAGGTCATTTAGTTCATGGACGGGAGACGAGCGGAAACTGGTCATGAACTTGGGGGAGGGGCGGCCAGGAGAGCGTCTAACTCCCCGTTGACTTAAACTCTAAGGACCGTGGCCTCACCTAGTCCTGACGCCTATGATCCCTAAAGCATAGCGCTGTCGCACCTAAGAGTGGTCGGCGCATCAACACAGTTTGTAGTCTCCTCCAATACAGTGTAGCTGTGTCCGGAACCCCTAGTAAGAGGAAACCGATGCCTTACCTTCTCCCCATGCTCCGGCTACAGCCTTGTTACGTCTGCTGGACCTGCTAGAATCATCCAACACAGACGCCCGTTGAGACAGCACTATACCGCAAAGGTAAGCATTGTTGCGACCCGGTGTAGAGTTGTTGGAGCGACTTTTTCTAGTATGCGTTTAAGACGCTGTTAAGAAAAGTCACTCAAAAAAAAACAAAATCATAGTACGACTATAAAAATGATAAAATAATAAAAGCTTCAGGCTGCTTTATTAACAGCAGCCCAGTGACCATGGTCCGGCTCCTGCCGCACCAAACAAAAAACTGATTTGACTGATTCAGTGGGCGGGATTATATGGAGAAGCCCCGATGTATCCTGGGAGGCCAAAAAGCTCGTGACCGTTTGGTGCCATTTCCGCTGTCGCTTCGGCATATCCCAATGTTATCCTGTGGATATCCTATGGACCCAGCCAGAGAAACTGTGGATTTTGGTTTTATTACACTTTAGCTAAATTTATGAGCATCCTATTTGTAAATTTAATAGAAAAGAAGAAAGAAGTTTATAGCAAATTGTCTTCCTGGTTCTATAGGTCCTCTTGTCTATAGATCTAAAAGGTTATTGGAGTTTACGATTTATATCAGGACATTGATGATGATTTTACTCTTTACTACTGCTCATTTTGTTTTATGTCATGCTATACTATGACTGGGGTGTGAATGTGCCAATGTATCCCCCCCATTTACTCTGCCTTTAAAACTTTAAGAAAAGTTGATATGTAAAACAAGTATTTTCTGTTATTTGTTTACTTTTAACCAATTTTATTTAGACTTACAATTGTTGATTATAAAAACGAAATTATTTTACGGTACTTTTTCAACCAAAACACACAAGTAAAACCATCTTGGCATTTTCGTATGGGTCTTCAACCTGCAGCCCTCCAGGTGCTGTGGAACTACACATCCCAGCATGCCCTGCTTCAGTTTTAGAATGCCTTAATAGCAAAGCTTTGGCAGGGCATGTAGTTCCACAGCAGCTGGAGGGCCGCAGGTTGAAGACCCATGTACTAGACGATAGTGTGCCCTGTATGTCGGATCAGACTGACATATGGGGCCCATCATCTATTGTTACGCCACTCTGTCGCTGATAATGCACGCTCCCGTGCATCATCAGCGACATCCTCCATTGGCCCTACATGCAGTACTGACGAAAGACATCGCTAGCGAGGTCCATGCTGCCGAATGCAGCATGGCCGTCGCTCCATAGCTGCCATGTATGTACTTGCCAATACTATCTCCCCGCCAGGTTCCATCACTGCCAATTTTGCTGGGTACACACATCGTCAAGTGTGTACCCAGCATAACTACTCTGTTTTTCTCCCAAAATCCAAGCATACTGTATACTGGTAGGTATACTGGTTGGTTTGTCTCCCAACAAAATTAACCCGTGTGTACAGTATTTGTGCGTGTACATGTGGCAGGGAATATAGATTGTAATCGAACTGGGGCAGGTACTGACGTGAGTGGCCAAATCTTATCTGTAAAGCGCTGTGGGATATATGTGCGCTATATAAATACTGTAACTGATAATAAATAAATCCAAATAGGAACTTTCCCATGCTGCTTCCGAAACACTATATAATACAGCGCTCATTTGGGATCCACTTGATGAATTCCCTGAGCCAATTTACCAGGGAGTGAGAGAATAATCAGAACTAACATTTATTTATTAACAGTTTCTTATATAGCGTAGCATATTCTGTTGCGCTTAACATGAAGAAATGAGACGGGTAAGTGAGAGGAAGAGAGATAGGGAGTGACAGAAAAAGACTGAGGAGCAAATAATGAAGAAATGACACAGAAGGGGGAAATCACTTATGTTATAAAGGTTAATAGGTATTCCATGTATTGACCTTGGCCCCTCAATTCCTGTCTCCTGATACAGTACTCTGTCCCTGGTGACCCTTTCTCCTTGCGCTTTTTTCTCTGACAGCTTTTCCCCTTTCTCTGACAGCGTGCATAGCCATAGCCTATGGAACTATTTTCTCTTCCCATATACATTAATTATAGAACAAGAAAAACACATAATTGTATGGAGTATTGCACTTTTAAAAATATATTTATTTCACCAGCATTCACCAACCTGTTTTTTTTTGTATGGTAAAAAAAAACAACAGTAATTATAAGCAATGAATAACACCCACCCAAACACTGAAAATCCTATTTATGCTCCAAGTACCCATTGCTGGCATATATTTTGCATCCAAACTGACAAAAAAGGAATAAAAAATGCATTTTATTTTGCTCTCCAAAAGAGGTCAAAGGGGATACTTGTGACGGGACCCGTGATTCTGAGGTGCTCAGGACCCTCAGGAAATTCAGGAGTCCAGTATGTGCCTGTATGCTGCTGATCCAAACTGAGGCAGGCAGCATTATAATACCTCTTTAACATCACCAAAATAACCTGGTATATTGCCAGGTCAACCCAGATCGAGGTGCGGTGTGAAAGGGGTATTTTACAATTTACCTGATCGACTGACCCGGTATTTCAATCCAGGAATAAATCAGGGTAATTTCCGGATTAAAGTGCCGTATGAATGAAATGCCGGGCTGATGCGTCCCGGGACCCATTTACAATATAGGTAGAGGCGATGCCGCCAGTCTGAAAGGGGTCTAAAGAGAGTCGCACACAGGAAGGAACCGTGCACAAGTCCCGGGTGCGACCCGCTATTACAATGTGAAAATGGTATTACTAAAAGATCTTTGATCCCAGTACTTTGCCGGGATCAAAGATCTTAGATTGATTAAAATGGCTGCCTCAGTCTGGATCTATTGCGTGCTGAGCTGCTAAGTGCCTAGACCTGGCATCAATGACTTCCTGCTGCAGCATCATCTTCCCAATGGACAGACTGCAGTGGTTAGTGTAAGTGTGTAAGTGTGTGTGTGTGTGTGTGTGTGTGTGTGTTTGTTTGTTTGTTTGTTTGTATGTGTTTTATATATGTGTTCTATGTTTGTGTGTGTGTGTGTGTGTGTATATGTGCTGTGTGTATACATATTGTCGAAGTCGAAAATATTACAGCCGTACACATCACATACAAACACCACACAGATGGCCTCCGTGCGTGTACTTGTTCTGCCGTGCGTGCGCATACTCGCAAGTTACATATAGCCACTCACGCGGTAGTGCGTATTAGCGCGTGGTATGAGTAATTACGGTAGCATTTGTATTCGCATGGAAAAGCCACAAAGACATATTTCATATTTAATCCACATAGTGCACAATTTACACATAGCTTGCATGCACCACACCAGCGACTTATACTTGCTTAAAAGGTATAACAACAGAGAGATTCACCTTTACAGGATATGAGGGGACAGAATTAGGTTAGGAGGTGGTGTTTGGTATCCAGCTGTAAGGTATTTTAAGAGCAATATTCCGGTAGCAGTTTGCAGAAGATAGCACGCTCCTGCGCATAGATATGCACAGGAACAGAATATTAATATTAACTGTATTTACTGTACTCCTGATATTCGGCGGGAACCCAGTGGAGACCAACTGCAAGTACACCTGGACCAGGCATTGCCCACCTATTCAAACCGACTTATGACCTCTCCTGTACTGTAAATGACCATCCCAGTGACCTATAGGTGAAGAGATTACAGTTTCCAATGTATCATGTTTTGGACAAATGTATAAAAGCCAAGCTGTCTGGCCGGCCAAACAGATTCTCTGAAGGTCATCTATCTTGATTGACTGAGGACCGGGTGGCGCTGGCGAAACAAACGTATGTATCAGTGATTGTAGCCTCTTCCCTTATTGTGATTGTATTATTGTTGTAACCCCCTTTTAGTAAATAACTGTTGGTGGGTCGGATCCCAACATATTTAAATACAATTGGTGTCGTGTCCCTTTCCTGCTAAAGGTTTAAAGTGTATCTCAGCCACACGTGTTGCTGCATTGTGCTCACAGCGTGTAGGCCCGTGTACGCAAAGTGTGTACTTATTACGCCCGTTCGGCGTGACTACGCAGAGTGCGTACATGGTACGGGTTTGTGTACGCAAGGTGTGTTAACAGTACAGAGGTTAAGGATTATATTCAGCGGCCGCAGCGGCTTGAACTCTATTGAAATAAGGTATTGCTTTTTCGTCCTGTAAGTTAATCAGCTTTAACACTCACACACACTCACAGACTTGCAGGCCATAAAACAGACTTTGATCTATCAACAAAGGGTGGAGACGCATCTTAAGTAAAACCTTTTCTGTTGCTTGGGTGTTTTTAAACCCTCTTTTTGTGTTGTTAGATCACATCTGTACTGCAGTCTTAAGAGGTGCTGGTGTGAAACTCAGACACAGGAAAAAAGCCGTTTATTATCTAAGTGTAATTTTTGGCGCGAAAACCGTACACAAAGCGTACAAATACTTTGCATACTCTCCCACATATTGTTGCCATAGGTTAACAGTCATTTTAGATCTGTTTGAAATCGGATACATTTGTTTGCTATATATATATATATATATATATATATATATATACATACACACAGTATATATATATATATATATATATATACACACAGTCCAAGTACCGGCACTCCTGCTGTCAATAAGTATAGCCCAGGTGCTCTCCCAGGTAAAAACCTAGCATATCACTCCAAAAACGGGTGGCACTCACGGGTCTTCACATCAATGGAACAGATAATAGATCAAGTAGATCAACGTTTCGATTTATTGTAAAATCGTCATCAGGATCAGATAAATACAAAGTCAAGATAAACAAATTTATAGCTCACCCAAAGTGATATCCCCGCCTTCTCACCATGCCGCCGGGCTCCGAGTGCCCAGCGTCTTCCGGTGACGTCACCGCCGCCGGCGTCCGTCCATACGTCACCGCGTCAGCCCGGCTTCCCGTTGCCCGGCAACACAGGTGGGCGGGCTAATGTCAGTGCACCCTTACACCAATGAAGGCCCTCCGCCACTCCTCCTAAACCTGGTAGCGAACCCGGAGCGCCCAGCGCCAGATGACCATCACCCCGCCTCTGTGTGATCAGCCCCGCTCGGCGTCCCGTTGCCCGGCAACCAGGGGGGAGCAGACAATGCGGAAGCCCATACATCAATTAAAAACAATATAACCACGAGGAAAATTGACACAGAGCAATATAATCAATCCTGTCAAGTCAAGACTATATCTAAAATCTAGGACACCAAACAGACTGATTCTATATTAGTAATATGAACAACAACACTACACTGCAGCAGCAGATTTGCAAACACCCAGAGTTCACAGGCTGATCAACGGAATATTTCAAAGGAAGCAATTAAGGCCTAATGATTCATTAAGGCCGCGAGGGGCCACAGTATCTAAACGATGTATCCATTTAACTTCCCTCTGTAACAGAGCCCGATCCCTGTCACCTCCTCTAATATTTTTAGGGACCTGATCGATGATTTTATACCGCAGTGTAGCCAACCCATGTTTAAAAATCCTAAAATGGCGTGCCACTGGTTGTTCTTGGGGCACCACCAGACCTTCCACCGCTTTACGTATCGAGGACCTGTGCATGTTCATGCGTTCCTTAAACTGTCTCATGGTCTTCCCTATATAGAGAAGACCACATGGGCAGCGAATGAAATATATGACATGCGTACTAGAACATGTCAAAACCTGGCGAATGGAAAAACGCTTCACCGTATGTGGATGGGAAAACGAATCCCCACTTTCCATGAAACTGCAAGTGGTGCAGCCTGTACACCGGTAGCACCCAGGACGGTGACTCAAAAAGTGCATAGAAGAAGGAATATTAGTAAACCCTGAAATATCATTTTTCACAAGCCAATCTTTCAAATTCATGTTCCGTGAGAAACTGGGCATGACCTCGGTCTCATGGAAGACCTTCAGGTCAGGGTCACTTTTCACTAAAGGCCACAACCTTTTTATATGCCTTACAGTATCAGCACTTTGGTTGTGAAATTTCTGTACAAACGGGATTTTTTTAATTAGCTTAGAATTCTTAGTGGTAGATACTAGGGCCTGTTCTCTAGGGATGGCCAATACCTTCTGTTTGATGCGTATCAATTCATCAAAATTATACCCTCTGGCCACAAACTGACGTATCATTACATCTATATCTCTTTCAGTTGTCATTAAATTATCCGAAATTCTATGCACCCTGAGAAACTGTGAAAATGGAAGACCTTTTTTAGTACTAATGGGATGTTGACTAGAAAAATGTAAAACATTATTTCTATCAGTGGGTTTTTTGTATAATGAGGTATGGAGACCATCTGGATCCAACTGGATGGACACATCCAGATAATTCACCTGTTTATTACTAATAGTATAGGTGAATTTAATAAATTCATTGTTGTTATTGGCCTTAAGCATAAGATCATGAAACTCAACCTCACTACCAGACCATATGATCAACAGGTCATCAATATACCTCAAAAATAACAAAATTTTAGAAGAAATACTTTGATCTGCAAAAAAAATTTCACGTTCGACATCAAACATATAACAATTAGCGAATGCCGGGGCCACACAGGACCCCATGGCACAGCCTTGCAATTGTATATACCAACGGTTATCAAATAAAAAGTAATTCCTCCTAAGAGTCAACCCTAGCAATTGTATGAAAAATGCAACATCAGGGCCCTGATACGCTGAACTCTGGGAGAGCAATCTTTCTGCTGCCTGTAAACCACCATCATGCGGAATACTTGTGTACAAATTCACAACATCTACAGTACAAAGAAAACAACTAGGTAAGGGATTCGGCAAGGTTTGCAACCTGTGGAGTAAAACAGTAGTATCTTTCAAATATGTATTATGCACTTGAATGACAGGTTGGAAGAACGTGTCCAGATACTTAGATACTTTATAATAAATAGAATCCCTGGCGGCAATGATCGGCCGACCAGGGGGCCGTAAAGCATCCTTGTGAATTTTGGGCAAGGTGTATAGCACAGGCGCCACAGGAAATTCCTGTATTAACGCATTTTTCACATGAACGGTGATTATATTCTCACTAACCGCCTGTGCCAACACCCTGTCCAATTATTTATTAAACAACAAAGTAGGATCATTTTCCAATTCCCTATATACCAATGCATCACCTAACTGCCTATATATCTCATCACAGTATTGACCAATGTCCTGAACAACAATCCCGCCCCCCTTATCCGCCGGGCGGATGATAATGTTACGGTCCTTGCTCAGATTCACTAGTGTCTCATATTCTACTTTAGACATATTTGGTACTGTGGGTACATCAGATCTAGCAGTGGGTTGATCCAAATTCCTCTGAAAGCATTTCAAAGAAGCATTGGTCGTGTAGGGATCAAATTTGGATCGAGGTTTGATCGACGGTGGTAGGGGATCTGAGGTAGAAGTCGTCTGAGAATTTCCTTGAAAAAATTCTTTTAATCTCAGATTTCTATTGAACTTGTATGCATCAATTTTCCATTGTAAGACATCCATATCACAAGATGGAACAAAGGAGAGTCCTTTATTAAGGATCTCCAATTCACATGGTGTCAATTCTCTATTTGAAAGGTTAAACACTAGGTTTTGTTGCTCTTTTTTGACTTCCCTTTTGAGGATCCTTTCCCACTGTCTGCCCCTTCTCGTGGGGCGGAAACCTTGACCGTGCGCTGTGCGCGAGTACTGACCCCTAAAGGGTTTTTTTTGCTTGTACTAGTACTGGTATCATCCGTATCACTTTGTGTGGACACCCCGCCACTGGAGGTCTCGGTATCCCCAGGGAACTTCCGAAATCTCCTAGGTTTATTATGAAAGGGCTGTTTGTTATTGGGGTTAAACGCCCATGCATATACCCTATTTTCCGCATAGTCCCTTTGTACTGTGACTAATTTTTCTCTTTTAAACTTGACCAAATTACGTCTAAAGACCTCAATCTGTTCAGTCAGTTTGTCCATCCATTTGTTTGAATCATCAGCAATCAACTGATTCAGATGCAATTCCTCAAATGAGGCAATTTTAGTTTTAACGACTTCAAGCTCACGTGCAGATTCTTCTATGACAAGGAGGATTAGATCTAGGCTGCATTTGTTCAAGATTGCTGCCCATTTGCGGCAGAAGTCCACACTAAACTTCCCAATTGTTGGGGAATTCCTAATCCGGAACCCCCTAGGGATCTGACCACTCCTGTGGTAGTCAGATAAGGTGACTCCATGTAACAGATAGTCAATCTCTTTTTTCTTTAGCCGCAATAATTGAAAATACAATTGCTCCTGTGAGTCATCTCCTCCTGTACTCAGAAGATTATCCTTAAACCTGATCTGTTCTGCATCTGCATCTGAAAAACTCCATATCTCCCTAACTGGGAGAATAATGTTCCGGAAGCCAGAAGATTCAGCCATGTTATACGGGATATTACAATGCTCAGTCACTAATCCCTGATAGTCACAAAAAAATCTCCTGCAGACCGACACTTAAATCACAAAATGAGTGATGATTCCAACATAGCAGGTGCCTTGTAAGATAAAGCAAAAGCCCAACTGGCCACAGCGGGACCACTGGACCTCAGCCAAATCTAATATACACAGTCCAAGTACCGGCACTCCTGCTGTCAATCAGTATAGCCCAGGTGCTCTCCCAGGTAAAAACCTAGCATATCACTCCAAAAACAGGTGGCACTCACGGGTCTTCACATCAATGGAACAGATAATAGATCAAGTAGATCAACGTTTCGATTTATTGTAAAATCGTCATCAGGATCAGATAAATACAAAGACAAGATAAACAAATTTATAGCTCACCCAAAGTGATATCCCCGCCTTCTCACCATGCCGCCGGGCTCCGAGTGCCCAGCGTCTTCCGGTGACGTCACCGCCGCCGGCGTCCGCCCATACGTCACCGCGTCAGCCCGGCTTCCCGTTGCCCGGCAACACAGGTGGGCGGGCTAATGTCAGTGCACCCTTACACCAATGAAGGCCCTCCGCCACTCCTCCTAAACCTGGTAGCGAACCCGGAGCACCCAGCGCCAGATGACCATCACCCCGCCTCTGTGTGATCAGCCCCGCTCGGCGTCCCGTTGCCCGGCAACCAGGGGGGAGCAGACAATGCGGAAGCCCTTACATGGTGTAAGGGTGCACTGACATTAGCCCGCCCACCTGTGTTGCCGGGCAACGGGAAGCCGGGCTGACGCGGTGACGTATGGACGGACGCCGGCGGCGGTGACGTCACCGGAAGACGCTGGGCACTCGGAGCCCGGCGGCATGGTGAAAAGGCGGGGATATCACTTTGGGTGAGCTATAAATTTGTTTATCTTGTCTTTGTATTTATCTGATCCTGATGACGATTTTACAATAAATCGAAACGTTGATCTACTTGATCTATTATCTGTTCCATTGATGTGAAGACCCGTGAGTGCCACCTGTTTTTGAAGTGATATATATATATATATATATATATTCAAAATAGTGTATTAAGGGTGTAATTGTAAAACACAAAACCTAGTCGTTAAGGTTTATACAGAACAAGTGTAGGTTGTGTTTAGTGAGCGATAGTAGTTTGTATTGCTCACATTTATCGAAGTGTGGTTTATTAAATTGCGGACGCACGTTTGTACACGTGGTATGGAAAAGTATAGAAGTGTGCACGTGGCGCAGGGTCACACACGTGGCGTAGAGGCACGCACGGTCGCGTGTTTACACAAGTTTGCGTAGGATTGCGGGCACAACAGTATAACCACATGATATTTGTTCAATTCAAAAGGCGGGATAGTATACTTTAATACTATAAGCACATAACTATCCGATTTCAAAAGCAGATTACTGTGATATTTTGTTTAAACTGTACTACCTCTGGGGTAAAGTAACTAATCAAAGGGAGTGATATTTTTTAGTACAGAAAAACACTGTGTATTTGTGTGAGCTGAAAGTAGGAGTGAGGTAGTGAACCCCGGAAGTCGGGATCCCGTGGTAACACCAAGTAAGCGGAGGCTTGGTGGCGTGAGGCGGCTGACTTACATTAATACAGATAAATATGCAAATCGTGAGATTTGCAGAGGAGCGTGATATAGAATTGTGCATTGTGAAGTTTAGAATTGTGAATTGTAGTTAAGGTTTTGTGTTACGCTCCGGCTGAGGAGCGCAGTTTGTGAATTCGACTCCATTGATCGCAGGGCGGATAGATAACAAGTATCTATACGCTGTACGATTGGACCGCGCGTTTGTACCTTTGATACGTGGCGTAACGTGATACAATTTTTGCGAGCTTTTGCGCAAACTGCGGTATCATTAGTCCTGTGTAGAGCATACGTAAGCGTGATCTGTGTATAATGAAAAGGGAAGTTTTCGCTGGTCTCTCTCAGGAAAATCTTCAACGGTACATATTCACTGGAAAAGGTAAGTTACTCCTATAACTTCCAGTGAATAGAAACCAGTTAGGGTCCTCACTGGCTACGCGGTGGTCACTACTGGAGTGAGTCATGGTACGTCAGCGGAGAAGGAGCGAGTGAAAGCACTAGGTGTCTTTCACCGTCTATTTGTGTTGTGCATTTGGGGCTTGTGGATCAGGCAAGAAGTCCGCGATGAGATCCAATTGCACAAGCAGTGGGCGTGTGGTCGCCAGGGTTCAGGCTGAAGAGGTGCGGCCCAGGGGGTCAGCGAGGTTTATTATGTGTGAAAAATATGGTCCACACACGGAGGCTTTTTGCAAAGAATAGATGCGTATGACTGCTGAAGATAGGGCATCATTCCCTAGGGTGGGTAGCTTTGAATCAGAGGTATTACAGAACATAAGGATTAGAATATGTCTGATCAAATCTAGAAAACAAAGGATCAGACATACCGACTGTTTAAATCTGTGGCAACAAGAGGGGGAGGTGCAAAGTGAACTGGCTCACACAGTAATTTCCAAACTTAGCCAGAAATCGATTGCGAGTGCACCACCACCGCCATATGTCGATGAGGAGAAATTGGCTACAACCAATGGTGTATTGGTAAAGGATAGAAAAGTGATTAATAAATGTATTAACCCTAACCCTTGCTAGTTGGATCCCATTTTGAATTTTCCCCAGGATTGTGAGGACAATGATGAGCCCAGCACGATATCGGCACTCTCTTTAGCAGCCACCATACAGGATACCCAGGTGGGCACGGCCCAACCACCAAGGGTAGTAGCAATACCCCCAGCGGAGGGGTGAGTGAGGTTGTGTCCACCAGTAAGTACGGTACCATACATTATGCAGAGACAATAGCTCCCCGTATTATAGAATCAAACCAAAATGATGTAGTTGAGTTAAACCCAGTCAGGGTGATTGCAGTTCCCAATGTGAGAACTGATAGTCAGGGAGTAACTCCCATCAGGAACATTGCAATGCACTATCCTTGGTCCCAAGCAGAGTTGCGGTCAATTGTCAGAATTCCCTGAACCCAGAAAAGATCTAGTCGGATGCCAGAAATTCATTAAAGAATTGGGTAACGCTCATGAGCCCATGAACAAGGATTGGCGGACAGTGCTACGAGCGAGTTTACCCTCATATATTGACATCCCAAAATTCATTACTGATTGTAAACTAGATGCAGAAGTGCCTCTCACTGATGTGTACAACCAGGAGAATGTTAGGCAAATTAACATACAAATAGGATTGTATTTCCCTACTGTTAAATGGAATAAAATTTTCTCCATAAGACAAAAGGAAGGTGAAATGGCATCAGAGTATTTCCATAGAGCACTGCAGGAAATGGCTAGATACACTAGGATAGAGGATATTAAGGAGAATGCAAACCACCGGGAGTTAGCTGTCTCTGTGTTAATGGATGGATTAAAGGAGGCACTGAGGAAGAGAGTGCAAACCTCTCTGTCAAATTGGAGAGGTATCTCGGTGGCTGCGCTGAGAGAGTCCGCTATCGAGCATGATCGTAACATCAGTAAACACAGGGAGTCGCAAGGGGATAAGCTGATGACGGTAAGTATACAGGCTCTTACAGGAATACCCCAACAGCCTAAACCCCAGATCCCTGATGGTAGGTCACGGTCAATCACATGTTTTCTTTGCAGGAAAGAAGGGCACTTTGCCAGAGACTGTAGAAGTAGCGGGACACATAGCGTATATAGACTCCCTAGACCTGATTACGAACCACGCTACAATACACATAGTTGGGACCGGGGACCACATAGAAGGGATTATGAGCCGCATAGAGGGGAAACAAGGAGGTACCCACCCAGGAGGGACTGGCAGGCCTCCGAAAACTCACAGTTATCCCCTTCAGATATCGTAGCTGCCAATGCGCTGCGGGAGGGTCCCACTACACAATAGAGGTTGGGCCACACCTGTAGTCTACAGTCAGTGAAATTAATCGCTAGCCTTGGTAATGAACCTGAGGTCATGGTTGATGTAGCTGGTGTACCATTACCTTTTCTCGTAGATACTGGGGCGGCCAGATCAGTGTTGAATTCCACCACAGGTGTAAAAACCACGGGTAAAACGATTTCAGCAATGGGAGTAACAGGAACGGTGCAACAATACCCTTTGAGTAGACCTGCAGAGATTAAGATAGGGCCTTTGCAGACTAAACATTCCTTTCTGCTGGCTGCATCGGCTCCGACTAATCTACTGGGCAGAGATTTGTTGTGTAAAATGCAGTGTGTCCTACATTGTACCCCTGAGGGTGTGTTCTTAGATATACCTGAGAACCATGCACAAGAAGTGCAAGATATAGTAGACACCCCTCAAAGGCTAATGTTACACTCTACTGATATAGACACGTGTCCATCACAGGTAGAGGAAATGATCTCACAAATACCGGGTTCCCTTTGGACCAAAGATGATTAATGGCGAATGTAGCCCCAGTAGCAGTACAAGTAAAAGATGCAGAATAGCTCCAAAAATTCCCCAGTATCCTCTGAAGCAAGAGGTAGAATTAGGAGTATACCCCGTCATAGAGTGGCTGCTACAGCAGGGCATCCTAGTCAGGACGTCCAGCACAGCCAATAGTCCCATCTTCCCTGTGAAAAAAAGTGGTGGTGGGGGGGGGGGAGTTTACAGGCTAGTGCATGATCTAAGGGGGATAAACAAAAGAGTTGAGAGTCAATTCCCCGTAGTGCCCAATTCAGCTGTCATTCTCACGCAAATTCCCTCTACCTCAAAATTCTTCACTGTCATTGATCTCTGTTCTGCTTTCTTTTCTGTACCTCTTCACCCTAACAGCCAATATCTTTTTGCCTTCACTTACAGGGGAGTACAGTACACCTGGACTCGTCTCCCCCAAGGTTTCATTGACAGCCAGAGTATTTTCTCTCAGGCCTTACATGACTGTTTGCAATCTTTTTAACCTGAGAGTGGGTCAGTGCTAATACAAAATGTTGATGACTTGTTGTTGTGATCTGACTCATTCGAGTCGTCCTTGGCAGACACGAAGCAGCTGCTGTTTCACCTCTCCCAGACAGGACACAAGGTTTCAAAGGATAAGTTGCAGTTGTGCTGGACCAGGGTTAAATACTTGGGACACTGCTTGATGCAAGGACTTAGGCACCTGACCGCTGATAGAATACAGGCCATTCGCGACATGACTCTGCCGCAAACTCAGCAAAAGATCAGCACATTCCTCGGAATGTGTGGGTACTGTCGGAACTGGATTCCAGGGTTCTCTATACTGGCACTACCTTTGCAAGAAATGGTCTCTTCGAACAAACCGGAATGGGTCTCTCACACAGATGAGTCTGAACTGGCATTTGAGAGACTAAAACAGTGTTTGTCACAAGCACCTGCGTTGGGAATGCCAGATTATGAGAAGCCATTTGAATTGTACGGTACTGAAAGTGCTGGGTGCGCGGCAGGAGTCTTAACACAGAAAAATGGTGATGCCAGCAGACCAGTAGCCTACTACAGTGCACAGTTGGACACTGTAGCATGGTCCCCCCCCCCCTTGCTTGCGAAGTGTTGCAGCCATTGCTTTGCTGGTAAGCAAAAGCGAGGACGTAGTGTTAGGACACGACTTGACCATTCATACACCTCATGCAGTATCAGTCTTGCTGAACTCTGCCCAAACCAGACATGTCTCATCTGCTCGGTTTACAAAGTGGGAATTATCACTGATGTCCCCTGTAAACATCACTGTTAGGAGATGCAGCTCACTAAATCCTGCAACTTACTTGCCAAGTGTGCCTGGTCATGCACAAAGGGTGGAGGATGAGAACGATGGTGAAGGAGGATTTAGTGCAGATACTGATACGCATGATTGTATGGAATACCTGAACCAAACTTTCACTGCGAGACCTGACATCAGTGACAACCCACTGGAAGGAGTAGACTTTACCTTCTACACTGACGGTAGTTGCTACAGACAGACGGAATCGTGAGACCTGTGCACCGGATAAGCAGTTGTAGATGATGAAGGTATTATAGAAGCTGAACCCTTGGCCCACCACACTCAGCACAAGTCGCTGAGCTGGTAGCACTGACCAGAGCATGTGAGTTAGCAAAGGGTAAGTCAGCTAATATATACACGTACTCTAGGTATGCCTTCGGAGTGGTGCATGATTTTGGGGCCCTGTGGCGCCTCAGAAATTTCATGATGGCAGCTGGCACACCTGTAGCGCATGTGTCCCACATAAAAAGGCTTCTGACAGCAATACAAGAACCAGACAGAGTGGTTGTTATCAAGTGTAAAGCAAACACTCACAACCAAGACCCAATTTCACTTAGTAACAGCCGGGCAGACGAAGCTGCAAAATCCGCAGCAAGCACCACAATACCAACGAACATCACACCACTGATGACATTTAACAATGTTAACACACAACAGTTAATTGAAATGCAAAATTTGTGTTCACTACAGGAAAAGGCAATCTGGAAGGCGAAGGGATATGGTCAGGAGTCTTCAGGACTTTGGACAGATGGACACGGTAAGCCAGTGGCCCCCAGAACATATCTCCCAAGCCTAGCTAAAGCGGCACGTAGTCTGACTCATCTAGGTAAAGAAGGTATGTGCAAACTGGTAAGAGCCTACTGGAGTGCACCAGGGTTTTCTCCTCATGCAGGTAAGAAAGCAATGACATGTCTCACTTGCTTGAGGAAAAAAATTGCTAAGGCAATACCAACAGAGCCATCCCATATCCCTCCTACAGATGGACCTTTTCAGGTAATACAAATAGACTTCATACAGTTACCACCCTGAAGGAATTTAAAATATGTGTTAGTATGTACTGTTGTGTTTTCAAACTGGGTAGAAGCGTTCCCCGCTGCCACAAATACTGCTATGTTCACTGCAAAGAAAATTGTGCAGGAATTTGTGTGCAGATATGGTATCCCTAGAATGATTGAAAGTGATAGGGGTACCCATTTTACAGGTGAAGTCTTTCAGGTTATGTGTAAGCTGATGGGTATTAATAGCAAGCTGCATACTTCCTACCAGCCACAGGCAAGTGCGAAGGTGGAGAGAATGTACAGCACTATTAAGAATAAGCTGAGAAAAGTGATGGCTGAAACTGGATTGTTGTGGCCAGAGGCCTTACCATTAGTGTTGTACAGCATCAGAACCACTCCCAGGTCACCGCTTAACTTATCACCCTTTGAAGTTCTTTTTGGTCGACAACCTCATGTAATGATAGACCCCCAGGATGATTTGAAGTGCAATAACGAAATAACTGTGCAGTATTTGGTTAGGATGAGCCAGCAACTGAGAAATCAACAAAGGAATCTAAAGCTGCTGATTCCTGACCTACCAAACAGCAATTGTCATGACATTGAGCCTGGGGATTATGTGATTATTCTAAATTTTTTACGCTCAGGTTGCCTCATAGACAGGTGGGAAGGACCGTATCAGGTTTTGTTGACCAGCACGACAGCACTAAATGTTGCCGAGAGAGAGACGTGGGTCCACTCGTCCCACTGCAAGAAGGTTGCTGACCTGGACAAAACTCGTGACAAAGATAAAGGAGAAGAGAAACTCGAATCACTAGAGAGTCTATTTCAGGAAAGCTGAGAGGCAGGACTGTTGAAAGGCACCTGAGCGCGGAGAACAGCAAGATCAAGGACGATTGTCATACCATTTTCTTCTCCTCCCCACTGCATTTTTTTTCTTTATTTCCCTTTTATTTTTATTTTGCTCCTTAACGAAATGGATCTACCTCAAGAGACTGTGTTTCAGGTTTTCCTGGTGACTCTGTTTTTGATCAGGACAATCTGTTTTTGCGAGGGTCCCAGAGACGTCGAGCAAGGATCTGGAATGGGTTCTGATGGCGAGTACGGATTTGTAGGATCTCAGGAGCAGCACATCACTCTAGTAAAGGCTGGAATCAGTAAGCGCTCTGGTAGTCACGGAGCTCGGAGGCACTGTGAAGGGTTATTGTCTGACGAATATTGTATATGTAGAAATTGCGAGAACATAGTCGAAGATGGGTGCATCCAGAGATGTCAGTCAAATAGTAATATTGACATTGGCCGACATCCTTTGAGTGATTACCACTCATTAGTGGGTAAGGTCTTAAACCAGACGGAATGCTGGGTGTGCTCTCAAGTACCTCGAGGACAGAGTAAGTCGGGATTAGTGCCATATCCTTTAATGATAGATGAGGTACTCGAATTACGGAGTGGGAGACTGGTGGACAAGAAATTCAATATATCTAGGCCCCCTAGCTTGAAGCTCCACCAGTACCACGTAGATAGGTCACTGTTGTGTTTTAATGTGTACAATTTCCAGAAACCAGGAAATTGGGAAGTGACTTGGAATAACCAGACAATGAACTTTTCACACAGAGCTGATAATATTCCCATCAATTCTGAACCTGTACGTAAGATAGCCACAAGTGGGAGGTATTTTCGGTATAGGTATACACGTGGGATCAAAACCATGTGGGCTGGGAAAGTGTTGCAGGGGTATTGGGCCCATATCATCCAGTCTGAAACTTGCACTGAGCAAATGAGAGAACTAGGGATTGGTTTCTATATAAGGAAGATATGTGACATGGTGTTGTTACATTTTGTCCCTTATGTTCTCCCAGATGATGCATATTTCATATGTGGGAGGAAAGCGTACAAGTGGCTCACTCCGAGCTCTGAAGGGTTGTGTTATATTGGGAGAGTACTACCAGAGGTCATGACCATACCACACGACAAAATGAAAGACGTTCACCGCAACGCTCAGACTCCTTATACTCATAACTCCAAGAAATGAAGCGCTGTCCAGATCAATAAATTTTCAAAACACAAAACATTTATTTTACATTACATAACACACAAACATTAATCACACGGCCGGTGTAACAATGAATTAAAATATTAAAATATATATGAAAAAGCTGGTGGCCACTTCTAAATTAATTTAGCTTATCTACTTCATTAATAATTAGCAGCATAGGTGGCATTTAGCCAACAGATCATAGCTTCTGTATTTGCTCACTATATAGTATGGCTCCAAGATGTTAGAAGATGTTAGAAAGCTCAAAAGGCACAGAAGATTAATGTCATGCAACAATGCTGAGCTAACAATGCCTCATATTTATCAAATGTCAGTAATGAGATTGAAGCGTGTAGATATTCATGCAAACTTGGTTAGTAGTAAATGCTAAGCAGGTGATTTTCCATGTAATCTTTTAGCAGAGATAAGCTTCAAAGATTTTCCGCATATTAATCAATTGGCACAGATGGAAAATCAGAACGTGTAGATATTCATGCAAACTTGGTTAGTGGTAAAAGTTCAGTATTAGTAATTTTCCATATATTCTCTTAGCAGAGATGAACTTATACTTATCAGTCCAGCTTATCACTCCAGCGTGGCCACGCTAATTTAGATATCCAGCTCGACGTGTCTTCAGACCTGGGGTTTAAAAGCAGGGTGACGTCTCACTCCTAATGGCATGCTCCGGTCCTCACGTATAGTCGTGAGGACCGGAGCATGCCATTAGGAGTGAGACGTGCCAATTGATTAATATGCTTTCTAACATCTTCTAACATCTTGGAGCCATACTATATAGTGAGCAAATACAGAAGCTATGATCTGTTGGCTAAATGCCACCTATGCTGCTAATTATTAATGAAGTAGATAAGCTAAATTAATTTAGAAGTGGCCACCAGCTTTTTCATATATATTTTAATATTTTAATTCATTGTTACACCGGCCGTGTGATTAATGTTTGTGTGTTATGTAATGTAAAATAAATGTTTTGTGTTTTGAAAATTTATTGATCTGGACAGCGCTTCATTTCTTGGAGTTTTGGATTTTTTGCTTTTTGGGGGTTAACAGTGACCTCTTAAGTGAAGCAGCAGTCCTTGATCTGGTTAATCTATTAATATCCCAGAATCTATTGTTTGTCAGCGCTCAGGCATTCTTTTGTTCCTTATACTCATACCCACTATGAACACATCAAGAGACACCTCATAGATAGGGCAGAGCACGCAGCCTCTGATTTGATTCATGAATCAACCGGGATTCAGTTCCTTCTCGCATTAGATATCACCCATTCTGCCAGAGGAACTATAAATTATAGGTACATCCATGCGCTAGCGAACTTGATAGATAATATCACTGAAATGTATGATGACACCTTCAGATATACGGGTAGGGAGTTACAAAACTACTAGAAGGAGTTGATCCAGCACAGAATGGTCCTTAATTATGTTACGGCTGTGACAGGTGGGTACTGTGTTACCCTGGCAACTCAATATGGTGTGAAGTGCTGTACGTATATTACAAATAGCACTGATAACCCCACAGAGATCATCGATCAAAAGATGGACGAGATCTTGCAGTTGAAGTGGGAGTTCAGGAGGAAATGCAACCTTACCTTGACGGCTATGGGTAATGAACTGACCGGCAGGGTCTCATGGTTGAACCCACGCAAATGGTTCACAGGGTTAGGAAAGTGGGCACAGAATGTAATCATGAATGTAGGAAAGTTTCTCCTTTGTATTCTGGGTGTCGTCATAATTATTGGCCTGATATTCAGGTGTGTTCGAATTCTAACACGGCGCAAGCAAAGCACAAATTTGATGAGTCTAAGTAGCAAGGGCGTTGTTACAGCAGCAGATTTGATTTATGACCCATCCGTAGAGACAGTGGGGGTAATTCCAAGTTGATCGCAGCAGGAATTATGTTAGCAGTTGGGCAAAACCATGTGCACTGCCGGGGAGGCAGATTTAACATGTGCAGAAATAGTTAGATTTGGGTGTGGTGTGTTCAATCTGCAATCTAATTTGCAGTGTAAAAATAAAGCAGACAGTATTTACCCTGCACAGAAATAAAATAACCCACCCAAATCTAACTATTTCTGCACATGTTATATCTGCCTCCCCTGCAGTGCACATGGTTTTGCCCAACTGTTGCACGTGTTGCTGCATTGTGCTCACAGCGTGTAGGCCTGTGTACGCAAAGTATACTTATTACACCCGTTCGGCATGAGTACGCAGAGTGCGTACACGGTACGGGCTTGTGTACGCAAGGTGTGTAAACAGTACAGAGGTTAAGGATTATATTCAGCGGCCGCAGTGGCTTGAACTTTATTGAAATAAGGTATTGCTTTTTACGCCTGTAAGTTAATCAGCTTTAACAATATATAATGGCCCTGATCCAGAACCTACCATTTAGGTTAAAACCCCACTATGAAAGGATTTGAACAGTTTGTGTAGAATAGCTCTTACTTCAGTGACACATATTCAGTGTTCCTTGCACTGAAAGATAACCAATAATTTCACTAAATGAAAGCTCTAGTATTTTAAATGATTAGTAGCTGATTAGCAATTTTTACCAAGAGAAAAATTAAACATCCGCTTTCAAAGCTTTTAAAGAACTTCATTTGATTATTTAACAATTATTTTTTTCCTGCATTGTAATTGATGGTATATTGCAAATAATAATTAAACAAATATAGATTCATTTTCAACTAATTAAGTTTGCATAACTAATCACTAATTTCTTCTGTGCTCATGGAAAAAGTCAGTATACTAAACTGTGTAGTGATCATTAGTGAAGTTCAATCTTTACTCTGTCCTCCTGACAAAAGCAGAGAAGTGGTCAGATTGATTTAGAGGACATCTGTGTGCACAATGCCAACTTATGTTTGGTCACTTTAAACAACATAATTTATGTAGTTATACATTTATAACCATGAATCAGTTGTGTATAGATATATTTGTAGAAAAAGGACAATTGCTGGTGATGAAAGGAATATCTGTGGCTTTTCTTCTTTAGTCACAATTGATCCCTAGTAACATTCTCGGTAGCTTAGAGATGAATGTAAGGGAAAGCGAGTAAAATGTTGTAAAGAATGAGACATAGTTGCTAGGTGAAGGTCTCATAATGCTACAATGGTACTGATTTAGAGAAGGATGCAGTAGCTACAGCCGCTGTGTCTTTGTACGCAGCTGCTATATTAAAAAAAGCTAATGCTGCAGGAGAAGTCTTGTGTATATAGATAACTCCTGGTGGCTTCTATGATCCGCTGCTTCATCCAAAGGCACAACATTGGATCACTCTATGGGAACATCGCACATCTGAGTAACCCCCGGGATGGCCAGTGTTAACATGCAGCCAGGGGGCCAGTGAAATGCCATCGGCCAACACGCCCCCATTTTCTGGAGCGCTGGCCATCGCCGCCCTTTACCCGCTCCCAAATGGCCACAGCATGTCATCACAAACACAGATCTGCACATGCGCAGTACAGATCCTGCAAGCACATGCGTAGATCGGAAAACATGGAAGATGTACAGATCCCATCAGAGTACATTTATGAATTACGCATGATGGCTTTATATAGCTCTATACAGTTTATATGACTGGTCATTTTTAAGGTTATCCAGATATGGTCAATATTGACATTCTTCACCAGGAAAAATCCATGCAAGGGCTAGGTAACATCTTTATGCTGATTTCAATTGTTCTCTGAATTTGTTCTGTGTTGTCTATTTTGGATGACTTTAATGTGACTCCTTTGACTGTAAAATTGCCATTGCATCAAGCGACATGTTCAATAAAATGCTGGAAATTGGGTTATGGAACTAAATGAATGAATACATAAATTAGCAATGATTGGATTATATGACCCAAAATGTGATTTAACAAAACAATAATCAGCGCTTAAAACAATGTGGCACTTTATTTGATGTTCTGGTATTTAATGTGGCAATGTGGCTTGGTTATGTCTTAGAAACATACAATTTGACAGCAGATAATAACCACTTGGCCCATCTAGTATGACCCTTTTTTAACCATATTGTTACCTGAAACCGTATTTGATCCTTATTTCTTTGTAAGGATATCCTTATGTCTATTCCATGCATGTTTATAATTGCTCTGCTATCTTAGCCTCTACCACCTCTGCTGAGAGGCTATTCCACTTGTCTTCTCTGCACTAATAAAATAAGCAAGGTACAGTATTAACTTCTAACATTCTTGATTGTCCATTGCGGTGTTAATTTCTCAAGGATTTGTTGTTTACATAGTCCTAACTTGTTGAAGTAATTTATATTGATCCAAAATCTGTTGACCCCATCAAATGTGAAAAAGCTGGGGAACTGTTCTGGAAGCCAAGCCAATGGTAGTCAACCAATAAGTTCTATAAATTATATCAATAGTACTAACGAGTGGCAAGGAACAAGGAGATTTCGGTAATGGGTAATTGCTATTCTGCTGGCTATAAAGCTATATCCTACAATATATCTATTCAGCGGCGTTTCTAGAGAGGACGGGACTCCGTGTGTGGGCCCCCTCCTCTCCTGTAGCGGTCACCGCCGCTGCTAGCGCTCTCAGCGCTGAGACTCTGGCACAGTGCCAGAGTCTCTAGCGCTCAGTGCACTAGCAGCGGTGGTGGCGGCTATGGGAGGGTAGGGGGCCCACACACAGTCGCCGATGGATGCCGGAAAGGTAAGTATAGAAGAAATGGGTGCAGTGTGGGCCCCCTCTGGACCCAGGGGACCGTGTGCACCGCACACACTGCACCTATTATAGATACACCAGTGTATCTATTAGTACTCTGTAGCTGTAAGGGACCATGATGTAGGAGGTCTGGGGCCGGAAAGTAGGAAACAGAACCTTAAACTACTCAGATATTGAAATTAAAGATTTTGGATTTTACTCCTTTCTCATAGGGGGAGATGTGTCAAGTCTTCTAAACAGTGGTAAAGATGCCCCTAGTAATAAATCATTAATACCCCTTTCACATCGCACAAATAACCCGGTATCAACCTAGTATATTGACAGGTCGACACGGGTCGCTGTGCGGTGTGAAAGGGTCCCTTCATAAATCCTGTGTCGCCTGACCCGGTAATTCAACCCAGGTTATAAGAAGGGTTATTAGCGGGTTGAAAACTTGGTCAGGGGCAGTGTGAACGGTTTGCTAGGTTGATACGACCCGGGACCCGTCCATTACATAGGGAGATGATGTCATCTTGCAGAGCCGCCTCCGCCCCCGATGCTATGGCAACCCGACCAGGCATATTACCAGGTCGGGGAGCCAACTGTTAGGGTTCAAAGCCGGATCCCATCCGGGAAGGACCCGTTTCCATTTCCCGGGTGGGATCCAGCCTTTGCGATGTGAAAGTGGTATAAGTACATTCTACAAAATGATAGTGTGACCAGACGGTCCCGTACGAAAGCCCTCACCGCTTTCGCAGCCCGTCCCCAGTACACAGAATGGCTGTTTAGGTCCCTGTCTTCTCCAACCAATCACGTTATCGCACAAAATATAAATAAATACAAGTAACATTTCAAAAGTTAAGAATTAGATAAAGCAATGTTCTGCTCCTTTTCATATATAACCTAACCAGTGTGCTTTCCCAAACACAATCTGATTACCATGTTCCTATCTCTTTCACAAATGTAAATATAACTTGAATCTCAACTGCATTCATCCTCTCACACATAGGCAACGTTCTTATAAGTTAAACATGAATCTGCATCCTAGATAATGCAGCCTAAGAAATGTTACATCAAACTGTTGTTAAACGAAACCCATTAGTTTGCATTCGTGAAACACAATCTGATTTAGCAGAACTTGTGTCTCCATGCAAAACCAGTTTTGACTTATCACACCACAGGGGATGCTGAAAGCAGTCTTATTTCTAAACATTAGTTTGTACCTGAAAGAGAATGTTTGCCCACCAAAAGGCCTGCTTATCGACACCCTGCTTTAGCTAGGACAATTAACATATGACTTCCTATGCAAACGTGTCTCAAGAACAATTGTCAAGGTGTTTTAGAAACAAAATACCTTGTACTTTTCTCATAAGTGCTCTGTCCATGCAGTTCTATAACTGTGCCGTCCATAATTCTCCAACTACGCACAGCGCAGCAATATAACATATTAAGACACATTATTAAACATATATTTAGTCATGTATAGTGCATGGTGCCTAGAGCCAAGTGCTCCTTTTTAAAATGGCACCTAGTGCCCATTGTCCAAATGGCGCTTGGCAGCTGAGGCTTAACCCCTTCAGTGCTGTGGCCGCCATTACACGTGTGGCTGGGTGGTCTCTCCGGCCACAGATCGCTAGAAGCTTGTTGGTTGCTATGGGCAACTCCTACACCTGTCCTCTTTAGAAAGCTTGATACATCTACCCTTAGGTTCCCTGTCACAGTGAGGAATGTATTGAAAATAACATGGACAATTTACAAACTGACTGGCTAGCACCATCAAAATACTCTCCCCTGTGGGCGGCAACTATGCGTTTGCATGGCTGCTAAAAGTAGCTAGCGAGCAATCAACTCGGAATGAGGTCCTATGTGCGACATGGGGCCTAATTCAGACATGATCGCTAGGTTGCGTTTTCGTACAACGGGCGATCAGGTCTGAACTGCGCATGCGTATGCACTGCAATGCGCAGACATGTCGCAAGAGTACAAAGCGGTTCGCCGCTCAGCGATGGGTTTGTGCGAAGAATCCATTCGCATGGGCACTCACAAAGACATTGACAGGAAGAAGCCGTTTGTGGGTGTCAACTGACCGTTTTCTGGAAGTGGTTGGAAAAACGTAGGCATGTCCATGCATTTGCAGGGAGGGATCCTGATGTCAATTCCGGTCCCGGACAGACTGAAGTGTTGGCAGCGGATGAGTAAGTCCTAGGCTACTCAGAGACTGCAGAAGATCTGTTTGTACAGTTCTGCTACACATGCGTTCGCACATTTGCAAAGCAAAAATACACTCCCCTGTGGGCGGCGACTATGCGAACGCATAACTGCAAAAAACCCTAGCGAGCGATTAGGTCTGAATTAGGCCCATTGTTCATTCTCTCACAATTCACATGGTAATGTAAAACATTGTTTCAATGTGGTGGGCTTGAACACTAGCTTTGTCGACACAGTCCTAAATTAAGAGGACTGTCCCATGGTTGGCACATTTGTCCTGTTTGCGAAAAATGAGCTAGTATTTGCCTGCTTGGATGCCTCCAGTGAGTGAAACAATTCCATAGTTGTGGTTAGGAGGCGGTTTGGGGCAGTCTTGTACTTCAGAAGTACTAGGTACGCCCACACTGGGGGTGTCATCATACCCAGTATGTTGAAGAAACGCCCCTGGCATGTTCCTGCAAAACTTCCTGTGCCCTGATTTTGCAAATGTTAGGAGGTATACAATGATAGTAGAACCACAGTTTACCCAATGTCTTATGTTTACTAGTAGTAAAATAATCACAGAAAATCCAATGATTGAATGAATAATCAAAATGTGTTATTGTCATTGCACAAAAACATATTGTCAGTATTGTTCTAGCTGCAACTGGTGGATCCAAGTTGGTTTGCGGTTGGGAGACGGACTCTCCGGGATGGACGTGGTCTTAAGGGTTAAAGTTCTAAGCTGCCCCTGAGGTGAAGGCTGGAACCGGAGTCACTTAACTAAGTTCCAATTGGGAGACGGTCTTCCCGGGATGGAAGCAGGCTGGTTGAATAAAGTTCCTTCGCATGAAGTGTTGACAACTTGAAAACAAGGATAATGAAGGAAAGAAGAATGACACGGGTTCTGGAAATTCAGAGGAGAATCCCTGGAGGACCGAGGACAGCGGTATACCGTGACCTGGAGCCGGATCACCTCTTTGCGGACTGGAGCGGTGACGGAGGCAACTATAGCAAGGTGGTGTCAGCTGTTGGACTTACACGATGCCAGTTCAGGACAGAGGGCATATGGAGTAGACTCTGAGAAACGGAGTTGCTATTAGTAACAGGAACAAGGATCAAGAGCACACTCAGGAAACTAAGAGCACTAACATGCAGACTGGGCTTCATCAGACTGCCCCAGAATGCTCCCAGAAATACCCTGAGATCTCCTGGGATTGGTGCAGCTGGAATTGTTAGCCTCAGCTCACTGATTGGTCCTTTGTGATCATGTGCTATCCAAGATGGCGGCGCCCACAGCCCGGTGCCGCCGGGACCAGCCCACCCAGAACTATACAGTTTCCACTCGTCCTCTCCTGCCTGGAGACCTCAGACCAGCCAGCTGCCGCCCACTCCCGCCAGCCTTCCTCCGCCCCCTGGCTCACTGCCAGGAGAGGAAGCGCAGCATCCGGAGAGATAAGCTTTGGCTCCCCGCCGCCAATCTCCCGCTGCCCGTGACAACGAAATACATTGCCTGAAATTCACATGGTCCTAACACAAGCTGGTCTACAGACAATACACCTAAGTACAGAGGTGCGGCAGATACAGATTACTTGGTGAAGGCCCATCTAGATGGCTTAGGCTAGTTTGGGAGGTGGAGCAGCAGCTCCCATTCAGTGTTTCACAGGGAACTGTATACAGAGCAAAGCCACGCATCCACATTTCACCACACCCCTTATCTAGTAGTGGGGTCTAAGTACACTAGTTGCATGCAAATTAATACATCTGAACGTTCACTATGACACGGCGCAAAGGTAAACACATGGCGGGTAAGGTAGTTACAATATTTAACTATGCTCTTTCCTTACCTAAGGTTACTTTTTTAACATAGAGTTCCTCAATAGTAGTTTGCATTATATAATTGGGTTGCAATACTTCTAAAACTTGATTACAGTAACAATTTATTTTGCACATTTTTTGCAACAAAAAGAAGAGCTATAGTATATATATATATATATTCCTTCCAAATATCCAACAATATCTGAATAATGGCATACATGATGTAATTATGAAATATAAAACATGCAGAGGAATGTAAGCACTGTCTGGTTATCTGGCATTTTACTGGCATCTACATAAAATTAGGTATGGTGCCAACACACGTGGTAACTGTATTTATTAGTTATGAAGAACCGCAGTGTACATCATGCATAATTAAAACTTCTACTGCTTCTCTATTTCTCCAGGAAATATAGTAAAACCTGTAAATAAAGACTAGCTATGGGACTATAAGGAATTGGTCTTGTTTTCAGCCTGTCTTCTCAGCCATTTCCTTCAGTCTCAACACTAAAGCTGTCAGACTTAATTAAGAATTATCGAGAATAAGTATTTCTTCCCCATAAATCTACATTTGGCCAAAGTAACTTGGGCATCTTAGTGAACATTCGTTTTTAAATAAGCAGTATTTCTTATTGAAGCTTAATTTAGGTTTTTGTTATAAAATGTTATGCTGTAAGTGGCTTTGTAACTTTACCACACACAACCGCTCTTGTCATGAAATAATTTTGGTTATATTTCTGGTTTATTACACTATTTTGGTGCATTTGTGCTTCCAATGTTATTTGGCTGCAAACACTGTATCAACTTAATGTAGAGTTTTTAAATGAATTCCGAAATACTTGTCTAGAGTACACACTACGAAGCAAAAGTGAGCAAGTAACTTTGCACCATGATAAACCTATGCTGCACCGCAGGTGGGGTAGATTTAAAATATGCATACATTTTCATATGATAGGATCATGTGTCCAAAAGTAATCTGAATTCCAGTGTAAATATACAGATGTGTCCTCTTACATTCTTGCTGCAGTCACGCTAAACAGCCCTTGAAGACGCCCCATGTCGTGGCGGGACTCGTAGAGTCAAAGTAAACGTCTTAGACGCTAAGTAATGTAATAGGACACACAAGCAGCTTCTGCTGATTACAATGATATGCAGCATGCCTATATTCTGTGTATAATTGCGTCTTTCTATATTTATATCTATATAGATAAATATAGGCATGCAGCATATCATTTTAATCAGCAGAAGCTGCTTGCTGCTCGTGCATCCTATTACATTTCTTTGCGAAAAAAACACCCAAAAAGATGATCGGTGCTACGGAGTCGCAGGGCAGTCACGTGCTATATGTAATGCGACTTGTAGCACACGGAGCAAAGATGTAAGAGGGCACATATGTATAGGAAAGCTGTCCAGCATTTCCGGTCTTCATGCAAAAGTACCCAGTATTTACAAAGTTACTTGCTTTTTGCCTTGCTTCCAAATAGAGATGTGCAAACCACATATAGCATGTGGTGTGTATGTGTGTGGGGAGGGGGTGGGGTGGGGGGGGGGTTGTAACAACATATAAACATACCCTATAATGTTACATGTAATATTTGTGATAGCAGCCTGACCCCGGGGATCAGCAACGCTGTGTGTTTCACACCCACTGCTTCACTCAGGGCGAAGCACTGAGCTTCTCCTTCCTGTATAAGCCGGCCACTAGACTCCCATTGGCTACACAGGAGCCTGGGGTGGGTTTATACAGGAAAGAGAACTGAAATGCTGCGTCCCAAATGCACCAAGACTGCTAAACACACAATGCTGCTGACAACCTGGGTCAGGCACCTACAGTATCACACAGATTGCATGAAACAATGAAAGGTATGTTTATAGGTTTTAACCGCCTCCCCATAACCCCGGGGCAGCAGCTGATGCTGCTACTAACTCCTGATCATCCCCTATTTCTACTTTATGCTTAGTGAGAGAGTCAATACAGAATGACATCGGTAGGTAGGGCAATTTCCAACATCTCCTGGTACAGATGTGTCCTCATACATTACTGCTGTATCTTTTTAAAAATGCATCTTAGTCGCAACAGTAGACTACTGATTAATTTGATATGTAACACCTGTATATACAGTATCTGTATCTGTGCGAATGAGTCTGTGAATCTGTACACTGTATGCGCAACTTTTGTCCAATACAAGTTCCATTCTTCTTTGTGTACAGACTCAGTCACGCACAGATATACATTTAAATCCAAATATCCCATTCATACAGATTTCTCTAATTTTTGTTTAATTAATATGTAGTGCTAAACCTAACACCCGCTACGCATTAGGGTAATATCTAAAGAATTATAGAGCTCTGGATGCCACAACAACTTCCCAACTTTAATTAGACCACACATTAATCCCAGGTATCATTACCCAAATAATAAGCCTGCAGTCCAGATATACAGCATTGATTAAGCATCCTAATTCAATAAGAATCATAGAAATAAAGCTTGTTAAAAAGAGTTTAATATGACAAAGTAGTGACAATGCTTAAAGGATACACAAGACAATAAAATTACATACAAAAGATATTCTCAGGCAATAGTTTCTTCTAAAAACAAGAAGGAGAAATAACAGAATGTTTCACTTACATGATTATATGTTTGTGGGGAGTCACAAGAATTTGGGAATAATTATCCAATAACAGTTGGCTGCCAAAGAGATGAACACTATAGATTTGTAATGCCAATTTAACCCCACCTTGTTTTGAATTATTCATAGCTGGATTGGTGTTATTGCAGGAGTGGAATTTGATGTAAAACAGAATGGGAAATTTCTGGAGCCCTAAATGGGGGGCAGGATCTGTGGTGGTTTTGGGCGGCTGGTGATCATTGACTATGTTTGATGTACATGGAATTTAAGGCTGTTCAGTATGTACTGTATTGGGGAGATCATACTGGTCTATATTTACTGGAATTGAAACATAAGACTGAAATATTATATGATATGACCTAATGGGGCGGCCTTTTGACTAGTGCTCAGTATATGAAATATTGGTCTCTTATTGCCCCCTCCATATCTCCCTGATTGCCCCCTCCATATGTGTTCTATTGAGACCTCCCTGCATACTGTATATTGCGGATCCCAAAAGAGGTTTCTAACTTTGATAGCACGCACAAGTTGTCTGAGAAACAGCTTTCTTCCATCTGCAATGCATATGCTAAATACAGTATGTGAGTGTACTATTTTATGGAGAAAATTCAATTGTTTAATCACGTCCGATCTCCCGTCTAAAGTGATAAAGTGACAAGAGATTGTGGGGCGATATTAAATTGTGCCCCGTTATCGAGCCCATATCAGTCAGGTTTAGCCGCGCAAAGCAGCAAAACCAGACTACACTAATGGGCACAACGCGAAAAACGTCCCGTTTAGGCACCCAAACGGATCACTTTTTGAGCATTTCAACTTGCCATTCCTAGAGGTAACGAGCTGAAATGAAGGTCTCGCGACTGGTGGTAGAAACATCTGAAAAGATGCCAAAGGGCGCACGTTGGTGAAGGACCCGCAATAACATTTGAATTACGCCCTGTGTGTTTTATGAATGTTATGACCTATTGCTGTTTCAAACTGTGGATGCTGTCATATTGCTACTGGGTGCTCGTGTACATATGTTATTTCATTTGTCAACATGTTTGGCTGATGACAATAAACTAAACTTTTAACTTTCATTACTCCTCTCTCACTGCCATTTCCTTCTATATAACACTGAGACCCTCACAGCACTCATTGCCCCCGTAAAAGTATTCACTGTCCACCTCAGAGCACTGACTCCTTCACTGTCCACTTTACATCACTCCCCTCTTTCACTGTCCATCTCAAAGAATCTCCCCCTTCACTGTCTACCTCACAGCACTCTCTCACCCATCAATGTCCACCTCACAGCACTCTTCTCTCCTTCACCCTGCACCGCACAGCACGCCCCTTCCATGCACTCTCTCCTTTCAACAACCACCTCACAGCACCCCTTTCCCCGTCAAAAACTACCTTACAGCACTCCCCAAACCCCTTCAATGTCCAATGTCACAACACAACCAACTTCACTGTCCTCGTCACAGCACACCTTCTCCTTCAAAGTTCACCTTACAGCATTCTCTCGCCTTCAATTTCCACCTCACAATACTATTCCTTTCAATTTCCACCTCAAAGCACTCACCCCCTTTCAATGTACGCCTCACAGCACTCTCCCCCCTACAATGTCCACGCTACAGCACACTCAACCCTCAATATCCACCTCACAGAACTGTCCCCCTATCAGTAACCAGATCAAATCACACATCCCTCGCGCCTTTAATGTCCATCTCACATCAGGAGCTCTCAGTCTCGGCAGTGCCACTGGCAGCTAGTGTTATACACTGATACTGCACAACACAGTTTTCAGATATAGCCCAGCCCTGGCACACTTTGTGATCCAATAGGCAAAACAGGGAGTCCTCTTCTGCCCTGTGATATTGTCCTATGTTACCAGTGACCCAATCCGCCCGTGTACTTGTGTACAAGCAAATAAAAAAAATTGACCATTTGTTCAAAACTAATTAAGGGCATGGAGACGATGGAATACAAGGAAAGGCTTGAAAGACTAGGCATGTTTACATTGGAAAAGCGGAGACTAAGAGGGGATATGATCAACATCTACAAATATATAAGGGGACAATATACAGAGCTTGCGCGGGACCTGGTTTTGGTTAGATCAACACAGAGGACTCGTGGACACTCGCTCAGGTTAGAGGAGAGGAGATTCCGCACAATACGGCGTAAAGGCTTTTTCACGGTAAGGACAATACGTGTTTGGAATTCCCTGCCCAAGGGAGTTGTAATGGCGGAATCTGTCAACACCTTTAAGAATGGGTTAGATAAATTCCTAATGGATAAGGATATCCAGGGGTATGGTGCATAGTCATGCATTATAGTTACTATAAATAGGGATAAAATGCAACGGCTGACAGCAGCATCAGTCAGAAATTTTAGTCAAATCATCATGCATAGGAGACCACAAATAGGTTGAACTCGATGGACAATTGTCTTTTTTCAACCTCAGATACTATGTTACTATGTTACTATGTTACTGTAACTTCTTCATCTCCTTCATCTCCTTACGAACAGATAAATAGCAGACAAGAATACATTGTCTTCAAAGTTTCTATTACCCTAGTTTATCCTTCTGTACTAAAGTGAACTTAGCCTGGCTGGAATGGTCTTTTGAATAAGATTAGGAGTTGTAATGTTTCACAGATCTTCAAGGAATTTGAGAAATGACTGTTTTTTGGACTGACATGTCATATGAAAATTTACACATTAGTAATCAGTTATAGGCCAAAAATGTACAACACTAATGATAAATCTTTATCTGTTCCCTAATCTAAGCAGTCTTAGCATACATCTGATTGAACCTTTGTCTCTGAACGGTTTATGAAGGGGGGAATTCAGTTGTTCCCAACTTTTTGTTTCACAAGGCAAAGAGTTTATCAGAATTTTTTTGTGTGCGGGTATTTCAATTACCCCCCCCCTTCCCCTGTTTTTACCGCACAAAAAAAGCCACACAAGATCCAGGATAAGTTCCATGATCCATGTGTTTGCACATTACTGGCTGCAAAAAAGTGGCAGTTAACGGATATTTTATTTCACCTGGCTTCTGGCAGCGTTAATTTACCAGGCTAATTGAATTCCCCCCAAGTGGTCAAATAAGTACTGGTGGCATTCACACGTGATATGTTATTTTCTGACATTGATGAACATTTGAATTGTCGATTTTTGCAGGCCAGTGCAAAAAAAACCCAACAGGAGATGAAAATGGATTATGAACAGTGCAAAAATATTGTACAAATATATTTAAAAGAAACACAATTTACATCCAATGAATATTTTATAATTATCCCTGACATGCAGCTGTCTCTAGGTGGCAATCCATCTAAACTTGACAACAAACATACATTACTGCAGAAGTACTATGAAAATAATAAACTGTGATTATAGGACTATAAACAGAGATATTTATTCTTTGTACATTATATATTTACAATCTACATTCATAAAATCATTCTATGTTTATGAATACAAATGATACAAATGAAAGGTTCTAAAGGTAGGTTCTCCTTGGCTGTTTCCTCTGGTTACAAAACTTTCCAGAATCATGTCACAGAACAATCAGTAACTCTTACTGAGTTATAAGAGTATAAGCAGATAACTAAAGTGAAACAATATAAACAAGAACAAATTACTATAAGCCCATTTTAAGCATTAGGCAACTATTAAAATGCTCTGTAAAGATTACTGTGCAGTCAATATCTGAATTGGTAAATCCTTGAGTGATATTTATATTGACTGCTTTCTAGCACATTTTAATGAGAGCTGCTGAGATAATCAATTGTGCGGTTTGATTCAATTAACTAGCCTCCCATCACTTCAGCAGATGGCTCAAGCCATTTGACTTTTATGAGGTGTCTTCTATGGAGCATAAAAGTAATTGAAAGAACTTACTGGTATGCACTTGATGTATTCAAACATAAATGAGAGATAATCTGAAGATGCCTGCTAAATATGGAGATGAATGCAGGCAGCTGTTATGCCGTACACACTTTTTAGGATTTCAGCTTGTGCTTTGGGAATAAAAAATAATCAGTTGACTTCCACCACTGAACAGACTAGTGTGTTACTTATTATGGTTATTGTAGACTTTATTATGAAAAAATAAACTTATTCATATATGAATGCTACAATATAGGCTAACTGTATAATTTTATTATATGTACTATACATGCTCAGCACTTTGATACAAACATGCCAAATCGGTTAACTTTGTTTTGTACTAATTATAGAGAAACTGTAATCTTGGGCACTGGCATAACTAGAAATTTTGCTCCCCCAAGCCAAAAAAGTTGCCCCCCCCATTGCAAAAGTAATGAATTTGCACGTGCCACGCTCTGAAAAAAAGGGGTGAGGTCTCACTGGAAGGAGCAGGGCCGGATTAAGCCGTGGGGGTGTCTGGGCCACTTAAGACAAGGGGGCCCCTGGTGGAAGGCGGGAAAATGTATTTTAGATTGTGCATACCCCCAACACGACCCGTTCCAGGAGGGACAAAATGCTCTCTATCCGGACTCTACTCTTAAAATATGATTGGTGTCCCCTGTGTTGAACTATTTAATAGATAAGAAAGGTGTTTCAACACAGGTGATTAAATTTAACCCAATGGGGTATATTAGATTTAAACTAATTGAATGACAACTATTTTATAAAATTTTCTTGTAGTGGAACAAAGACAACTTAAACAACCTTAGAATACACATAGAAAAAATCTCTAATTTATCCTGTCACATGCAAGAATAGCAGCAGCAGCCTCTGTACTACTAACACACTGGTACAGGACTCAGGAGGACTCTGTATGTGTGTGTCTCTCTCTAGACCCTCTAGACCCTCATTAGACAACAGATTACACAGGACTCAGACACCCAGGTAGGGAGGAGGAGAAGCCGGGATCCCTGTCTCACTTACAGCTTTCTCCACTTTCCTATCTCTCCTCTGGTCGGAAAGCTCAATTTGTAGCTCATAAAACCTGATACTCTGCTTGCAATACATACCGCCCTGCTCGCATTCTGGCTGTCTGAATCTGCTACTGCAAGAGAGGGAAAGCTAGCAATGTCGGTGTGCTCTGGTCGGGGGGCCCCCTAACAAAGGGGGGCCCGGGGTACAGTATGCCCTGTGCCCCCCCCCCCTTAATCTGACTATGGGAAGGAGCGTGACCTCCCTGGAAGGGGCGTGGCATTGCAGGAAAAGACTACCTTATACTCCAGTTTTGCAACCTACACGCACAGACATTGGCCACCACAGGAAAAAAAAAATCCTGATTCATGCCCCTAACATTATTTGTAATTTTTCCTCCTTACAGTAATGCTCCTTACACATTATGTCACACACCGCAATGCCCAGTACACATTATACCACACCGTAATGTCCCTTACACATTATGCCACACACCGTAATGCCCATTATACATTATGCCACACACAACGCCCCTGACACATTATGCCACACACCGCAATTCCTGTGACACATTATGCCACACACCATAATGCCTGTGATACTTTATGCCACACACCACAATGCCTCTGACACATTATGCCACACACCGTAATGACTATGACACATTCTGCCGCACACCGCAATGCCTCTGAAACATTATTCCACACACCACAATGCCCCTGCCCCTGACACATTATACCCCATAGTAAGGCTTCTAATTACTTGCCAGGGGTTTCATGCTCTCTTTGTCATACTCATTGCCAGGGGTTCCATATGGCTCTGGGTGTCATGCTCGTTGCCAGGGGTGAAAGGTCATTGCCAGGTGTTTCATGCTCTAGGTGTCATACTCATTGCCAAAGGAGAATGCTTGTTGCCAGGGGTTTCATATGCTCTGGGTGTCATGATCGTTGCCAGGAGTGAATGCTTGCTGCCAGGGGTTTCATATGCTCTTGGTGTCATGCTTGTTGCCAGGGGTGAATGCTCTTTGCCAGGGGTGTAACACGTTGTTGCCGGGTAGTGGCTGGTGCCGCCGCCAGCACTGAGTGCTCCCAGCACTTCCGGGTAACGCTGCAGTGCTGTGCAGGGACAGGAGAGTCAGACGCTAAAGGTAGAGTATGACCTCTAGCATCTGTCTCCACCAAGGCGGCACCAATTTTTGGAGGGACATTAGCAGATTTACATGCGGACGGCTAGTCTGCATGGGAATCTGCTGTGCCCCCCAAGCCTGGCGCCTCCAAGCCCCCGCAGTGGCCGTAGGGGCTGTAGTTACGCCAGTGATCCTGGGACATCATTAGTCCACTAAAATGTGGTTTGAGTTTAAATAAAGAAAAAGTCTAAATGTGAGCTGCAAATCTACAGTAGATATTCCTGGATAAATCGGGTGGCTATAACTTGGACTAAAACATTTCTGTTTTATAACATCTTCCTAAAATATGAAAATATGCTATATGTTGCTTAAAAATCTATATATGTTGTGTAAGGCCGGTCCCATCCCGACAGCCATGTGCACTGAGGGCCAGAGTGCACTCCCCCCTCCAGTGCCTCTCATTGCAAGAGAGACGAGAGAGACCTAACCAGATAGACAGGCCAATCTGAACGGGGTAAAAATAGGAGCCAGTTGTGTGTGGGGGGGGGGGGGAGGGGGGGGAGCAGTTCGGAGTGGGGATGGGGTGGGCAGAGCAGCAGTATACATTATGCAAAATATCTGAAAGAGTTATCTAAATATCTGTACACTTTCTGAAGAAAGCCAAAATAATGTATGTATTTAGTCAACAGCACAGTAAGGATTATAATATGCAGGGGAGTACAGAAGAGGTGTAAGTCTTCTATACCAGTATGGGTTATTAACAGTGGTATGACTTTTGTCCCACATACTGTAGTTCAACCAAGGGCTTTGAAAGATAGTGTAACTCTAGACATTCCAGGACACATCATTACTGTATATGTGTCCGGATTATGGGGTTTATTCAGAGTTGTTAGCAAACCAAAAAAGTTAGCAATTGCAGGTGGGGCAGATGTAACATGTGCACAGAGAATTAGATTTGGGTGTGGTGTGGTAAAACTGAAATCTAAACTGCAGTGTAAAAATAAAGCAGCCAGTATTTCCCCTGCACAGAAACAATGTAACCCACCCAAATCTAACTCTCTCTGCACGTTACATTGGCCCCACCTGCAGTGCAACATGGTTTTGCCCAATTGCTTACTTTTTTTGTTTGCTAACTACTCTGAATAACTCCTTTTTATATTGTATTACTTACTGCGCATGTGTAAGAGGTAATAATTGTTCATGTTGTATTGTACCAGTCATTGCTTGGTACCAATTCAGTTAAATGTACTTACCTCTCAGATACAGAAGGGGACATCAATATAGGGAGGTGAGCACATTTAACTGCAATGTAATGGTGTGCTGGGTATATAAGTTAGGGTAGGGAAATGCAGAATATTGGGGTCCACTGACAAAGGGCTGCAAGCTTAAACATTTTGATCAAAATATAAGAAAATCCCCTCTATTTCTGTTGTTAGCATCGATAGAAAATGTCTTTCTATTTCTATGTTGTGCTCATCTTTGCCACGACTAGCTTGTAGGTGTGAGTAGGCACATGCATACACACCTGCTTCCATAGAAATGCATTGCTGTATAAACACCCACAACTAGTCACGAGTGGGTGTGACTAGACGCTGTCATGATCCATTCCCACGTGTGAACGGATCATGCCAAAGATGAGGAAGGGCACATCTGTACAGTATACAGCATTAATATTGCCATGCAGCTGGTACCATGTACAATATGGGTAAACCGAGTGTGGCATATTTCTTTTCGGTTTTGGACAAAAATATTTTGCTAGTGTAGGGGACTTGCAGAATAATGGGGTCCCTCGACGATGGGCTGCAAGCTTAAATGTTTTGATCAAAATATGACAAAATCCCTTCTGTTTTATTTGCTACATACACAGTTTTGCCATATATTATTATTAGCGCCGATAGCAAATGTCTTTCTGTTTTGCATACATATATGGCATTAATACTGTCACGCAGCTGGTACCATTTAAAATATGAGAATATTTATTTTCTGTATTGCTTGGTACCAAGATTGTAACTTAATATGGGGTTAACATCCGGTAACCAACAGCCAAATTCCAGTTTAATTAGAGGGTCCCTGCAGAATAGAGTCAGCTTTGCATTAGAAGCTGACACTGCAGTATTGAATTGTCTCAGTTCATTGGTCACGTATATTACTATTTACCTTGATTAGAAGAACCACCGTAAACAGCTCCCATAATGTTTTTTTATGAATAAGAGAATACCAGTTGTAATCTTTCAAAACAATAAAATCCTACTTTTTTAAAGTTACCAAGTGGCATACCTATACATATAATAAAACTGTAAGGTAGTGGTTCTCAAACCGTGTGCTACGGCACCCTGGCGTAGCTCGGGATACTTGCAGGGGTGCCCTGGGTTGGTGGTCAAGGACCAATTCAAATTGTTTATGGTAAATGCAATGGGCAAAACCAGTGCTGGTGGCTTCCAATCATAAAATAGGTGGACAAACCGAAGCAAATCCTGCCCCTCACCACACAGAACCTAAGGACGACATATAAACACAATTTACTTAATTTAATATTTCTTTCTAAATTTCTCAATAAGAAACTTTTGGCCTAGGGGCGCCGTGAAAAAAATTCTTATACTCTAGGGCGCCATGATTCAAAAAAATGTTTGGGAACCACTGCTGTAAGGGTTTTGTCTGTACATAGATTTTGTTTTTTCATTAATATACTTCTAGGGATTGTTTATGAACTATGGTGATAGAAAAAAAAATTGGTGGGAATTTTGTCTATTTGTTCCGGCATGACGAAAAAACTACTGGATGAATTTGGATTGTGTTTTCACTATTGTATAGATTATTATTATTATTATTATTATTATTATTATTATTTTTATCCTTTATTTATATGGCACCACATGGGATCCGCAGGGTCCAATTACAGAGTACATAAATAAGCAAAACAAGAAAACAGTGAATTACAATTAAAGACAATATAGGGCAACTACAGGTTATATAAACATTGCTGCGTCAGCAGATGACACTAAAATAAGTATCAGGGTGGCAGAAAACCAAGGGATTTGGTGGCGTCAAAGGGAGTATTGAAAAGAAGCTAGGTTAAGAGACGGAAAAGCACATGCATGAAGAGGGCCCAGCTCATGAAAGCTTAAATTCTAAAGGTGAGGGGCACACAGACAGGGGTGACACAGATGGGGTAGAAAGTGAGCGTGGGCTACAGAAGTCATAGGATGAGAGACAGCTGGGTTTGGTAAAGAAGTAGGTCTTGAGAGCACATTTAAAGTTTTGTAGAGGTGGAGGTAGAGAATTCCAGAGAAAGGGAGCAGCATGTGCAAAGTCTTGAAGGTGGGAGGAGGTAATCAGTAGCAGGAGAGGCGGTGAGCATTAGCGGAGCGAAGAGGATAGGAGGAGTTTAAAGGGAGATAAGGTCAGAGATGTAAATGGAAGAGGAGTGGGTTAGGGCTTTGTAAGTGAGTGTGAGAAGCTTGAAATGGATTCTGAAGGGAAAGGGTAGCTAGTGAAGGGCTTGTAAGAGAGGGGAGGTGGATGTAGTACGTTTGGTGAGGAAGATGAGCTGCATTCAGGATAGACTGGAGTGGAGAGAGGCATTTGCCAGGGATGGCAGTAGTCCAGTCTGGAGATGAACAGTGGGTGGATAAGGGTCTTAGGGGCAGATGTATTAACCTGGAGAAGGCATAAGGAAGTGATAAACCAGTGATAGGTGATAAAGGCACCAGCCAATCTTCTCCAATACGTAAATTAACAGTTAGAATCTGATTGGCTGGTGCCTTTATCACCTTGCACATATCACTGGTTTATCACTTCCTTATGCCTTCTCCAGGTTCATACATCTGCCCCTTAGTGGCATCCTGGGTGAGAAAGGGTCTGATCCTGAAAATATTTTTGGGATGAAATGACAGGTTTGTGAGAGGTGCTGAATGTGTGGTTTGAAGAAGCGCAAGGAGTCCAGGATTACTCCTAGACAGCGCACTTTGGGGCTAGAGGAGATATTAGTGCCACCAATAGTAATGAAATTGTGGGAGGTGAGTATGTGCAGGAGGGTGGGAAGATGATCAGCTCAGTCTGAGACATGTTAAGTGACCTAGAAAGAAACTGAGGTATGTATGATCTTGATGTAACATCAGGGAGAGGAGCGATGAAATAAATAACAAATGCTTGACACCCGTGTGCAGGCTCCTTATGTACAAAATGACTATATGTATATAAATATATACATACAATATAAACATATATTGCACACCCCGAACGCAAAGAGTTATAAATGTATGCATAATATATACATTTACTAGATCTATTTTGCATGAAAATCTGATTATACTGTATATCAATCACTAATCAAGCATTTTATCTTGACCCATTAAGTTTCTTTTTACACGCCAATCCAATAGTGGTGCACCAAGACAAATACTACATGCTATAGTTATATATAATGTGAGTTTATATAGTCACAAGGGCAAACACTCAGGGATGCTGGCATACAGTAGATCTCAGTACCAGCTGCTTATCCCATGGGCAGCTTTACGAGATTTGCAACTTAGTAGTATCAAGCATATTTTTGTGTTAATCCCTGAAGAAAAAACTGCAAATATTATTTACAAAGAAATTTTGTGATCAATGTGTTCAATTTAAAATATAAATCACAATATTAGACTACTACTGTCTTTGTAAAATTAGTTCCGCTGAGCAATAACAAACATCCACGCGAGCGAATGCTAGTTTATTATAAAATTTGGTATCTCCTCTTTTAGGGATACTTAATTCTGGCCTTAAATATGTGGAAACAAAGGTAGAAATGACTACCAAATATAACCTCAAATAAGGAAAACATGAGTAAATAGGTATCAGGAAGCTAGGTTGACAATGGATATGGCTGACAGTCAATAGGTCACCCACTAATTGTCGACTGGTATTAGGACGACATGGTTAAAAGGTCGACACATGAAAGGTTAGCATGACCTTTTAAAAAAATACATATATAAATTTTTTACCTTTTTTCATAGTTTACAATCCACCTGGACTACGATTGGAATAATAACCTGCCCGAGGGGACGCAGTGCACTAATTGGGGTTCCCAGACACTTTATGGCGTAAACACCACCCAAAAAAAAAAAGAAAAATGTCATGTTGACCTTTTCCTGTGTCGACCTTTTCCTGGGTTGATTTTTTTATCATGTTGCCCTTTTTTGGGTGTCAACCTTGTGCCTGTCAACCTTTTGGGGTCGACCTAGTCACTGTCGACCTTTTCCAGGTCGACAGCAATACCTGGGTAAACATGAATGGCTCAGGAGTTTGAGTTTTTGGAAAATAACCTGAGGGCTACTCCATGCAGACATTTCCATATGCTACAGTATGTGATTTCTCTCATGGCTCTGGTATAATACCAAGCTGTGTGATGGTATGGAAAGACCAATCAGAAGTGATGTGATATAGACATTTTAATGCTTTTGATTTGCCCTTCTGCACACTACCAATCTGCAGCCATCTGCAAGAAGTTAACATACATTTCTTCCAGGGTTATCTGGAAATGTATACTTAATAAATACTAAAGATCATGCCTGGCCAACCTGTGACTCTCCAGCTGTTGTGAATCTACACATCCCAGCATGCCCTGCCACAGTTCTAGCATTCCTTAGCAGCAAAACTGTGGCAGGGCATGCTGGGACTTGTAGTTTTACTGGCAATGGAAGAAAGAGAAAGCTCTTGTGTGGGCGCACTCTTTGAAAAACAAGGAAGAAAAGATTTTTCAATTAGAGAAAGAGAATGTTAAAACATATATTTATTAATCACTTATGAATTAAAACAAAATACCCTTCTACGATCCGATGAAAACACAAAAATTTTTTTTTAGAAGTATGCAAAAGAATGTTCAAAAGTGTTAAAAATGTTCTGGTCATTAAATCGTGAGGGAGAGATTAGAAAGGTTGCAGACACTGGATAGTCTAACAGCCGTTTCTCCTGACCAGTACAGTTGTTCTGTATTAATGGGACCCAGGGAGGAGGTCAGTGTACATATTTTAACATAGAAAGACCACTAGATTAGGTCAATTGCTATGTACTTTACTGATTACCACTAGCGCCAACAGGCATGCATACCGAATGTATGTCAAAAAGGTCCAAAAGAAGAGAAGGATATGGAAAGGGAGAGCAGAAATAAATACAATTAGTGGTGATACGGCTGTTGGTGTCCACCCTTCTGGGGAAGGGGAATAGTTCCTGTCCTACAACACCGGGTATTCCCAGGGAGTCTCCCCTCCCGGTACTGACCCAGCCCAACGCTGTTTAGCTTCCAAGATCGGACGAGATCGGGCATGGGCAGCGTGGTATGGTAGTAGGAAGGATATCTACCAATGAGAGTGCACCTATATATGAAAATAAAGAGTAACAGAAAAGATAGAATGTGTAGTGCGTGGATCTACTTTCCACGTTAGGCAGGGTAAAACAGCTGTCACTCAGTGGCGCCGTGTACCCTGGATCGGGGATGAGAGTCCACTAGATGATAGGCAGATAGTAACGAGAAGTAGGGAAAAAATGTAAAGTTAAATGGACCATTATACTATTAAGGGAACCAATGTCCAATAACGGGATAAATGAATCAACAGGAATTCATGATCAGGATGCAAAATGACTGTACATTCTTAGTATACACATACCCTGAGTGTACGGCTGAAAAAAACGGAATGATTATAGGTAAGAAAAAATGCTTCTGGTGAAAATGCTGTGTACAATAGGTTTGAGTCAAATTCAGTGGATAAGTAATACCAGGTAGTCCAAAACACACATTTAGTAAGCCATACTGTCTAAGTTAGATGTAGACATGCAGTATGCCAAAGGTGAAATCACCCTATAATTACTAAGGTAAATGAACTGGGTTTATGCACACAAGGAACTTATTTTGTTATTGTGTGTGTGTGACTGTCTCCTCTGACCTATACTGTGCATATGAAAAAGAGTTTGGGTAAGTGTCTCTAATACAAAAACAGCACAGTAATGGATTATACTGAGAGTAGGAACCTATATACACATGTAACGATTGATATATAAGGATAAAAGCCAGTATACTCAGAGAGTCAGATGTAGTGGGTAGATGGTAACCAGTGAAGCCTCCATGGGAAGGTCCCGCTGTAGAGTCCGTAGAAAACGCGTTTCGCCCGTGGGCTTGTTCACTTCCGGGATCTCACAGCATATTGTGCATGAAGGATTTAAAAACCCTGTAGGTGCATATAGCAGCCAATCAGCTTGGGCATACAGTTAGCCATGTGGACGGGAGTAGGGTGATTGACAGCGCCAGTGACCAATTAAGTGGTACATGTGGCGTGTCAGTGTGGCGGGGATACGCCTAACAAGTGGGCAGAGTACAGAGCGTAATGACGCTGCAGGGAGGTGTGTCCGCTACAGACGGAGGCGCGTCATCTCGGAAGATCCGGAGGCGCCATATTGGAAAAGGGAGAGCGCCAGGTTTATTTATGCCGTGCGGTATGCGGATAGAAGTGAGCAAAGATTGGATAGTGACCAATAGGGACGCGTGAGCAGCGCGTCTGGACCAAACAGGGGCTGGGGTCGCCTGATTGGCATATATATTGCAAAAAGTGTAAAACATAATATTTATGTGTGTAATGTATTGGTCGCAAAGGGGCGGGGAAATAGTACTGACATAGAGAAATATATGAGGGTGCCACTTAATAAACGGGATTGGATATTCTATGCGGTGGAAAAAATAGTAAAATAAATAAAATAAAATTATAAAAATTGTTGCATTGACTAGATGTAGTGGGGCTGATAAGAGTAAGGAGTGAAAAAAGAGGGAGGGAGGTAAAAGGGTAGAAAAAGAGGTGGAAAATAGTGTGAAAATATAGGTGAGGATTGAACTAGGTAGACGGCGCAGTGGCTAGCAAGTGCATGAGGAAAATGAAAAGTTTTAAAGGGGTGTGAAGGAGTGTATGGCAATTAATTACATTATGTATAAAAGTAAAATAAGGTGTTTAAGAATCATAAGGAAAACATACATATTTTGTAATCTATCTTGTGTGGATAATGTCTAATCTAATCTAATCAGCCCCACTACATCTAGTCAATGCAACAATTTTTATAATTTTTATAATTTTATTTTATTTATTTTACTATTTTTTCCACCGCATAGAATATCCAATCATTAAGTGGCACCCTCATATATTTCTCTATGTCAGTACTATTTCCCCGCCCCTTTGCGACCATTACATTACACACATAAATATTATGTTCTACACTTTTTGCAATATATATGCCAATCAGGCGACCCCAGCCCCTGTTTGGTCCAGACGCGCTGCTCACGCGTCCCTATTGGTCACTATCCAATCTTTGCTCACTTCTATCCGCATACCGCACGGCATAAATAAACCTGGCGCTCTCCCTTTTCCAATATGGCGCCTCCGGATCTTCCGAGATGACGCGCCTCCGCCTGTCCGTCTGTAGCGGACACACCTCCCTGCAGCGTCATTACGCTCTGTACTCTGCCCACTTGTTAGGCGTATCCCCGCCACACTGACGCGCCACATGTACCACTTAATTGGTCACTGGCGCTGTCAATCACCCTACTCCCGTCCACATGGCTAACTGTATGCCCAAGCTGATTGGCTGCTATATGCACCTACAGGGTTTTTAAATCCTTCATGCACAATATGCTGTGAGATCCCGGAAGTGAACAAGCCCACGGGCGAAACGCGTTTTCTACGGACTCTACAGCGGGACCTTCCCATGGAGGCTTCACTGGTTACCATCTACCCACTACATCTGACTCTCTGAGTATACTGGCTTTTATCCTTATATATCAATCGTTACATGTGTATATAGGTTCCTACTCTCAGTATAATCCATTACTGTGCTGTTTTTGTATTAGAGACACTTACCCAAACTCTTTTTCATATGCACAGTATAGGTCAGAGGAGACAGTCACACACACACAATAACAAAATAAGTTCCTTGTGTGCATAAACCCAGTTCATTTACCTTAGTAATTATAGGGTGATTTCACCTTTGGCATACTGCATGTCTATATCTGACTTAGACAGTATGGCTTACTAAATGTGTGTTTTAGACTACCTGGTATTACTTATCCACTGAATTTGACTCAAACCTATTGTACACAGCATTTTCACAAGAAGCATTTTTTCTTACCTATATTCATTCCGTTTTTTTCAGCCGTACACTCAGGGTATGTGTATACTAAGAATGTACAGTCATTTTGCATCCTGATCATGAATTCCTGTTGATTCATTTATCCCGTTATTGGACATTGGTTCCCTTAATAGTATAATGGTCCATTTAACTTTACATTTTTTCCCTACTTCTCGTTACTATCTGCCTATCATCTAGTGGACTCTCATCCCCGATCCAGGGTACACGGCGCCACTGAGTAACAGCTGTTTTACCCTGCCTAACGTGGAAAGTAGATCCACGCACTACACATTCTATCTTTTCTGTTACTCTTTATTTTCATATATAGGTGCACTCTCATTGGTAGATATCCTTCCTACTACCATACCACGCTGCCCATGCCCGATCTCGTCCGATCTTGGAAGCTAAACAGCGTTGGGCTGGGTCAGTACCGGGAGGGGAGACTCCCTGGGAATACCCGGTGTTGTAGGACAGGAACTATTCCCCTTCCCAAGAAGGGTGGACACCAACAGCAGTATCACCACTAATTGTATTTATTTCTGCTCTCCCTTTCCATATCCTTCTCTTCTTTTGGACCTTTTTGACATACATTCGGTATGCATGCCTGTTGGCGCTAGTGGTAATCAGTAAAGTACATAGCAATTGACCTAATCTAGTGGTCTTTCTATGTTAAAATATGTACACTGACCTCCTCCCTGGGTCCCATTAATACAGAACAACTGTACTGGTCAGGAGAAACGGCTGTTAGACTATCCAGTGTCTGCAACCTTTCTAATCTCTCCCTCACGATTTAATGACCAGAACATTTTTAACACTTTTGAACATTCTTTTGCATACTTCTAAAAAAAAAATTTTGTGTTTTCATCGGACCGTAGAAGGGTATTTTGTTTTAATTCATAAGTGATTAATAAATATATGTTTTAACATTATCTTTCTCTAATTGAAAAATCTTTTCTTCCTTGTTTTTCAAAGAGTGCGCCCACACAAGAGCTTTCTCTTTCTTCCATTGCCAGTTCTTGTACTCTCTAGCTCTGGGCGCACCACCAATAAGGACTACTATCGAAAGATTGTATCTCTCTTTCCTATAGTTTAATTGTCCGCTTTTGGTTTTTCTCAATATATTTAATATCAGCAACAACCTATCACACACCAGTGCCCAGTCGCCCCTTTCTTCCAGATATGGCACTTGTAGTTTCACAACAGCTGTAGAGCCACAGGTTGGCCAGGCCTGCTATAGATGAATTAAATAATTTGTTCGGTCTGCCATCACTTTTAAAAAATGTAAATGTGCCTTCTAGAAAGAATACTGACTGCAACAAGCTAACTTCTATTCTTGATCTCTTCCTACCAAACTCATTCAGGTACATACCAGAAACATAGCTAACACAATCAGAAGTTACATTACCTGCACTCCATACACGGAGTGGTCCTCACTTAATCCATGCCTGCAGGTTAAAAAACAAGGCAGAGGTGTTGTACACCCTGCGCAGCACATTCCCACTTCTACTAGCTGTTCTGTGCCTCATACTCATGTCTTTTGAAGTACATCTGGATTTTCAACCCTTTTACTCTGCTTAATGCTGTAATCGTTTGTCTGCCGTGACACTCCAACAGCTCCTTGAACATTCTCTGCTAGGCTCTCTCATTTCTAATATCGTACCTCCATTATATTGGGTAATTTCATTGTCCCATCAAACTACAACATTCTTCCTCTAGAAAACTACTATCTCTACGTCAACTGACTCTTCAGACATCATGATGGCCACTGAATTTATATTGCTTTCTTCAGAATTTATTCAGTTTTCAATTTCTTTATCACTCTACTCCCTCTCTCAAATCATCACCTGAGGACTATAAGCTTTTCTACACTCTAACTCAACAAAATTTCCTTATACAGTACATGCAGAAATTTCAGTTCTATAGAATTTTTAATTTTTTTTTTCTTAAAAAGCTTTCCATCTAATTACCTACTTTTCCCTCAAATTTATACATTTTCCTATGCAGATCTGACAGTATAATACCTTCATCACAGTATATAAACAACCCATAATCAAATGGCCCCAGCTACTCAACCATGATGAAAGCTAAGTCACACTAACTAAATGAACTGCCTTAAAAACTCTACCACAAAGTAGTATATTAATAGTGAAATTTTCCTGCCCTTCTCAAAATAAACTGCTATGTATCACTGCCACGGAACCATATTTCCAACTGCTCATCTCTGCTCTAACACATAACTCCAAATGTGTCTTTAACTGCTTTGTTGTGGCCGACTAGTGAGAATTTTAACACACATTTTCTGCAGCGCCTTTCGTTGTCAAAAGTGACTTTTGGAGGATGACTGGGATAGTGAAATGTGCTGTGGAAGAAACGCGTGCTGCATAAATACCTGCTAAAAAGAAGTAATAATAATTGCATTTATATTATATTGTATGACTTCTGTGCTAACTGTCCTCATAGTATGAAGTGTATGTCTCATAGTATGAAGTGTATGTGAGTTATTCATTTAATCAGTAAGGCAGATTTATTTATTTGATCTCCTGAGTGACATAATTGCAGATTGGCATTTATGTAGCAATCGGTGATAATACACTGCATCATTTAGTGAACTAAGTGTTCTGTAAATCCTCTAACATCCATTACGGACCATCAAATACAGTGTACAACTTGGTTCTTTTAAGCAGTCCTTTGGCCAGGTACACATCAGAGTAAGGAAGAGGTTCCCAAACGCGGTCCTCAAGGCACCCCAACGGTCCTGGTTTTAAATGTATGCATGCTTGGCCACAGGTGACTTAATTATCACCGTAGTCAATTTGATTTAACCATCTGTGCTGAGCCATGGATATACCTAAAACCTGGACTGTTGGGGTGCCTTGAGGACCGCGTTTGGGAACCTCCGGAGTAAGGTGTTCCCGGCCAATCCAGCATGCAACGGGACCCTGCATTGTGCTGTGCATACACACTTGCACAATGCAGTGTGATGTACAATGCCATGCTGCCGCATCGCACACAATATCTTCTGGTTACCTGTGCAGCACGTCCAACCAGAAGATGTTGCATGCGACCTGCGGGAGCGCGCAATCAGGCATGTACACAGTACAATACTATATGTCATTCAGATTTGGCCAGAATCAATATACCGTGCCAACATAGTTCAGGTGTGTACCCTAACTTTGATACAAATGTAAAAGCGAAGTGCTGTATGCAATATTAGAATAACAACATTAATTAGTGTTTTATTCTTGATCATAACACCTACAGTATAGCAGATGCTAATCAGTTTGTTTGAATGTGATGAGGTCCTGACACCTTCAGAATGAGCACAGTGACCAGGTGTCATTACAGTGACCAATAAAAACACATATTACAGCCCTCTTTCTAGATACTTAATATTCTGTATAGTGGTAACCAGGGGCGCATTTAAAGAGGAGGCCCATGTGCAGGCTCCAACTGGCCCTCCTCTCTCTAAATGGCAGCGCCGTAGCTCTGGGCACTAGGGTCACTAGGTGAGTGACCCTAGCCCTGTCCCAGAGTCTAGTACACATGTGCAGGTCTCTGGGAAAATGGTATGGTACCCATTTTTCCAGTAAATTCCTTACTGCACATGCGTAAAGCACTGTGAAGAGGGTGTCGCACTATTTTTCTGGTGATTTCTGCAGCGCTACTGCTACCGATGCGGGACTCCGGAGGGTAAGTATTGAAAAAAATGGATGCCGGGTATTCGGTGAGGGCACCCCTGGACTTCTGATGAGTAAAATGATATGCGGCATGCCTATATTCTGTGTGTAATTGCGGCTCTATCTGCATCCAAAATTCCAGGAAAAAAAAAATAAGATTTTACTTACCGGTAAATCTATTTCTCGTAGTCCGTAGTGGATGCTGGGAACTCCGTAAGGACCATGGGGAATAGACGGGCTCCGCAGGAGACATGGGCACTTTAAGAAAGAATTTAGATTCTGGTGTGCTCTGGCTCCTCCCTCTATGTCCCTCCTCCAGACCTCAGTTAGAGAAACTGTGCCCGGAAGAGCTGACAGTACAAGAAAAGGATTTTGGAAATCCAGGGCAAGATTCATACCAGCCACACCAATCACACCGTATAACTTGTGATAAACTTACCCAGTCAACAGTATGAACAACAACAACAGAGCATCAGTTCAACCCTGATGCAACAATAACATAGCCCTTACTGCAGCAATAACTATATACAAGTATTGCAGAAGAAGTCCGCACTTGGGACGGGCGCCCAGCATCCACTACGGACTACGAGAAATAGATTAACTGGTAAGTAAAATCTTATTTACTCTAACGTCCTAGTGGATGCTGGGGACTCTGTAAGGACCATGGGGATTATACCAAAGCTCCCAAACGGGCGGGAGAGTGCGGATGACTCTGTAGCACCGAATGAGCAAACACAAGGTCCTCCTCAGCCAGGGCATCAAACCTGTAGAACTTTGCAAAAGTGTTTGAACCTGACCAAGTAGCCGCTCGGCAAAGCTGTAATGCCGAGACCCCTCGGGCAGCCGCCCAAGAAGAGCCCACCTTCCTTGTGGAGTGGGCTTTCACTGATTTTGGAAGCGGCAATCCAGCCGCAGAATGAGCCTGCTGAATCGTGTTACAGATCCAGCGAGCAATAGTTTGCTTTGAAGCAGGAGCACCCAGCTTGTTGGATGCATACAGGATAAACAGCAACTCAATTTTCCTGACCCTAGCCGTTCTGGCTACATAAACCTTCAAAGCCCTGACTACATCTAGTAACTCGGAATCCTCCAAGTCACGAGTAGCCACAGGCACCACAATAGGTTGGTTCATATGAAAAGATGACACCACTTTTGGCAGAAATTGCAGACGAGTCCGCAATTCTGCCCTGTCCATATGGAAAACCAGATAGGGGCTTTTATGTGACAAAGCCGCTAATTCTGACACACGCCTAGCCGAAGCCAAGGCTAATAGCATGACCACCTTCCACGTGAGATATTTTAACTCCACGGTTTTAAGTGGCTCAAACCAGTGTGATTTCAGGAAACTCAACACCACGTTAAGATCCCAAGGTGCCACTGGAGGCACAAACGGGGGCTGAATATGCAGCACTCCCTTTACAAACGTCTGAACTTCAGGAAGAGAAGCCAGTTCTTTTTGAAAGAAAATGGATAGGGTCGAAATCTGGACCTTAATGGACCCCAATTTTAGGCCCAAAGTCACTCCCGACTGTAGGAAGTGAAGGAAACGGCCCAGCTGGAATTCCTCTGTAGGGGCATTCCTGGCCTCACACCAAGCAACATATTTTCGCCATATACGGTGATAATGTTTAGCCATCACGTCCTTCCTAGCCTTTATCAGCGTAGGAATAACCTCATCCAGAATGCCTTTTACTGCTAGGATGCGGCGTTCAACCGCCATGCCGTCAAACGCAGCCGCGGTAAGTCTTGGAACAGACAGGGCCCCTGTTGCAACAGATCCTGTCTTAGAGGCAGAGGCCATGGGTCCTCTGTGAGCATTTCTTGCAGCTCTGGATACCAAGTCCTTCTTGGCCAATCCGGAACAATGAGTATTGTTCTCACTCCTCTTTTTCTTATGATTCTCAGCACCTTGGGTATGAGAGGAAGAGGAGGAAACACATAAACCGACTGGAACACCCACGGTGTCAATAGTGCGTCTACAGCTATCGCCTGAGGGTCTCTTGACCTGGCGCAATACCTCTGTAGCTTTTTGTTGAGGCGGGATGCCATCATGTCCACCTGTGGCAGTTCCCATCGCCTTGCAATCTGCGTGAAGACTTCTTGATGAAGTCACCACTCTCCCGGGTGGAGGTCGTGTCTGCTGAGGAAGTCTGCTTCCCAGTTGTCCACTCCCGGAATGAACACTGCTGACAGTGCTCGTACGTGATTCGCCGCCCATCGAAGAATTCTGGTGGCTTCCGCCATCGCCACCGTGCTCCTTGTGCCGCCTTGGCGGTTTACATGAGCCACTGCGGTGATGTTGTCTGATTGAATCAGCACCGATTGGTTGCGAAGTAGGGTCTTCGCTTGACTGAGGGCGTTGTATATGGCCCTTAGTTCCAGGATATTGATGTGAAGGCAAGTCTCCTGACTTGACCACAGACCCTGGAAATTTCTTCCCTGTGTGACTGCCCCCCACCCTCGGAGGCTTGCATCCGTGGTCACCAGGACCCAGTCCTGAATGCCGAATCTGCGGCCCTCGAGAAGGTGAGCACTCTGCAGCCACCACAGAAGAGACACCCTGGCCCTGGGGGATAGGGTGATCAGCCGATGCATCTGTAGATGCGATCCGGACCACTTGTCCAACAGATCCCATTGAAAGGTCCTTGCATGGAACCTGCCGAAGGGAATGGCCTCGTATGACGCCACCATCTTTCCCAGGACTCGCGTGCAGTGATGCACGACACCTGTTTTGGTTTTAAGAGGTCTCTGACCAGTGTCATGAGTTCCTGAGCCTTCTCCGTCGGGAGAAAAACCTTCTTCTGGTCTGTGTCCAGAATCATGCCCAGGAAGGGCAGACGCGTCGTATTAATCAGATGCGACTTTGGAATATTCAGAATCCAGCCGTGCTGTTATAACACTTCCCGAGAGCGTGCTACGCAGATAAGCAACTGCTCTCTGGACCTCGCCTTTATGAGGAGATCGTCCAAGTATGGCATAATCGTGACTCCCTGCTTTCGCAGGAGCACTATCATTTCTGCCATTACCTTGGTAAATATTCTCGGTGCCGTGGACAGACCAAACGGCAACGTCTGGAATTGGTAATGACAATCCTGTAGCACAAATCTGAGGTACTCCTGATGAGGTGGATAAATGGGGACATGAAGGTAAGCATCATTTATGTCCAGAGACACCATAAAATCCCCTTCCTCCAGACTTGCGATGACCGCTCTGAGCGATTCCATCTTGAACTTGAACCTTTTCAGGTATATGTTCAGGGATTTTAAATTCAATATGGGTCTGACCGAACCGTCCGGTTTCGGTACCACAAACATTGTTGAATAGTAACCCCTTCCCTGTTGAAGGAGGGGAACCTTTACCACCACCTGCTGGAGATACAATTTGTGAATTGCTGCTAACACTATCTCCCTCTCTATGGGGGAAGCTGGCAGGGCCGATTTGAGGTAACGGTGAGGGGGCACTGTGAGTGAACCTACATGTGGCTGAAATTTCGTAGACGCGCCCCCAACGGGCCTGGCTCCGCCTGTGGAGCCCCAGCGTCATGCGGCGGATTTAGAGGAAGCCGGGGAGAACTTCTGTTCCTGGGAACTAGCTGTATTGTGCAGCTTCTTTCCTCTACCCCTGCCTCTGGCAAGAAAGGACGCACCTCGGACTTTCTTGCCTCTATGTGATCGAAAGGACTGCATTTGATAATACGGTGCTTTCTTAGGTTGTAAGGGAATATATGGCAAAAAATTTGACTTTCCAGCCGTAGCTGTGGAGACCAGGTCCAAAAGACCATCCCCAAACAACTCCTCACCCCTGTAAGGTAAAACCTCCATGTGCCTTTTTGAGTTGGCATCGCCTGTCCATTGCCGAGTCCACAGGACCCTTCTGTTGGAAATCGACATTGCATTTACTCTAGAGCCCAGTAGGCTAATGTCTCTTTGGACATTTCTCATATATAGGACAGCGTCTTTTATATGCCCCAGGGTCAGTACTATAGTATCCTTGTCCAAGGTATCAAGTTCCTCAGATAAGGTATCTGTCCATGCTGCTACAGCACTACACATCCAGGCCGCCGCAATCGCCGGCCTTAGTAGGGTACCTGAATGTGTATAAATGGACTTCAGGATACCCTCCTGCTTTCTATCCGCAGCATCTTTTAGGGTGGCCGTATCCTGTGACGGCAGGGCTACCCTCTTGGATAAGCGTGTTAAAGCTTTGTCTACCCTAGGGGAGGATTCCCAGCGTAACCTGTCCGTTGGCGGGAAAGGATACGCCATAAGCATCCATCTGGAAATCTGCAGTTTTCTATCTGGAGATTCCCAAGCCTTTTCACATAACTCATTTAACTCATGTGAAGGAGGAAAGGTCACCGCTTGCCTTTTTTCCCCATACATATAAACCCTCTCGTCAGGGACTGGGGTTTCCTCTGTGATGTGTAACACATCTTTCATTGCTATAATCATGTAGCGGATGGCTTTAGCCATTTTAGGCTGCAACTTTGCATCATCGCCATCGACACTGGAGTCGGAATCCGTGTCGATATCTGTGTCAACAACTTGGGATAGTGGGCGCTTCTAAGACCCCGACGGCCTCTGCGCTGTAGGATCAGGCATGGGTTGAGACCCTGACTGTCCCAAGGCTTCAGCTTTATCCAACCTTTTATGCAAGGAATTAACATTATCATTTAAAACCTTCCACATATCCATCCTATCGGGTGTCGGCGGCGACCCCACATTCATTTGTACCCGCTCTGTTTCCACATAGCCTTCCTCGTCAAACATGCCGACACAAGCATACCGACACACCACACACACAGGGGATGCTCTATTTGAAGACAGTTCCCCCACAAGGCCTTTTGGAGAGACAGAGAGAGAGTATGCCAGCACACACCCCAGCGCTATATTACCCAGGAGTCACACAGTTACTTAGTGTTAACCCAGTAGCTGCTGTATATACTGTTTTTGCGCCAAATTTATGTGCCCCCCCTCTCTTTTTACCCTCTTTCTACCGTGATTCTGCAGGGAAGAGCCTGGGGAGCTTCCTCTCAGCGGAGCTGTGGAGAGAAAATGGCGCTCGTGAGTGCTGAGGAAGAAGCCCCGCCCCCTCAGTGGCGGGCTTCTGTCCCGCGTTTTGTGTAAAAATAATGGCGGGGGCTCATGCATATATACAGTGCCCAACTGTATATATGCTGCTTTTGCCAAGAGGTACCTAATTGCTGCCCAGGGCGCCCCCCCCTGCGCCCTGCACCCTACAGTGACCGGAGTGTGTGGGTTTAGTGTGGGAGCAATAGCTTCTTACTTCTGACGCCGGCTTCTGTCTTCTTGCTTCTGACGCCGGCTTCTGTCTTCTGGCTCTGCGAGGGGGACGGCGGCGCGGCTCCGGGATCGGACGACCAAGGGTGCGTTCCTGTGTACGATCCCTCTGGAGCTAATGGTGTCCAGTAGCCTAAGAAGCAGGACCTATCTTCTAGTGAGTAGGGCTGCTTCTCTCCCCTCAGTCCCACGTAGCAGAGAGTCTGTTGCCAGCAGATCTCTCTGAAAATAAAAAATCCTAACAAAATACTTTCTTTCCTAGCAAGCTCAGGAGAGCTCACTAAGGTGCACCCAGCTCGTCCGGGCACAGATTCAAACTGAGGTCTGGAGGAGGGACATAGAGGGAGGAGCCAGTGCACACCAGTATCCTAATTCTTTCTTAAAGTGCCCTGTTTCCTGCGGAGCCTGTCTATCCCCCATGGTCCTTACGGAGTCCCCAGCACCCACTAGGACGTTAGAGAAATCGACATAGCATTTATTCTAGAACCTAGTAGGCTAATGTCTCTCTGAGCATCTCTCATATAAAGGACAGCGTCTTTAATGTGCCCCAGGGTCATTAATGTAGTATCCTTGTCTAAGGTATCAAGTTCCTCTGATACGGTATCCGTCCATGCTGCTACAGCACTACACACCCAAGTCGACGCGATTGCCGGCCTCAGTAAGGTACCTGAATGTGTATAAATGGACTTCAGGGTAACCTCCTGGTTGCGATCCGCAGCATCTTTGAGGGTAGCCGTATCCTGTGACGGCAGGGCTACCTTCTTGGATAAGCGTGTTAAAGCTTTGTCCACCCTAGGGGAGGATTCCCAGCGTAACCTGTCCGTTGGCGGTAAAGGATACGCCATAAGAATCCTTTTGGAAATCTGCAGTCTTTTATCGGGAGATTCCCAAGCCTTTTCACATAACTGTGAGGGGGGAAAAGTTACCTGCGGCTTCTTTTCCCCATACATATGAAGCCTCCTGTCAGGGACTATCTCTGTGATGTGCAACACATCCTTAATAGCTATAATCATATAACGGATGGATTTAGCCAATTTTGGCTGTAACTTTGCAGAAGCTCCAGGCCTGCTTTGACTGCACGGAATGGGGGGTCTTTGAAGCCTCGGCAACCGACCTGAATGACTTGACAGACACTGTCACATCCTACATCAGCTACTGTTAGGACATGTGTGTACCTACCAAGACTTACCGCATTTACAACAACAACAACAACAAGCCTTGGTTCAATGCCCAGCTCAGGCAACTTCGTCGAGCCAAAGAGGAGGCCTATAGCAGCGGTGACAGAGCACTATACAACCGAACTAGGAACTCTCTGACTAAAGGAATCAGGCTAGCAAAAAAGCGGTTCTCGGACAAGCTGACAAACGATCTCTCCACCAATGACCCCGTATCTGTATGGAAAGGAATGCAATCCATAACCAACTATAGGAAAACATCAAAGTCCACCGCCATGCACCAAGACCTTGCAGATGAACTGAACCACTTTTATTGCAGGTTCGCAAAAGAAGTCCCCTGCAACCCAAACAATCACCTCTACGATGCCCCGAACACCGACGGCCAACCCCAGGCACTGCAAGTCACCCAAGAAGAGGTGGAGGCATTGATCAAAAGGGCCAAAACCAGGAAAGCTCCAGGTCCTGACGGAGTGTCACCATCTGCCCTAAGAGCATGTGCGGGTCAGCTCGCCCCCATATTCACAAAGATCTTCAATAAATCGCTGGAGCTACAGAAAGTCCCTTCCTGCCTCAAAAGGTCTACTATAGTCCCGGTCCCCAAGAAACCCACTATCACGAACCTGAACGACTACAGGCCGATAGCACTGACGTCTGTGGTCATGAAAACGTTTGAGCGTCTGGTTTTGAATCACCTGAAAACTGTGACTGGCCCCCAACTGGATCCCCTGCAGTTCGCCTATTGCTCGAATCGGAGTGTCGAGGATGCAGTCAACCTGGGCCTGCACTACATTCTACAGCACCTAGACATTCCCGGTACCTACGCGAGGGTCCTGTTTGTCGATTTCAGCTCGGCCTTCAATACAATCGTCCCCAGCATCCTCCACCCAAATTACTTCGCCTAGGGGTCCCAGAAGCTACCTGTTCCTGGATAATAGACTTCCTGACAGACAGGACACAGGTGGTGAAAGCGGGGGAATTTACCTCTCAAGCGCAGTCCATTAGTACAGGGGCCCCTCAGGGCTGTGTCCTCTCACCCCTGCTCTTCTCCCTGTACACAAATGACTGTACCTCAGAGGCGCAATCAGTAAGGATCATCAAATTCGCCGATGACACCACCGTCATCGGCCTCATCAAGGATGGGGACGAATCGGCCTATAGACGGGAAGTAGACCGGCTGGCCCAGTGGTGCATCCACAACAACCTTGAGCTCAACCCCCTCAAAACTGTCGAGATGATAGTGGACTTCAGGAAGAAGTCATCTAGTGCACCTCCGCTAACGATTGCTGACAGTGTGGTATCGCTAGTGGACTCCTTCAAGTTTCTAGGGACCACAATCTCCAGGGACCTTAAATGGGGGTCCAACGCTGACGCCACTGTTGGGAAAGCACAGCAGAGGTTGTTCTTCCTCAGGCAACTAAGGAAGTTCAACATCCCACAGAAGCTTCTGCTCCTCTTCTACTCCGCGATTGTGGAGTCGGTACTGTGCTCCTCGATACTCGTATGGTACAGCTCCGCCAGCGCGAGGGACAGATGCAGGCTCCAAAAGGTGGTCAGAACCGCAGAGAAGATCATCGGGGCCGACCTTCCCTCAGTCCAGGACCTGTACTTGTCCAGAGCTAAAAAGCGGGCAATGAAGATAGTAAAAAACCAGCTACACCCCGGCCACAGCATGTTTAACTTGCTTCCTTCAGGCAGGCGTTACAGGGCTGTCCCCGCCAGATCCACCAGAAGCCTCAAAAGTTTCTTTCCCCAAGTGGTCCGCCTGCTGAACTCCTGAACATTGACTGACTAGACGTACATGTAACTAACTTGTGTCCCTACGGTATGCCTATCTGTGTAACTTTACTTGCCCCCCCCCCCCACCCACACACACACACACACACACACACACACCTGCTTACCTGTTTCCTACTTGGCTGTTGTATAGCAAACCGAAGACAAATTCCTAAGTATACCTGGCCAATAAAGCTGATTCTGATTCTGATTATCGTAATCGACACTGGAGTCAGAATCGATGTCGGTATCCGTGTCAATAATTTGGGATAGTGGGCGCTTCTGAGACCCTGTCGGCCTCTGCGACATAGGATCAGGCATGGGTTGGGACCCGGACTGTCCTGAGGCTTCAGATTTTTCCAACCTTTTATGTAAGGAATTAACATTATCATTTAAAACCTTCCACATATCCATCCAATCAGGTGTCGGTGCCGTCGGCAGAGACACCACATTCATTTGCTCCCCGTCTGCTTCCACATAGCCTTCCTCATCAGACATGTCGACACAAGCGTACCGACACACCACACACACAGGGGATGCCCTTTTTGAAGACAGTTCCCCAACAAGGCCCTTTGGTGAGACAGAGAGAGAGAGTATGCCAGCACACACCCCAGCGCTATATAACCGAGGAATAACACAGTAACTTAATGTTAACCCAGTAGCTGCTGTATATTGTGTTTTTAGCGCCTAATTATGTGCCCCCCCTCTCCTTTTACCCTTTTCTACCGTGATCTGCAGGGGAGAGCCTTGGGAGCTTCTTCTCAGAGGAGCTGTGGAGAAAAAATGAAGCTGGTGAGTGCTGAGGGAGAAGCCCCGCCCCCTAGACGGCGGGCTGCTGTCCCGCTAAAATACATATCTTTTTGGCGGGGGCTCATACATATATACAGTGCCCCCCCCCCTGCGCCCTGCACCCTTACAGTGACCGGAGTATGTGAGGTGTGTGGGAGCAATGGCGCACAGCTGCAGTGCTGTGCGTTACCTCATGTGAAGAACGGAGTCTTCGGCCGCCGATTTCGAAGTCTTCTTGCTTCTCATACTCACCCGGCTTCTGTCTTCCGGCTCTGCGAGGGGGACGGCGGCGCGGCTCTGGGATCGGACGACGAGGGTGAGATCCAGTGTACGATCCCTCTGGAGCTAATGGTGTCCAGTAGCCTAAGAAGCAGGACCTAGCTTCAGAGAGTAGAGCTGCTTCTCTCCCCTCTGTCCCACGATGCAGGGAGTCTGTTGCCAGCAGAGCTCCCTGAAAATAAAAAACCTAACAAAATACTTTCTTACAGCAAGCTCAGGAGAGCTCACTGAACAGCACCCAGCTCGTCCGGGCACAGATTCAAACTGAGGTCTGGAGGAGGGACATAGAGGGAGGAGCCAGAGCACACCAGAATCTAAATTCTTTCTTAAAGTGCCCATGTCTCCTGCAGAGCCCGTCTATTCCCCATGGTCCTTACGGAGTCCCCAGCATCCACTAGGACGTTAGAGAAAGTAGCACAACATTTTGTATGCAAATACAGTCGCAGTCATATACAGAATATAGGCATGCTGCATATCATTTTAATCAACAGAAGCTGCTCATGCGTCCTATTACATTACTTTGCATCTAAGAAACATTATAGCACACAGAACAAAGATGTAAGAAGACACATCTGTAAATACAAATTGCTTCTGAAAATAAACTGTAATTGAGACGAAGTTAAATCACATACTACTTCTCTAACTATTTTTATAAAATAAAAAAATAACTATTGTAAAACACAGGGGTAATAATAAGATTTTACTTACCGATAAATCTATTTCTCGTAGTCCGTAGTGAATGCTGGGGACTCCGTCAGGACCATGGGGAATAGCGGCTCCGCAGGAGACGGGGCACAAAACTAAAGCTTTAGGATCAGGTGGTGTGTACTGGCTCCTCCCCCTATGACCCTCCTCCAAGCCTCAGTTAGGATACTGTGCCCGGACGAGCGTACACAATAAGGAAGGATATTGAATCCCGGGTAAGACTCATACCAGCCACACCAATCACACCGTATAACTTGTGATCTAAACCCAGTTAACAGTATGACAAACGTAGGAGCCTCTGAACAGACGGCTCACAACAAATAACAACCCGATTTTTTTGTAACAATAACTATGTACAAGTATTGCAGACAATCCGCACTTGGGATGGGCGCCCAGCATCCACTACGGACTACGAGAAATAGATTTATCGGTAAGTAAAATCTTATTTTCTCTGACGTCCTAAGTGGATGCTGGGGACTCCGTCAGGACCATGGGGATTATACCAAAGCTCCCAAACGGGCGGGAGAGTGCGGATGACTCTGCAGCACCGAATGAGAGAACTCCAGGTCCTCTTTAGCCAGGGTATCAAATTTGTAGAATTTTACAAACGTGTTCTCCCCCGACCACGTAGCTGCTCGGCAGAGTTGTAATGCCGAGACCCCTCGGGCAGCCGCCCAGGATGAGCCCACCTTCCTTGTGGAATGGGCCTTGACAGATTTAGGCTGTGGCAGGCCTGCCACAGAATGTGCAAGTTGAATTGTGCTACAAATCCAACGAGCAATCGTCTGCTTAGAAGCAGGAGCACCCAGCTTGTTGGGTGCATACAGTATAAACAGCGAGTCAGATTTTCTGACTCCAGCTGTCCTTGAAATGTATATTTTCAATGCCCTGACAACGTCCAGCAACTTGTGCTGCATTCACACCGCAAATGCCAGGTCCTACCCGGTAAGACAAACGTGTACTTACCGGGTGGGATCCGGCATTTGCGCTCCGTTGCAGGCTTCCCGACCCGGCAATATACCGGGTCGGTTGCCATGACAACGGAGGCCGCAGCAGCAGCAGGGGCGGGGGTGGAGGCGGCGTCGGGAGATGAGCTTATCTCCAGCGCCGCCTCTCCCTATCTTGTGAATGGGAACCGTGTCGCATCGACACGGCTCCCATTCACACCGCACCTGACCCGGTAATCAACCCGGGTAAAACCCTTCTTTTTTACCGGGTTGATTTACCGGGTCAGGCGACCCGCTAAATCGCCCAGTGTGCTTTCACATCGCACACTGACCCGGTTCGACACGGCAATATGCCGTGTCGGTACCGGGTTATTTGTGCGATGTGAAAGGGGTTTTGGAATCTTCCAAATCGCTAGTAGCCGCAGGCACCACAATAGGCTGGTTCAGGTGAAACGCTGACACCACCTTAGGCAGAAACTGAGGACGCGTCCGCAGTTCTGCCCTGTCCGAATGGAAAATCAGATATGGGCTCTTATACGATAAAGCCGCCAATTCTGATACTCTCCTGGCTGAAGCCAGGGCCAGTAGCATGGTTACTTTCCATGTAAGATATTTCAAATCCACCGATTTGAGTGGCTCAAACCAATGGGATTTGAGAAAATCCAAAACTACATTCAGGTCCCACGGAGCCACTGGGGGCACAACCGGGGGCTGTATATGTAGTACTCCTTTTACAAAAGTCTGGACTTCAGGAACTGAAGCCAATTCTTTCTGGAAGAAAATCGACAGGGCCGAAATTTGAACCTTAATGGACCCCAATTTGAGGCCCATAGACAATCCTGTTTGCAGGAAATGTAGGAATCGACCCAGTTGAAATTCCTCCGTGGGGGCCTTCCTGGCCTCACACCACGCAACATATTTTCTCCAAATGCGGTGATAATGTTGTGCAGTCACCTCCTTCCTGGCTTTAACCAGTGTAGGAATGACCTCTTCTGGAAAGCCTTTTTCCTTTAGAATTCGGCGTTCAACCGCCATGCCGTCAAACGCAGCCGCGGTAAGTCTTGGAATAGACACGGTCCCTGCTGAATCAGGTCCCGTCTTAGAGGTAGAGGCCACGGATTTTTCGTGAGCATCTCCTGAAGTTCCGGGTACCAAGTTCTTCTTGGCCAATCCGGAGCCACGAGTATCGTTCTTACTCCCCTTTGCCGTATAATTCTCAGTACTTTGGGTATGAGAGGCAGAGGAGGAAACACATACACTGACTGGTACACCCACGGTGTTACCAGAGCGTCCACAGCTATTGCCTGAGGGTCTCTTGACCTGGCGCAATACCTGTCCAGTTTTTTGTTGAGGCGAGACGCCATCATATCCACCTTTGGTTTTTCCCAACGGTTCACAATCATGTGGAAGATTTCTGGATGAAGTCCCCACTCTCCCGGGTGTAGATCGTGTCTGCTGAGGAAGTCTGCTTCCCAGTTGTCTACTCCCGGAATGAACACTGCTGACAGTGCTATCACATGATCTTCCGCCCAGCGAAGAATCCTTGCAGCTTCTGCCATTGCTCTCCTGCTTCTTGTGCCGCCCTGTCTGTTTACGTGGGCGACTGCCGTGATGTTGTCCGACTGGATCAACACCGGCTGACCCTGAAGCAGGGGTTTTGCCAGGCTTAGAGCATTGTAAATTGCTCTTAGCTCCAGTATATTTATATGAAGAGACATCTCCAGGCTTGACCATACTCCCTGGAAGTTTCTTCCCTGTGTGACCGCTCCCCAGCCTCTCAGACTGGCATCCGTGGTCACCAGGACCCAGTCCTGTATGCCGAATCTGCGGCCCTCTAACAGATGAGCACTCTGCAACCACCACAGAAGAGACACCCTTGTCCGTGGCGATAAGGTTATCCGCTGATGCATCTGCAGATGCGATCCGGACCATTTGTCCAGCAGATCCCACTGAAAAGTTCGTGCGTGGAATCTGCCGAATGGAATTGCTTCGTAAGAAGCCACCATCTTTCCCAGGACTCTTGTGCATTGATGCACAGACACTTTTCCTGGTTTTAGGAGGTTCCTGACAAGTTCGGATAACTCCTTGGCTTTCTCCTCCGGAAGAAACACCTTTTTCTGAACCGTGTCCAGAATCATTCCCAGGAACAGCAGACGTGTTGTCGGGGTCAACTGAGATTTTGGAAAATTCAGAATCCACCCGTGTTGTTGCAGCACTACTTGGGTTAGTGCTACTCCGTCCTCCAGCTGTTCTCTGGACCTTGCCCTTATCAGGAGATCGTCCAAGTAAGGGATAATTAATACGCCTCTTCTTCGCAGAAGAATCATCATTTCGGCCATTACCTTGGTAAAGACCCGAGGTGCCGTGGACAATCCAAACGGCAGCGTCTGAAACTGATAATGACAGTTTTGCACCACGAACCTGAGGTACCCTTGATGTGAAGGGCAAATTGGGACATGCAGGTAAGCATCCTTTATGTCCAGGGACACCATAAAGTCCCCTTCTTCCAGATTCGCTATCACTGCTCTGAGTGATTCCATCTTGAACTTGAATTTTTGTATGTACAGGTTCAAAGATTTCAGATTTAGAATAGGTCTTACCGAGCCGTCCGGCTTCGGTACCACAAATAGCGTGGAGTAATACCCCTTTCCCTGTTGTAGGAGGGGTACCTTGACTATCACCTGCTGAGAAAACAGCTTGTGAATGGCTTCCAATACCGTCGCCCTGTCTGAGGGAGACGTTGGCAAAGCAGACTTTAGGAACCGGCGAGGGGGAGACTTCTCGAATTCCAACCTGTAACCCTGAGATACTACCTGCAGGATCCAAGGGTCCACCTGTGAGCAAGCCCACTGTGCGCTGAAATTCCTGAGTCGACCCCCCACCGCTCCTGAGTCCGCTTGTACAGCCCCAGCGTCATGCTGAGGGCTTTGCAGAACTCTGGGAGGGCTTCTGTTCCTGGGCAGGGGCTGCTTGCTGCCCTCTCTTACCCCTTCCTCTGCCCCGGGGCAGATATGACTGTCCTTTTGCCCTCTTGTTCTTATAGGACCGAAAGGACTGCGGCTGAAAAGACGGTGTCTTTTGCTGTTGGGAGGGGGTCTGAGGTAAAAAGGTGGATTTTCCAGCAGTTGCCGTGGCCACCAGATCCGATAGACCTACGCCAAATAATTCCTCCCCTTTATACGGCAATACTTCCATATGTCGTTTGGAATCCGCATCACCTGACCACTGTCGCGTCCATAAACTTCTTCTGGCAGATATGGACATCGCACTTACTCTCGATGCCAGAGTGCAAATATCCCTCTGAGCATCTCGCATATAAAGAAAAGCATCCTTTAATTGCTCTATAGTCAATAAAATACTGTCCCTATCCAGGGTATCAATATTTTCAGTCAGGGAATCCGACCAGACCACCCCAGCACTGCACATCCAGGCTGAGGCGATGGCTGGTCGCAGTATAACACCAGAATGTGTGTATATACTCTTTAGGGTAGTTTCCAGCCTCCTATCAGCTGGATCCTTGAGGGCGGCCGTATCAGGAGACGGTAACGCCACTTGTTTTGATAAGCGTGTGAGCGCCTTATCCACCCTAGGGGGTGTTTCCCAGCGCGCCCTAACCTCTGGCGGGAAAGGGTATAATGCCAATAACTTTTTTTGAAATTAGCACTTTTCTATCTGGGTTAACCCACGCTTCATCACATACATCATTCAATTCCTCTGATTCAGGAAAAACTACAGGTAGTTTTTTCACCCCCCACATAATACCCCTTTTTGTGGTACTTGCAGTATCAGAGATATGCAAAGCCTCCTTCATTGCCGTGATCATATAACGTGTGGCTCTACTTGAAAATACGTTTGTTTCTTCACCGTCGACACTAGATTCAGTGTCCGTGTCTGGGTCTGTGTCGACCAACTGAGGTAAAGGGCGTTTTACAGCCCCTGACGGTGTCTGAGACGCCTGGGCAGGTACCAACTGGTTTTCCGGCCGTCTCATGTCGTCAACTGATTTTTGTAATGTGCTGACATTATCACGTAATTCCATAAACAAAGCCATCCATTCCGGTGTCGACTCCCTGGGGGGTGACATCACCATTACCGGCAATTGCTCTGCCTCCACACCAACATCGTCCTCATACATGTCGACACACACGTACCGACACACAGCAGACACACAGGGAATGCTCTTATCGAAGACAGGACCCCACTAGCCCTTTGGGGAGACAGAGGGAGAGTTTGCCAGCACACACCCAAGCGCTATAATATATATGGGAACAACCTTATATAAGTGTTGTATCCTTATAGCAGCTTAATATATAAAATATCGCCAAAAAAGTGCCCCCCCTCTCTGTTTTACCCTGTTTCTGTAGTGCAGTGCAGGGGAGAGTCCTGGGAGCCTTCCTCACAGCGGAGCTGAGCAGGAAAATGGCGCTCTGTGCTGAGGAGAATAAGCCCCGCCCCCTACTCCGGCGGGCTTTTCTCCCGTAGTTTGTAATATCTGGCAGGGGTTAAATACATCCATATAGCCTCAAGGGCTATATGTGATGTATTTTTTAGCCATAAAAGGTATTTACATTGCTGCCCAGGGCGCCCCCAGCAGCGCCCTGCACCCTCCGTGACCGTTGGTGAGAAGTGTGTGACAAACAATGGCGCACAGCTGCAGTGCTGTGCGCTACCTTCAAGAAGACTGAAGAGCCTTCTGCCGCCGGTTTCTGGACCTTCAATCTTCAGCATCTGCAAGGGGGGTCGGCGGCGCGGCTCCGGGACGAACCCCAGGGTGAGACCTGTGTTCCGACTCCCTCTGGAGCTAATGGTGTCCAGTAGCCTAAGAAGCCAATCCATCCTGCACGCAGGTGAGTTGAACTTCTCTCCCCTAAGTCCCTCGATGCAGTGAGCCTGTTGCCAGCAGGACTCACTGAAAATAAAAAACCTAAAAACTTTTTCTAAGCAGCTCCTTAAGAGAGCCACCTAGATTGCACCCTGCTCGGACGGGCACAAAAACCTAACTGAGGCTTGGAGGAGGGTCATAGGGGGAGGAGCCAGTACACACCACCTGATCCTAAAGCTTTAGTTTTGTGCCCTGTCTCCTGCGGAGCCGCTATTCCCCATGGTCCTGACGGAGTCCCCAGCATCCACTTAGGACGTCAGAGAAAATATATTTTTTATGTAAATACGTATCATTTATTATGAGTTACCGTATTGTTTAGAGAGCACTATTGCATCATTTTAAATTGGCTTAATTGTTTCTTCTTGTATACAGTACTTCTATCTGATAATCTGACTTGACTATACCCCTCACAAAGTACTACATTACTACTGTAGGTAGGTCATTTTACCATTACCCTTCAGGAAAAGAGGAAGGGTGTTATATTAAAACAAGTCACAATTCCATATGTTGGCTACAAAATAATCCAGTTAGCTAGTGTGGTTCCAGTCCTTGTTCCCTCTTCTCACTGAAAATTCCATCAGTTAAAAGTTACTTTTCAGACATCTATTACAGAGGACAACACTACTAAAACTCATTTACAAAAGAATATACATGCTTAAATCAAAATATCTGTCATCTCACTGCCAGTACTCTAGCAAAGATCTGTGCCTCTAATCTACCTGTTACATTGTTTCCATTTCTGGTCACAGGATTTTTTATGTTCTGCTGAACCCATTCTATGGAATTCCTTTCCTGGTATCCCCTAGCCCAGTGTTTCCCAAACTTTTGTGAATCACGGCACCCTAGAGTATCAGAAGGTTTTTTTCACAGCACCCTTAGGCCTCTTTCAGACATGCATCAAAATCCCGGGTTTATGCATGTGAATGCGCATCAATCCAGGATTTGGTACGTCTGAATGCAAGTGACCCGGGACTAAGGGGGACATGTACTAAGCAGTGATAATAGAGAAGTGAGCCAGTGGAGAAGTTCCCCATGGCAACCAATCAGCTGTTCTGTATACTTTTATAGTATGCAAATTATAAATGTAAAGTCAATGCTGATTGGTTTCCACAGGCAATCAAATTCAGGAAATCAGCAAAAATTATTAAAATAAGTAAATTGTGCTTAACTGCCATCCTTATGTTCCGTTATGTGGTAGTGGGCAGAGTTGTCCTTCTGTTTGTCCACATATTTTATGACTGGCAGCCACCAGTACTGGTTTTGCCTATCAAACTGACCATAAATAATTTGATTTGGACCTGGTCCACCATCCCCTGCAAGTTCACCACAGTAACCCAGTTTGGGAACCAGTGTCTTAGCTTCAAAATCATCAAGCATTCTCTGGAAACATACATCTTTAAGCAAACATATCGAATTACTGAACACTTTCTTAACCTCCCTAGGCTACCAGATTACTACCCTATAAACCAGTCACACAAAACTTAGTAGTTTTCTCTCTGTACGCTCAGAACCTATTTAACCCCCAACATTACTGCATGAATACTGTAGATCATGTAGCCTCACTAAGCACTTTTCCCATTGCAATCTGGCTGTACCAACATGAAATATGTGGCACTTAACTTTACTGTAGCAAGCTCCTATTTTTCTGTAGACTGTATAATTGTGAGTAGAACATGCTTCTTATTCAGTGTTAGTTAATGTTCAGTCCTATTTTATTATTACTTTGATTTCCAATTGTAAACCACTATGTGTATAGATACATATTTGATAAATGTTATAATAAAAATAATGAAACGTCAAAGCTACTGTACTCCAAATGCTTCACGCGATTTAATACAGGACCAACATATTTCATTTCCTTCAAAATAGACTATATACCCAATTAACAATATGTGAATAATTATTATGCATGTTTTCCAGCTATAGTCCATTGCGATATTTTGGAACTAAACATTCACCCTTTTACATAAACCTTGTTCTCTTCCTGGGCACTACTAGCAAAGACGTTGAATATTGACACTTTTAAAAAAAATAAAAAACTCTCAGCACATGCCTGAGCAGACAACGAAAGCATTAGGAAATATCTTAAGAAAAACAAACAACATTTGAAAATTAATAGCTTAGAGACTGCAGTAAAACTAGGAAGATCTTGACATTTTCTCAATTATCGCAAAATCTCATAAGTATGAACAGAACTATTTTTAATTAAACTGATAGTACTTAAGGCTTATCCTCCACTGGATACCAGTTGTGCAAATAGAAAAAGCAAATTCCTGCATTGGAAAACAAAACAAGGCAATAAAAATCAACCAAGGAAAGAGAAGCACTTATCTCTTGGTTGCTTTACGCTTCACTAAAGAAGTTTCAATTGTCAAAATGTATACAGAGATCATGAAAGCATTGCTCTATGCTGAAAGGTTATGGTAGATTTGGAAAGACCAAAATGTATGCTTCATCAACTGCATTAGTTAAATCCTGACCAAAAATGCCTTGCACCTAAATCTTATGTTCTTGATAATTCTTCACTGTTAAATAGGAAATTTGTTTGTAGATTGCCCTCTCCTCTAATACAATGAAGAGAGTACTTGGATTACATGCAGGGATTTTTAGTTACCAGTACTGATCAGTGCCCAATTATGACTGGGGGATCTTTCCCACTCTTCCCCCAAACTTTATGGAGATCTCATACATTCCAGTGCCCACACTCAGAAACAGTATAAATTAGCACAGGGATTCCCAACCTTGGTTGGGAATCCCTGCACATTAATAGTGCAGGACATTAATCCTGCACATTAACAGTGCAGGATTTATGGATATTTAAATAAAAATAACTTAGGTACTAATTAAGTCAGCTGTGCTCAAGTATGGCTATCCTTAAATCCTGGACTGTTAGTGTGCCTCGAGGACAGTGTTTGGGAACCCATGACTTAACAGGAACTGCTATAGGCGCAGTTCATCCATTTTCCCAGTTTTCAACATCACTACTAGGTGAGAAATTGAGGAAAGTCCAAAGTTTCATCTGCAGCTCCTAAATAAGGTCTGGGCAGAAGGGGATATCAATGAAGAGAGAAGGGTAGAAGAGGAAGGTTACCTAATGCTAATACAAGCAAAAGCTAAAAATAATAATGTACAACACTAGCTCTATGGCAACCTCATTAATTAGTTACTGCTTCCATAATAACAGATCTAGCTAGTCCAGTGCTTCTCAACTTGAGTCCCCAAGTACCATCAACAGGTTATGTTTTGTTGATTTCTTTTATCATGCACAGGGGAGATCTATTTTTTTGGGTCAGGAATTAGACCACCGGATTCCACAGAATTCTTCAAAATATGACTTGTTTGGGATACTTGATCACTGAAGCTGAAAAAAACTGATCCATACCATCTGGAGTCCACATTGCTACATGTTACTTGTTTTTGCTCTGATCCATTGTGATCACTGGAAAAATGTAGATTTCATTATATACCATATTTAAAGAAACTAAATTCGAATATATATTCTTGACTCACCTCTCCCAATAGCCATAGTCCCAGGGAAAAAATAACAGCTATCAATGTACAGTGCATCCGGAAAGTATTCACAGCGCTTCACTTTTACCACATTTTGTTATGTTACAGCCTTATTCCAAAATGGAATAAATTATTGTTTTCCCTCAAAATTGTACACACAATACCCCTAATGACTTTTTTGAGATTTTTGCAAAGTTATTAAAAATAAAAAATGAAGAAATCACATGTACAGAAGTATTCACAGCCTTTACTCAATACTTTGAGAAAACGGGAAAAGGGATAGACAGAGTTCTGCACCTCTCTGCAGAAAAGGTAATTCATTAATGAACTGTTATAACTGACAGAAATAACCATAATTCAATTACCTGAAATGAATCAATTAACTAAACTAACGGACAGAAATGGAGGTGAGAAGACAAAAAATCTACTCAAAAGCCTTGGAAAAGCACCATTGATAACAGAAGGAAAACTTAAAACCCTTCTCGCAATGGAAAAGTGATTATAATACTGAACAGAAAGAAAAGATGGGGATCAGGGTTACTGGCAACACCCCGAAAACAAACTTGACATTGGGCAGTCACCTCATGGGTGTGTTGGAAGAGCTACTAATTACCAATAAATATGTTGACAGTTACATCCAACCCATCGAGAAGGTAATAATGTAAACCTGGGTACCACCTGGTACTTCAGCTAGTGTATGTATATATATATATATATATATATATATATATATATATATACACACACACATACACACATACACACACACACACACACACACAAACTTCGCAACAGCCAGCACTTCCCACTATAATCACAACATTCCTCCGTGCCAGAGTAGGAGCAAATACATCATTCTAGTAAGAACGGCACTGGAGGCTTTTAGATGCAGGTCAAAACTTGAGTTAGATGTAATAGCCTCCAGTGCCGTTCTTACCAGATTTTATATATATATATATATATATATATATATATATATATATATATATATATATATATATATACACACACACATATATATATATATATATATATATAAAGAAAGGAAATTGGCGCCCAAAGGTTATTTTAACCTATAAATACAGGGAACCCAGTGGGTTTCACAATTAACATTGATTTTAAAACATAAACATGAACTGTTCTTTCATAAAAAATTTTTTATATATATATATATATATATATATAGCTCTGTCTATCTATCTATCTATCTATCTATCTATCTATCTATCTATCTATCTATCTATCTATCTATCTATCTATCTATCGGCACTCAATCCTTGAAAATAGTATGTAGCCTCGGTGCCTTCCTTACCACTTGCTGCAGTGGAATATATACAGAATACAGTGTACATGTCCTCCTGATGAAAGTTTTTCAAATAAAACGATGATGCACATTTAGGCACAGGTTGCCCGTATTTACCTTCACTGCCCAAAGTCCTACGCATGCCGCCCGCACTTCTCTTATATATATATATATATATATATATACATACATGCACACATACATACATACATACATACAGTATAATATATATGTATATATATATATATATATATATATATATATATATATATATATATATACCCCCACACACACACTATTTGAACAAACGTATTTGGTCACACTTGTTAATTATTAAATTCAGATGTTTCAATCAAATCCATTGCCACAAGTGTATAAAATCAGGCAACTAGCCATACAGTCTCCATTTGCAAACATTTGTGACACAACTTAAGTCATTCTGGAGAGCTCAGTGACTTCAAGTGTGGTACTGTGATAGGATGCAACCTTTGCAGTAAGACAGTTCATGAAGTTTCAGCCCTGCTGGATATTTCACGGTCAACTGTGAGTGATGTTATTAGAAAGTAGAAGCATTTAGGAACAACAGCATCTCAGCCACGTAAAATCACAGAGCAGGGTCAACGACTGCTAGTGTCATCTACACTCTGCTGATTCCATAGTTTAAGAGTTCCGAATGTCCACTGGCATCAATGTAAGCACCGGCATCAATGTAAGCACAAAAACTGTGCAGCGGGAGCTTAGTGTAATGGGTTTCCATGGCTGAGGAGCTGCATGCACGTCTCACATCACCATGTGCACCACCGGGGAGGGTTAGGGTTAGGCTGCAGAGGGTGGGGGGTTAGGTTTAGGCTGCGGGATGGAGGGTTAGGGTTAGGAGGGCATTGGGGAACGGTAAGTATACTCACCTTGCCCCTGGCGGGATTCTCACCTTCGAGGTGCTGTGTATGGTTTTTTGACTGCTGGCATATCAATCCCAACCCGGCTTTACTTTACAACCGCACAAGTTTTAATGCTAAAACATACCCAATGTTCTTTCAACTTGCCCAAGGCAATACTTTGTCAAAAAGAGACATGTCTTTGCATCGTTCATTTACTTTTATTGCTGGCTGCAGTATTATTACCTTCTACAATTTCTGATTCTAAGAGGCACACTGTATTGCAATCAGGAATTTGTATGATTTCTATGTATCACTAGCATTTGCCCTCAGCTTTGCTCACATAGTCTATGCGTTCCACAAGCATGATCAAGCATAACTTTCGTGATCGCATGGCCAACCATCGTCGATTAGGAATGGCCTTGATGCTCATCATTCTGACAAACCAGTGAAGAAATACTTTGTACAATTTGGCCACTCTGTAGTGAGTTTGAGATGTATTCTCATTGGCTATGGGGGTAATTCAGACCTGATCACTAGGGTGCGTTTTTTTGCATCCCTGCGATCAGGTAGTCCCATGTGCAGGAGAGGTGCACAAACAGAAGTTTGTGCAGTCTCTGCACAACCCAGGACTTACTCAGCTGCTGCGATGATTGGGGTCGGAGCTAACGTCACGATTCCTCCCACCACAAAATGCCAGGTCCCTCCTGCGTTTTTTTTCCGGGCACTACATGAAAACGGTCAGTTGACACCCACAAACACCCCCTGCCTGTCAATCTTCTTGCAATCACCGGTACGATCTGATTTTTTGCACCGTCCCGTCGCTTCCCAGCACTCCCTGACGCTGCGGACCGTCGTGCCTGAGCCTCGCGGTGCATACACATGAGCAGTTCAGACCTGATTGCCCGCTGTGCAAAAAACGCACAGCAGCAATCAGGTCTGAATAAGCCGCAACGTACCTAAAACACTGAGAGGAGGTGACCGACCGTGAGTCCCTCTTATGTAAATGTGAAGCAAAATTGATTTTCGAACTGGACACCTTGGTCCACCATGGACTAAATCTAATCTTTATAATATTTTTTAAAAATGACCAGACACTTTAAATATACATTTTTGATGTTATTAGTTATTTGACATTATGTTTACATGTTTATTTTTTTGTGTGTATTATATACATGTTTTTTTACAAAATGTATTATTACATTAGTGGTACAGTATTGTATATATGTATCTCTGCTATATGAGCTGGCTTAAATGACTCATCTGATCTATAAAACCCATTTACTGATTTTATTAATTTAGTGCCCGTGTGGAATGATAGTTTTATTGTTACTATACAGATGGAGCCTCCATTATTCTTGCTCCTTCTGTGACTAGGTACGCGGCCAGACGGAGACGCTCCCCAGATGCCGGGTGAAATAACGGAGGCTCGCGGACTTGCTGCGCTCGCCACACTTTGGGCTTGGTGGCTCGCCTCAGATTATATTCCCACTCAGTTGGCGGTGTGGACCCACCAACCGAGTGGGAATAACATGCGGTGGTCGGGATTCCGTTCGTTAGTATTCCACTGGCTGTCGGGATTCCAGTATCGGTCTCCTGATCGCTGAAATCCTGACAGCCGGTATTTTAACTGCATCCCTTTAAGGACATTGACAGAGCAACCTTTATTTATAGATTGCTTTTATCTAATTTGATATATTTTGTTAAATCTCTGTCTGCGAGGTACACTGGATTCCACAGGGAATAACATCGGGGTGTAGAGTTGGATCTTGATCCGAGGCACCAACAGGCTAAAGCTTTAACTGTTCCCAGGATGCCTTGCACCGCCTCCTCTATAACCCCCCCCTCCAGGCAGTGGAGCTCAGTTTTGTTAACCAGTCCAATGCAACAGCAGGTAAAAGAGACGATAACAGTTGCCACAGCGAACCACATTCTCACGACAGGAGAAGGTACCAGCGGCTAATGCCATACAAACCCAAAGAAGCTAAGAGCATCAGGGTGGACGCCCTGTGGAATTCAGTGTACCTCGCAGGAAGAGATTTAACAACGGTAAGTTCTTACCATAAAGCGCCTTTTCTGCAGCGGGGTACACTGTATTCCACAGGGAATAACATCGGGGATGTCCTAAAGCAGATCCTCATGGGAGGGGGCGCACTGTAGCGGGCACAAGAATCCGGCGTCCAAAGGAAGCATCCTGGGAGGTGGAAGAATCAAAGGCATAGAACACATTTTGTGCAAAACAAGACCAGTCCTGTAGTTACTTATCCTGTGCGATGATTGCTGCAACGAGTGACATGGTAAGGACGTCATATACTTGCCCGGCCACGCCTGCGTTTTTCCAAACACTCCCAGAAAACGGTCAGTTGACACCCATAAACTCCCTCTTTCTGTCTGTCTATCTCCTTGCGTTCGGCTGTGCGATTGGAATAGTCGCTAGAACCAGTGCAAAACCATAATGGACTTCGTACCTGTACGACGCGCATGCGCATTGCGGTGCATACGCATGCGTAGATTAGCCGTTTTTTTCACTGATTGCTACGCAGCGAACAGCAGCAGCTAGCGATCAACTCGGAATGACCCCCTAAGAGAGAATCAGATCTCCTAAGGGAAACGGTTGTCTTCACATAGATACGGAGAGCCCGTACCACATCCAAATATCGTTCTTTGGAGGACATATTAGGAGAGATAAAGGCAGGAACCACAATCTCTTGGTTAAGGTGGAAAGATGACACCACCTTAGGTAGATAACCAGGGCAAGTTCTAAGAACTGCACGGTCACGGTGAAAAATCAGAAAGGGAGACCTACAGGATAAGGCACCCAGATCTGAAACCTGTCTAGCAGAGGCGATAGCCAGCAAAAATAAGACCTTAAGCGTAAGCCATTTAAGGTCCACAGACTCAAGAGGTTCAAACGGAGACTCTTGTAGGACGTCCAGAACAACCGACAAATCCCAAGGAGCCACAGGAGGAACATAGGGAGGTTGAATCCGTAAAACACCCTGAGTGAAGGTATAAACGACAGTCAGAGTCGCAATTTTTCTCTGAAACCACACCGACAAGGCTGAAACATGAATCTTGAGAGAGGCCAGATGAAGGCCTGAGTCCAGGCCCTGTTGCAGAAACGCCAGTAGTTTGGCAGTACTGAACTTGCATGCATCAAAATTCTTAGTCGCACACCAGGTGAAGTAAAAATTCCAGACCCTATAATAAATCCGAGCCGAAGCCGGTTTATGGGCTTTCAACATCGTTTGAATGACCGCCTCAGAAAAATCTTTGGCCCTGAGAACTGAAGCTTCAAGAGCCACGCCGTCAAAGCAAGTCGGGCCAAATCCTGGCAGACACATGGGCCCTGAACGAGGAGGTCTGGGCATTGAGGAAATAGAAGAGGACGCTCTATTGAGAGACCCTGTAGGTCTGAGAACCAATGCCGTCTGGGCCACGAATCCTCCTTCTTGCTTGAACTTCCTTATTACCCTGCGCAGGAGTGACACCGGAGGGAACACATACGGCAGCCGAAAGTTCCATGGAATTGCCTGGGCATCCACAAACGCTGCTTGAGGATCCCTTGTCCTTTCTCCGAAGACCGGAACCTTGTGATTGATTGTTAAGACGCCATCAGGTCTACATCTGGTAGGCCCCAATTGTCCACTAGGAGTTGAAATACTTCTGTATGAAGGCTCAAATCTCCGGCGTGTACGTCCTGATGACTGAGGAAGTTTGCTTCCCAGTTGAGGACCCCCAGAATGAACACTGCCGATATGGCTGGCAGATGGCGTTCCGCCCATTGAAGAATCTTTGGCACTTCCAACATCGCCATGCGGCTTTGAGTGCCGCCTTGATGATTTCTGTATGCCACCGTGGTGGCGTTGTCTGATTGCACTTGAACAGGCCTGTTCTGTACTAGAGGCAGGACAAGTTTCAAAGCATTGAACACTGCCCGCAATTCCAGAATATTTATCGGGAGGAGAGATTCCTCCCTGGTCCACCGACCTTGAAGAGAGTGTTGCTCCAACACCGCGCCCCAACCCCGCAGACTGGCATCATCATTAGGAGGACCCAGTTGGAGATCCAGAAGGGATGACCCCTGCTCAATTGTTGGTCCTGTAGCCACCAGCTCAGTGACAGATGAACTTCCGGAGTCAAGGAAATCATATGAGACCTGATCCGGTAAGGCAGGCCGTCCCACTTAGCAAGGATTAGCTTCTGCAGAGGGCGAGAGTGAAATTGAGCGTACTCTACCATGTCGAAAGCAGACACCATGAGGCCTAGTACTTGCATCACGCGGACGAGAAAGGAAGCATCTTATCCTGTCCTGAAGCTTCAGGAACTACTCTCGGGACAGAACAACCGTTGGTTGTGTGTGTCCAACAATGCCCCCAGGTGCACCATGCTCTGAGCAGGGACCAGGGATGATTTCTTCCAGTTGATGAGCCACCCATGAGCTTGCAGGAATCGGACCGTCAGTTCCAGATGACGGAGGAGAACCTCAGGATCAACAAGTCATCCAGATACGGCAGGATCCTGATACCCTGATGACGGAGTAGAGCCGTCATAACCGCCATGACCATGGTGAAGATTCACGGAGCCATGGTCAATCCAAAAGGCAAGGCCTGGAATTAATAATGTAGGTTGCCAATAGCAAACTGCAGGTATTGCTGATGCAATATGGCAAGAAGTATAAGTAGGTAAGCATCCTGTATGTCCATGGGCTCCAAGGCCAGAACAATAGAGCAAAGAGTTTCCATACGGAACTTGTAAACCTTCACAAACTTATTCAGAGACTTGAGGTTGAGAATGGGCCGGGAGGAACCATTCGGTTTCGGAACTAGGAACAGCGTTGAATAGTACCCCCTGCCTCTCTGAGCCAGAGGCCCCGGCACTACCACTCATGTGTCCAGGAGGGATTGTACCACCAAATGGAGAGTTTTTGCTTTTACCGGATCCAAATGGATATTTGTCAAGCAAAACTGGTGAGGGGGACGCTTCTTGAAAGAGATGGCGTATCCGTGAGTGACGGCTTCCCTTACCCAGGCGTCTGAAGTGTAATGATGAGCGGGTTCGGTTCCTCGGAAACCGAACCCCCCCGAACTTCACCCATTTTACACGGGTCCGAGGCATACTCGGATTCTCCCGTATGGCTCGGTTAATCCGAGCGTGCCCGAACGTCATCATCCCGCTGTCGGATTCTCGCGAGATTCGGATTCTATATAAGGAGCCGCGCGTCACCGCCATTTTCACTCGTGCATTGGAAATGTTAGGGAGAGGACGTGGCTGGCGTCCTCTCCGTTTATATTGTTGATGCAAATATTTGTGCTTATTGCTTAATTGTGGGGACTGGGGAGCAGCTGTATTATATAGGAGTACAGTGCAGAGTTTTGCTGACAGTGACCACCAGTATACGTTTTCTGCCTGAAAAACACTCCATATCTGTGCTTAGTGTGCTGCATATATCTGTGCTCACACTGCTTAATTGTGGGGACTGGGGAGCAGCTGTATTATATAGGAGGAGTACAGTGCAGAGTTTTGCTGACAGTGACCACCAGTATACGTTGTCTGCCTGAAAAACACTCCATATCTGTGCTCAGTGTGCTGCATATATCTGTGCTCACACTGCTTTATTGTGGGGACTGGGGACCACCAGTATATTATATAGGAGGAGTACAGTGCAGAGTTTTGCTGACAGTGACCACCAGTATACGTTGTCTGCCTGAAAAACACTCCATATCTGTGCTCAGTGTGCTGCATATATCTGTGCTCACACTACTTTATTGTGGGGACTGGGGACCACCAGTATATTATATAGGAGGAGTACAGTGCAGAGTTTTGCTGACCAGTGACCACCAGTATACATTGTCTGCCTAAAAAACACTCCATATCTGTGCTCAGTGTGCTGCATATATCTGTGCTCACACTGCTTTATTGTGGGGACTGGGGACCAGCAGTATTATATAGGAGGAGTACAGTGCAGAGTTTTGCTGACAGTGACCACCAGTATATATAGCAGTACGGTACGGAAGGCCACTGCTCTACCTACCTCTGTGTCATCAAGTATACTATCCATCTAGATTCTATACCTGTGGTGCATTTTAGTTTTGCAGTTTGCTGACAGTGACCACCAGTATATATAGCAGTACGGTACGGAAGGCCACTGCTCTACCTACCTCTGTGTCGTCAAGTATACTATCCATCCATACCTGTGGTGCATTTCAGTTGTGCGCAGTATATATAGTAGTAGGCCATTGCTATTGATACTGGCATATAATATATAAAAAAATGGAGAACAAAAATGTGGAGGTTAAAATAGGGAAAGATCAAGATCCACTTCCACCTCGTGCTGAAGCTGCTGCCACTAGTCATGGCTGAGACGATGAAATGCCATCAACGTCGTCTGCCAAGGCCGATGCCCAATGTCATAGTAGAGAGCATGTAAAATCCAAAAAACAAAAGTTCAGTAAAATGACCCAAAAAATCAAAATTGAAAGCGTCTGATGAGAAGCGTAAACTTTCCAATATGCCATTTACGACACGGAGTGGCAAGGAACGGCTGAGGCCCTGGCCTATGTTCATGGCTAGTGGTTCAGATTCACATGAGGATGGAAGCACTCATCCTCTCGCTAGAAAAATGAAAAGACTTAAGCTGGCAAAAGCACAGCAAAGAACTGTGCGTTCTTCTAAATCACAAATCCCCAAGGAGAGTCCAATTGTGTCGGTTGCGATGCCTGACCTTCCCAACACTGGACGGGAAGAGCTTGCGCCTTCCACCATTTGCACGCCCCCTGCAAGTGCTGGAAGGAGCACCCGCAGTCCAGTTCCTGATAGTCAAATTGAAGATGTCACTGTTGAAGTACACCAGGATGAAGATATGGGTGTTGCTGGCGCTGGGGAGGAAATTGACAAGGAGGATTCTGATGGTGAGGTGGTTTGTTTAAGTCAGGCACCCGGGGAGACACCTGTTGTCCGTGGGACGAATATGGCCATTGACATGCCTGGTCAAAATACAAAAAAAATCACCTCTTCGGTGTGGAATTATTTCAACACAAATGCGCCCAACAGGTGTCAAGCCGTGTGTTGCCTTTGTCAAGCTGTAATAAGTAGGAGTAAGGATGTTAACCACCTAGGAACATCCTTCCTTATACGTCACCTGGACCGCATTCATCAGAAGTCAGTGACAAGTTCAAAAACTTTGGATGACAGCGGAAGCAGTCCACTGACCACTAAATCCTTTCCTCTTGTAACCATGCTCCTGCAAACCACACCACCAACTCCCTCAGTGTCAATTTCCACCTTACACAGGAAAGCCAATAGTCCTGCAGGCTATGTCACTGGCAAGTATGACGAGTCCTCTCCTGCCTGGGATTCCTCCGATGCATCCTTGAGTGTAACGCCTACTGCTGCTGGCGCTGCTGTTGTTGCTGCTGGGAGTCGGTCATCCCAGAGGGGAAGTCGGAAGACCACTTGTACTACTTCCAGTAAGCAATTGACTGTCCACCAGTCCTTTGCGAGGAAGATGAAATATCACAGCAGTCATCCTGCTGCAAAGCGGATAACTCAGGTCTTGTCAGCCTGGGTGGTGAGAAACGTGTGTCCGGTATCCACCGTTAATTCACAGGCAACTAGAGACTTGATTGAGGTACTGTGTCCCCGGTACCAAATACCATCTAGGTTCCATTTCTCTAGGCAGGCGATACCGAAAATGTACACAGACGTCAGAAAAAGAGTCACCAGTGTCCTAAAAAATGCAGTTGTACCTAATGTCCACTTAACCACGGACATGTGGACAAGTGGAGCAGGGCAGACTCAGGACTATATGACTGTGACAGCCCACTGGGTAGATGTATTGCCTCCCGCAGCAAGAACAGCAGCGGCGGCACCAGTAGCAGCATCTCGCAAACGCCAACTCGTTCCTAGGCAGGCTACGCTTTGTATCACCGCTTTCCATAAGAGGCACACAGCTGACAACCTCTTACGGAAACTAAGGAACATCATCGCAGAATGGCTTACCCCAATTGGACTCTCCTGGGGATTTGTGACATCTGACAACGCCAGCAATATTGTGCGTGCATTACATCTGGGCAAATTCCAGCACGTCCCATGTTTTGCACATACATTGAATTTGGTGGTGCAGAATTATTTAAAAAACGACAGGGGCGTGCAAGAGATGCTGTCGGTGGCCCGAAGAATTGCTGGCCACTTTCGGCATTCAGCCACCGCGTGCCGAAGACTGGAGCACCAGCAAACACTCCTGAACCTGCCATCATCTGAAGCAAGAGGTGGTAACGAGGTGGAATTCAACCCTCTATATGCTTCAGAGGATGGAGGAGCAGCAAAAGGCCATTCAAGCCTATACATCTGCCCACGATATAGGCAAAGGAGAGGGAATGCACCTGACTCAAGCTCAATGGAGAATGATTTCAACGTTGTGCAAGGTTCTGCAACCCTTTGAACTTGCCACACGTGAAGTCAGTTCAGACACTGCCAGCCTGAGTCAGGTCATTCCCCTCATCAGGCTTTTGCAGAAGAAGCTGGAGACATTGAAGGAGGAGCTAAAACAGAGCGATTCCGCTAGGCATGTGGGACTTGTGGATGGAGCCCTTAATTCGCTTAACCAGGATTCACGGGTGGTCAATCTGATTAAATCAGAGCATTACATTTTGGCCACCGTGCTCGATCCAAGATTTAAAATCTACGTTGTATCTCTCTTTCCAGCAGACACAAGTCTGCAGAGGTTCAAAGACCTGCTGGTGAGAAAACTGTCAAGTCAAGCGGAACGTGACCCATCAACAGCTCCTCCTTCACATTCTCCCGCAACTGGGGGTGCGAGGAAAAGGCTAAGAATTCCGAGCCCACCCGCTGGCGGTGATGCAGAGCAGTCTGGAGCGAGTGCTGACATCTGGTCCGGACTGAAGGACCTGCCAACGATTACTGACATGTCGTCTACTGTCACTGCATAGGATTCTCTCACCATTGAAAGAATGGTGGAGGATTATATGAGTGACCGCATCCAAGTAGGCACGTCAGACAGTCCGTACGTATACTGGCAGGAAAAAGAGGCAATTTGGAGGCCCTTGCACAAACTGGCTTTATTCTACCTAAGTTGCCCTCCCTCCAGTGTGTACTCCGAAAGAGTGTTTAGTGCAGCCGCTCACCTTGTCAGCAATCGGCGTACGAGGTTACTTCCAGAAAATGTGGAGAAGATGATGTTCATCAAAATGAATTATAATCAATTCCTCCGTGGAGACATTCACCAGCAGCAATTGCCTCCAGAAAGTACACAGGGATCTGAGATGGTGGATTCCAGTGGGGACGAATTAATAATCTGTGAGGAGGGGGATGTACACAGTGAAAGGGGTAAGGAATCAGAGGATGATGATGAGGTGGACATCTTGCCTCTGTAGAGCCAGTTTGTGCAAGGAGAGATTGATTGCTTCTTTTTTGGTGGGGGCCCAAACCAACCAGTCATTTCAGTCACAGTCGTGTGGCAGACCCTGGTGCTGAAATGATGGGTTCGTTAAAGTGTGCATGTCCTGTTTATACAACATAAGGGTGGGTGGGAGGACCCAAGGACAATTCCATCTTGCACCTCTTTTTTCTTTCATTTTTCTTTGCATCGTGTGCTGTTTGGGGACTATTTTTTTGAAGTGCCATCCTGCCTGACACTGCAGTGCCACTCCTAGATCGGCCAGGTGTTTGTGTCGGCCCCTTGTGTCGCTTAGCTTAGCCATCCAGCGACCTCGGTGCGCCTCTTTTTTTCTTTGCATCATGTGCTGTTTGGGGACTATTTTTTTGAAGTGCCATCATGCCTGACACTGCAGTGCCACTCCTAGATGGGCCAGGTGTTTGTGTCGGCCCCTTGTGTCGCTTAGCTTAGCCATCCAGCGACCTTGGTGCAAATTTTAGGACTAAAAATAATATTGTGAGGTGTGAGGTGTTCAGAATAGACTGAAAATGAGTGGAAATTATGGTTATTGAGGTTAATAATACTATGGGATCAAAATGAACCCCAAATTCTATGATTTAAGCTGTTTTTGAGGGTTTTTTGTAAAAAAACACCCGAATCCAAAACACACCCGAATCCGACAAAAAATTTTCAGGGAGGTTTTGGCAAAAAATGCATCCGAATCCAAAACACGGCCGCGGAACCGAACACAAAACCAAAACCCGAAAAATTTCCGGTGCACATCTCTACTGAAGTGGTCTGTTACCATAGTTGAGCAAACCGGAGAAGTCGGCCTCCCACCCTGACGCAGGATCAGCCACTGATCTCCCTCCCTGTGTAGCAGACAGTATGTGTGAATGTAGCCTTAGGGCGTAACAGTACAATATAGCCAGACATAGTACCTGACAAAAAAACCCTATGTAGTGTGACTGCAAATGCAGAGCACAAACAGGGGATTTAAGCAGAGCCAGCCATAGGCATAGACAAACTAGGCAATTGCCTAGGGCATCTGATATGCCTAGGGGCATCAGCAGCTTCTGCTGATTAAAATGATATGCAGCATTCCTATATTCTGTATGTAGCATCTCATATGCAGATACAGCCACAGTCTCACACAGTATATAGGCATGCTGCATATCAGTTTAATCAGCAGAAGCTGCTTGTGCATCCTAGCCACATAGCAATGCAAATAAGATGCATTTTCATTAAAAAAAGGTGTCAGATGTTAGCATTGAGGCAATATTTATGAGGACACATCTGTATTCAAGCAGAGGCAGAGGTCACAGTGTTAATGGCAGTGTGATTGCTGTGTGCATGTGAGTGGGTTGGTTGTGCAGTAGTGTTCGGAATATGTGTAAGGAGCATTATGTGTGTCATGTAAAAATGCATTAATAATGTGCAACATATGTGTAAGGGGCACTATGCGCGTCATTATGTGTATAAGGGCATTAATAATGTGCGGCATATGTGTAAAAGGGTACTACTGTATGTGTGTCATTATGTGTATAGGGGCACTAATAATGTGCAGCAAATGTGTAGGGGGCACTATGTGTCATTATGTGTATAAGGGCATTAATAATGTGCGGCTTATGTGTAAGGGATATTATGTGTAAAAGGGCATTAATAAAGGTTGTCATAATGTGTAAGGCGCATTATGTTTATAAGGATATTAATAATGTGTCTCATATTGCGTAAGGGGCATTACGGTGTGGAATTATGTGTACAAATGCATTACTAATGTGTGGCATTATGTGTATAAGGTGCTCTACTATGTGGCGTTGCGTATAGAAAGGGCACTACTGTGTCGTCTAATGTGAATAAAGAGCAATAGGGTGTGATGTAATGTGAATAAGGGGCTCTACTGTGAGTAGTAATGTTTATAAAGTAAAGTGATACTACTGTGGGATGTAATATGAATTATGAACACTATCGCATGATCAAATGTGAATGAAGTTGACATACTGTGTGGCGTAATTGGAATTGGGGTTACTATTGTGTGGTCATGCCCCTTGCCAGAAAAAACACACCCCTTTTTGGGCTGTGCGCCAAATGTGCAAACTGTTCATAATTAAAATATAGGGGGTACAAACACCAAAATAAGGACTGCTATAGGTGAGGGGTGATGGTGCTGGGAAAGAGGTGCAAGGTCAGAGGCGGAACCAGCAGTGGTGCTAGGGGGCACCAGCCAAAATCTTGCCTAGGGCATCATATTGGTTAGGGCCGGCTCTGGATTTAAGTGGTATATGGGGACTGAAATACACTGAGAAAAATACCAAGGTAGTATATCCTGTGAAACACTCTATATATACAGGTGTGTCCTCTTACATCTTTGCTATTTTGCTTAATTTGGCACAACATGCAAAACATGGCTAAGCTGATTTCACGAGTAGCGAGTGGATGGATTTTAACATTTTTGTTTGCCATAATAGAATATGTATAAAGTAACATATTAAAGAAGCAAATTAAGAAAAAAATCACAAGGCATGGCTAAATCTCTGAGTCCATGGCAGGCAAAACCGTCCCACACATGGCGGGATAGAGCAATGTATGTGGACCCTGACTCACTTAGCTCCCCTCAGGGTACAGAGTATAGGGATAGCAACATGTGTGAGAAACATGGAATAGGAATCACACAGCAGCTATTGGCACACACAGTCACATGTACAATGCAGAAATTATTACAACAACAATAAGACTGCACTGGCCAAGCAACACTAAGTAAAGCTATATATGTATACAGATATAACAATGCACAGTAAATACTGGATGCATATCACAGGGTACTTGTACTGAAATATCCCTGTATTAATGCACTTTGTCTTAACTAACACTGCCTAAACGACATGTAGAATACTTAAGTGTCCTGTAAATGCACAGCGCTGATGAGATAGGCGGCTTTACAGAGGAGACCATGCCCAGCAGTCCCAGATCAGTGCAGCTCTATGTAATGGCACCCAAACACTGACAGGGAGTGAGGGAGAGAGAGAGATGCAGCTCTAGAGCGGGAACATTTGCAGTAAATGGCACCTGGGGCTGGGGGAGGGGCCACAGGTCAGAGCCTTATCTCCTCTGCTGGACTTCATCACCGGGTACTGCGGGGCCTATATCAAATGGAATTGAGTAAATCCGACCTGTGCCCCTTGCCCTGGTGGATATAGTGGGGTCTCTGCATGGCAACAGTGTCCACGGCAGCGGCGCGGTCCTGCGCCAGATCGCAATTTTGGCGGGTAACGCCTGGGGGACCCTCTTTCTTCCTCTCTGAACTTGCGGCCACGTGATCCTGGAGAGCAGCGGGGGGTGTGTGCCTGATGAAGCCGGAGCGCCTCGGCTGTAAGTACCCGGCAACCAGGGCGCGAGAGTATACAGCGCCGCAGCACGATATGTCAGACTAACATATAGCACTTCTAAGTGCCTGTGCTGCGGCCCTTGAAGTCTTCTTTCTTCAGAATAGCTCTTTTCAGGGCTGCCTAGCACAGCCCTCCCTGTTAGCTGCCTGCACTGCAGGCATCAACTTACAAACTGAGCTCCAGCGCCTGGAGGCAGGGTTATAGAGGAGGCGGTACAAGGCATCCTAGGAACAGTCTAAGCTTTAGCCTGTTGGTGCCTCGGATCAAGCTCCAACTCTACACCTTGATGTTATTCTCTGTGGAATACAGTGTACCCCGCTGCAGAAAGTAAAAGTTTTTGAGCAAGGGTTTCAATCAACATAGTTAATGAAAGGGGAGAAAAGGGGACACCTGTGTCTGGTATGGTTGGAAGGAAAGCCGTTGCTAAATACTATAGCAGATATTACTTATACAGTGCTAGGCTCAATCTCGGAGTCTCTCCTTAAAAGCCACGTTTTAATAATATTTGGTGCATGACGTTTTACTGGAGACTATCATAAAGGCTTTTTCTGCATAAAATCAGTGTTATAAGCAAGGGCATAGCTACCATAGGTGCAGGGAGAGCAGCTGCTATTGGGCCCAGAGATGAGAGGATTCCACCTTCCCTGTCACAGTTACATGTGTTATATTATTAGTATCCATTCTGAGGATCCAGAATCATGCTAGTGTTATTGGAGGCTTGCCACCCATGACTAAGCCCACAGAAGGGATATAACCGTTGTTTTTGGGTAACGAAGAAACACGTAAAGGACCAGTTTTTACTGCCTGCTAACCGTCCTGCACACCAACTAACAGCCTTGACAACCAGAGAATTCCTGCCAGCGCAATTTGTTTCAACATCCAGCCAAGAGCTGTGCCGTATCTCCAGGGGCTACTCCTGACGCTGCTGCTCCTGCCTACCACACAGATACAGCATGTCCATCGCCGGTCCCAGCGAGACCAACTGATCCAGCAGTAAGCAGCTAGCCTAACGGGAGAATCCTTACAAAATACATTGCCCCAGCTCTACATCGAGAGCTTTGCCCTCCCTCCCTGTGAACTGTATACACACCACCGCTCCCGCAATACAAATGGACAAAGTACAACGATCGTTGGTCCTAGCCTGATACACTGACCTAGCGGTGAGCATCTACTTGTTGTGACCAGGGATGTGGAAGCATAGCGCACTCTCTGCGGGCTTTCCCTAGAGGGACACCTACTACACTCCTCTTTGTGTGCTTCACATATGGTTGTAAATACATGCCGATACTCTCTACATTGGTTGTCTAGTACTAAAGAAATTACGACAGGAACGCAATCTATACTGTGGATTTCCATATTGGTATTGTGTGCTGATCATTGTGTGCGATTATGAAGAGCTATTTTAACAGTTTTTAAACTTTGTTTATTGCATTTTATGAGTACAATTTATGTACTATTAATAAAATGCCTTTGACTTATTGAATTCTTTAAGAGCGCTTGCTTTGGATATTACTTCTTTCTTGTATGTTTATCTAAGTATAGCAGACTACCTATACGGGAGCTGCTATCTAACTATTTAGACATATACAGGTGATTTTGCTTGATATTAATTGCTTTGATACTCTAGAGCGCCTGATTGCAATAATTATATCTTTCTGTAATTATTAGTTGTTATAACTATGTTATAATTATGTCCCCGTTTTTATGGATTGACCCATACACCAAACCTGCATTAAGCTTACTGTGCACTCAAGGTTTTCTTTTTAGATCTGTCTGGCTTGTCTATTCCTGTTTTACTTAAATGTTTTGTATTATGTGCATTGTTTTTGATGTCTGTAAAGCGTCTTGAGTCTTGTTGGAGAAAGAGCGCTATAAAAACAAAATTAATATTGGGTCATTCCATGTCAGTTCAACCAGGGGTGTCCACCAAGATGTGATAGGTTTCCACTGCTTGCAGACTGGTGCATGTGGCTAGACATGTAACTGCCCCTCCAATGCCATCACACGGACTCTTACCATGAGATATGGCAAAAAAATTGCATTCTGCTTGAATGTTAAAGTCATCCTTATGGAAGCATAAGTTCAAAAAGTTTTTGCAGTACTTGTATTGTGCACAAGCACCATCACTAAAGTAGTGAACATACAGATGGAGCCGCGCTCATATGAGGCAGCTCCATCGCAAACGAGCACTCCCAGCGTGACTAGGCGATCCGTCCTCCTAGTCACGCTGGGAGTGCACAGAGATGCCTCCACTCAGAGCATCTCTGTCCAGGCACATGGATGGAGACGCTCTCCATTCAAGTGAATGAAGCACGTCTCCGTTGCATGCGGGCGCGCGCTGTAGGCGATAGGCGTGCCTGGGCGGGCGTGCCTAGTCACAGACGGAGCCAGGACTAGCGTGGCTCCATCTGTACTTCAATTTTGGAAATACTTTTCTAAGTGTTTCATAACTACCGTAATGAAGGCATGCACAGTTATACAGTTATGGCTACATGGTCATGGATATCGCTAATAACGCACAAGCTCACACAGTTTAAAGTGTCACAATAATCTTGCCTAAAATATAAAAATATACAACAAATAGGTGGGGTGTTGCTTATGAAGTGTCCCAGTGTAATCCTGGAATTGCATCCTGACACACGACGTACTGGAAGGCAGTATACACTTTCTGCTGACACTTTAAGGAAAATTACAGACTGTTACAACAGATTCCAAACGGAAAAAAAATAATGAGATTGTTGACTCAACTTCCGTTATGGACTCAAGTTATGTTAAAGGTTTTAAATTTCATGGTTTCTTGTGTTAATTAACTATGCGGTACAACGGTAATCAAACATGAACTTCATTATTTTTTTTTCTCCACTATTAAACAGAGTACCATGCTGATTTTTTGTGTAGTAGTAATGTATATGTATTATTTATTAAGTTTCTTATATAGCACAGGAAATTCCATTGCGCTTTACAAATGTATACCTTTTTTAAGCACACCCCAAAAAATGGGATCCCTAATGCAGACTGAACCTAGCGTTTTTAATTCTATTAAAAAAACGTGCGTTTTTGCCATAACGCAAAACATGAGGCAGATAAAGTATTTTGGTCTGGATATTTGGATTCAGGAAGAAAAAAGTTACCTTAAGGGTCCAAATTTTGCAGTGAATCCTTAATAAAACACCTGTAATACTTCAAATAATCTGGATAAAGAAGCCGCGATTAGTAAATAATTTCATAAATCGAAAAATCTATATTTAATCAACTAATTGTCACAGTCGAGATATTTGGCAGAAATAGTTGTTTTGACATCATCTCTTACTAGATAAAAAAAATTGTAAAAATCTGAGGTGGGTGGTGAACATTTCATTTTTTGGGGGGTGATCTGGTGTGGAATGACCCTATTATTATTATTCGTACACTATGGGGGTGATGCAGGGGTGGATGTATAGAAGCAAGTTCCCAATAACTTCTCTCTGCACATGCATCACAATGGTTACCTCTGGTGAACACAGATCAGTTTTGAGATCCATGCAGTTTCGACAGACATTTCTAGACAGTGACTAGGAGGGTTGCAGATGTGTCGTGGGCATTTCAGTGTCAATGACTACGTCTAAAGATGCCGTTCCACTGACAGCATCACTCATGGACATTCTGTGCCTGCCATATAACAGGTACAACATCTGATGTCCAGGCCGATGGTCAGCCTACTTTTTACCAAATTGAATACACTGTGGCTGGTGAGCAAATCAATAGGATGTACATCAGCCATGGTATTAGCATAGAGGTGCAGTAGCAACTCCAACTTTTTACTGTACTGCGTCCACCTCTGAATTGCCTCCTATAAGTGAACTAAGACCTAAAATTGAGGAAAACGTAGCAAAGTTGAGGAAAAATTTCTAAATCCAGGTATAACAGCCATTAAGACAGGTCTGATACAAGTGACTTTATACCAATTCCATTGCAAGAGAAAAGTAATCATAAGTACAGTACAATATTTACAAAGTTTTAAGAAGTATAGAATGTTCTGGACAGCAGTCTCAAGTAAATCAGATTGACTTACTCAAACTGGGCCCATTCCACTTGTAGCAAACAATGAGACAAACCAGGATCTGTCAGTCACTCAGCAAACTAATACTGGCCTCTAAAGACACTATGACATACTGTAAATGGAGCCTGCTCTTTGGACAATAAATTTTACCAGAAATCCCCATTTCTCTATGGATGCTGAGAGGTCAGAGCACAACTGGAGATTACCCAGCATGCAAAAATTCTCTGTAAATCTGGCAGCTCTCAGGAAATTTTTTTGGGAGAAAGGGATCCATTAAGCCGCATACACACGGTGCGATATAACTACAGATATGGACTATATAGTACATATTGGTAGAAAACATAGTGCACATCGCACCATGGGGGTGATTCCAAGTTGATCACAGCAGGAATTTTGTTAGCAGTTGGGCAAAACCATGTGCACTGCAGGGGAGGCAGATATAACATGTGCAGAAAGAGTTACTCTACGTCAGATGGCTTATCTTTTTGGGTAGCCATTTCCGAAAATATGGTATACTGCGTTGTGAATTTCTAATATCATTATGAGAGGCAATCCAGTTCCCCCATTTTAGCCTCAAATTGGTCATGGCAATCTCTAGTCTAGAAAAACTCCAGCTTGAACTCTTTAACATGGTTTGTCCAGACACTGACTCTGTCCTGTCTCTGCCCTCTTTTACTGAATTTTCTTTTAACTTTAAATGAGACCCTGTATGTTTATTTACTACTCCAATCAGAACTTGGCTGAAAATTTTACCTGAAAACCATCACTCTAGGGGCAGATTCTTCATCACTAATTTGCCGCGTTTTTTGTGGGGTCTATTTATTATTAGGGGCCAGATAGGGCCGTATAGTATTCAGCAAATTGTGGGAACCAATGCCATCTTCAGATGTGGCTGGTTCCCAAAACCCCACTCCCTTGTATGGGAAGGAGGTCTGGGGGTCTGAAGAGGGATCCAATCAAATCTGTCTGCTGCTTCCACATGGCACAATCTTTGGCTGTGCACATGTGTGACCTCAGGTCAGGGATGTGCAGTCAGCCAGGTTGTCATCGGTAAGTATCATTGCTGTTTCTGCAGTGTTAGTGATCGCAGGGACAGCTGCTTTTCAGAGCAGCTGTCCGCACATTGGAGCAATACGGAATACTCATGGCGAGTTGGATACTTAATCACGTCATTCATTAAATGCCCATAGAAAAAAGTCTGCAACGGTTCAATGCTCATATCTCACTGGAACACATGAATGCATGTCAAGATACTGAGTTAAAGAGTATTTCATGTCCCTGAACAAAGGAGAAAATATAAGCAATTAATCAGAAGTGCTTTTCCAAAACAAAAAAACCCCACAAACTTTAATTCACTTTTTAGATATTCAAAAAGCCAGAAAAACTCAATACATTTATTTCAAATAATTTTTTATACTGATGTGTAATCAAACATTAGAAGGTTATTTAAAAGTTACATAAATGGCTGGTCTTTAATAGAAAAAGGACTTTGAAATTTGTGACCAAATATGAATTAGATATTTTTTAAATCTATGGAACAATAAAGTTTAATATATGCAGTTTCATCTGTTCAGCTGTGGCCTTGTCATTTAGAAACATAGTTTCATCAAATTAAGTTGGAGATATTTCTACAAGGTCGCAATTTCTAGAGTCGAAAATTTATATAATCTTAGTGGACATATCTAACATACAGAAATCTGTAGCAAACCCATAGTAATACGTAGTGATTAATATGGTTTAACTTTGGGATTCAAACACTTGAAGCAAAGCAAAAAATGCAAATAAATAATTCTTAGTGAAACGAATTTGCTTGACAGTTGATGTTATTACATTGAAACTAATCCTGTCATCTTTATGTAGAAGAATTATAGAATAAAAAGAACAGCATCAATGATGTGTTAAATTCTCCTTGCTATTGAAGCAGTAACTACATATAATTCACTATACTTTTACAAGGTTGTACAATTGATTTAAAAAGAAATGAAAGTGTTTTGGACAGCATTTTATGGTCTAGATTGGTCAAATTAAAAAAAAAAAGCTACAATTTACAACACAACATGAACACCTAAAGTTATATGGTTGGATAACATCTCAGAATATATCTGTTGTATTAACCATGACTGGCCGAGAAACACCTGGTAAAAGCAAGGTGTTCCAAGCCAGAGGGTGGCACTTAAGCAGATGTGATTTGAGGCTAACCAATCATGTGTCTACATTTGACATTTAATGGTAACAGATGATCCACCCTCTTTGAATGAGAATGAATTACATAAAGAAGTAAACCTGTTCTAGAAAATAGAAATGTAAATTATTACGTCTAAGTTCTTCATTGTTGGAACAGCTGTATATCAATCAAATCTGACTTTTCTGTATACATCCATATATTTGATAAAGCCCCAAAAGATAAATACATGACCTAGTGTATGCAATTTAACATTACCTTTTTTATTAAAAACGTATGCCTATTAATGTCATGCATCTTTGTTTTACACTATAAATTCAAACATCAATATTTTGGGAGACTAAAATGTTGAATGTTTAAAGTGACAGGAAATGGGTCGGAGTCTTTAGGCTGGCTACACACTGTATGCTATATATCATTTGCACAGCAGCGGAACGACAAATTGTTAATTGCAACGACGGGTATATATGCCTGATATGTCTGCGAATGACACTGTTCACAGACATATCACTTCGGCCATGCAGCACAGCAGAGGCTTATATATCATGCAGGTATGGCTATTAAATAACGAGACTATGCTTGTAAAATATAAAACCATACTGCGTGAGCTAAAAGAAAGTGCGGGGAACACTGACCTTGGAATATCCCAAAACAGTTTTGAAAGTTTCAGCCCTCTCGCAGAGATAGTTTGCAGTCACATAGCATTTTTCCCATGCGTCGTAAAAATACTTTGTTCAAAAGTGTTAACTTAAAATGTTTAGTTAAATTGAACAAAACTCACACCGAATCTTTCCATATACCAGTGATGACTAACCTTGACACTCCAGCTGTTGTTGAACTACACATCCCAGCATGCCCTGCATCAGTTTTAGCCAGGACAAATAGCAAAACTGTAGCAGGGCATGCTGGGATGTGTAGTTCAACAACAGCTGGAGTGTCAAGGTTAGCCATCACTGCCATATACTAACCAAGGCTTACAGGGCAGATTGTATGTGCATGTGTGTTTGAATGGCACAAAAGATTTAGTGACGGTCTTGAGAATGTCAAAGATGATGAACGTCCCGGATGGCCTTGCACATCAAATGTGGAAAAAATTTAGAAAACTGTTCGTACTGACTGTCGACTTAGCATCCGAATGATACCAGAAATGATAAACATCAACAAAGAAATGGTTAGGCAAGTTTTGCATCAAGATCTTAACATGACAAAGGTTTGTGCTAAGATGGAAGTTATTACCTGTGATGAAACATGGATAATCTAGTACGATTCAGAGACAAAACGCCAGTCCACCGTCCATGCTCATCAGACTTAGCACCATGTGACTACTATCTTTTCCCTAAAGCCAAATCTGTATTCAAGGAAACCCGTTTTGCATCAGTTACTGAAATAAAGAAGATTACGGCGGAGCTGTTGAGACAGCTGATAGATAATGAGCTACAACACAGCTTTGACCAATGGAATGCAGCTGTGTGTGGATGCAGAAGGGAAATACATAGTAGGGGAATGGAGCTAAAATGTACTTAATTAAATGCAAATGATAGCATCAGTTTCATTTTTTAATAACCACTCCTCATGTACTGTTACATCTGGCTGAGTGTAAGGGCAACCTGCTGACCAACCCATGTGCCGGCCGCAGGAACCTCTGACAATTATGTTAGTACCGGTTCTTGTGGCCATGCATATCAGTCGGTCAGTTGGTAAGTGTGTATGCTGTGCATCCGGATCGGCTGGATGCCAGATCCTTCGCTTCAGTGTGTACCTAGCCTTGCTCATAGATCTGTGATGTAAGTTACATTTGGTTGCAATAACATTAACCTGGTTGATTTTGTGATCCAGAATAAAAAAGAAAAATCACAACATAATTAAAATGTATAATATTTTACTGAAAGTGTCCATAACACGAGAAGAGCTAATGAATGTTGAAAACGGAAGGCAAAGGAAAAGGAAGAAAAGGGTGGGTGGGAGATCAATAAAAAGTGGTTTTTTTTTCCCCCCCACATAGTTTATTACTACAATATTTATATATTCTCTTTCTTAGAGGCAGGTTGTATACCTGCCACAGTCTTCATAATGAAGCGAGCTATGACATTTAATAGAGGAAGTGAGAAAGGTTAAAGTATCGGGTACTATGTTTATATACAGTTTACCTAGCATGTCTGTTGGTATAATTGCTATCAGATTTATTGCAAAAAGGAGAGAGTTACATAATATATATGGGAAGAATCATAATTGGGGTGAACACTCAGCACATACAGATGTGTCCTCATACGGGTAGCAGTTGATTTACCGACGGGACACAAGACCAACGGTCATAATCCCGCCAGCCATTGACCGACATTTAAAATACAGACACAGTCAAAATACCGACATTCATTATGCCGTTATGTTCAAAATGCCGACATGTCATTTTAAGGAAGTTTTGCCCAAAAACAGACTTGTTCATACTTTACAATCCCAGTGGACCTGGAGGGGAAATATTAGGATTTTACATACTTATCAGTAAATCCTTTTTTCGTAGTTCATAAGGGATACTGGGGACAGATTAGTATGATGGGGTATAGACGGGTCCAAAGGAGCCAGTGCACTTTATATTTCTTCAACTGGGTGTGCTGGCTCCTCCCCTCTATGACTCCTCCTACAGGTCAGTTATAGGTAAAACAGTGCCCGAAGGAGAATAACAAACTTGAGAGAAGGAACATAACAGTAAGTGTGGTGAGATTTAAACACCAGCACACCAAAACATAACCAGGCCAGCAACGGCTGGCAACAGTAACAGCAACAGCTGAACAGGTAACACATAACAGAGAACCTGCAGAAAGTAACCGCACAGAGGCGGGCGCCCAATATCCCTTATAGACTATGAGAAAAGGATTTACCGGTAGGTATTTAAAATCCTATTTTCTCTATCATCCATAAGGGATATTGGGGACAGATTAGTACGATGGGGGATGTCCCAAAGCTTCCAGAATGGGTGGGAACGTGCGGACACTGGTGCAGCACTGCCTGCCCAAACTGGGTATCCTCTTTGGCCAGGGTATTAAATTTGTAGAATTTCACGAAAGTGTTCTTCCCCGACCACGTAGCCGCTCGGCATAGTTGCAAAGCCAAGACTCCACGGGCAGCCGCCCAGGAAGAGCCCACTGATCTAGTAGAGTCGGCCTTTAGAGACTTAGGAACAGGTAAGGCTGCCGACACATAGGCCTGTTGGATAGTAAGCCTAATCCAACGAGCAATAGACTGCTTCGAAGCAGGACAACCCTTTTTCTGCACATCATACTGTAGAGCACGAACAAGGAATCCGTCTTCCTGACCCGAGCTGTGCGTTTTACATAGATCTTCAAAGCACGCACCACATCCAGAGACTCCGGAGGAGCCAAAGCGTCAGAACAAGACCGAACGACAATAGGCTGATTCAGATGGAACGCGGAGACAACCTTCGGCAGGAACTGCTGTCTAGTCCGGAGCTCCGCTCTGTCCTCGTAAAAGACCAAGTATGGACTTTTACACAATAAGGCCCCCAATTCTGAAACGCATCTAGCAGAAGCCAGGACCAATAACATCACTGTCTTCCATGTGAGGTACTTGTCTTCTACTGTCATAAGAGGCTCAAACCAGGAGGACTGTAGAAATTGCAACATTACATCCAAAGCCCAGGGTCCCGTGGCGGCACAAAGGGAGGTTGTATGTGGAGTACCCCTTGTAAGAAGGTCTGAACTTCTGGCAACACAGCCAATTTTTTTTAAAGAGCTGAAATCTGGACCTTAACGGAACCCAGACATAAGCCTTTATCCACACCAGCCTGCAGGAAACGTCCCAAGTGAAACTCTGCAGGTGGATACGTGCATTCCTCACACCAAGAGACGCATCTACTCCAGATTTGATAATGTTTTGACTTCACAGGCTTTCTGGCTTGAACCATAGTGGCAATGACCTTTTTGGAAAGCCCTTTGTGAGCTAGGATATTCCGCTCAACCTCCATGCCGTCAAACGAAGCCGCCGTAAGTCCGGGTAGACAAACGGTCCTTGCTGAAGAAGATCCTTTCTTAGCGGCAGAGGCCAAGGGTCTTCTATGGACATGTCCAGAAAAGTTGTGTACCACGCCCTTCGGGGCCAATCCGGCGCAATCGGGATTGCTTGGACTCTGTGATGTCTGATCCGTTGGAGCACCCTTGGGATCGATGGGATCAGAGGAAATAGGTAGACCAGCCGGTAAGGCCAAGGCGATGTCAGTGCATCCACTGCACTCGCCTGAGGGTCCCTGGATCATGAGCAGTAGCAGCAAAATTTCTTGTTGAGGCGAGACTCCATCATGCCGATCTGCAGGTATCCCCACCTGGCGACAATCTGTAATCCCCACTCCCCCGGGTGCAGTTCGTGGCGACTCAGGAAGTCCGCTTCCCAGTTGTCCACTCCCAGAATAAATATTGTGGACAGTGCTCCTGCATTTCTTTCCACCCAGAGAAGTATTTTTGAAACTTCTCGCATGCAGGCCTTGCTCCCCTTCCCCCCTTCCTGTCGATTAATGTATGCCACTGCCATGGCATTGTCCGGCTGAACCTGGATCGCCTGATCCCTGAGCAAAGGGGAGGCCTGAATCAGAGCATTGTATATAGCCCGAAGTTCCAGAATGTTGATTGGGAATAGGGCCTCTTGGGCAGATCACCTGTCCTGGAACTGCGCCCCCTGGGTGACAGCTCCCCATCCTCGTAGGCTCGCATCTGTCGTGAGGAGGGTCAAATCCTGAATCAGTTTTCCTATATTCAACTACATGATTCTATTATCTTTCAGCCCATTAATTTCCATTTGTTTACACAGCTCTATATTGTCCTTAACTGGAACAGTTACTCCACTCTTAAAGCAACTATGCACCAAGCTTGATATAAAAAAAAAAAAACACCAACCACACAAATGAATCACTAGACAGTGCACATTAGCCACTTTAAACTTTCAAAGTCATGTTGCCTCAGGCTGCCAACCCAGCCATTCCTCTGCATCTTTAGGAAACACAAAGAATTGTGTAGAATTATTGTGCACGATTCTCAGTCACGCTGGATATAACATAGAATTTTGAATATTCCTGTCTCTAAGCTTGCGTTTAACTTGAAGAAATTGATAGCGACTTTTTTGCACTTCTTGCGCAAAATCAGGATAAAATGACAATGTATGATTTTCAAATTGTACTTTGCCTTTAAGACGTGCTAATCGAAGGATGGCATCTCTGTCCCTATAATGAAGTATATGAGCAATAAATGTTCTCGCGGGAGGACCCTGGCACCGGAGGCCTTGCTGGTAGTCTATGGGCCCGCTCCACTGAGAAATGACTACTAAAGGCCTCTCGTGTGAATAAATGAATTAACCAATCTTCGAGGAATTTTTCAGGTGCTGTCCCCTCTGCTCTCTCAGGGAGTCCGACAATTCGTATATTATTGCGTCTAAGCTGCACCTCCATTTCTGATAATCTTGCCTGTATAGCGGTTACCTGGGATACCAGGCCCTCAACTTTATTTTTCAAAGGTGCGGAGCTATCCTCCAGATTGGAGATGCGCCCTTCCATTTCACCCACTCTCTCCCTTGTATTTTGCATATCTTGGTGCAGCAGAGACATCTGCCTGCACCTGGCCAATTTTCTCTGTAACCCTTTCTTCAGATGCCATAAAAGCTTGAATGATTTGTTGTGTAAAAATAGGGTTATTACCACTTTCTGATACTGATTCGTGTTTCGAGGGAGAAGAGGGGTTTACTGCACCTCGTGAGGGAGGCTGTGATGATCTTGCATATTTTTCCAGCTTTGCAGCAGCTGCTGTTCCTGTTTTCCCCATTTTAATATTAATAACTTATTAACACGTGGGAGCACTTTAGTGATATCAGGTGGTGATCTCTTGAGGCAATTTTGGTAATGGACTGCAATATCTAGTTCAAGCTAAGTCTTTCCACATAACTCCAGCAATAGCAAAAAAGGCCAGCTCTCTTCTTTTCAAGCCAAAATTTTACACTGCAGCTATAGCCAGAGAGGAAAAAAGAATAATATACAAAAATAAAAATAAAGTCACATTAAGAACCAAGTCCCTTCACTCGCAGAGTGTACACTGTTGCCAGCTCTCCTCATACTGGTCTGTTATATTAAAGTGCTGTTTGTTCAAAGATTGTAGAAAATCTCATTAGGCCTGAAGACCAACAACCATACTAAATCATAGCTCCCAACTTTTGGCTTTAGGAAGGCTGGACTCTTGCGCGGCGTAGCCGCGCGTTAATCCGAAAAGGGGGCGTGACCTCATCCGTGGTGGGCGTGACCTCACCCGAGTGGGCGTGGCCTCGCCAAACGGGGCATTTTCCTGCCTTTTGGGGGCGTGCCCAGCGCTCCCCGAGCAGCCCCCGCTCCCCTCCTAGCACTGAATGCGTGCAGTGCTTGTGCGCACAGCATGTTTTCAGTGATCACCGGCTGCTCTGCAGTGCAGAGCAGCGGGTGATCAAAGGCTCTCCCAACCGCAACACTGCCCGCGGGACACTGCTGCCCGCGGGTGGGACAGCGGGACAGGGTCCGAATAGCGGGACTGTCCCGCTGAAAGCGGGACAGTTGGGAGGTATGACTAAATGCTGAATGCTTCAGAAACAAAGTGCATATTGTGCTTGACCGACCAGCTGACATTTCATTGTGCAGGTGAGAGGATTTCAATTTATGTCCAGTATCTATGTCCCACACTCACAGAGTATACACTGTTGCCAGCTCTCCTCATACCAGTCTGTTATATTAAAGTGCTGTTTGCTCAAAAGTAATAGAAAGTCTCATTAGGCCTGAAAGCCAATAAACAAACTAAATGCTGAATGCTTCAGAAACAAAAATGCACATTATGCTTAACTGACCTTATGCCAGCTGACATTTCACTGTGCAGGTAGCTGAGAGGATTTCAATATATATCCAGTGTCTATATCCCGCCCTCACAAAGTATATATACACTGTTACCAGCTCTTCTTATGCCAGTCTGTTATATTAAGGTGCTGTTTGCTCATAGGAGGTAGAAAGTCTCATTCGGCCTGAAAGCCAATAAACATACTAGGTGCTGAATGCTTCAAAAACAAAGTGCATATTGTGCTTAACCGACCTTATGCCAGCTGACATTTCACTGTGCAGGTAGCTGAGAGGATTTCAATGTATGTCCAATGTCTATGTCCCAAACAAACAGGAGTATACCTCAGTGTCTACACCTGCACCTCTAAAGCTTGTGCAAACCCAGCTGCAGTGCAAAGCAGTATTCATTCCAGCTCTGGAGCAACCCAGCCAGCGGGGAACACTCCCTCTCTCTCCCAACACAGCAAACCTGCGTCTGGCGTCCTCCAATCAGCTGTTCAGCAACCGCGGCTTCGGGACCCTCCACAGTGCCCCTGCATTCAGAGTCCGGCTCCGACCGTTGCTCCCAGCGCACGCTGCTTCCAGCATCTCCCGCCTCTCAGACAGTCTGTCCCGCTCTCCTTCGGCAGAGGCTGCAGGATTATCAGATCGTCCAAAGATTCAGCGCCAGCAAGCGGTCCCCTGCAAGGCTCCAGCAGCACAGCGGTAAGGGCATAAGGGGGAGAAAAGTTAACTTGGCAGCCGGTCAGTGTGCATTGCTCAGCCCAGGAAAGATGCCATCAGGAAAGCAGGATTTCAGGAGTTTTAGTAGTGGAGGGAGCTGCAGCTACATGCTGCTACTCCATGCTGCACCAGGCTCCACCCTGATGTGAACCATTTCTTGAACTGTTCTCACCTTGTCCTCTAGGAGAAACACTCTGAGCTACAGTATCCAGTATCATACCCAGAAACAGGAGCCTTTGAGACGGTTCCAGTTGAGACTTCTGTAGATTGAGAATCCACCCGTGGTAAGACAGAAGTTGGATAGTGCGATCTATATGAAGCAATAGAAGCTCCTTGGAACTTGCTTTTATCAGGAGATCGACCAGGTAAGGGAAAATGTTGACCCCACTTTGAACACCCTTGGAGCTGTAGACAGGTCGAAGGGCAACACCTGAAACTGGTAGTGATCGTTTCAGTAGGGCGAACCGTAGATAGGCCTGATAAGGAGGCCAAATCGGGATACGTAGGTGTCCTTGATATCCAGGGCACAAGGAATTCTTGTTGTTCCAGGCCCGCGATCACCGCTCTCAAGATTCCATCTTGAATTTAAAAACCTTCAGGTAAGGATTCAAGGACTTCAGATTCAAAATGGGTCGCACAGATCCGTCTGGTTTCGGCACTACGAACAGGCTTGAGTAATAACCTTGTCCTTGCTGTAGCAGGGGTACTGGAACAATGACCTAGGACTGGACCAACTTGTCGATGGCCATCAGTAGTGTAACACGCATATTTTCCAAAGCTGGCAAGGCTGATTTGAAAAATCAATGGGGAAGTGCACCATCGAACTCCAGTTTGAAACCCTGAGAGATCAGGTCCCTTACCCAGGCATCTTGGCAGGAACCGTCCCAGATGTGGCTGTAGCGCCGTAACCGAGCTCCCACCACGAGATCCCCTCGAGGTGGGTGGGCACCGTCATGCCAAAGTTTTTGTGGAAGCTGAACTGGTGTTCTGTTCCCGAGAGCCGGCAACAGCTGGTTTCTTAGGCTTACCACTGGAGCCTTTATCTGCATTGGAGGCACTCCGGGCCCTGGATCGAAATATGCAGGACCAATAGGACTGAGTAGATGTGCCGGGTAGGTACGTCTAGCAGGCGGAGCCCCTGAAGGGAGACGTGGATTCTCCAGCAGTAGCTTTGAAGATCCATGCGTTCAATTCACCTCCGAAAAGCCATTCACCTGTGAAGGGAAATGATTGCACATAATGTTTGGAGTCAGCATCTGCAATCCAGTGACGCAACCATATGGCTCTGCGTGCAGACACAATCATAGCAGTGGTTCTAGCATGTATATTGCCAATCTCTTTAAGAGAGGCACAGAGGACTCTTGCTGTGTCCTGAATGTGTTTTAGGAAAGTTACAGTAATAACCAAGGTCATATCCCCCAAAAGACCCTCTTGAATTTGAGTAGCCCATGTCAGGGCCGGATTAAGCCTTGGGGGTGCCCGGGTTACTTAAGACAGGGGGGCCCCGGTGGAAGGTGGGGAATGTGTTATAGATTGTGCAGACCTCCCAGCATGTCCCATTTCAGGAGGGACAAAATTCTCTCTACCTGGACTTCCCACTTAATATATGATTGGCACCACCTGTGTTGAACTATTTAATTGATAAGAAAGGTACTTCAACACAGGTGTTTGCAATCATACATTAATAAGGAAGTCCAGGTAGAGAGCATGTTGTACCTCCTGGAATGGGTCACGGTGGGAGGTATAGATTGTGTATATTAAATTTAAACCAAAGGTGTATATTAGTTTTAAACTAATACAGTAGCTCCACCTAATTGAGACACAACTATTTTATAAACGTTTCTTGTAGTGGAACAAAGACAACTTAAACAACCTTAAAATACACACAGATAAATAAAATTATTTATCTTGTCACATGCAAGAAGAGCATCAGCCTCTGTACTACTTACACACTGGGACAGGACTCAGGAGGACTCAGTGTGTGTCTCTATCTCTAAATCCAAATGGTTTAGTTGCATAAAAGTTTACAAAGGACTCATACACCCAGGTGGGGAGGAGGAGAAGCTGGGATCCCTGTGTCACTTACAGCCCTCTCCACCCTCCTATCTCTCCTCTGGTCAGAAAGCTCCATCGGTAGCTCATGAAACGTGATATTCCTGTGTCTCTGCCTGCACTGCATACTGTCCTGCTCCCATTATGGCTCTCTCATTAAGAGGGAAAGCTGGTAATACCAGTGTGCTTAGGCTGGGGGCCCCCTGACACAGGGGGGCCCGGGGTACAGTATGCCCTGCATCCCCCCCTTAATCTGGCTATGGCCCATGTATGAATGGCATGTGTCATCCAGCAACTAGCAATGGCCGGTCTTTGAGCTATACCTGCAGCAGTGTAAATAGATTTTAGAGTGGTCTCTATTTTTCTATCCCCCGGATCCTTTACCGTAAAAGAGCCCGGAGCGGGGAGCACCGCCTTTTTAGAAAGGTGAGAGACTGAGACGTCTACTGCTGGAGATTCTTCCCAGAATTTCCTGCTTTCAGGAGCAAAGGGGAAGGTATTTAAAAACCTTTTGGACACCTGAATTTTTAATCTGGATTTTTCCAGGCTAATTTAAATAAATCATTCAATTCTTTGGAATCAGGAAAGGTGACAGTCAGTTTGTCTTGTGGGAGGAAAAATGACTGCTGGTTAGTAGCATCCTCCAGGGGGAGCTTTAACACATCCTGTATAGCCAATATGAGGCGTTCAATACCCTGCGTAGAGGTGGAATACCCACTAACGGGGTCCCCATCATCCCCATCTGGCTGGAAATCATCATCAGAATCTGTTAGGATTGCAGGTAAAGCACGTGTTTGTGCACCTGTGTAGGATGGGAAGCATCAGCCTTAGCCGTTAGGCTAGCCACTGCTTGTTGCAGTTCTTGTGCTTTATTGGCTTTGGCAGTGAGCTGAGATGACATATCCAACATCATAGTTGTTATAGCCCTCAGCCAGGAAGGCTCTGGACTCTCCCCCATGTTGTTGTCAGCATTTTGTGATGACTGACTACACTGCTCACATGATATGGAGCCAGATGAAATACGGGAGGATCTGGCATTACATACACTGCATGACGTTTGTTTCACCATAATGAAATACAGCAATAATACACATACAACACAGACTGAGACAATACAAGCCTGCCCTATTGCATGTGAGAAGAGACACAGAAGAGAGGACACAGCACACCCAACGCTGCACAGCCCCAGTGAGGCTGTCAGCGTTTTACATATACAAACCAACAATGAGACTGTATTATGAAAATTCCCTCAGAGGAATGCTAATTGTGCACAATATAGCGGCTCTCCCCATCTACACCCTGTACCAGTGATCCAGCGTGTGACCGTTATGGAGGAGATGTGTAAGGCTGCTGCTGCTTATGCAGAGGAAGGCAACAAAATGCCGCTGAGCCCGCTCTGATGTAGCCATGCCCCCCGTAATGGCACCGGAGCTACTGTGTAATATTTAAATTGCCCATGTCTCCCATTGTGTTTGTTTCACATGAATGCTTGGTACAAAGTAGTTAGCCAGTGTCACGCAGGGGCTACAGCGGTTCCCCCCTTGTGGGACCTGTACGCCTCACCAGCACTTCTGCCGCACAGTGAACAGGGGGACCCCCCTAGCGGAGTCCCCAGCGTGTACTCACCACCGACGATCACCTTCAGGTAGCGTTAGGGGTCTGCGGCATGCTGCGGCTGTGACAGCCAAGGCGCCATGCCCCGCTGAACAAACAGCCCCTCGGGACAGTGATCCTGCAGCAGGGAAGCAGCTCTGCACCTCAAGAGGCCGGTTACCGCCCCCCCTAACTCCCATGGTGCAGGCATGCTGTTGCCCAAACAACATACCGAAAGAATTAAAGTTTAAAAGAAAATGAAGAAAAACTCTGGAGCTTGCAGAGTGTGCATCCTCTCCTGAGGGCACTGTTTTCTAAACTGCCTGTGGGAGGGGGCATAGAGGGGAGGAGCGAGCACACCCAGTTGAAGAAATTTAAAGTGCACTGGCTCCTTTGGACCCAGCTATACCACATTGTACTAATCTGTCCCCAATATCCCTTATGGATGCTAGAGAAATAACAGTGTGTCAACTGCAGCGAGGCACCATGCCAGAAGCATGGCGAGTGTAGTGAGCCATGCAAGGGGACGCGGTACACTTAGACAGTGTCCATGTCGACATTGGCACAAAAAACAACAGAAAAATGTCGGTATTCTGACTATGTCAGCATTTTGAACATGTCAGCATAATGAATGTCGGTATTTTACCTGTCTGTCTGTCAACAGCTGTTGGGATTATGACCGTCTGTGTTGTGTCAGTCGGTAAATCATACTGAACCCCCTCATACATCTCACCTCAATATGCCATGCAGCAGGAGATGCCCGTATTAGTGAGCCGTTATTGACGGGTGTCTTTTTTTGCCAAAATATGTTACAGTGTTTTTTAGGAAAACACTGTAAAATACTGTACCATTTCACATACAGATATAGCCACGTCACACATAGAATATAGGCACGCCTCCTATCATTTTAATCAGCATAAGCTGCTTGTGCATCCTATTTGCACCTTTTGCTTTTTAACAGGCAGGGAGGCTAGATGGGGGTGGACACATCTGCACTGTAGCAGGAGACATTATGCATAACTGTTACAATTTAAATCTTATGTTACAGCATATTCCATTATCTTTGATAGTGTTCATGCTAGGCTGTTTTAGCAGGGTGCCCTGCCGGATTTTAAAGCGGCAAAATGCGCCCTGCTAACACAGCCTGTCTGGTGCCGGTTTACGAATGCAGCCGGGTGAACATGCATCTATTTACATTGCGGGGAGAACTTGGAGGAAGCACAGCACCTCCGTAGGTGTGCACAACCCCAAGAATAACGCCAATGGGGCCACTCCCCCTGCAGGACACACTCCTTTTCGGGAGAGCACGTAAGGCAGCCCTCCCCTCACGTCAGCACTCTGCTCTGTCCCTGTTCTGCCGGGAACACTATTGGACGAATTTCAATTTGCCTCCATGGGGTATATTCATTTAAAGTCGGATCCATTCCGACATGTATTTGTCGGAATGGATCCGACAAGCCCTATTCAATCCCATCTTAATTCGACTTTTTCAAGTCGAATTGAGATGGGACACAGAGGAGGAGAAGGGGGGCGAGCCACGGGGAGCCCAGCAGGGGGACAGCAGGCAAGCATACAGGGAAGATCAGCGCTACAGTAGCGCTGCAGCAGGATGTCACTCAGCCGCCCGACCTCACGGCAGCTTCCACCTGGCTCCAGCAGCGCGCTAGAGCCGGGTGGAAGCTGCCGTGAGGTCAGGCGGATGAGTGACATCCAGCTGCAGCGCTACTGTAGCGCTGATCTCCCCTGTATGCCCGCCGGCTGTCCCCCCCGACTCCCTGCGGCTCCCCCCCTCTCCTCCTTTGGGTCCGCATCTCAGTCCGTCATCTTTTTGATGTCAGACTGAGATGGTCGAAAAGGGGGCCAAAAGCACGTGGATCGGCAGCTATTCCGCCGATCCACGTGCTTTTCGACAAGTCATCAATTTAGGGATATATTGAATAGGTCGAATCAGGACTGGACCTTAAAAAGTCGAAAACTGCCGTCTATTCGACAGACGGCAGTTTTCGACTTCAATTGAATATACCCCCATGTCTACTTAACAAACTTTTCTCTCTCTTTGCAATCATAAATGACTGCTACAAACTTAGGGCCTAATTCAGAATTGATCGCAGCATAGCAGTTGGGCAAAACCATGTGCACTGCAGGGGGGGGGGGGGAGATATAACATGTGCAGAGAGAGTTAAATTTGGATGAGGTGTGTTCAAACTGAAATCTAAATTACAGTGTAAAAATACAGCAGCCAGTATTTACCCTGCACAGAAACCAAATAACCCACCCAAATCTAAACCTCTGCACATGTTATATCTGTGTCCCCCTGCAGTGCACATGGTTTTGCCCAACTGCTAACAAATTTGCTGCTGCGATCAACTCTGAATTACCCCCTTAGGCTGGTTAGGGTACGCAGTCCTGAGTTACTTGCAGGTTATCCTGCTCAGTATTCTAGGTTTCACATTTTTTTTAAAGTTGTATGAACACGTACCTCTGCTGTATTTCTGTGGAGGCAATACTCGTCTTGGAGTCTATTACATTAATGAGTGGGCCTTTAGAAAGGCAGCTGTCACTAGTGAGTACTGTGATGGTAAGAGTAGGATTTTTACCAAAAGGATTCCACAATTCAAACTATATTTATCATAGCCGCAAATTCCCTACTGTGAAGTGATTTTCTGCACATATCGCTGGATATTTGTGCCCCCAAAAAATCAGAGCAACTCACACAATTCAATTAAAACAGTCAAGTTCTGGGCATCGCAACAATGCTGCTCATTACTTTTGCATTGTATGGCCTATAGAAATGCATGCAGGTGTATGTAATCATCCCCAACCCCAAAAGAGTGTCAAATACCAGTAAGATAGCAGGGTAGTGTATTAAGATGTGGCCATGAGAAAGATATGAGACCGATATAAGATGAATTTTACAACTTTAAGTTGCTTTTATTAATAAAGGAAAAATGACAGCCAGGATCTTTTAGCAAACAAAAGTGTTTAGATTTTAGGGTACATTTAAAATAAGAATTTACTTACCGATAATTCTATTTCTCATAGTCCGTAGTGGATGCTGGGGACTCCGAAAGGACCATGGGGAATAGCGGCTCCGCAGGAGACTGGGCACAAAGTAAAAGCTTTAGGACTAGCTGGTGTGCACTGGCTCCTCCCCCTGTGACCCTCCTCCAAGCCTCAGTTAGGATACTGTGCCCGGACGAGCGTACACAATAAGGAAGGATTTTGAATCCCGGGTAAGACTCATTACCAGCCACACCAATCACACCGTACAACTTGTGATCTGAACCCAGTTAACAGTATGATAACAGAAGGAGCCTCTGAAAAGATGGCTCACAACAATAACCCGATTTTTGTAACAATAACTATGTACAAGTAATGCAGACAATCCGCACTTGGGATGGGCGCCCAGCATCCACTACGGACTATGAGAAATAGAATTATCGGTAAGTAAATTCTTATTTTCTCTGACGTCCTAGTGGATGCTGGGGACTCCGAAAGGACCATGGGGATTATACCAAAGCTCCCAAACGGGCGGGAGAGTGCGGATGACTCTGCAGCACCGAATGAGAGAACTCCAGGTCCTCCTCAGCCAGGGTATCAAATTTGTAGAATTTAGCAAACGTGTTTGCCCCTGACCAAGTAGCTGCTCGGCAAAGTTGTAAAGCCGAGACCCCTCGGGCAGCCGCCCAAGATGAGCCCACTTTCCGTGTGGAATGGGCTTTTATAGATTTTGTCTGTGGCAGGCCTGCCACAGAATGTGCAAGCTGAATTGTACTACAAATCCAACGAGCAATCGTCTGCTTAGAAGCAGGAGCACCCAGCTTGTTGGGTGCATACAGGATAAACAGCGAGTCAGATTTTCTGACTCCAGCCGTCCTGGAAACATATATTTTCAGGGCCCTGACTACGTCCAGCAACTTGGAATCCTCCAAGTCCCTAGTAGCCGCAGGCACCACGATAGGTTGGTTTAAGTGAAATGCTGAAACCACCTTAGGGAGAAATTGAGGACGAGTCCTCAATTCTGCCCTGTCCGTATGAAAAATTAGGTAAGGGCTTTTATAGGATAAAGCCGCCAATTCTGATACACGCCTGGCTGAAGCCAGGGCTAACAGCATTACCACTTTCCAAGTGAGATACTTCAAGTCCACAATGGTGAGTGGTTCAAACCAATGTGATTTTAGGAATCCCAACACTACATTGAGATCCCAAGGTGCCACTGGAGGCACAAAAGGAGGCTGTATATGCAGTATTCCCTTGACAAACGTCTGAACTTCAGGTACAGAAGCTAGTTCTTTTTGGAAGAATATCGACAGGGCCGAAATTTGAACCTTAATGGACCCTAATTTGAGGCCCACAGACAGTCCTGTTTGCAGGAAATGCAGGAATCGACCCAGTTGAAATTCCTCCGTAGGGGCCTTCCTGGCCTCGCACCACGCAACATATTTACGCCAAATACGGTGATAATGTTGTACGGTTACATCCTTCCTGGCTTTGATCAGGGTAGGGATGACTTCATCCGGAATGCCTTTTTCCTTCAGGATCCGGCGTTCAACCGCCATGCCGTCAAACGCAGCCGCGGTAAGTCTTGGAACAGACATGGTCCTTGCTGGAGCAGGTCCTGTCTTAGAGGTAGAGGCCACGGGTCTTCCGTGAGCATCTCTTGAATTTCCGGGTACCAAGTCCTTCTTGGCCAATCCGGAGCCACGAGTATAGTCTTTACTCCTCTCCTTCTTATGATTCTCAGTACTTTTGGTATGAGAGGAAGAGGAGGGAACACATACACTGACCGGTACACCCACGGTGTTACCAGAGCGTCCACAGCTATTGCCTGAGGGTCCCTTGACCTGGAACAATATCTGTCCAGTTTTTTGTTGAGGCGAGACGCCATCATGTCCACCTTTGGTTTTTCCCAACGGTTTACAATCATGTGGAAGACTTCCGGGTGAAGTCCCCACTCCCCCGGGTGAAAATCGTGTCTGCTGAGGAAGTCTGCTTCCCAGTTGTCCACTCCCGGAATGAACACTGCTGACAGTGCTATCACATGATTTTCCGCCCAGCGAAGAATCCTTGCCACTTCCGTCATTGCCCTCCTGCTTCTTGTGCCGCCCTGTCTGTTTACGTGGGCAACTGCCGTGATGTTGTCCGACTGGATCAATACTGGCTGACCCTGAAGCAGAGGCCTTGCCTGACTTAGGGCATTGTAAATGGCCCTTAGTTCCAGGATATTTATGTGAAGTGACGTTTCCATGCTTGACCACAAGCCCTGGAAATTTTTTCCCTGTGTGACTGCTCCCCAGCCTCTCAGGCTGGCATCCGTGGTCACCAGGACCCAATCCTGAATGCCGAATCTGCGGCCCTCTAGGAGATGAGCACTCTGTAACCACCACAGGAGAGACACCCTTGTCCTTGGAGACAGGGTTATCCGCTGATGCATTTGAAGATGCGATCCGGACCATTTGTCTAGCAGATCCAACTGAAAAGTTCTTGCGTGGAATCTGCCGAATGGAATCGCTTCGTAAGAAGCCACCATCTTTCCCAGGACCCTTGTGCACTGATGCACTGACACCTGGCCTGGTCTTAGGAGTTTCCTGACTAGGTCGGATAACTCCCTGGCTTTCTCTTCCGGGAGAAACACCTTTTTCTGGACTGTGTCCAGAATCATCCCTAGGAACAGCAGACGTGTCGTCGGAATCAGCTGCGATTTTGGAATATTTAGAATCCATCCGTGCTGTCGTAGTACTATTTGCGATAGTGCTACTCAGACCTCTAACTGTTCTCTGGACCGTGCCCTTATCAGGAGATCATCCAAGTAAGGGATAATTAAGACGCCTTTTCTTCGAAGAAGAATCATCATTTCGGCCATTACCTTGGTAAAGACCCGGGGTGCCGTGGACAATCCAAACGGCAGCGTCTGAAACTGATAGTGACAGTTCTGTACCACAAACCTGAGGTACCCTTGGTGAGAAGGGCAAATTGGGACATGGAGGTAAGCATCCTTGATGTCCAGAGACACCATGTAGTCCCCTTCTTCCAGGTTCGCTATCACTGCTCTGAGTGACTCCATCTTGAACTTGAACCTTTTTATGTAAGTGTTCAAGGTTTTCAGATTTAAAATGGGTCTCACCGAGCCGTCCGGCTTCGGTACCACAAACAGCGTGGAGTAATACCCCTTTCCCTGTTGTAGGAGGGGTACCTTGATTATCACTTGCTGGGAATACAGCTTGTGAATGGCTTCCAATACCGCCTCACTGTCGGGGGTAGACGTTGGTAAAGCAGACTTCAAGAACCGGCGAGGGGGAGACGTCTCGAATTCCAATTTGTACCCCTGAGATACTACCTGCAGGATCCAGGGGTCCACTTGCGAGTGAGCCCACTGCGCGCTGAAATTCTTGAGACGGGCCCCCACCGTGCCTGAGTCCGCTTGTAAGGCCCCAGCGTCATGCTGAGGACTTGGCAGAAGCGGGGGAGGGCTTCTGGTCGTGGGAAGAAGCTGTCTGTTGTAGTCTTTTCCCCTTCCTCTACCCCGGGGCAGATATGAGTGGCCTTTTGCCCGCTTGCCCTTATGGGGACGAAAGGACTGAGCCTGAAAAGGCGGTATCTTTTTCTGCTGCGAGGTGACTTGGGGTAAAAAGGTGGATTTCCCAGCCGTTGCCGTGGCCACCAGGTCCGATAGACCGCCCCCAAATAACTCCTCCCCTTTATACAGCAATACTTCCATATGCCGTTTGGAATCCGCATCCCCTGACCACTGTCGCGTCCATAATCCTCTTCTGGCAGAAATGGACATCGCACTTACTCTTGATGCCAGAGTGCAAATGTCTCTCTGTGCATCTCGCATATATAGGAATGCATCCTTTAAATGCTCTATAGTCAATAATATATTGTCCCTGTCCAGGGTATCAATATTTTCAGTCAGGGAATCCGACCAAGCCACCCCAGCACTGCACATCCAGGCTGAGGCGATTGCTGGTCGCAGTATAACACCCGTATGTGTGTATATACTTTTAAGGATATTTTCCAGCCTCCTATCTGCTGGCTCCTTAAGGGCGGCCGTTTCTGGAGACGGTAACGCCACTTGTTTTGATAAGCGTGTGAGCGCCTTATCCACCCTAGGGGGTGTTTCCCAACGAGCCCTAACCTCTGGTGGGAAGGGATATAGTGCCAATAATTTTTTAGAAATTAGCAGTTTTCTGTCGGGGGTAACCCACGCTTCATCACACACTTCATTCAATTCATCTGATTCAGGAAAAACTACGGGTAGTTTTTTCACACCCCACATAATACCCCTTTTTGTGGTACTTGCAGTATCAGAGATGTGCAAAACCTCCTTCATTGCCGTGATCATGTAACGTGTGGCCCTACTGGAAAATACGTTTGTTTCTTCACCGTCGACACTGGAGTCAGTGTCTGTGTCTGGGTCCGTGTCGACCCACTGAGGTAACGGGCGTTTAATAGCCCCTGACGGTGTTTGAGACGCCTGGACAGGCACTAACTGAGCTGCCGGCTGTCTCATGTCGTCAACAGTTTTCTGTAACGTGCCGACACTGTCACGTAATTCCTTAATTACGGCCATCCATTCAGGTGTCGACTCCCTAGGGGGTGACATCACCATTATAGGCAATTGCTCCGCCTCCACATCATTTTCCTCCTCATACATGTCGACACACACGTACCGACACCCAGCACACACACAGGGAATGCTCTGATAGAGGACAGGACCCACTTAGCCCTTTGGGGAGACAGAGGGAGAGTTTGCCAGCACACACCAGAGCGCTATATATGTATAGGGACAACCTTACAATAAGTGTCTATCCCTTATAGCTGCTTATATCTGTTATTTTGCCAAATAAGTGCCCCCCTCTCTTTTTTACCCTGTTTCTGTAGTTGCAGGATGCAGGGGAGATTCTGGGAGCCTTCCTACCAGCGGAGCTGTGTGGGAAAAATGGCGCTGTGTGCTGAGGAGATAGGCCCCGCCCCCTTCACGGCGGGCTCTTCTCCCGCTTTTTTCTGGAAAACTGGCAGGGGTTAAATACATCCATATAGCCCAGGAGCTATATGTGATGTATTTTTCGCCAACTAAGGTAAATTCATTGCTTCCCAGGACGCCGCCCCCCAGCGTCCTGCACCCTCAGTGACCGGAGTGTGAAGTGTGCTGAGAGCAATGGCGCACAGCTGCAGTGCTGTGCGCTACCTTATGAAGACAGGAAAGTCTTCTGCCGCCGATTTATGGACCTCTTCTTGCTTCAGCATCTGTAAGGGGGCCGGCGGCGCGGCTCCGGGACCCATCCATGGCTGGGCCTGTGATCGTCCCTCTGGAGCTAATGTCCAGTAGCCTAAGAAACCCAATCCACTCTGCACGCAGGTGAGTTCGTTTCTCTCCCCTAAGTCCCTCGATGCAGTGAGCCTGTTGCCAGCACGTCTCACTGAAAATAAAAAACCTATTTAAACTTTTACTCTAAGCAGCTCAGGAGAGCCACCTAGATTGCACCCTTCTCGTTCGGGCACAAAATCTAACAGAGGCTTGGAGGAGGGTCATAGGGGGAGGAGCCAGTGCACACCAGCTAGTCCTAAAGCTTTTACTTTGTGCCCAGTCTCCTGCGGAGCCGCTATTCCCCATGGTCCTTTCGGAGTCCCCAGCATCCACTAGGACGTTAGAGAAATTACTCTATTGTGATTTATAAGCAAATTAGAAAATATTGGGGGAAAAACACTTGCAATATCCATCTACAAGAAAAAAAAAAAAAAATCTTTCCCATCAATATACTGTACATGCCCCTTATAATTAAACCAATTTCTCAGCATTTTAGAGAAAAGGACATGAAAAATGATCTGTCTTTACTAGCCATGTTTTCAGATGTAAATACCTCTAAATACATGATTATTTATAGGGAAGAGGTTTGTCAGATGTACTGCACTATGTTCTGACATTTTTACATTAAAATTAGGACTCTTTTAAAGATACCACATACTGCAGGTTAATGCCGCAATCTCCTATTGAAACTAGGGTTAACCCAAAGTGGATTTCTGACTGAAAATCAATATGACATGGCAGCGGGTATTATCGAATAGTAAAAAATTGTGTAACCTAGTTCGTGGCTAATTGAATACGATACAGATAGTATGTTATACTCTAGCAAAGCCTACAATTCACACTGCCCCATAAAAAAGATACAGTACTTAGTACAAGTGCTTGGAAAATGCTAGAAAAGTCAGTGCAAAGATTTGCCTTCATGTAAAGGCTCCCATACATCAGCAATCACAAAAAAAAAAAAAACTATTTACAGGTTCTGCGATTTTTTCCCAGATTTAAAGATTCCCCAATCCACAAATCTGCGCACATACATATTTTTCAGTGATTTGCAGATCATTTTCAGCAATTACATATCTACCATTCTTGAAAGGATCATCAGTTTAGTATAAATGGTCTGCAAAACTGCTGATTGTTACCATACACTTGCAATCTACAGTACAGTCCCAATTGAGCTGTGAAATCCAACATGTTGGACAACCTGATTTAACAATCTTAATACATTTTTGGTATGAATCTGTGATCTGTGAACCCCATACAGGGGCAAACGCAGGATTTTCAGGAGGGGTTTCCAGAGAGGGGTGTAACCAAGCACAGAAGTGGAAACTGAGTTTACCCAGTATATGTCGGGTCAGTTAAACTAGTGTAGATAGATAGACCTACATGATAGATAGATAGATAGATAGATAGATAGATAGATAGATAGATAGATAGATAGATAGATAGATAGATAGATAGCAAATGTATTTTATAATTGTCATAGAGCAATCTCCATTCTTAAAATGTATTAGAAAATGACCACTGTTTGTTAAATGACAATGCTAGGTGCCAGACCTTGTAGGGGTTAACTAAAAGCCAGACTAATATGTATATATACTACAGCAGGCCCGGCACTCCACGAGACGTATAAAGCTGGGTTTGGTGCCCTTACAGGTAAAACGTACAAGAGAACAAAAGTACGGCACTCACAACCACTTGGCAGCATAAATAATGACAGGAAGCATGTTTGCTATACAACGTTTCAAACTCTAATCGAGTTTTTCATCAGGTAAACATCATACACATATACACATATATATATATAAAGAAAAATGGAGGGCGCAGGTGTGAGTAAAAAATACAATTCCATTTAATCACAATACATGCTCACATACACCTTAGCTTCTAAAAGCAGGCTCCGTGATCTGTGTAATGGTTCGAGCGTCCGGACCGCTCTCTCCCGCACAAATTCAAACGGCTGGCCTCAGGTGCTGCGAACACCGCTCGTTGCTAGGCGATGACCGACCAGATGACGTCACAACGTCCAACGTTCTGTTAGCCACGCCCAGCGCGTTTCGTCGATGGACTTCGTCAGGGGGGTATGATATTTTGTTCGATTTGTTTTCATTACGTTATGCTTATGGTCCGACTGCCACCTTCATAAAAGGGTATACTATGCCATGAAACGTTGGTGGGCACAGTCGTGGACTTACCTGTATCTTTATGGTTTAATACAATTTACTTGCTTGAAAATCCTTGGCTATCTGGCCATAGCTCTGCTATCATCACAGACTATGGGAAACAAAGCTGCGGGAGGCTGCGCTATGCCGCGATGAGTACGCATCACAGCAACGCCATGATATATGCATCTTCCCACGTGTGTGTGTGTGTGTGTGTGTGTGTGTGTATACACACACACACACACACAGTATGTATATATATATATATATATATATACACACACCCATATATATATATACACACACACACACACACACACATATATATATATATAAAATTGTTTTGCAAGTGCCCCCAGGAAGAGGCTTTGACACTCAGATAGGATGCAGCAGCAAGTGGAGGGACTAAGGCAAATTGGAGATTGCAGCAGCTGCCAAAACACACAACATACTTGACAAGTGCACAACCCGCGATCCGTGGGTCATTGGAAGGGGTGCGGCAACATTGCCTTTAGCTAAAAAACAAAACGATTTGGTCTGTCGGGATGGTGGGGGGGGGGGGATTTGGTTCTGGGTACTCAGAACCCCTCCCCACTGCATTGCAGATTTATTTGCACAATCATCTGAAAAACATCAAACTGCCCCTGCCCCAATTGATTGATGATGTATGGCGGCCTTAAGTCTGGCCCCTGTACTCGCCCATGAAGTAGGTTTGTAAACAAATGCTCTATACCAGAGGTTCTCAAATAAGGCCCTCAAGGCACCCCAACGGTCTTAGGTTTAGGTATATAGATGGCTTAGCACAGATGGGTAATCAAATTGACTGAGGTGCTAATCAAGTCACCTGTGACGAAGCACGGATAAACTTAAAACCTGGACTGCTGGGGTGCCTTGAGGACCGTGTTTGAGAACCTCCACATAGAATACATGATTAGAACCACTACACTAGGTGATATTGCATTTGTGACATTTTGCATAATACTGAATAAAAGAGATTTTCATAAAAGAAAGGCATTAATTACTTTACATTAAAAAGATTTAAAAAAAAAACATTATTTATTGTATGCATTCATTAAAGTTTGCTTTGAAAAAGGGTTCTCATTTAACCATTATTTGTTGTAGCCATTCCCTAACCTAACCATTATGTAAGCGCACTGAATTCTGGTATCTATTCTTTAAATACGTATTTCTACAACTTTGTCAGACAAGTTCTGGAAGAGAATGTACTAAAAAAGAAAATGTTCTGGAACCACAATAATGGCAAACAATGAAATGTGACAACATTTCATAAATGATAAAGTAGAGGTGATGATGTTAATTACATACATTTCTAAGTAGCTCTAGGATTAACAGTGGGAAGTAAACTGGTGTGTGAACGAAGCATGAAATGTAATCCATAGCAGCTGTCTAATTTAGCAGCAAGGGGAAAAATTACTCATTCTTCATAGACACACAATTATTTCTTCTCATATGAACTGACCTAGAACCTGTCTTCTGACATAAGTCAAAGGGATAAAATAGTTTTATTTTTACCGATTTTGCAGCTTAAAAACAGAGTTTAAGAAAATAAGATTTTAAACCTACCGGTAAATCTTTTTCTCCTAGTCCGTAGAGGATGCTGGGGACTCCGTAAGGACCATGGGGTATAGACGGGCTCCGCAGGAGACATGGGCACTATAAAGAATTTTAGAATGGGTGTGCACTGGCTCCTCCCTCTATGCCCCTCCTCCATACCTCAGTTAGAGAAACTGTGCCCAGAGGAGATGGACAACACGAGGAAAGGATTTTGTTAATCTAAGGGCAAGATTCATACCAGCCGACACCATCCACACCGTATAACCTGGAATACACGCAACCAGTAAACAGTATGAACAAAACAGTATCAGCTCAAAACTGATCTCAACTGTAACATAACCCTTATGTAAGCAACAACTATATACAAGCCTTGCAGATTTTGTCCGCACTGGGACGGGCGCCCAGCATCCTCTACCGACTAGGAGAAAAAGATTTACCGGTAGGTTTAAAATCTTATTTTCTCTTACGTCCTAGAGGATGCTGGGGACTCCGTAAGGACCATGGGGTTTATACCAAAGCTCCAGACCGGGCGGGAGAGTGCAGACGACTCTGCAGCACCGACTGAGCAAACGCAAGGTCCTCATCAGCCAGGGTATCAAACTTATAGCACTTTGCAAAAGTGTTTGAACCCGACCAGGTAGCTACTCGGCAAAGCTGTAAAGCCGAGACGCCTCGGGCAGCCGCCCAAGAAGAGCCCACCTTCCTAGTTCCTAGTAGAATGGGCCTTTACCGAATTTGGTAAATACAATCCTGCCGTACAATGAGCCTGCTGAATTGTGTTACAGATCCAGCGAGCAATAGTCTCCTTCGAAGCAGTAGCGCCAACTTTGTTGGCTGCATACAGGACAAACAGTGCTTCTGTTTTCCTAAGCCGAGCAGTCCTGGCTACATAGATTTTTAAGACCTGATAATGTCGATTTATATACAGGAATGAAAAGCTATACCTTCTATACACTCTAAACCCACTTTAAACCTTTAGCCGCTGCGGCCGTTATACTTGGTACACACGCTACGTACTTTTTACGCTATTAGCGTACAGAGTCCCGTACGATGTACGGACTCTGTGTACAAACGGCGCGCTGACGGTACAATGCACCCGCAGCGCGTACACACCCAATGAATACGCTTTAAACCTTATACTGCAATGCAATGCGTTACTAATACACTTTTAAACCATAGCGGGGAAAGGAAGACACAACACCGATTTGTAGTTAAATCACTGGGTTCCGACACCACAGCGTAATATTGCTGAAAGGGGGTTACAATATATACAATACAATATAAGACAATATAACAGAATAATGGCTACAGTCAATGGTACATACGTGAGTATATTCGCGTGCGCTTCCCGGTCCGGTCCTCCGTAATCTAATAGATAACGTTGTGAGTCTTGTGTCAGACCAGGCTGCAGCAGGCTTTATTTATACAATTCTTCCAAAAGCAATACAATGGATACTGTAATCCCTTTGTCCATTGGACACAGGAATGCACCTTTACAGTACAGGAGAGGTCATAGGTCGATTTGAATTGGTGGGCGATGTCTGTTCTAACTGCTCTTGTGGGTGGTCTCCTCTGGATTCCCGCCGCATACATAATGTACAGTAAATACAGTTTATATCTATATTCTGCTTCTGCACATAACTATCCGCAGGAACATGCGATCTTCCTCAAACCAACACCGGAATGTTACCCTTAAAATACCGTACAGCTGGATACCAAACACCACCTTATGACCTTGTTCTGTCCCCTCCTATTCTGTAAAGGTGTATCCCCTTGTTCTGAAACCATTTAAACTGTTGTTATTTTCTGGTGTGGTGCAGGGAGACTCTGTGTACATTGTGCACTATTTGGATTAAATATGTAACGTGTTTTGATGGCTCTCCATGCGTACACAAACTCTACCGTAAATACCCATACCACGCTCTAATGCGCATGACCGCGGGAGCAAACTTACGCAAATTGCGGATATGTGCACGCACGGCAGCGCAAGTACGCGCACGGAGGCCATGTGTGTGTAGTTTGTACTTGATGTGTGTACTGCAATATTTTTCAAATTTGACAATCCACCCTTTGGCAGTCACCAATAACTGCCACTATCTAATCACTAAACAGAAAAATATCTACACACTATCTACAGAAGTTTGGATGGTCGGGGGAGAGTGGTAGGTAGGAAATGTATGACCTAGTGGGATAGTAAAAAGCATGTATGTATGAATCCATGTCTGAGGGTCACTTCCCAATTTCCCGTTTTTTTGGTAATTGGAAATATTGAAACATAATAAGGATCTATCTACATGATACTGGTGGAGCTTCAAACTAGGGGGCCTAGAAATATTGAATTTCTTGTCCACCGGTCTCCCACCCCTTAAATCGAGTACCTCATCTATTGCTAAAGGGTATGGTACTAATCCTGACTTGCTCTGACCTTGAGGTACTTGTGAGCACACCCAGCATTCTGTCTGGTTTAAGACCTTACCCACTAGTGAGTGGTAATCACTCAATGGATGACGGTCCATGTCGATATTAAGGCTGGACTGACATCTCTGGATGCACCCATCCTCGACTATGTTCTCACAATTCCTACAAATGCAATTTTCCTCAGACAATAACCCTTCACAGTGCCTCCGAGCTCCCTGACTACCAGAGTGCTTTCTGATACCCGCCTTTGCTCGAGTGATGTGTTGCTCCTGAGATTCTACAAATCCATCCTTGCCATCAGAACCCATTCCAGATCCTTGCTCGACCTCTCTGGGACCCTCACCGTAACAGACTGTCCTGGTCAACAACAGGATTAACAGAAAAACCCGAAACGCAGTCTCTTGGGGTAGATCCATCTTGTTAAGGGGAGAGAAGGGGGACAAGAAGGGGGGGAGAAAGAGAAGAAGAGAAGGAGGGTAGTGGGAGATGGAAAAAGAAAAAAACTGGTGCGACAACCGCCTCTGGTCTTGTTGTTCTCCGCGCTCAGGTGCCGTCTCAACAGTCCTGCCTCTCAACCTTCCCAGAACAGACACTCCAGTAATACGATGTTCTCTACACTCTGCTCTTTATCACGGGTTCTCTCCGGGTCAGCGACCTTCTTACAGTGTGACGAGTGGACCCATGTCTCTCTTTCATAAACAGAAAAGTTTAAAGTAGGCGCAAACACCATAAATGAATCCTTACATAAGTGTCCTTATGAAAAGAATGGAGTGAAATCTTGATTCCGTATATTCAGTGTCCTCAAGTCCCTTGTCCACACAGACTCTATGGTGTATATTACTTCTTTCTCTCGATAAAGAAGAAGGTCATAGTGCAGATCAATTTAACAGGGACAAAGGATTTATTTAACACAGAACACTCACAATATTCACAAATAAACAAGCATGTAACCACTCAAAGTGGATGGAAAGGGGTGCTGGCATCGGACATCTTCTAATTACCCTCCCAGAATGGCACTAGGGATAGCACCGGAGGTCCCGGACACCACAACAGTACAAGGGAAGTCGAAGCACCGAGGTCAGTCCACCCACGATCCAGAAAGAGGCTGTCACCACCTGCTTAACGCGTTTCTGACACTTTTGGTCCTTCCTCAGAAGCATGGTGGTGGGTGACACTAGCAGACATATTTATACCTATCACATAATGATATAATTAGACCCATATGCAGGCCATCCTCCCGCCGAAACCGCCGATCACCGCCCGTGACCGGAAGTCACGTGACCGGAACCGGAAGTAGATTGCGTTCCAGCGTCACTTTCCGGAAGTTCATTATGCGTTCCACGTACGGGTTCCCGCAAGACGGAGATCCACAGAAATAGTTCAACATTGAAAAATGTTCATAATGGAGGCATAAAAACTTTGCAGTCCAACAACATTATGGGAATCGCAAGTCCATTTAATATCCATCATAAAAGAAAAAGAAAAAATAAGAATCACATATATACAAGACAAAATATATATATTAAAAAACATTACATTTATATATTCCATATATATAAATAAATAAAATTACATATATATTTAAAAGAGGATTAAATTCATATATTAGGGGAGATAGCAGCACTGAAATTGTATATACTCAAAACGAATGGTAAAAAATAGGAGTGATAAAATGATAATAGAATTAAAGCTAGAGAGGATCTAGAGGAACCACTTTAGCTCGAAGTCCACGTTAAGTCCTCCCGGGGACAGAGTTTTCAGTATATAGATCCACCTCATTTCCGCCTTTGCGAGTCTAATCTCTACATCTTTATCTCTCCATGATGGGACAGTCCCCTGTATGCCCCAAAAAGCTTTAATGGCGGCTGGGTTAGAATTGTGAACCTTTTTGAAATGTGCAGAAACAGTATGGCTGTCCAAACCCTTTCTAATGTTATAAGTGTGTTCTGCCAACCTCACTTTTAAGTTTCTACTGGTCTTCCCTACGTAGACAAGACCACTTTTAAACTCCAAACCATAAATCATGTTTTTGGTGTTACAAGTCAGAAATTCTTTAATGGTATAAGACTTATCCTTAACACAAAATTTCTTCAATTTACTAGGACCTTTGACTAGTTTACACATAGTACAAAGACCACACCTATGGAATCCGATCGTTCTAATGCTGGTCCTTTTTACTTCATCAATCGAACTTTTAACCAATTTATCTTTAAGAGACGGGGCACGTCTATATATAAAAACGGGGTTAGCTGGTAATTTAGCAACAATCACAGGGTCTTGTTTTAGAATTTTCCAATTTCTTTTAAAAACAGCCTCTATTTCTTTATGATTTGAGTTGAATTAGGTCATTGCTCTTATCTTTAGTTTTTTTAAACAAGAGGCTCTGTCTTTCTACATCTAACGCCTTTCGTTTTGCCTTTTCTATTTGGGCTCTTTCGGCAACCTTTAATGCTGTCGTGCTGGTTAGCAAGACTTGGTACGGTCCTTCCCACCTGTCAATGAGGCAACCTGAGCGTAGAAAATTTCGAATCATTACATAATCCCCAGGTTCAATGTCATGACAATTACTGTTCAGTAGGTCAGGAATCACCAGCTTTAGATTTCTATTTTGATTTCTCAGCTGCTGGCTCATCCCAACCAAATATTTCACAGTCACTTCATTATTGCATTTCAAATCATCCTGGGGGTCTATCATTACATGAGGTTGTCGACCAAAAAGAATCTCAAAGGGTGATAGGTTAAGGGGAGACCTGGGAGTGGTTCTGATGCTGTACAATGCTAGTGGCAAAGCTTCTGGCCACAACAATCCAGTCTCAGCCATCACTTTGCTCAGCTTGTTCTTAATAGTGCTGTTCATTCTTTCTACCTTCGCACTCGCCTGTGGTCGGTACGGAGTATGCAGCTTGCTATTAATTCCCATTAGTTTGCACATAACCTGAAAGATTTCACCTGTAAAATGGGTACCCCTATCGCTTTCAATTATTCTAGGGAAACCATATCTACACACAAATTCCTGCACAATTTTCTTTGCAGTGAACGTAGCAGTATTTGTGGCAGCAGGGAACGCTTCTACCCAATTGGAAAATACATCAATACAGACTAACACATATTTTAAATTCCTACAGGGTGGTAACTGTATGAAATCAATTTGTATTACCTGAAAAGGTCCGTCTGTCGGAGGGATATGGGATGGCTCTGTTGGTATTGACTTTCCAATATTCTTCCTCAAGCAAGTAAGGCATGTCATTGCTCTCTTACCTGCATGAGAAGAGAATCCTGGCGCACACCAGTAGGCTCTCACTAGCTTGCACATATCCTCTTTGCCTAGGTGAGTGAGACCGTGTGCCGCCTCAGCTAGACCTGGAAGATATGCTCTGGGGGCCACTGGCTTACAGTGTCCACCTGTCCAGAGTCCTGAGGACTCCTGGCCATACCCCTTTGACCTCCAGACCGCCTTTTCCTGTGAAGAACACAAATTTTGCATTTCAATTAATTTTTGTGTGTTGATTGTGTTGAATGTCATCAGTGATGTGATGTTCGTTTGTATTGGGGTGCTGGCTGCTGATTTAGCAGCTTCGTCTGCCCGGCTGTTACCAAGTGAAATTGGGTCTTGGTTGTAAGTGTGTGCTTTGCACTTGATAACAGCCACTCTGTCTGGTTCTTGTATCGCTGTTAGAAGCCTTTTTATGTGGGACGCATGCGCTACAGGTGTGCCAGCTGCCGTCATGAAATTTCTGAGGCGCCATAGGGCCCCAAAATCATGCACCACTCCAAAGGCATACCTAGAATCTGTGTATATATTAGCTGACTTACCCTTGGCCAATTCACACGCTCTGGTTAGGGCGACCAGCTCAGCAACTTGTGCTGAGTGCGGTGGGCCCAGGGGTTCAGCTTCTATGATACCTCTGTCGTCTACAACTGCGTATCCAGTACACAAGTCTCCCGATTCTGTCTGTCTGTGGCAACTACCGTCAGTGTAAAAGGTAAAGTCTACGCCTTCCAGTGGGTTGTCACTGATGTCAGGTCTCGCAGTGAAAGTCTGATTCAGGTATTCCATACAATCATGCGTATCAGTCTCTGCACTAAATCCTCCTTCACCATCCTTCTCATCCTCCACCCTTTGTGCCTGTCCAGGCACACTTGGCAAGTAAGTTGCAGGATTTAGTGCGCTGCATCTCTTAATTGTGATGTTTACAGGGGCCATCAGTGATAATTCCCATTTTGTAAACCGTGCCGATGAGACATGTCTGGTTTGGGCGGAGTTTAGTAAGGCTGATACTGCATGAAGTGTATGGATGGTCAGGTTGTGTCCTAACACTACGTCTTCGCTTTTACTTACTAGCAAAGCTATCGCTGCAACACTTCGCAAGCATGTGGGGAGAGACCGCGCTACGGTGTCCAACTGTGCACTGTAGTAAGCTACCGGCCTGCTGGCATCACCATGTCTCTGGGTTAATACACCTGCCGCGCACCCTGCACTTTCTGTACCGTATAATTCAAAGGGCTTCCCATAATCTGGCATACCTAATGCAGGTGCCTGTGACAGGCACTGTTTGAGTCTCTCAAATGCCAGTTCGGACTCATCTGTGTGCGAGATCCGATCTGGTTTGTTCGAAGAGACCATTTCTTGCAAAGGTAAAGCCAGCATGGAGAAAACACCTTAGGCAAAAATTGAGGACGAGTCCTCAACTCTGCTCTATCCGCATGGAAAATCAAATAGGGGCTCTTGTGAGACAAGGCCGCCAATTCGGACACCCGCCTTGCAGATGCCAAGGACAACAACATGACCACCTTCCAAGTGAGAAATTTTAATTTAACCATTTGAAGAGGTTCAAACCAGTGAAACTTCAGGAAACGTAACACCACGTTAAGGTCCCATGGTGCCACTGGGGGCACAAAAGGAGGCTGGATGTGCAGCACTCCCTTTACAAAAGTCTGGACTTCCGGGAGAGAAGCCAATTCCTTCTGAAAGAAAATAGACAGGGCCGAAATCTGTACCTTAATGGAGCCTAATCTTAGGCCCATATACACTCCTGTCTGTAGAAAGTGGAGAAAACGCTCCAGATGGAAATCTTCCGTAGGAGCCTTCATGGCTTCACACCAAGATACATACTTCCTTCAGATACGGTGATAATGTTTCGCCGTCACCTCCTTCCTAGCTCTTATCAGAGTAGGGATGACCTCCTCCGGAATACCTTTTCCAGCTAGGATTCGGCGTTAAACCGCATTGCCGTCAAACGTAACCGCGGTAAGTCTTGGAACACGCAGGGCCCCAGTTGCAACAGGTCCTCCCTGAGAGGAAGAGGCCATGGATCTTCTGTGAGCATCTCCTGAAGATCTGAATACCAGGCCCTTCGAGGACAAGCTGGGACAATGAGTATTGTCTGTACTCTTTGTCGTCTTATGATACTCAATATTTTTGAGATGAGAGGAAGAGGAGGGAACACATAGACCGACTGAAACACCCATGGTGTCACCAGGGCGTCCACCGCTACTGCCTGCGGGTTCCTTGACCTTGCACAATACCTCCGAAGCTTCTTGTTGAGGCGTGATGCCATCATGTCTATTTGAGGAAGTCCCCAAAAACTTGTTATCTCTGCAAAGACTTCTTGATGAAGTCCCCACTCTCCTGGATGGAGATCGTGTCTGCTGAGGAAGTCTGCTTCCCAGTTGTCCACTCCCGGAATGAAGACTGCTGACAGAGCGCTTACGTGATTTTCTGCCCAGCACAGAATTCTGGTGGCTTCCGCCATTGCCACTCTGTTTCTTGTCCCGCCTTGACGGTTTACATGAGCCACAGCTGTGACGTTGTCTGAATGAATCGGAACCGGTAGCCCGCGAAGAAGATTCTCCTTAATTCCAGTACACTGATGTGTAGACAAGCCTCCTGGCTTGACCACAGTCCCTGAAAATTCCTTCCTTGTGTGACTGCTCCCCACCCTCGGAGGCTCGCGTCCGTGGTTACCAGTCTTGAATGCCGAATCTGCGACCCTCTAGAAGGTGAGCACTCTGCAGCCACCACAGGAGAGACACCATGGCCCTGGGGGACAGGCTTATCTTCTGATGTATTTGTAGATGGGACCCCGACCACTTGTCCAGAAGGTCCCACTGAAATGTCCTCGCATGAAACCTGCCGAAGAGGATGGCCTCGTAGGCTGCCACCATTTTTCCCAGAACTCGAGTGCATTGATGAACCGACACTCTTTTTGGTTTTAGCAGGTCTTTGACCATGTTCTGGAGGTCCTGGGCTTTTTCCATTGGGAGAAAAACCCTCTTCTGTTCCGTGTCCAGAATCATGCCTAGGAATAATAGCCGCGTCGTTGGAATTAATTGCGACTTTGGCAGAATTAGAATACAACCGTGCTGTTGTAGCACTCTCAGGGAGAGTGACATGCTTTTCAGCAATTGATCTCTCGATCCCGCTTTTATCAGGAGATCGTCCAAGTATGGGATAATTGAAACTGCCTGCCTGCGCAGGAGCACCATCATCTCCGCCATCACCTTGGTGAAAATCCTCGGGGCCGTGGAAAGCCCAAACGGCAACGTCTGAAACTGGTAATGACAGTCCTGTACAGCGAATTTCAGGTGCACCTGATGAGGAGGATATATGGGGACATGAAGGTATGCATCCTTTATGTCCAGTGACACCATAAAATCCCCTCCTTCCAGAGTGGAGATCACAGCCCGGAGCAATTCCATCTTGAATTTGAACTTTTTCAAGTACAGGTTTAGGGATTTTAGATTTAAAATGGGTCTGACCGAGCCATCCGGCTTCGGGACCACAAACAGGATTGAATAGTACCCTTTCCCCTGTTGGACTAGGGGAACCGTGATAATCACTTGCTGTTGACACAGCTTTTGAATTGCAGCTAACACTACTGCCCTCTCTGGGGGAGAAGCTGGCAAGGCCGACTTGAAAAATCGGCGAGGGGGCACCTCTTCGAATTCCAGTTTGTAGCCTTGGGATACAATTTCCATCGCCCAAGGATCCACGTCTGACAGAACCCAGACCTGGCTGAAGAGTCGAAGACGTGCCCCCACTGGCGCGGACTCCCTCAGTGGAGCCCCAGCGTCATGCAGTGGATTTAGTAGAAGCCGGGGAGGACTTCTGCTCCTGGGAACTAGCCGGAGCAGGTGCTCTCTTCCCTCTAACCCTTACCTCTGGTGAGGAAAGATGAGCCCCGACCTCTTCTGGACTTATGCGACCGAAAGGACTGCATCTGATATTGTGGAGTTTTCTTTTGCTGTGGGGGAACAAAAGGCAAAAAGGTAGATTTACCCGCGGTAGCTGTGGCAACCAGGTCCGCGAGACCTTCCCCAAATAAAACTTCACCTTTGTATGGTAAAACCTCCATATGCTTCTTTGAGTCGGCATCATCCGTCCATTGGCGGGTCCACAGGGCTCGCCTAGCAGAAATCGCCATGGTGTTGGCTCTCGAACCTAGCAGCCCAATGTCTCTCTGAGCGTCCCTCATATATAAGACTGCATCTTTAATTTGACCTAAGGTCAATAAAATGGTATCCCTATCTAGGGTATCAAGGTCAGCTGACAAGGTATCTGTCCAAGCTGCAACTGCACTACACACCCATGCCGATGCTATTGCCGGTCTGAGTAAAGCACCCGTATGCGCACAAATAGATTTTAAAGTAGTTTCCTGTCTGCGATCAGCAGGATCCTTGAGGGCTGCCGTGTCTGGAGACGGTAGCGCCACCTTCTTGGACAGGCGCGTTAAAGCCTTGTCCACCCTGGGTGAGGATTCCCAACGTACCCTGTCCTGTGCAGGGAAAGGATACCCATAAGAGTCCTTTTGAGAATCTGCAGTTTTTTATCTGGAGTTTCCCAAGCTTTTTCAAATAACTCGTTAAGCTCATGAGATGGGGGAAAGGTTACCTCAGGTTTCTTTTCCTTATACATGTGCACCCTTGTGTCAGGGACCGAGGGGTCATCTGTGATATGCAAAACATCTTTTATTGCAATAATCAAATAATGAATACTTTTGGCCACCCTTGGGTGTAACCTCGAATCATCGTAGTCGACACTGGAGTCAGAATCCGTGTCGGTATCAGTGTCAGCTATTTGGGATAGGGGACGTTTTTGAGACCCAGAAGGGCCCTGTGATTGACTCTCTGCTTTTTCCCTGGACTCTGCTTTGTCCAGTCTCTTATGTATTAAGGTCACATTTGCATTTAAAACATTCCACATGTCCATTCAATCATGAGTCGGCGTTGCCGACGGAGACACCACAATCATCTGCTCCACCTCCTCCTTAGCTGAGCCTTCCGCATCAGACATGCTGACACACTCGTACCGACACCCCCACACACACAGGGATATAGTTATAAGGAGACAGTTCCCCAATAAAGCCCTTTGGAGAGACCGAGAGAGAGTATGCCAGCACACACTCAGCGCCAACTGACACTGGAAACAATTTCCCAGATAATATAGCGCTTTCATATAATTTACTGTGTAATACACTCACTGCGCCTTACAAATGCCCCCCCCCCCCTTTTCAGCCCTGTGTCACCGTGTTCATCAGGGGAGAGACCGGGGAGCCAGCTTCTCTGCAGATCTCTGTGGAGAAAATGGCGCTGGTTAGTGCTGAGGGACCAAGCTCCGCCCCCACCAGCGGCGGGCTTCGGTCCCGCTCAAAGTATAAAAACTGGCGGGGGATTTATATAATTACTGCCTCCGCAGCCCATAAACTCATAAATGCCAGATTTAGAAGTTTTTATTGCTGCCCAGGGTGCCCCCCCTGCACCCTACACCCTGCACCCATCAGTGCCTGCTAGTGTGTGTTGTGTGTGGGAGCAATGGCGCGCAGCGTTACCGCTGCGCGCTTACCTCAGGGAAGATCTGAAGTCTTCTGCCGCCTAAGAAGTCTTCTTTCTTCTTATACTCACCCGGCTTCTATCTTCCGGCTCTGTGAGGAGGACGGCGGCGCGGCTCTGGTACGAACGGCGAGGGGAGACCTGCGTTCCGACTCCCTCTGGAGCTAATAGTGTCCTGTAGCCTAAGAAGCGGAGCCTATCACTTAAGTAAGTCTGCTTCTCTCTCCTAAGTCCCACGATTTAGGGAGCTTGTTGCCAGCAGTGCTCCCTGAAAATAAAAAACCTAACAAAATAATTTTTCAGAGAAACTCAGGAGAGCTCCCCTGTAATGCACCAAATCTCCTCTGGGCACAGGATCTAACGGAGGTCTGGAGGAGGGGCATAGAGGGAGGAGCCAGTGCACACCCATTCTAAAATTCTTTATAGTGCCCATGTCTCCTGCGGAGCACGTCTATACCCCATGGTCCTTACGGAATCCCCAGCACCCTCTAGGACGTAAGAGAAATTATTCTTTTGCAGAGCATTATATATTGCTGGAAGGGTGCTATATAACATAACAGGACAGTGTGCATTTAATTGTAATCTCTTCCTTTATTAGTCTAGGATAGATGCTTAGCTTTCGATGAAGAAGTGGGAGGTTGTAGTTTAATAACTGTATGAAGCTTATAAGTCGTACTTTTAAGTTGCAATGAGTCCTCTGTATAATGTTCATTCTAGCATCCTGCACCTGTCAGAACCGGTGCAGTTCCTCTTTCCTGCCTGGGATGTCACTCTCTGCTGTGGTGCTTCTAGCACACTCTGGTCTGTATCTGGTCTGTATCTCAGGGGAATTATATATGCTCTTGTAATCAGCCTTCCCACCAAATAACTGGATCTAAATATACTGGAGCTATCATGGGGATAATGGACATCAATCTAACATTATAAATAAGGGAGCACTCAATCAATTGTGTGCATACCTAAACAGAATGACCGAATAACTAAACGTTTGGTTGATGCAATAGATTTGTATCATCGGTATATGTAAAATCTGTCCAATTTCTAACAAAATCCAACAAATTTTCATATGATGACGCTTAGTTCAGTGAAGGAACTGGATATAAAGCATTTTCATTCACCATTTATTCCTTCTTTTCTGGGTCATAGAGAAAGGCGGTGCAGAGATGACAACAGCAATGACAGAGGAAATCTGAGGGTCCAGCACAGAGAATATTCCAGTATTATATTCAAAACAACCCGAATATGATAACACTCCTTATTAACCTTATAATTCCCACCGCCTTCACAATTTTTTCGATAGTTTTATACATGTGAGAAGTTGGTTATGTTGGAGATGCATAGAACTGATGTACATGCAGCCACTTTTAAACTGCCACCCACATGCAATGAGATCCTAATAAATGACCAGTAGTCATTACATGTATTGCTAATATGCAAACTATTTTTATCATTTAAACTCAGGGGTTAACGTGAGCCGGAACGGGGCAGAACTGCGTTTTGTCAGTTCCACTTGGAGACGGAACGCAGTTCCGCCTTCTCTGGCTAACCTCACCCGATGTGTGGCCGGCGCTGCAGGGAGATGCCAGGCACCCGCTGAGATTGTGTTACCAGCGGGCTTCCAGCTCTCTCTCCACAGCGGCAGCCGGAGGCAGGAGCTCAGTGCTGAGCTCCGGCTTCCGGCGCTGTCACTGTGCGCCATAGTCCCGAGGAGCGGGCACCCAGAGGACTGCTGCGGCCGGACACGGAGCGGGGCTTGGCGAGTATGGTGTATTTTTGTTTCTTTTATATAGCGGCATCTACTGGGGGCAAACTACTGGGGGCATTACTACAGAGGGGCACCTACTGGGGGAAAACTACTGGGGGGCATTACTACTGAAGAACATCTACTGGGGCAAACTACTGGGAGGCATCTACTGGGGGCAAACTACTGGGGGACATTACTACTGGGGCAAACTACTGGGAGACATTACTACTGGGGGGCATCTACTGGGGGCAAACTACTGGGGGGCATTACTACTGAGGGGCAGCTACTGGGGGCAAACTACTGGGAGGCATCTACTGGGGGCAAACTACTGGGAGGCATCTACTGGGGGCAAACTACTGGGAGGCATCTACTGGGGGAAAACTACTGGGACAAACTACTGGGAGACATTACTACTGGGGGCATTATTACTGGGGGCAAGCTACTGGAGGCAAGCTACAAGGGGGCAAACTACTGGTGGCAAACTACAGGAGGGCATCTACTGGGGGCATTATTACTGGGGGCAAGCTACTGGGGGCAAACTACAGGAGGGCATTACTACTGGGGCATAACTACAGGGGCATTACTACTGGGGGCGTAACTACAGGGGCAATACTAATGAGGGGCTAAACTACTGGGGGGCTAAACTACAGGCGCTAACCTAATTACTACTTGGAGGCATTACTACTGCGGGCTAAACTACAAGGGGTCATATCTACAGGGGCTAAACTACTGGGGACATAACTACTGGGGCTAAACTACAAGGGGGCAAACTACAAGGGGGCATTACTAAGGGGGCATTACTACTGGTGGCTAAACTACAAGGGGGCAAACTACAAGGGGGCATTACTACTGGGGGCATTACTATTGGGGGCATTACTACAAGGGGGCATTACTACAAGGGGCAAACTACTGGGGGCATTACCACTGGGAGGCTAAACTAAAGGGAGGGTAAACTACTGGGGTCATAACTGCAGGGGCATTACCACTGGGGGCATAACTACTGGGGCTAAACAACAGGGGGCATTACTACAGGACACATTACTACTGGGGGCAATGCTACACTGTAAAGGGGGCACTTCATTAGGGACATCACTCCTGGGGACATAAGGGGCACTACTATTGAGGGCATTGCATAAGGGGCTCCACTACTATGGGCTCTATATAAGGGGCACTACCACTGTGGGCACTACCAGTACAGTGGACATTGCATAAGGAGCACTACTACTGTGGGCACTGTATAAGGGGCCCTACTGCTGTGGGCATTATGTGTATTATGGGGTGCTACTACTGTTGGCATTATTACTATTGTGTGACCACGCCCCTTTCTTTTTGAAACCACGTACCTTTTTGCGGTGCATGCCTACTGTGCGCTTAATACCTTTCTTACATGGGCACCATGGGGAGGGGGGTGAGTTCCACCACCTCTCTAGGACCACTTTAAGCACTGTTTAAACTAGTAACAAAATCACTAAACTTTTTTGTCATCTTGTTTTGCAAACAAATTTGGATCTCTCAGCTTCAAGACAACATAAATTGCGCATTATGGGCGTATTAAGAGAGGATGGGATCCATGAGCAGCCTCCGTCAGGGCTCCTTCCTCTATAGCAGGGGTGGGGAACCTTTGGCCCTCCAGCTGTTGTTGAACTATACATACCAGCATGCCCTGCTACAGTTTTGCTATTTGGCCATGCTAGAACAGTTGCAGGGCATGCTGGGATGTGTAGTTCAGCAACAGCTGGAGGACCGCAGGTTCCCCACTCCTGCTCTATAGTCAGCAACACAAGGGAGTAGACTGAATCTACTGCGTGTGAGCAGGACTTAGGGAAAATGGTGCGGCAACAATTTTCTTTGCAGTTTTTCTCCTGCACATGTGAAAATCTCTACATTTTCCTGGTGCTTTGTGCAGCACTGCTGCCGCCAATAAGGGACTACACACACCACGCTGCATGGAGGCGTTTGAATATTCTAGCAAAAGCATTGGCACAGCACAAAGTTTTCTTTATATTTCAAAAATTTTCAAATAACAAAGTACTGGCTTCTGATTGTGTAAACAGTATACACTACCTTCTAGGGTGGGATCCACCATTACACATATGCTGCCAATATATACGTTATGGTAAGAACTTACCACTGATAATGGTATTTCTCCTAAGTCCACAGGAAAACAATGGGATATGATGAAGCGAGAGCGGATTTGCACCAATCGATTAAAGCTTTCTGGCCTCCCAGCATGCAACAGACTCGTCCATATATATACCCCCCACCCCTCCCCCTCCTGGCTCAGGCAAATCAGTTGTATTCAAAAGCTCAAGGCAGGAGCATCATAGATAGCCCTAATCAGGTGATAAGAACACACATGCACACACTTCCGTACAAGAAGGAAGAGGTTAGTGAGTAAAAGGATCCTGTAATCCGGTACGTCAGGGTGGGATCCCTGTGGAACCTGCGGACTTAGGAGAAATACCGTCATCAACGGTAAGTTCTTACCATAACGTATATTACTCCGGCAGGGTCCACAGGTTATCCACAGGATAACAATGGGATTTCCCAAACCAATTTAGTGGTGGGGACGCTCCTGATTGGACAGGAGAATCCTTCGCCCGAATTCAGCGTCGCGAGAGGCAAGGGTATCCATGGCATAATGTCTAATGAATGTGTTAATGGAAGACCATGTGGCTGCCTTACATATCTGTTCTGCTGAAGCACCACGTTGTTCTGCCCATGATGGACCTACCTTACGAGTAGCGTGAGCAGAGACATTTGCCGGAACAGGGAGATCAGCTTGAGAATATGCTTCTGAAATCATCATCCGAAGCCATCTTGCCAGTGTCTGCTTATCAGCAGGCCATCCTCTCTTGTGAAATCCGTAGAGAATGAAGCGAGAATCTGTCTTTCTGATGGCAATGGTACGATCCATGTAGATCCTTAATACACGGACCACATCCAGCGATGCATCTCCCGCAGAAAGGCCCGGTACATGGAAAGCCGGGACTACAATTTCTTTATTAAGGTGGAATTTAGACACCACCTTCAGAAGAAACCCAGATCTAGTTCTTAGAACTGTTTTATCTGGATAAAAAAAAAAAAATCAGAAATGGGGACAGACATGATAAAGCCCCTAAATCTGATACTCTTCTAGCGGACGCCATAGCCAGTAGAAAGAGAACTTTAGCTGTCAACCATTTAAGATCCACTTTATTAAGTGGTTCAAATGGGGCAACTTGAAGGGCTTTCAGGACTAGACTTAAGTCCCACGGTACTGTAGGAGGAACAAAAGGAGGTTGAATGTGCAACATTCCCTGGAAAAAAGTACACACAACCTGTAAGTTGGCAATTTTCTTTTGTAACCATACAGTGAATGCCGACACTTGCACTCTCAAGGAAGTCACCTTCAAACCTTTATCCATTACTGCCTGTAGGAATGCTAAGACCCTGGAAACTCTGAAAGACTTAGGGTCCATTGTCCGTTCACTGCACCAATAAATATAGGTTTGCCATATTCGGTGATAAATGCGAGCTGAGGAAGGTTTCCTTGCTCTGAGCAAAGTTTGAATTACCTGTTGTGAGAATCCTCTTGACTTCAGGATAGAGGTTTCAAGAGCCACGCCGTCAAAGACAGTCGATCCAGATGTCTGTGATAACAAAGACCCTGTATCAGTAGATCTGGACGTTGAGGGAGCAGAAGTGGAGCATCCATCGACATTCTCTGCAGATCTGTGTACCAATGCCTTCTGGGCCAAGCCGGAGCTATTAGTATCAAGGCACCTTTCCCTTGCTTTATCTTTCTCACCACCCTGGGTAATAGGGTGATTGGAGGAAACACATAAGCCAGATGAAAGTCCCATCTCACCGACAGGGCATCCACAAAGATCGCTCTGGGATCCTTTGTTCTTCACCCATATGCGAGCACTTTGCTGTTCAGACAGGACGCCATGAGATCTATCTCTGGCAACCCCCACTTGTCTACTAGAGTCTGGAAGACCTCCGGGTGTAAAGCCCATTCGCTTGCCTGAATGGCGTGTCGACTGTGGAAGTCCGCCTCCCAGTTTAATACTCCCAAAACGAACACTGCGGACAAGGCTGGATGATTAAGTTCTGCCCACTTTAGTATGTGACTTACCTCCTTCATCGCTTTTAGGCTGCGAGTTTCTCCCTGATGGTTGAGGTATGCTACTGCCGTCGCATTTTCTGAGCGGATCTGGACCGGTTTTCCCTGAAGAATATCCTTTGCCTGAATCAGTGCCGTGTATATGGCCCGAAGCTCCAATATATTTATTAGCAGGCAACCTTCTTCCTTGGTCCATTGCCCCTGGAAACACAACCTTCCTGACACTGCTCCCCAGCCCTGTAGACTGGCATCTGTCGGCAGAACTTTCCAATCTAATATCCAAAAGGGTCTCCCCTTGTCCAGATGGGATGTCTGCAGCCACCAGGCTAATGACCTTCTTACTTCTATCGTAAGAACCATAGTCTGTGTTTTTATCGTCTGATGCAACCCATTCCATTTGGCAAGAATCAGACGCTGCAAAGGCCTCGAGTGGAACTGTGCATACTCCACCATGTTGAATGTTGACACCATCAAACCCATCACACGCATTGCTGAGTTAATGGATACCTTTTGACTGTGTAGGAAGTCCTGATTCCTTGACGGATTCTTAGATATCTTGTTCAGAGGAAACATTACTCTCTGAAGACTTGACTTGAATCCAGTACAGCCCAGAGACGATTTTGCCCAATTTATGAGCCACCCGTGCTGCTGCAGACACGTTATTGTCTGTTGCAGATGACATAGGAGCAAATCCTGTGATTGTGCCAGGATTAAAAGATAGTTGAGGTATGGAAAAGTTCTTATCCCCTGCTGGCAGAGATAAGCTGCCATTACCACCATAATCTTGGTAAACACTCTGGGGGCTGTGGCTAACCCAAAAGGTAGGGCCTGGAACTGAAAATCCTGTTGGAAGATAGCGAACCTGAGATGGCACTGATGGGACAGTGCTATAGGAACATGTAGGTAAGCATCCTGTATATCCAGGGATACCATATAATACCCTGGCTCCATGGCCAAAATGATGGAACAGGAAGTCACCATGTGAAACCGAGGTACCCAAATGTATTTGTTCAGCACTTTGAGATTGAGAATGGGCCGGGTAGCCGGCCATTATGGCGGCATGAGTGTACATGCACGACTTCTAACCGGGGCAGATTGCGTCTCCATACACAGTACACAGCTGCGTCTCAGTACACTGTACACAGTACCAACACTGGCAAAAACAGCCTTAAAATGGTTTTCTATCCATTTTAAGCAACAGATTACCTCAGCCAGTATAAAAAAAGCGGGAAGACCACGCGTAATTGAAGGGGCAGGGCTTCACTATGAGAGGATCCAACAGCTCACCAGGGCCATTTTCCCTCTGCAGTGGACACAGACGCTGACAGGGATGAGCAGCTCCTCCAGTGTGACTCCAGATTACCTCAGCGGTACCAGGGGGTCATAGCAGGGAGAGAGCGACTATTAGTGTACTAAGTCTGCGAACCGGCTAAGCTTGGCATTAGCGATAAGGGTGTGGTGGGGGCTGGCTTCAAATTACTCTGTCTCTCCCTGAAGGGCTCTTTGTGGGTTAATTGTGCATAACCTTATCCTGTGTGTGTGTGCTGTCACATTTACATTATGTCAGGCAAAGAGTATGTTTCTTGTACAGCGGAGTGTTCATCTTCACCAGGGGGCTCACTACTGGGTACTCAGAGCAGTGCACCTTCCCAGAAAAGCGAGGTTGAACCGGAATAGGTAATTTCCATTAAGCGAATGGTCTCAAATATTTCTACAAAGCTATCCCGCAATCAGAAAGAGACGCAATACTTAAGACAGACTGTGGATAAGTTGATAGAAACTCAGTCCCCAAACCAGTGTCTCAATCCCTTCCCATTTGTCCGCAAAAATGATCTCTGGCCAATACCCTGCAGTCTGACTCTGACGCGGATGGGTCAGACATGGAGGAGGATGAGGTGGATTTGGAGGGAGGAGGGGGATGGGAATAGAAGCTTTTATAGAGGCTATCAGAGATATTCTGCAAATTCCTGATAAGGTGTCAGAGGAGTGAGAGGAATCTTATTTTAATGTAAAAAAGAAGTCACTTTACCTGCGTCAAAGGAATTGAATACCCTGTTTGAAGAACCGTGGGTTAATACTGATGGAAATTTCAAATCCCTAAAAGGTTGCTCTCATCTTTTCCTTTTCCTCTGGAGGATAGGAAAAAATGGGAAAATCCACTGATAGTGTATGCATCAGTCTCTATGCTGTCACGTAAAATTGTATTGCCTGTACCTGGTGCAGCCTCCCTAAAAGATACGGCTGATCGTAAAATTGAGACTACACTCAAATCATTGTACACAGCTGCTGGGGTGGTTCAAAGACCCACTATTGCGTGTGCGTGGATCACAAAAACCATTGCTAAATGGTCAGGTAACCTAATTGAGGGGTTAGATTCCTTATCTGGGAGGGGGGGGGGGTGTTGTTTTACTCCTGCAGCATATACAGGACTCTGCGAACGTTATGGCGGAAGCCATAAAAGAGATTGGTTTGCTTAATGCACGCACCACCGCTATGGCAGTGTCAGCACGCAGGGGCTTGGGGCTACGCCAGTGGACTGCTGATGCAGACTCCAGGAGAGGCATGAAAGGCCTGCCGTTCACAGGAGAGGCCTTGTTTGGAGACGAACTAGACAAATGGATCTCCAAAGCTACTGCGGGTAAGTCTACGTATCTTCCTACCACAGCTCCCCAGCCAAGAAAGCTTATTCAGCTTCAAATCTACAGTATTTTCAGACAGCCACGTTTAAAGGAAAATCCAGTGGTGCTTCTACAGCCTCCAGAGGCACAAGAGGTAAACCACGCAAACCAGCGACTGCAGGTGTTCAGGAATAGAGCTCAGGCTCAGCTCCCTCAAAGCCTTCAGCATGATAGTGGACTGCGAGGCCTGGAGGTCTGTCAGGTGGAAGCCCAACTACAATTCTTCATTCACATCTGGTCAAGTTCGTGCCGGGTTCCCTAGGTAATAGATCTTATTTCCCAGGGCTATAGACTGGAGTTCCAAGAGCTCCCATCTTACAGATTCTTCAAATCAGGCTTACCAGTTTCACAAGAGGCAAGTATAACTTTACAGGCTATCCAAAAACTTGTACAGACTCAAGTCATTGTTCCAGTTCCACCTCATCTACACAACAAGGGGTACTATTCCAACTTGTCTGTAGTACCAAAACCGGACGGTTCGGTACGTCCAATTCTGAACCTCAAGTCCTTGAATCCGCTCTTAAGAGTATTCAAGTTCAAGACGGAGTCTCTGAGAGCGGTGATCTCAGGTCTGGAGGAAGGGGAATTTCTTGCGTCTCTGGATATCAAGGTTGCGTACCTTCACATTCCGATCTGGTCACCTCCCCAGGCTTATTTACGGTTTGCAATACAGGACGGTCACTACCAGTTCCAGGCCCTGCCATTTGGTCTCTCCACTACACCGAGGGTGTTCACCAAAGTGATGGCAGAGATGATGTTTATACTCCACAAGCAGGGAGTGAACATAATTCCGCACTTGAACGATCTTCTGATAAAGGCGCCATCCAGGGAGAGGTTGCTGGACAGCATTGGCCTCTCAACCAAACTTCTCCAGGATCACGGGTGGATTCTGAACCGTCCAAAATCTCACCTAGAGCCAACACGGAGTCTCCCATTCCATGGGAACGATACTGGACACGGAGTCGCAGAAAGTGTTCCTTCCGTTGAAAAAGAAACTGGTAATCCTGTCGATGGTTCGGGATGTCCTGAAGCCTTCTGGGGTAAAAGGTGGCCTCTTATGAGGCGCTTCAATACGGAAGGTTTCATGCAAAACCCTTCCAGCTCGATTTGTTGGACAAATGATCCGGATCACATCTTCACATGCACCAGAGGATTCGTCTGTCGCCAAAAGCAAGGATCTCCCTTCTGTGGTGGCTACAGACCTCACACCTCGTCGAGGATCGGAGGTTCGGAATTCAGGACTGGATCCTGTTAACCACGGATGCAAGCCTCCGAGGTTGGGGAGAAGTCACCCAGGGGGTGTAGTTTCAAGGAAGATGGTCAAGTCAGGCAGTTGTTCTTGCAATCAATATTCTATAACTCAGGGCCATATACAACGCCCTTCTGCAGGCCTCTTATCTTCTTTATAACCGGGCCATTCAAGTCCAGTCGGACAATGTAACGGCAGTGACGAACATAAACCGACAGGGCGGAACGAAAAGCAGAGCAGCAATGTCAGAGGTGTCAAGAATTCTCCTCTGGGCAGAAAAAAAACGCTGTGGCATTGTCGGTGGTCTTCATTCCGGGAGTAGACAACTGGGAAGCAGACTTCCTCAGCAGACACGACCTGCACCCGGGGGAGAGGTGCCTTCACCCGGATATGTTCAGGTGCTTGACACGTCGGTGGGTATATCCACAAATCGACATGATGGCCCCTCGTCTCAACAAGAAGCTCAAGCGGTATTTTTCCAGGTAGAGAGACCCCCAGGCAGTGGCGGTAGACGCTCTGACGACTCCATGGGTCTATCAGATCGTGTACGTATTCCTCTGATACCAAGAATACTCAAAAGAATAAAAAGGGAAAAAGGTTCAAGCAATACTCATTGCTCCGGACTGGCCAAGAAGGACCTGGTACGCGGACCTTCTGGAGATACTGTACTCCTCAAAGATCCGTGGCCTCTACCTCTTCGCGAGAATCTTCTGCAACAGGGCCTGTTTATCTATCAGGACTTACCGCGGCTACGTTTGACGGCATGGAAGTTGAACGGCTGATTCTAGCCAGAAGAGGGATCCCTAACAAAGTTATACCGACTATTATACAAGCCAGGAAGGGGATAACGTCTAAACATTACCACCGTATTTGGAAGAAATAGGTCTCTTGGTGTGAGAGCAGAACTTATTCTGCGGGTTCTATTTCATCTGGGACGTCTCCTGCTTTTTCTGCAGGCAGGTGTGGATGTGGGCCTATGTCTGGGCTCAATAAAATTCCAGATTTCGTCCTTGTCCATTTTCTTTCAGAAACAATTGGCTTCTCTCCGAGGTCCAGACGTTTTTGAAAGGTGTTCTGCGCATCCAACCTCCCTTTGTGCCTCCCACGGCACCTTGGGATCTCAATGTGGTGCTGAAGTTCCTCCAATCGGACTGGTTTGAACAATTACAGGAGGTGGACGTAAACTATCTTACGTGGAAGACCGTCACACTGTTGGCCTTGGATTCAGCTAGACGTGTGTCGGAGCTGGGGGAGTTGTCTCACAAGATCACCTATTTCATTTTCCATAAGGACAGAGCTGAACTCAGAACTCGTCAGCAATTTTTTCCGAAAGTGGTGTCAGCATTTCACATCAACCAACCTATTGTGGTTCCAGTTATCACCGACACTTCCGCTACTTCAAAGTCTTTGGATGTTGTGAGTGCTTTGAAAGAATACGTAAAGAGGACAGATTGTCGCAGGAAATCTGACTCGCTGTTCGTTCTGTATGATCCCAATAAAATTGGGTGTCCTGCTTCAAAGCAGACAATTGCACGCTGGATCAGGCTTACTATCCAGCATGTTTATTCCACGGTAGGTTTGCCGGTTCCAAAATCTGTATAGGCCCACTCTACTAGGTCAGTGGGTTCTTCCTGGGCGGCTGCCCGGGGTGTCTCGGCTTTACAGCTCTGCCGAGCAGCTACTTGGTCTGGTTCGAACAAGTTTGCTAAGTTCTACAAGTTCGATACTTTGGCCTCTGAGGACCTTTAGTTTGGTCAATCAGTTCTGCAGGAACCTCAGCACTCTTCCACTCGGTTTGGGAGCTTTGGTACATCCCCATGGTACTAAATGCAACCCCAGTATCCTCTAGGACGTAAGAGAAAATAGGATTTTAATTACCTACCGTTAAATTCTTTTCTCGTAGTCCAAAGAGGATACTGGGCGCCCACCCGTGCTTCGTTCTTCCTGCACTGTTACTTGGTTAAGTATTGTTGGTTCAGCTGTTGCTGTTCCTGTTTAAAGTTGGGTTAGCATAGCTTTCCTGTGTGCGTGCTGGTTTGGAATCTCACCGCTATCTTTATCTATCCTTCTCTCCGTCTCCTCGGGCACAGTTTCCTAGACTGAGTCTGGTAGGAGGAGCAGAGAGGGAGGAGCCAGCCAAAACACTATCAAATTCTTAAAGTGCCCATGGCTCCTAGTAGACCCGTCTACACCCCATGGAACTAAATGGAACCCCAGTATCCTCTACGGACTGCGAGAAAAGGATTTACCGGTAGGTAATTAAAATCCTATTATCTGTTTTACCAACCAGTCCTCTGGTAGCCCAATGCTTTTTAGTCCTACCAGACTTGTATTGGGACTGCCCGCTATCACTTTTACCGTTAGCTTTTTCTTGAGACCGAAAGGACCGAAAAGCTGGAACTTTAGGTTTGAAATTTTATGTGGAAGGAAACTTGACCTTCTTAGAGTCTGCTTCCGACTCCAAAATATCTGTCAATTCTTTACCAAAAATAATATCTACATAAAAAGGCAAAGATTCCAAAACCTTCTTAGATTCTGAATCAGCTTTCCACGTACGTAGCCAAACTGCTCTGCGAGCAGCTATTGTTAAAGCTGATGCCCTGGAGGCAATAGTACCCATATCCAATGCGGTTTCTTCCAAGAACATTGTAGCCTGTTTTATATGTGCTATATGGGCTATTTGCTCTCTGGATGCTATTGAAAAATCCCTCACCAATGCATCAGCCCAGGCAGCCACTGCCTTTGCCATCCAAGCTGAAGCCATGACTGGCCTTATGACTGCCCCAGACAGGGAAAAAATAAGATGTTAATCCTACCGGTAAATCTTTTTCTCCTAGTCCGTAGAGGATGCTGGGGACTCCGTAAGGACCATGGGGTATAGACGGGCTCCGCAGGAGACATGGGCACTATAAAGAACTTTAGAATGGGTGTGCACTGGCTCCTCCCTCTATGCCCCTCCTCCAGACCTCAGTATGAGAAACTGTGCCCAGAGGAGATGGACAACACGAGGAAAGGATTTTGTAAATCTAAGGGCAAGATTCATACCAGCCCACACAATCCACACCGTATAACCTGGAATATACGCAACCAGTAAACAGTATGAAGAAAACAGCATCAGCTAAAAACTGATCTCAACTGTAACATAACCCTTATGTAAGCAACAACTATATACAAGCCTTGCAGATTTTGTCCGCACTGGGACGGGCGCCCAGCATCCTCTACGGACTAGGAGAACAAGATTTACCGGTAGGTTTAAAATCTTATTTTCTCTTACGTCCTAGAGGATGCTGGGGACTTCGTAAGGACCATGGGGTTTATACCAAAGCTCCAGACCGGGCGGGAGAGTGCGGACGACTCTGCAGCACCGACTGAGCAAACGCAAGGTCCTTATCAGCCAGGGTATCAAACTTATAGAACCTTGCAAAAGTGTTTGAACCCGACCAGGTAGCTGCTCGGCAAAGCTGTAAAGCCGAGACGCCTCGGGCAGCCACCCAAGAAGAGCCCACCTTCCTAGTGGAATGGGCCTTTACCGAATTTGGTAACGGCAATCCTGCCGTAGAATGAGCCTGCTGAATCGTGTTACAGATCCAGCGAGCAATAGTCTGCTTCGTAGCAGGAGCGCCAACTTTGTTGGCTGCATACAGGACAAACAGTGCTTCTGTTTTCCTAACCCGAGCCGTCCTGGCTACATAGATTTTTAAGGCCCTGACTACATCCAGGGACTTGGAATCCTCTAAGTCATCCGTAGCCACAGGCACCACAATAGGTTGGTTCATATGAAATGAAGAAACCACCTTAGGCAAAAATTGAGGACGAGTCCTCAACTCTGCTCTATCCGCATGGAAAATCAAATAGGGGCTCTTGTGAGACAAGGCCGCCAATTCGGACACCCGCCTTGCAGATGCCAAGGACAACAACATGACCACCTTCCAAGTGAGAAATTTTAATTCAACCATTTGAAGAGGTTCAAGCCACTGAGACTTCAGGAACCGTAACACCACGTTAAGGTCCCATGGTGCCATTGGGGGCACAAAAGGAGGCTGGATGTGCAGCACTCCCTTTACAAAAGTCTGGAGAGAAGCCAATTCCTTCTGAAAGAAAATAGACAGGGCCGAAATCTGTACCTTAATGGAGCCCAATTTTAGGCCCATATCCACTCCTGTCTGTAGAAAGTGGAGAAAACGGCCCAGATGGAAATCTTCCGTAGGAGCATTCATGGCTTCACATCAAGATACATACTTCCTCCAGATGCGGTGATAAAGTTTCGCCGTCACCTCCTTCCTAGCCTTTATCAGAGTAGGGATGACTTCCTCCGGAATACCTTTCCCAGCTAGGATTCGGCGTTCAACCACCATGCCGTCAAACGTAACCGCGGTAAGTCTTGGAACACGCAGGGCCCCTGTTGCAACAGGTCCTCCCTGAGAGGAAGAGGCCACGGATCTTCTGTGAGCATCTCCTGAAGATCTGAATACCAGGCCCTTCGAGGCCAATATGGAACAATGAGTATTGATTTCACTCTTTTTTTGTCTTATGATTCTCAACATTTTTGAGATGAGAGGAAGAGGGGGGAATACATAGACCGACTGAAACACCCATGGTGTCACCAGGGCGTCCACCGCTACTGCCTGAGGGCCCCTTGACCTGGCACAATACCTCCGAAGCTTCTTGATGAGGCGGGACGCCATCATGTCTATGTGAGGAATTCCCCAAAGACTTGTTATCTCTGTAAAAACTTCTTGATGAAGTACCCACTCTCCTGGATGGAGATCGTTTCTGCTGAGGAAGTCTGCTTCCCAGTTGTCCCCTCACGGAATGAAAACCGCTGACAGAGCGCTTATGTGATTTTCCGCCCAGCGAAAGAATCCTGGTGGCTTCTGCCCTTGCCACTCTGCTCCTTGTCCCGCCTTGGCGGTTTACATGAGCCATGGCTGTGACGTTGTCCGATTGAATCAGAACCGGTAGGTCGCGAAGAAGATTCTCCGCTTGTCGTAGGCCGTTGTATATGGCCCTCAACTCCAGGACATTGATGTGTAGACAAGCCTCCTGAAAATTTCTTCCTTGTGTGACTGCTCCCCATCCTCGGAGGCTTGCGTCCGTGGTCACCAGAACCCAGTCTTGAATGCCGAACCTGCGACCCTCTAGAAGGTGAGCACTTTGCAGCCACCACAGGAGAGACAGCCTGGCCCTGGGGGACAGGTTTATCTTCTGATGTATTTGTAGATGGGACCCTGACCACTCGTTTAGGAGGTCCCAATGAAACGTCCTTGCATGAAACCTGCCGAAGGGGATGGCCTCGTAGGCTGCCACCATTTTCCCCAGAACTCGAGTGCATTGATGAACAGACACTCTTTTTGGTTTTAGCAGATCTCTGACCATGTTCTGGAGATCCCGGGCTTTTTCCATCGGGAGAAAAACCCTCTTCTGATCTGTGTCCAGAATCATGCCTAGAAATGATAGTCAAGTCATTGGAATCAATTGTGACTTTGGCAGATTGAGAAACCAACCGTGGTGTTGTAGCACTCTCAGGGAGAGCGACACGCTCCTCTGCAATTGATCTCTCGATCTCGCTTTTATCAGGAGATCGTCCAAGTATGGGATAATTGTGACTCCCTGCCTGCGCAGGAGCACCATCATCTCCGCCATCACCAGGGTGAAAATAATCGAGGCCGTTGAAAGCCCAAACGGCAACGTCTGAAACTGGTAATGACAGTCCTGTACAGCGAATCTCAGGTACGCCTGATGAGGAGGATATATGGGGACATGAAGGTATGCATCCTTTATGTCCAGTGACACCATAAAATCCCCCCCTTCCAGACTGGAGATCACCGCCCGCAGTGATTCCATCTTGAATTTGAACTTTTTCAAGTACAGGTTTAGGGATTTTAGATTTAAAATGGGCCTGACCGAACCATCCGGCTTCGGGACCACGAACAGGGTTGAATAGTACCCTTTCCCCTGTTGGACTAGGGGAACCCTGACAACCACTTGCTTTTGAATTGCAGCTAACACTACTTCTCTCGGCAAGGCCGACTTGAAAAATCGGCGACGGGGGCACCTCTTCGAATTCCAGCTTGTAGCCTTGGGATACAATCTCCATCACCCAAGGATCCACGTCTGACAGAACCCAGCCCAGACCTGGCTGAAGAGTCGAAGACGTGCCCCCACCATTGCGCACTCCGTCAGTGGAGCCCCAGCGTCCTGTGGTGGATTTAGTAGAAGCCGGGGAGGACTTCTGCTCCTGGGAACTAGCCGGAGCAGGTGTTCTCTTCCCTCTACCCAAACCTCTGGCGAGGAAAGATGAGCCCCGACCTCTTCTGGACTTATGCGACCGAAAGGACTGCATCTGATATTGTGGAGTTTTCTTTTGCTGCGGGGGAACAAAAGGCAAAAAGGTAGATTTACCCGCGGTAGCTGTGGCAACCAGGTCCGCGAGACCTTCCCCAAATAAAACTTCACCTTTGTATGGTAAAACCTCCATATGCTTCTTTGAGTCGGCATCATCCGTCCATTGGCGGGTCCACAGGGCTCGCCTAGCAGAAATCGCCATGGTGTTGGCTCTCGAACCTAGCAGCCCAACGTCTCTTTGAGCATCCCTCATATATAAGACCGCGTCTTTAATGTGACCTAAGGTCAATAAAATGGTATCCCTGTCTAGGGTATCAAGATCAGCTGACAAGGTATCTGTCCAAGCTGTAACTGCGCTACACACCCATGCCGATGCTATTGCCGGTCTGAGTAAAGCACCCGTATGCGTATAAATAGATTTTAAAGTAGTTTCCTGTCTGCGATCAGCAGGATCCTTGAGGGCTGCCGTGTCTGGAGACGGTAGCGCCACCTTCTTGGACAGGCGCATTAAAGCCTTGTCCATCCTCGGTGAGGATTCCCAACGTACCCTGTCCTGCGCAGGGAAAGGATACGCCATAAAAATCCTCTAGGGAATCTGCAGCTTTTTGTCTGGAGTTTCCCAAGCTTTTTCAAATAACTCGTTCAGCTCATGAGATGGGGGAGAGGTTACCTCAGGTTTCTTTTCCTTATACATGCGCACCCTCGTGTCAGGGACCGAGGAGTCATCTGTGATATGCAAAACATCTTTTATTGCAATAATCATATAATTAATACTTTTGGCCACCCTTGGGTGTAACCTCGCATCATCGTAGTCGACACGAGTCAGAATCCGTGTCTGTATCGGTGTCTGCTATTTGGGATAAGGGACGTTTTTGAGACCCAGAAGGGCCCTGTGACCCAGTCGAAGCCGTGGATTGACTCCCTGATTTTTCCCTGGACTCAGCTTTGTCCATTCTCTTATGTAATAAGGTCACATTTGCATTTAAAACATTCCACATGTCCAACCAATCATGAGTCTGCGTTGCCGATGGAGACACCACAATCATCTGCTCCACCTCCTCCTTAGATGAGCCTTCCGCATCAGACATGCCGACACACTCGTACCGGCACCCCCCCACACACAGGGATATAGTTATAAGGAGACAGTTCCCCAATAAGGCCCTTTGGAGAGACAGGAAAGAGAGTATGCCAGAACACACCCTGCGCCAACTGACACTGGAAACAATTTCCCAGATAATATAGCGCTTTTATATAATTAACTGTGTAATACACTCACTGCGCCTTACAAGTGCCCCCCCCCCCCCTCTTTTCAGCCCTGTGTCACCGTGTTCAGCAGGGGAGAGACCGGGGAGCCAGCTTCTCTGCAGTTCTCTGTGGAGAAAATGGCGCTTGTTAGTGCTGAGGGACCATGCTACGCCCACTCCAGCGGCGGGCTTCGGTCCCGCTCAAATGTATAAAACTGGCGGGGGATTTTTATAATTACTGCCTCCGCAGCCCATATACATATAAATGCCAGACTTAAGGTTTTTATTGCTGCCCAGGGCGCCCCCCCTGCGCCCTGCACCCATCAGTGCCTGCTAGTGTGTATTGTGTGTGGGAGAAATGGCGCGCAGGGAAGATCTGAAGTCTTCTGCCGCCTAAGAAGTCTTCTTTTCTTCTTATACTCACCCGGCTTCTATCTTCCGGCTCTGTAAGGAGGAGGGCGGCGCGGCTCTGGGACGAACGGCGAGAGGAGACCTGTGTTCCGACTCCCTCTGGAGCTAATGGTGTCCAGTAGCCTAAAATGCAGAGCCTATCACTTAAGTAGGTCTGCTTCTCTCTCCTCAGTCCCACGATGCAGCGAGCCTGTTGCCAGAAGTGCTCCCTGAAAATAAAAAACCTAACAAAACTCTTTTTCAGAGAAATTCAGGAGAGCTTCATTGTAATGCACCCAATCTCCTCTGGGCACAGGATCTAATTGAGGTCTAGAGGAGGGGCATAGAGGGAGGAGCCAGTGCACACCCATTCTAAAGTTCTTTATAGTGCCCATGTCTCCGTCTATACCCCATGGTCCTTACGGAGTCCCCAGCATCCTCTAGGACGTAAGAGAAAATGGTTTTTAGAAAACCATCCACTCTCCTATCCGTGACATCATTTAATGATGTTGAAGGCAAAGGTAATGTAGATTTTCCCACTAATCGAATCACATGCGTATCTACTTGAGGAGCCACTTCCCTTTTTAAACAATCCCCAGCTGGAAGAGGATAATTAGAAGTCCATTTCTTAGGAATTCTAAATTTATTATTAGGCGTAGCCCAAGCCTCTTCCATGATTTCCGTCAGCTGCTCTGACCCTGGAAACTCAGTGTTAACTGTTTTGGGACATTTAAATACAGGTGCCTTGGTTTTTAACAAAGGCTCTGTTGAATCCTCTAAGGATAGAATGGCTTTCATTGTTTTAATTAACTCCGCTATATCCACTGAGCTGAGACCTTCCTCCTCCTCTTCGTATGCCGAAGTAGAATTATTTGAGCCTTCATCCTCCGATGAATCCTCATCTGAACCATGTGTAGCCTGTGAGGATGAAGATTTACTTACCACCGGCTTATCAGCCTGTTTCTTTTGAGAGGTTGCTGCTGGAAATGATACATCACAGGTGGGAAGCTCGATGTAAGGGTTAATCATGTAACCTATCCCCAGTACAGGAGTTGGAGGAATTATCCGTTCAGCTATACTGTATAAAGTCTGTGCAAACTTAGCCCAAGGTGGATCAACCTGCACCTAAATCTGCCTTGTATTTTTCAAAAATCCCTGGTGAAAGCTAAAACAATCTGCACATAAACCATCCTGAACCAGATCCTGAGAGGATAACACAGCTTTGTAAGACAAACATGATATGAGTGTTGGTGTTGCTGTGAGTGTATCTTCCTCACCTTTGCCACTCTTAGACATAACAAATAATCAACACTTCTACAGTGTTCTACACAATTTGTGACTGTAATCACTTTAAGCTTTTTAAAGTGTCATACAATCCAACCCTACCCATGCACCAGCATTAAGGATCGGAAAAGAACAAAACTGACAGAATATAGTAAAGTCAGCAATTACACTAGCAGTCAGTCACATGTTATACATTAGTATAATAAGCAATATGAGCACATCCTCAACTACAACTACATTTGAAGTATATAGGAGAACATATTACTGGATCATGTTTAAACAGATCTACCGTATTCAGACACATTGCGAAAGAAATAGTAAATGTATACAGACTCATATGCAATAAGCATTTATCTAACTATTCATACTCAAAAAGGTAGATATGGAGACTTAGTGCTGTATTACCCGTACTCAGTAGAGTGGGATACAGGGAGACTCGCCACGCTTCCAGGACCGATGAATACGTTAGCGAAAGCTGAGTGGATCCAGACACTACTACTGTACACTGCCGCTCCATGAACCTATAGTGAACACAGACGCTCAGTGAACACAGATGCACCAATCACACAGCCGCCTATGCTGCGACTGGGTCCTCTTCGTGTACAGCGTTCGAGACGGAAGCAGGTAACAGTTCATGGGGGGAGACTCAGAGGAAACTGGTCATGAACCGGGGGGGGGGGGGGCAACAAGGAGAGCGTCTGACTCTCCACTGCTGACATCAACCCTAGGGATCACGGCTGCATACTATTCCTGGAGCCTATGATCCCTAAGGCCTAGCGCTGGTGCACCCGAGGTGGCAGCCGCGTCAGCGACTGCTTGGTAGTCTCCACCCAAAACAGTGCTGCTGTGTCTGTATGCCCCTTCTAAGCGGAACCGATGCCTTACCTTCTCCCCGTGCTCCGGCTACAGCCTGGTAACGTCTGCTGGACCTGCTAGTATATCCGACACAGAAGCCCGCCGAAAGAGTAATGTACTCGTGTGTAAGCGTTGTCGCGAATCGGCGAAGAGTTATTGGAGCAACTCTTTCTAAGGTATGTATAAGACGCTGTTTAGAAAGATTGCTCAGAAAAAATAGTAGGACTATAAAAATAAAATAAGAAAGCTTAGGGCTGCTAAAAACCAGCAGCCCTCTGACCATTGTCAGGCTCCTACCGCTCCAAACAAAAAAAAATTATTTGCCTGAGCCAGGAAGCGGGGATATATGGACAGGCCCATTGCATGCTGGGAGGCCGGAAAGCTTTGACCGTTTGGTGCAAATCCACTGTCGCTTCGTCATATCCCATTGTTATCCTGAGGATAACCTGTGGACCCTGCCGGAGAAATAATAAGATTTTACTTACCGATAAATCTATTTCTCGTAGTCCGTAGTGGATGCTGGGGACTCCGTCAGGACCATGGGGATTAGCGGCTCCGCAGGAGACAGGGCACAAAAATAAAGCTTTAGGATCAGGTGGTGTGCACTGGCTCCTCCCCCTATGACCCTCCTCCAAGTCTCAGTTAGGATACTGTGCCCGGACGAGCGTACACAATAAGGAAGGATTTTGAATCCCGGGTAAGACTCATACCAGCCACACCAATCACACCGTACAACTTGTGATCTGAACCCAGTTAACAGTATGACAAACGTAGGAGCCTCTGAACAGACGGCTCACAACAATAACAACCCGATTTTTTTGTAACAATAACTATGTACAAGTATTGCAGACAATCCGCACTTGGGATGGGCGCCCAGCATCCACTACGGACTACGAGAAATAGATTTATCGGTAAGTAAAATCTTATTTTCTCTGACGTCCTAGTGGATGCTGGGGACTCCGTCAGGACCATGGGGATTATACCAAAGCTCCCAAACGGGCAGGAGAGTGCGGATGACTCTGCAGCACCGAATGAGAGAACTCCAGGTCCTCTTTAGCCAGGGTATCAAATTTGTAGAATTTTACAAACGTGTTCTCCCCCGACCACGTAGCTGCTCGGCAGAGTTGTAATGCCGAGACCCCTCGGGCAGCCGCCCAGGATGAGCCCACCTTCCTTGTGGAATGGGCCTTGACAGATTTAGGCTGTGGCAGGCCTGCCACAGAATGTGCAAGTTGAATTGTGCTACAAATCCAACGAGCAATCGTCTGCTTAGAAGCAGGAGCACCCAGCTTGTTGGGTGCATACAGTATAAACAGCGAGTCAGATTTTCTGACTCCAGCCGTCCTTGAAATATATATTTTCAATGCATTGACAACGTCCAGCAACTTGGAATCCTCCAAATCGCTAGTAGCCGCAGGCACCACAATAGGCTGGTTCAGGTGAAACGCTGACACCACCTTAGGCAGAAACTGAGGACGCGTCCGCAGTTCTGCCCTGTCCGAATGGAAAATCAGATATGGGCTTTTATACGATAAAGCCGCCAATTCTGACACTCTCCTGGCTGAAGCCAGGGCCAGTAGCATGGTTACATTCCATGTAAGATATTTCAAATCCACCGATTTGAGTGGCTCAAACCAATGGGATTTGAGAAAATCCAAAACTACATTAAGGTCCCACGGAGCCACTGGGGGCACAACCGGGGGCTGTATATGTAGTACTCCTTTTACAAAAGTCTGGACTTCAGGAACTGAAGCCAATTCTTTCTGGAAGAAAATTGACAGGGCCGAAATTTGAACCTTAATGGACCCCAATTTGAGGCCCATAGACAATCCTGTTTGCAGGAAATGTAGGAATCGACCCAATTGAAATTCCTCCGTGGGGGCCTTCCTGGCCTCACACCACGCAACATATTTTCTGCAAATGCGGTGATAATATTGTGCAGTCACCTCCTTCCTGGCTTTTACCAGTGTAGGAATGACCTCTTCCGGAATGCCTTTTTCCCTTAGAATTCGGCGTTCAACCGCCATGCCGTCAAACGCAGCCGCGGTAAGTCTTGGAATAGACACGGTCCCTGCTGAAGCAGGTCCCGTCTTAGAGGTAGAGGCCACGGATCTTCCGTGAGCATCTCCTGAAGTTCCGGGTACCAAGTTCTTCTTGGCCAATCCGGAGCCACGAGTATCGTTCTTACTCCCCTTTGCCGTATAATTCTCAGTACTTTTGGTATGAGAGGCAGAGGAGGAAACACATACACTGACTGGAACACCCACGGTGTTACCAGAGCGTCCACAGCTTTTCCTGAGGGTCTCTTGACCTGGCGCAATACCTGTCCAGTTTTTTGTTGAGGCGAGACGCCATCATATCCACCTTTGGTTTTTCCCAACGGTTCACAATCATGTGGAAGACTTCTGGATGAAGTCCCCACTCTCCCGGGTGTAGATCGTGTCTGCTGAGGAAGTTTGCTTCCCAGTTGTCCACTCCCGGAATGAACACTGCTGACAGTGCTATCACATGATCTTCCACCCAGCGAAGAATCCTTGCAGCTTCTGCCATTGCTCTCCTGCTTCTTGTGCCGCCCTGTCTGTTTACGTGGGCGACTGCCGTGATGTTGTCCGACTGGATCAACACCGGCTGACCCTGAAGCAGGGGTTTTGCCAGGCTTAGAGCATTGTAAATCGCTCTTAGCTCCAGTATATTTATGTGAAGAGACATCTCCAGGCTTGACCATACTCCCTGGAAGTTTCTTCCCTGTGTGACCGCTCCCCAGCCTCTCAGACTGGCATCCGTGGTCACCAGGACCCAGTCCTGAATGCCGAATCTGCGGCCCTCTAACAGATGAGCACTCTGCAACCACCACAGAAGAGACAACCTTGTCCGTGGCGATAAGGTTATCCGCTGATGCATCTGCAGATGCGATCCGGACCATTTGTCCAGCAGATCCCACTGAAAAGTTCTTGCGTGAAATCTGCCGAATGGAATCGCTTCGTAAGAAGCCACCATTTTTCCCAGGACCCTTGTGCAATGATGCACTGACACTTTTCCTGGTTTTAGGATGTTCCTGACTAGCTCGGATAACTCCCTGGCTTTCTTCTCCGGGAGAAACACCTTTTTCTGGACTGTGTCCAGAATCATCCCTAGGAACAGCAGACGTGTCGTCGGAAACAGCTGCGGTTTTGGAATATTTAGAATCCACCCGTGCTGTTGTAGAACTACTTGAGATAGTGCTACTCCGACCTCCAACTGTTCTCTGGACCTTGCCCTTATCAGGAGATCGTCCATTTTCTTTGAAGAAGAATCATCATTTCGGCCATTACCTTGGTAAGGACCCAGGGTGCCGTGGACAATCCAACCGGCAGCATCTGAAACTGATAGTGACAGTTCTGTACCACGAACCTGAGGTACCCTTGGTGAGAAGGGCAAATTGGGACATGGAGGTAAGCATCTGTCCCGGGACACCATATAGTCCCCTTTTTCCTGGTTCGCTATCACTGCTCTGAGTGACTCCATCTTGATTTGAACCTTTTTATGTAAGTGTTCAAATATTTCAGATTTAGAATAGGTCTCACCGAGCCGTCTGGCTTCAGTACCACAATATAGTGTGGAATAATACCCCTTTCCTTGTTGTAGGAGGGGTACTTTGATTATCACCTGCTGGGAATACAGCTTGTGAATTGTTTCCACTACTGCCTCCCTGTCGACGTTGGTAAAGCAGACTTCAGGAACCTGCGAGGGGGAGACGTCTCGAATTTCCAATCTGTACCCCTGGGATACTACTTGTAGGATCCAGGGGTCCACTTGCGAGTGAGCCCACTGCGTGCTGAAACTCTTGAGACGACCCCCCACCGCACCTGAGTCCGCTTGTACGGCCCCAGCGTCATGCTGAGGACTTGGCAGAAGCGGTGGAGGGCTTCTGTTCCTGGGAATGGGCTGCCTGCTGCAGTCTTCTTCCCTTTCCTCTATCCCATGGCAGATATGACTGGCCTTTTGACCGCTTGCCCTTATGGGGACGAAAGGACTGAGGCTGAAAAGACGTTGTCTTTTTCTCCTTTATACGGCAATACTTCCATGTGCCGTTTGGAATCTGCATCACCTGACCACTTGGGTCCTCTGCTTTTCTCTATCTATACCTCATCTCTTGGTAAACTAATCAGCTCTTTTGGTTTTCAGTATCATCTGTACGCAGATGATACTCAAATCTACCTATCCTCCCCTGACTTGTCCCTATCTGTACTGGACCGTGTCACTGAATGCCTTTCTGCTATCTCATCCTGGATGACATCTCGCCACCTCAAACTTAATATTTCAAAGACAGAGTTAATTATATTTCCACCGGCCAATAGTAGGTACCAACCTGATATCTCTATCACTGTTGAAAACTCGACTATCTACCCTACCCCACAAGCTCGCTGCCTAGGTGTCATCCTTGACTCTGATCTGTCCTTTGTCCCCCACATTCAATCTGTCTCAAGATCATGTTACATGCATCTAAAAAACATATCCAAAATACGACCATACCTTACACAAGACACTGCTAAAACTCTAATCCACGCTCTCATTATCTCCCGCATTGATTATTGCAATAGTCTCCTAACTGGTCTTCCCAAAACGAGACTCTCACCACTACAATCCATTCTGAATGCAGCGGCGAGGCTTATCTTCCTCGCTAGACGTTCATCGTCTGCAGATCCACTCTGTCAGTCCCTCCATTGGTTACCTGTATTCTACCGCATTCAATATAAAATACTTTTACTCACACACAAGGCCATTAACCAAACTACACCAACGTACATCACTTCGCTTATCACAAAATATCTCCCAACCCGACCTCTGCGCTCTTCACAAGACCTGCGTCTCTCATCCACACTCATTACTCGCTCCCACTCACGACTGCAGGACTTTCATCGGGCTGCACCCACTCTGTGGAATGCCCTACCACACACAATAAGACTCTCCTCTAGTCTCCTAACCTTCAAGCGTTCCCTCAAAACTCACCTCTTTAGGCAAGCGTATCAAATTCCTGAACCGCCCACATAACTTTCATAAACCTTGCTATCAAATTACATCCACTCTGTACAGTCCACACATATCCTCACATGTCTTCTCATTCTATGCAATAGATAGCACCTTTCCTTATGTACATATGCCTATAGATTGTAAGCTTGCGAGCAGGGCCTTCCTACCTCTATGACTGTTATCACCCAGTTTGTAATTGTTATTTCAAATTGTAAAGCGCAACGGAATTTGCTGCGCTATATAAGAAACTGTTAATAAATAAATAAATAAAATAATAAACAACTTCTGGCAGATATGGACATCGCACTTACTCTTGATGCCAGAGTGCAAATATCCCTCTGTGCATCTCGCATATATAGAAATGCATCCTTAAAATGCTCTATAGTCAATAAAATACTGTCCCTGTCAAGGGTATCAATATTTTCAGTCAGGGAATCCGACCAAGCCACCCCAGCGCTGCACATCCAGGCTGAGGCGATCGCTGGTCGCAGTATAACACCAGTATGTGTGTATATACTTTTTAGGATATTTTCCAGCCTCCTATCAGCTGGCTCCTTGAGGGCGGCCCTATCTGGAGACGGTACCGCCACTTGTTTTGATAAGCGTGTGAGCGCCTTATCCACCCTAAGGGGTGTTTCCCAACACGCCCTAACTTCTGGCGGGAAAGGGTATACCGCCAATAATTTTCTATCGGGGGAAACCCACGCATCATCACACACTTCATTTAATTTATCTGATTCAGGAAAAACTACAGGTAGTTTTTTCACACTCCACAAAATACCCTTTTTTGTGGTACTTGTAGTATCAGAAATATGTAACACCTCCTTCATTGCCCTTAACAAGTAACGTGTGGCCCTAAAAGAAAAATACGTTTGTTTCTTCACCGTCGACACTGGAGTCAGTGTCCGTGTCTGTGTCTGTGTCGACCGACTGAGGTAAAAAGACGTTTTAACGCCCCTGACGGTGTTTGAGACGCCTGGACAGGTACTAATTGGTTTGCCGGCCGTCTCATGTCGTCAACCGACCTTGCAGCGTGTTGACATTATCACGTAATTCCTTAAATAAGCCATCCATTCCGGTGTCGACTCCCTAGAGAGTGACATCACCATTACAGGCAATTGCTCCGCCTCCTCACCAACATCGTCCTCATACATGTCGACACACACGTACCGACACACAGCACACACACAGGGAATGCTCTGATAGAGGACAGGACCCCACTAGCCCTTTGGAGAGACAGAGGGAGAGTTTGCCAGCACACACCAAAACGCTATAATTATACAGGGACAACCTTTATATAAGTGTTTTTCCCTTATAGCATCTTAATATATATAATCATATCGCCAAATAAGTGCCCCCCCCTCTCTGTTTTAACCCTGTTTCTGTAGTGCAGTGCAGGGGAGAGCCTGGGAGCCTTCCCACCAGCATTTCTGTGAGGGAAAATGGCGCTGTGTGCTGAGGAGAATAGGCCCCGCCCCCTTTTCGGCGGGCTTCTTCTCCCGTTTTTCTGAGACCTGGCAGGGGTTAAATACATCCATATAGCCCCAGGGGCTATATGTGATGTATCTTTTAGCCAGTATAGGTATTTCATTGCTGCCCAGGGCGCCCCCCACAGCGCCCTGCACCCTCAGTGACCGCTGGTGTGAAGTGTGTGACAACAATGGCGCACAGCTGCAGTGCTGTGCGCTACCTCATGAAGACTGAAAAGTCTTCTGCCGCCGGTTTCTGGACCTCTTCACTTTTCGGCATCTGCAAGGGGGTCGGCGGCGCGGCTCCGGGACCGGACTCCAAGGCTGGGCCTGTGTTCGATCCCTCTGGAGCTAATGGTGTCCAGTAGCCTAAGAAGCCAATCCATCCTGCACGCAGGTGAGTTCACTTCTTCTCCCCTAAGTCCCTCGTTGCAGTGAGCCTGTTGCCAGCAGGACTCACTGTAAAATAAAAAACCTAAAAACTTTTTCTAAGCAGCTCTTTAGGAGAGCCACCTAGATTGCACCCTGCTCGGACGGGCACAAAAACCTAACTGAGGCTTGGAGGAGGGTCATAGGGGGAGGAGCCAGTGCACACCACCTGATCCTAAAGCTTTATTTTTGTGCCCTGTCTCCTGCGGAGCCGCTAATCCCCATGGTCCTGACGGAGTCCCCAGCATCCACTAGGACGTCAGAGAAATAAGCTTTACGCATCAAGGGCCTAATTCAGACCTGATCGTAGATGTGCTAAATTTAGCACATCTACGATCAGTTTCGCAGACAAGCGGGGGGGGAGGGGGGGAAGCCCCGCATGTCTGGGTCTGCCCCTCCCCCCGCACAGGTACAAAAGCATTGCGCTTTTGTACTTGAACAGTAGCTCCCTACCAGCGCAGCTCCTGCGTGCTGGCAGGGAGCTACTCGTCGCTTCCTGGGTCACAGGGGCTGCGTGTGACGTCACATAGCCAATGCGGCCCACCCCCCGCATGGTCCGGGCATGCCTGCGTTGCCCCCAAACGGCAGCCAAACTCCGCCAGCCCTCCCACCCAGCGACCGCCTCTGCCTGTCAATCAGACACAGGCGATCGCTGGGAAGAGATGCCAAACGCATCTCTGGCATGCGCCGGTGCACTGTGGCACCGGTGCATGTGCAGTTCAGACCTGATCACCCACTGTGCGAAAAAACGCATGGCAGCAATCAGGTCTGAATTAGGCCCCAAATGTGACTAATTTTGTACTAAACATTTCTCAGTACCTGTGTGTACTAAGCTCTGACTGGTAAAATACTTGAGAAGGGAGGGATTAAGGGTGAAATCCTATTAGCAGCGTTACTTTACCGCTAATAGAATCGCCGGGGGCTATCCTATTAGTCCCAATTCTGGCATCCTTTTCCCCCCAATGGCGACACTTGTTGGGAATTATGCTTAGAATGCCTCAGGCATGAGAAGCATAATCCCTGATATGCAGCCGTCGGAGCCGTGAAAACACATGGGATCGGGAATTTATCACCACTCCAATGTGTTATGCGACGGTGGGTCCAATTTCGTCCAGTAAAAACGGCCTCTAATTGGATACCGCGATAAAGATCATCCATCATTAATCGTGATATCTGGATCTTTTTAAAATCTGAAATTGCACCAGGAAAAAATAGAAAGCGGCTGTGCAAAATAGCAGGGAAAAGTATGGAAACCGAGAGCCGACGTGTATAAATAAAAGGTTTATTTAAACAGTATAGTTGATACCATGAAGTTCAACACAAAAGGAAGACAATCTTTTCTCAGTATAAGCGCCCAATGTAAATATAAAGATGAAACTAAAATATACGTCCCTTAAGGGTATTCAGGATGGAAGTCCTCAGTAGTTCAGCAGAGGTTCTCAGTCGGTATGATTAATGTCCATTCATAGTTACATGAAAAAGAACAAAACATACAATGTGTACTATTGTTTTTTAATGCTGTTCAAAGAAAGTCCTTTTATCCCATCAGACAGAGCTAGAAAATGGTAGTATGAATAGGGGGTCTGTATGCAGTGCGTACCCCAACTCACACTAGGAAGAATGAATGTGTGCACATAAAGGTTTCTTTTGAAGCTCTTCACCCTTTCCGTGTGTCCTCCACCAAAAAGTATGCGTAGATAAGCATACCTAAACTCACATTAAAGTGAAGATACGGCAAGTATATAAAGGTATCTTTCATATATATTCCTATATCAAAGTGAAGATGCGTACCACACTCACAGAATGAAATGTGGAGATGTTCCTATCAAGGTATCTTTTGGATCCACAGCTGTTTCGGGCCTCAAGATGCCAGTGGGTATTTGAGCAGTTGTAAATCCAAAAAGAAAAAATGGTGCCAATCAATCCATTTCTTTCAATAAAAACTTTTTTAATAGGTACAGAATCCCATAGTTGGGAAAGGAGTACATGAAAATAAAAACACTCCACAGGAGGAGAATAAAAAATGTCAAAGCTGGAATATGCAGACACAGAAAAAAATTTTCCACAGCGTATGAATCAAAATAAAAAAAGGAATACCTTGAAGGCTGGTTTTTTGAAAAGTTGCAACAGTGCCCAAAGTTGTCGACGCGTTTCGGCTCAGCAGGAGCCTTCCTCAAGACATGATGTCTTGAGGAAGGCTCCTGCTGAGCCGAAACGCGTCGACAACTTTGGGCACTGTTGCAACTTTTCAAAAAACCAGCCTTCAAGGTATTCCTTTTTTTATTTTGATTCATACGCTGTGGAAAAATTTTTTCTGTGTCTGCATATTCCAGCTTTGACATTTTTTATTCTCCTCCTGTGGAGTGTTTTTATTTTCATGTACTCCTTTCCCAACTATGGGATTCTGTACCTATTAAAAAAGTTTTTATTGAAAGAAATGGATTGATTGGCACCATTTTTTCTTTTTGGATTTACAACTGCTCAAATACCCACTGGCATCTTGAGGCCCGAAACAGCTGTGGATCCAAAAGATACCTTGATAGGAACATCTCCACATTTCATTCTGTGAGTGTGGTACGCATCTTCACTTTGATATAGGAATATATATGAAAGATACCTTTATATACTTGCCGTATCTTCACTTTAATGTGAGTTTAGGTATGCTTATCTACGCATACTTTTTGGTGGAGGACACACGGAAAGGGTGAAGAGCTTCAAAAGAAACCTTTATGTGCACACATTCGTTCTTCCTAGTGTGAGTTGGGGTACGCACTGCATACAGACCCCCTATTCATACTACCATTTTCTAGCTCTGTCTGATGGGATAAAAGGACTTTCTTTGAACAGCATTAAAAAACAATAGTACACATTGTATGTTTTGTTCTTTTTCATGTAACTATGAATGGACATTAATCATACCGACTGAGAACCTCTGCTGAACTACTGAGGACTTCCATCCTGAATACCCTTAAGGGACGTATATTTTAGTTTCATCTTTATATTTACATTGGGCGCTTATACTGAGAAAAGATTGTCTTCCTTTTGTGTTGAATTTCTGTTTTCTGTGGGGTGTGGTGGCATCCCATTAGACAATCTATACTTGTTAAAGCTGCCCTGCGCACATTTCAAACATCCCAAAAATTCCCCTGGTTTTCTGATACCATGAAGTTGTATAGCTTGGTACCCTAATATATATGTTTTAACTATACTGTCTAAATAAACCTTTTATTTATACACGTCGGCTCTCGGTTTCCATACTTCTCCCTGCTATTTTGCACAGCCGCTTTCTATTTTTTCCTTTACCTGTTTCTATAAACACTTACACAGTGTTTTACGGCAGCGCATAATATCAGGGTAATTTAATTACACTACTGTCAATCCTAGAAGCGCTGTTTAGCAGTCAATTGTATTTTTGGTTTTTACTTGAAATTGCACCAGGGCTAATAGGATACCCCCTAAAAGACAGATGAAGATTAATTGCCACATCTGAAATATGTTATGTTAAATAAAAAAACAAATATTAAATTTGAAAAGTTAAACACTGCACTGGTTTTTGAATCAAACAAAGCCCTAAATTTACAACCTTAATGAAATATGTTTTTAATGCTTCCACAAAACTAAAAATACATTGATTCTATGGCAGGCATGTCAAACCTGCGGCCCATGGGCCTTATGCGGCCCCTGACGCATCCTATTGTGGCCCGCAGACAGAGGGCCTTTAGCGGTCCTTTAGCAGGAATTAAATTGGGCCAGAAAACTGCATTCCACCTCCGCCTGCCCACAGTGAGGATGCCCCACTGTGCTCATGGCTGCTGCAGGAGAGGAGGCTGGATTCTCCAGTCCCGGCAAAGATGAGGTCATCTCAAGTGTCTCCTGATGTGAGAAGGGAACTGCCCTGAGAGAGAGAGAAGAGTGCCTATGCGGAGGGACCTTGAAGACTGGGAGAGAGGTTTACAGCTAGTTAAAAAGTTAGCAACCATGACATGCCCTTCCCTGCACAGTCAACACTGTGTATATTACTCTGCTTCCTCCGTATCCCCCTCCCTCCTTTCTGTATCTGATTTCCCTGCCTGCTGCCTTATAGGTGATATCAGAATGGAGAGAAATATCCTACACCAAACAGTCTGATATTTGTAAGCAAACTGTGAAAACCAGCATGCATACCTCCCAACTGTCCCGAATTTCGCAGGACTGCCCCATTTTTTTGGGACTGTCCCGCGGGCCGCAGTGTCCTGCGGTGGGGGAGGGGGCAGTTGATAGTTGGTATATACATACATTCACACACACCGAGAGCCCAGCACTCACCATACACATATATATATATATATATATATATATATACAGTATATAGCACACACATTCATAAAACATACACAAAAACTCACACATACATACCTATGAATACATATATATGTTCTGTACACTCAAACGTTAAACTTACATGTATTTTATGCCGTACCAGTGGGGACTGAGAGCAGATTGCCAGCAGGGTGAGGACGGAGGGAGCTGCTGAATGTTTCGGACATTCTGGATGCAGAGAACTGCATAGCTCTCTGTTGTGCTGGAACAGGCAGCTGTCTCCATCTCAAAAAAAAAAAAAAATTAGTCTCATCTGAGGGGTTTCTAGGTACTCGGAACCCCCCCCCCCCCCCCTGCGTGCGTCACTGATGCTGTGCGCATGCACACAACGTCTATCCTGGGAGGCAAAGATGGGGGGCATGGCCAGCAGGTCACAGAGCGCTGGCCATGCCCCCACTGTGACTAAAATGGGAGGCATTGCCCGCAATCGCGTCATCCCTGTGAAGCCACGAGGTAGAGTAGCACCAGGAATAACAAACAAACTAAACACTGCAACTCCAATAACTGAACAGTTATCACTAGGGGGTATCAAGCCTTGGAGAGAGATAAAGTGTCCCTAAAGCAAGAAATCTGCTTCTGTCAAATCTACAAATGTGCCCTTATACACCTAGCTTCAATATGCCATGTGGCGCGAGATGCCTCTTGTAAGTCTCACAGTGAATCGTATTTTTGCTCTTATGTGCATCTTAAATCGGTATATGAAGCACAGGAACTCGCTGCATCGTAGCACTTTGTACTGTATATAGATTCATACAGATATAAAAGTGTTGCATATCAAATTAAAATCTCAGAGAGGTTTTGCGCATCGCATTACGATTAAGATGCATATTCAAGCAAGAAAGACTTTCTGCGCAAGCAAAGTCGCAGAGGACCTGCCGTTCCAGGAATGGATGCTTGGTGAAACTGCAGCAACAGTGTACAGAGGACACATGTGTATCACAGTCTTTGTAATTACAGTTAAGGCATATATTTAATTTGTGTCGGTATTTTCGTCTGTCAGTAATCAATACATGAATACATTTTCGACCATGCGGATTCGTAGAACAGGCGAAAACACCTGCAAATTCGACAAAAGCCACGTATCGGCGGCGAATTCGCCGCCGTTAAACTTTTTCAACAGGGTTGGATTTTCGAACCAGTCGAAAAAACGGGGCTTACATTGAATAGGGCGAATGTGAATTCGCTCAAAAAAACGGCCAAAAATGCCTGTTTTTCGCCTGGCCTGATAATCCGACCACAATTGAATATATGCCTTAGCAGAGTACACACTATACAAATATTGGTCCACTCAGCTGATAATTGGCTGATCTGCCAGATAACTGGATAGTGTGCATGCAGGTGAATATTTGTCCATTCACAAGTGCCAGTGTAGCTTACAATCTATACTCCCTAAAACATGTATCCACATATAAGATAGGGTAAATTTTTGCGACAGCCAATTAATCTACAGTACCAGTATATTTCGGGATTGTGAGAGGAAACCCACGCAAGCAAGGGGAAAATATATAAACGATAATAAGAATTTACTTACCGATAATTCTATTTCTCGTAGTCCGTAGTGGATGCTGGGGACTCCGTCAGGACCATGGGGTTTAGCGGCTCCGCAGGAGACAGGGCACAATAATAAAAGCTTTAGGATCAGGTGGTGTGCACTGGCTCCTCCCCCTATGACCCTCCTCCAAGCCTCAGTTAGGATACTGTGCCCGGACGAGCGTGCATAATAAGGAAGGATATTGAATCCCGGGTAAGACTCATACCAGCCACACCAATCACACCGTACAACCTGTGATCTGAACCCAGTTAACAGTATGATAACAACGAAGGAGCCTCTGAAAAGATGGCTCACAACAAGAATAACCCGATTTTTGTAACAATAACTATGTACAAGTATTGCAGACAATCCGCACTTGGGATGGGCGCCCAGCATCCACTACGGACTACGAGAAATAGAATTATCGGTAAGTAAATTCTTATTTTCTCTAACGTCCTAAGTGGATGCTGGGGACTCCGTCAGGACCATGGGGATTATACCAAAGCTCCCAAACGGGCGGGAGAGTGCGGATGACTCTGCAGCACCGAATGAGAGAACTCCAGGTCCTCCTCAGTCAGGGTGTGCCCCTGACCAAGTAGCAGCTCGGCAAAGTTGTAAAGCCGAGACCCCTCGGGCAGCCGCCCAAGATGAGCCCACTTCCTTGTGGAATGGGCTTTTACTGATTTTGGCTGTGGCAAGCCTGCCACAGAATGTGCAAGCTGAATTGTACTACAAATCCAGCGAGCAATCGTCTGCTTAGAAGCAGGAACACCCATCTTGTTGGGTGCATACAGGCTAAACAGCGAGTCAGATTTTCTGACTCCAGTCGTCCTGGAAACATATTTTCAGGGCCCTGACAACGTCAAGTAACTTGGAGTCCTCCAAGTCCCTAGTAGCCGCAGGTACCACAATAGGTTGGTTCATGTGAAAAACAGAAAACACCTTAAGGAGAAATTGAGGACGAGTCCTCAATTCTGCCCTGTCAGAATGAAAAATTAAGTAAGGGCTTTTATATGATAAAGCCGCCCATTCTGACACACGCCTGGCTGAAGCCAGGGCTAATAGAATCTTCACCTTCCATGTGAAATATTTTAAATTCCACAGTGGTGAGTGGATCAAACCAATGTGACTTTAGGAAACTCAAAACAACATTGAGATCCCAAGGTGCCACTGGGGGCACAAAAGGAGGCTGTATATGCAGTACCCCTTTTACAAACGTCTGAACTTCAGGCACTGAAGCCAGTTCTTTCTGGAAGAAATTTGACAGGGTTGAAATTTGAACCTTAATGGACCCTAATTTTAGGCCCATAGACAGTCCTGTTTTCAGGAAATGTAGGAAACGACCCAGTTGGAATTCCTCTGTAGGGACCTTCTTGGCCTCACACCACGCAACATATTTTCGCCAAATGCGGTGAAAATGTTTTGCGGTTACATCCTTCCAGGCTTCGACCAGGGTAGGGATGACTTCATCTGGAATGCCCTTTCAGGATCCGGCGTTCAACTGCCATGCCGTCAAACGCAGCCGCGGTAAGTCTTGGAACAGACAAGGCCCCTGCTGGAGCAGGTCCCGTCTTAGAGGTAGAGGCCACGGATCTTCCGTGAGCATCTCCTGAAGTTCCGGGTACCAAGTTCTTCTTGGCCAATCCGGAGCCACGAGTATCGTTCTTACTCCCCTTTGCCGTATAATTCTCAGTACTTTTGGTATGAGAGGCAGAGGAGGAAACACATACACTGACTGGAACACCCACGGTGTTACCAGAGCGTCCACAGCTTTTCCTGAGGGTCTCTTGACCTGGCGCAATACCTGTCCAGTTTTTTGTTGAGGCGAGACGCCATCATATCCACCTTTGGTTTTTCCCAACGGTTCACAATCATGTGGAAGACTTCTGGATGAAGTCCCCACTCTCCCGGGTGTAGATCGTGTCTGCTGAGGAAGTTTGCTTCCCAGTTGTCCACTCCCGGAATGAACACTGCTGACAGTGCTATCACATGATCTTCCACCCAGCGAAGAATCCTTGCAGCTTCTGCCATTGCTCTCCTGCTTCTTGTGCCGCCCTGTCTGTTTACGTGGGCGACTGCCGTGATGTTGTCCGACTGGATCAACACCGGCTGACCCTGAAGCAGGGGTTTTGCCAGGCTTAGAGCATTGTAAATCGCTCTTAGCTCCAGTATATTTATGTGAAGAGACATCTCCAGGCTTGACCATACTCCCTGGAAGTTTCTTCCCTGTGTGACCGCTCCCCAGCCTCTCAGACTGGCATCCGTGGTCACCAGGACCCAGTCCTGAATGCCGAATCTGCGGCCCTCTAACAGATGAGCACTCTGCAACCACCACAGAAGAGACAACCTTGTCCGTGGCGATAAGGTTATCCGCTGATGCATCTGCAGATGCGATCCGGACCATTTGTCCAGCAGATCCCACTGAAAAGTTCTTGCGTGAAATCTGCCGAATGGAATCGCTTCGTAAGAAGCCACCATTTTTCCCAGGACCCTTGTGCAATGATGCACTGACACTTTTCCTGGTTTTAGGATGTTCCTGACTAGCTCGGATAACTCCCTGGCTTTCTTCTCCGGGAGAAACACCTTTTTCTGGACTGTGTCCAGAATCATCCCTAGGAACAGCAGACGTGTCGTCGGAAACAGCTGCGGTTTTGGAATATTTAGAATCCACCCGTGCTGTTGTAGAACTACTTGAGATAGTGCTACTCCGACCTCCAACTGTTCTCTGGACCTTGCCCTTATCAGGAGATCGTCCATTTTCTTTGAAGAAGAATCATCATTTCGGCCATTACCTTGGTAAGGACCCAGGGTGCCGTGGACAATCCAACCGGCAGCATCTGAAACTGATAGTGACAGTTCTGTACCACGAACCTGAGGTACCCTTGGTGAGAAGGGCAAATTGGGACATGGAGGTAAGCATCTGTCCCGGGACACCATATAGTCCCCTTTTTCCTGGTTCGCTATCACTGCTCTGAGTGACTCCATCTTGATTTGAACCTTTTTATGTAAGTGTTCAAATATTTCAGATTTAGAATAGGTCTCACCGAGCCGTCTGGCTTCAGTACCACAATATAGTGTGGAATAATACCCCTTTCCTTGTTGTAGGAGGGGTACTTTGATTATCACCTGCTGGGAATACAGCTTGTGAATTGTTTCCACTACTGCCTCCCTGTCGACGTTGGTAAAGCAGACTTCAGGAACCTGCGAGGGGGAGACGTCTCGAATTTCCAATCTGTACCCCTGGGATACTACTTGTAGGATCCAGGGGTCCACTTGCGAGTGAGCCCACTGCGTGCTGAAACTCTTGAGACGACCCCCCACCGCACCTGAGTCCGCTTGTACGGCCCCAGCGTCATGCTGAGGACTTGGCAGAAGCGGTGGAGGGCTTCTGTTCCTGGGAATGGGCTGCCTGCTGCAGTCTTCTTCCCTTTCCTCTATCCCATGGCAGATATGACTGGCCTTTTGACCGCTTGCCCTTATGGGGACGAAAGGACTGAGGCTGAAAAGACGTTGTCTTTTTCTCCTTTATACGGCAATACTTCCATGTGCCGTTTGGAATCTGCATCACCTGACCACTTGGGTCCTCTGCTTTTCTCTATCTATACCTCATCTCTTGGTAAACTAATCAGCTCTTTTGGTTTTCAGTATCATCTGTACGCAGATGATACTCAAATCTACCTATCCTCCCCTGACTTGTCCCTATCTGTACTGGACCGTGTCACTGAATGCCTTTCTGCTATCTCATCCTGGATGACATCTCGCCACCTCAAACTTAATATTTCAAAGACAGAGTTAATTATATTTCCACCGGCCAATAGTAGGTACCAACCTGATATCTCTATCACTGTTGAAAACTCGACTATCTACCCTACCCCACAAGCTCGCTGCCTAGGTGTCATCCTTGACTCTGATCTGTCCTTTGTCCCCCACATTCAATCTGTCTCAAGATCATGTTACATGCATCTAAAAAACATATCCAAAATACGACCATACCTTACACAAGACACTGCTAAAACTCTAATCCACGCTCTCATTATCTCCCGCATTGATTATTGCAATAGTCTCCTAACTGGTCTTCCCAAAACGAGACTCTCACCACTACAATCCATTCTGAATGCAGCGGCGAGGCTTATCTTCCTCGCTAGACGTTCATCGTCTGCAGATCCACTCTGTCAGTCCCTCCATTGGTTACCTGTATTCTACCGCATTCAATATAAAATACTTTTACTCACACACAAGGCCATTAACCAAACTACACCAACGTACATCACTTCGCTTATCACAAAATATCTCCCAACCCGACCTCTGCGCTCTTCACAAGACCTGCGTCTCTCATCCACACTCATTACTCGCTCCCACTCACGACTGCAGGACTTTCATCGGGCTGCACCCACTCTGTGGAATGCCCTACCACACACAATAAGACTCTCCTCTAGTCTCCTAACCTTCAAGCGTTCCCTCAAAACTCACCTCTTTAGGCAAGCGTATCAAATTCCTGAACCGCCCACATAACTTTCATAAACCTTGCTATCAAATTACATCCACTCTGTACAGTCCACACATATCCTCACATGTCTTCTCATTCTATGCAATAGATAGCACCTTTCCTTATGTACATATGCCTATAGATTGTAAGCTTGCGAGCAGGGCCTTCCTACCTCTATGACTGTTATCACCCAGTTTGTAATTGTTATTTCAAATTGTAAAGCGCAACGGAATTTGCTGCGCTATATAAGAAACTGTTAATAAATAAATAAATAAAATAATAAACAACTTCTGGCAGATATGGACATCGCACTTACTCTTGATGCCAGAGTGCAAATATCCCTCTGTGCATCTCGCATATATAGAAATGCATCCTTAAAATGCTCTATAGTCAATAAAATACTGTCCCTGTCAAGGGTATCAATATTTTCAGTCAGGGAATCCGACCAAGCCACCCCAGCGCTGCACATCCAGGCTGAGGCGATCGCTGGTCGCAGTATAACACCAGTATGTGTGTATATACTTTTTAGGATATTTTCCAGCCTCCTATCAGCTGGCTCCTTGAGGGCGGCCCTATCTGGAGACGGTACCGCCACTTGTTTTGATAAGCGTGTGAGCGCCTTATCCACCCTAAGGGGTGTTTCCCAACACGCCCTAACTTCTGGCGGGAAAGGGTATACCGCCAATAATTTTCTATCGGGGGAAACCCACGCATCATCACACACTTCATTTAATTTATCTGATTCAGGAAAAACTACAGGTAGTTTTTTCACACTCCACAAAATACCCTTTTTTGTGGTACTTGTAGTATCAGAAATATGTAACACCTCCTTCATTGCCCTTAACAAGTAACGTGTGGCCCTAAAAGAAAAATACGTTTGTTTCTTCACCGTCGACACTGGAGTCAGTGTCCGTGTCTGTGTCTGTGTCGACCGACTGAGGTAAAAAGACGTTTTAACGCCCCTGACGGTGTTTGAGACGCCTGGACAGGTACTAATTGGTTTGCCGGCCGTCTCATGTCGTCAACCGACCTTGCAGCGTGTTGACATTATCACGTAATTCCTTAAATAAGCCATCCATTCCGGTGTCGACTCCCTAGAGAGTGACATCACCATTACAGGCAATTGCTCCGCCTCCTCACCAACATCGTCCTCATACATGTCGACACACACGTACCGACACACAGCACACACACAGGGAATGCTCTGATAGAGGACAGGACCCCACTAGCCCTTTGGAGAGACAGAGGGAGAGTTTGCCAGCACACACCAAAACGCTATAATTATACAGGGACAACCTTTATATAAGTGTTTTTCCCTTATAGCATCTTAATATATATAATCATATCGCCAAATAAGTGCCCCCCCCTCTCTGTTTTAACCCTGTTTCTGTAGTGCAGTGCAGGGGAGAGCCTGGGAGCCTTCCCACCAGCATTTCTGTGAGGGAAAATGGCGCTGTGTGCTGAGGAGAATAGGCCCCGCCCCCTTTTCGGCGGGCTTCTTCTCCCGTTTTTCTGAGACCTGGCAGGGGTTAAATACATCCATATAGCCCCAGGGGCTATATGTGATGTATCTTTTAGCCAGTATAGGTATTTCATTGCTGCCCAGGGCGCCCCCCACAGCGCCCTGCACCCTCAGTGACCGCTGGTGTGAAGTGTGTGACAACAATGGCGCACAGCTGCAGTGCTGTGCGCTACCTCATGAAGACTGAAAAGTCTTCTGCCGCCGGTTTCTGGACCTCTTCACTTTTCGGCATCTGCAAGGGGGTCGGCGGCGCGGCTCCGGGACCGGACTCCAAGGCTGGGCCTGTGTTCGATCCCTCTGGAGCTAATGGTGTCCAGTAGCCTAAGAAGCCAATCCATCCTGCACGCAGGTGAGTTCACTTCTTCTCCCCTAAGTCCCTCGTTGCAGTGAGCCTGTTGCCAGCAGGACTCACTGTAAAATAAAAAACCTAAAAACTTTTTCTAAGCAGCTCTTTAGGAGAGCCACCTAGATTGCACCCTGCTCGGACGGGCACAAAAACCTAACTGAGGCTTGGAGGAGGGTCATAGGGGGAGGAGCCAGTGCACACCACCTGATCCTAAAGCTTTATTTTTGTGCCCTGTCTCCTGCGGAGCCGCTAATCCCCATGGTCCTGACGGAGTCCCCAGCATCCACTAGGACGTCAGAGAAATAAGCTTTACGCATCAAGGGCCTAATTCAGACCTGATCGTAGATGTGCTAAATTTAGCACATCTACGATCAGTTTCGCAGACAAGCGGGGGGGGAGGGGGGGAAGCCCCGCATGTCTGGGTCTGCCCCTCCCCCCGCACAGGTACAAAAGCATTGCGCTTTTGTACTTGAACAGTAGCTCCCTACCAGCGCAGCTCCTGCGTGCTGGCAGGGAGCTACTCGTCGCTTCCTGGGTCACAGGGGCTGCGTGTGACGTCACATAGCCAATGCGGCCCACCCCCCGCATGGTCCGGGCATGCCTGCGTTGCCCCCAAACGGCAGCCAAACTCCGCCAGCCCTCCCACCCAGCGACCGCCTCTGCCTGTCAATCAGACACAGGCGATCGCTGGGAAGAGATGCCAAACGCATCTCTGGCATGCGCCGGTGCACTGTGGCACCGGTGCATGTGCAGTTCAGACCTGATCACCCACTGTGCGAAAAAACGCATGGCAGCAATCAGGTCTGAATTAGGCCCCAAATGTGACTAATTTTGTACTAAACATTTCTCAGTACCTGTGTGTACTAAGCTCTGACTGGTAAAATACTTGAGAAGGGAGGGATTAAGGGTGAAATCCTATTAGCAGCGTTACTTTACCGCTAATAGAATCGCCGGGGGCTATCCTATTAGTCCCAATTCTGGCATCCTTTTCCCCCCAATGGCGACACTTGTTGGGAATTATGCTTAGAATGCCTCAGGCATGAGAAGCATAATCCCTGATATGCAGCCGTCGGAGCCGTGAAAACACATGGGATCGGGAATTTATCACCACTCCAATGTGTTATGCGACGGTGGGTCCAATTTCGTCCAGTAAAAACGGCCTCTAATTGGATACCGCGATAAAGATCATCCATCATTAATCGTGATATCTGGATCTTTTTAAAATCTGAAATTGCACCAGGAAAAAATAGAAAGCGGCTGTGCAAAATAGCAGGGAAAAGTATGGAAACCGAGAGCCGACGTGTATAAATAAAAGGTTTATTTAAACAGTATAGTTGATACCATGAAGTTCAACACAAAAGGAAGACAATCTTTTCTCAGTATAAGCGCCCAATGTAAATATAAAGATGAAACTAAAATATACGTCCCTTAAGGGTATTCAGGATGGAAGTCCTCAGTAGTTCAGCAGAGGTTCTCAGTCGGTATGATTAATGTCCATTCATAGTTACATGAAAAAGAACAAAACATACAATGTGTACTATTGTTTTTTAATGCTGTTCAAAGAAAGTCCTTTTATCCCATCAGACAGAGCTAGAAAATGGTAGTATGAATAGGGGGTCTGTATGCAGTGCGTACCCCAACTCACACTAGGAAGAATGAATGTGTGCACATAAAGGTTTCTTTTGAAGCTCTTCACCCTTTCCGTGTGTCCTCCACCAAAAAGTATGCGTAGATAAGCATACCTAAACTCACATTAAAGTGAAGATACGGCAAGTATATAAAGGTATCTTTCATATATATTCCTATATCAAAGTGAAGATGCGTACCACACTCACAGAATGAAATGTGGAGATGTTCCTATCAAGGTATCTTTTGGATCCACAGCTGTTTCGGGCCTCAAGATGCCAGTGGGTATTTGAGCAGTTGTAAATCCAAAAAGAAAAAATGGTGCCAATCAATCCATTTCTTTCAATAAAAACTTTTTTAATAGGTACAGAATCCCATAGTTGGGAAAGGAGTACATGAAAATAAAAACACTCCACAGGAGGAGAATAAAAAATGTCAAAGCTGGAATATGCAGACACAGAAAAAAAATTTCCACAGCGTATGAATCAAAATAAAAAAAGGAATACCTTGAAGGCTGGTTTTTTGAAAAGTTGCAACAGTGCCCAAAGTTGTCGACGCGTTTCGGCTCAGCAGGAGCCTTCCTCAAGACATGATGTCTTGAGGAAGGCTCCTGCTGAGCCGAAACGCGTCGACAACTTTGGGCACTGTTGCAACTTTTCAAAAAACCAGCCTTCAAGGTATTCCTTTTTTTATTTTGATTCATACGCTGTGGAAAAAAATTTTCTGTGTCTGCATATTCCAGCTTTGACATTTTTTATTCTCCTCCTGTGGAGTGTTTTTATTTTCATGTACTCCTTTCCCAACTATGGGATTCTGTACCTATTAAAAAAGTTTTTATTGAAAGAAATGGATTGATTGGCACCATTTTTTCTTTTTGGATTTACAACTGCTCAAATACCCACTGGCATCTTGAGGCCCGAAACAGCTGAGGATCCAAAAGATACCTTGATAGGAACATCTCCACATTTCATTCTGTGAGTGTGGTACGCATCTTCACTTTGATATAGGAATATATATGAAAGATACCTTTATATACTTGCCGTATCTTCACTTTAATGTGAGTTTAGGTATGCTTATCTACGCATACTTTTTGGTGGAGGACACACGGAAAGGGTGAAGAGCTTCAAAAGAAACCTTTATGTGCACACATTCGTTCTTCCTAGTGTGAGTTGGGGTACGCACTGCATACAGACCCCCTATTCATACTACCATTTTCTAGCTCTGTCTGATGGGATAAAAGGACTTTCTTTGAACAGCATTAAAAAACAATAGTACACATTGTATGTTTTGTTCTTTTTCATGTAACTATGAATGGACATTAATCATACCGACTGAGAACCTCTGCTGAACTACTGAGGACTTCCATCCTGAATACCCTTAAGGGACGTATATTTTAGTTTCATCTTTATATTTACATTGGGCGCTTATACTGAGAAAAGATTGTCTTCCTTTTGTGTTGAATTTCTGTTTTCTGTGGGGTGTGGTGGCATCCCATTAGACAATCTATACTTGTTAAAGCTGCCCTGCGCACATTTCAAACATCCCAAAAATTCCCCTGGTTTTCTGATACCATGAAGTTGTATAGCTTGGTACCCTAATATATATGTTTTAACTATACTGTCTAAATAAACCTTTTATTTATACACGTCGGCTCTCGGTTTCCATACTTCTCCCTGCTATTTTGCACAGCCGCTTTCTATTTTTTCCTTTACCTGTTTCTATAAACACTTACACAGTGTTTTACGGCAGCGCATAATATCAGGGTAATTTAATTACACTACTGTCAATCCTAGAAGCGCTGTTTAGCAGTCAATTGTATTTTTGGTTTTTACTTGAAATTGCACCAGGGCTAATAGGATACCCCCTAAAAGACAGATGAAGATTAATTGCCACATCTGAAATATGTTATGTTAAATAAAAAAACAAATATTAAATTTGAAAAGTTAAACACTGCCCTGGTTTTTGAATCAAACAAAGCCCTAAATTTACAACCTTAATGAAATATGTTTTTAATGCTTCCACAAAACTAAAAATACATTGATTCTATGGCAGGCATGTCAAACCTGCGGCCCATGGGCCTTATGCGGCCCCTGACGCATCCTATTGTGGCCCGCAGACAGAGGGCCTTTAGCGGTCCTTTAGCAGGAATTAAATTGGGCCAGAAAACTGCATTCCACCTCCGCCTGCCCACAGTGAGGATGCCCCACTGTGCTCATGGCTGCTGCAGGAGAGGAGGCTGGATTCTCCAGTCCCGGCAAAGATGAGGTCATCTCAAGTGTCTCCTGATGTGAGAAGGGAACTGCCCTGAGAGAGAGAGAAGAGTGCCTATGCGGAGGGACCTTGAAGACTGGGAGAGAGGTTTACAGCTAGTTAAAAAGTTAGCAACCATGACATGCCCTTCCCTGCACAGTCAACACTGTGTATATTACTCTGCTTCCTCCGTATCCCCCTCCCTCCTTTCTGTATCTGATTTCCCTGCCTGCTGCCTTATAGGTGATATCAGAATGGAGAGAAATATCCTACACCAAACAGTCTGATATTTGTAAGCAAACTGTGAAAACCAGCATGCATACCTCCCAACTGTCCCGAATTTCGCAGGACTGCCCCATTTTTTTGGGACTGTCCCGCGGGCCGCAGTGTCCTGCGGTGGGGGAGGGGGCAGTTGATAGTTGGTATATACATACATTCACACACACCGAGAGCCCAGCACTCACCATACACATATATATATATATATATATATATATATATATATATATACAGTATATAGCACACACATTCATAAAACATACACAAAAACTCACACATACATACCTATGAATACATATATATGTTCTGTACACTCAAACGTTAAACTTACATGTATTTTATGCCGTACCAGTGGGGACTGAGAGCAGATTGCCAGCAGGGTGAGGACGGAGGGAGCTGCTGAATGTTTCGGACATTCTGGATGCAGAGAACTGCATAGCTCTCTGTTGTGCTGGAACAGGCAGCTGTCTCCATCTCAAAAAAATAAATAAATTAGTCTCATCTGAGGGGTTTCTAGGTACTCGGAACCCCCCCCCCCTGCGTGCGTCACTGATGCTGTGCGCATGCACACAACGTCTATCCTGGGAGGCAAAGATGGGGGGCATGGCCAGCAGGTCACAGAGCGCTGGCCATGCCCCCACTGTGACTAAAATGGGAGGCATTGCCCGCAATCGCGTCATCCCTGTGAAGCCACGAGGTAGAGTAGCACCAGGAATAACAAACAAACTAAACACTGCAACTCCAATAACTGAACAGTTATCACTAGGGGGTATCAAGCCTTGGAGAGAGATAAAGTGTCCCTAAAGCAAGAAATCTGCTTCTGTCAAATCTACAAATGTGCCCTTATACACCTAGCTTCAATATGCCATGTGGCGCGAGATGCCTCTTGTAAGTCTCACAGTGAATCGTATTTTTGCTCTTATGTGCATCTTAAATCGGTATATGAAGCACAGGAACTCGCTGCATCGTAGCACTTTGTACTGTATATAGATTCATACAGATATAAAAGTGTTGCATATCAAATTAAAATCTCAGAGAGGTTTTGCGCATCGCATTACGATTAAGATGCATATTCAAGCAAGAAAGACTTTCTGCGCAAGCAAAGTCGCAGAGGACCTGCCGTTCCAGGAATGGATGCTTGGTGAAACTGCAGCAACAGTGTACAGAGGACACATGTGTATCACAGTCTTTGTAATTACAGTTAAGGCATATATTTAATTTGTGTCGGTATTTTCGTCTGTCAGTAATCAATACATGAATACATTTTCGACCATGCGGATTCGTAGAACAGGCGAAAACACCTGCAAATTCGACAAAAGCCACGTATCGGCGGCGAATTCGCCGCCGTTAAACTTTTTCAACAGGGTTGGATTTTCGAACCAGTCGAAAAAACGGGGCTTACATTGAATAGGGCGAATGTGAATTCGCTCAAAAAAACGGCCAAAAATGCCTGTTTTTCGCCTGGCCTGATAATCCGACCACAATTGAATATATGCCTTAGCAGAGTACACACTATACAAATATTGGTCCACTCAGCTGATAATTGGCTGATCTGCCAGATAACTGGATAGTGTGCATGCAGGTGAATATTTGTCCATTCACAAGTGCCAGTGTAGCTTACAATCTATACTCCCTAAAACATGTATCCACATATAAGATAGGGTAAATTTTTGCGACAGACAATTAATCTACAGTACCAGTATATTTCGGGATTGTGAGAGGAAACCCACGCAAGCAAGGGGAAAATATATAAACGATAATAAGAATTTACTTACCGATAATTCTATTTCTCGTAGTCCGTAGTGGATGCTGGGGACTCCGTCAGGACCATGGGGTTTAGCGGCTCCGCAGGAGACAGGGCACAATAATAAAAGCTTTAGGATCAGGTGGTGTGCACTGGCTCCTCCCCCTATGACCCTCCTCCAAGCCTCAGTTAGGATACTGTGCCCGGACGAGCGTGCATAATAAGGAAGGATATTGAATCCCGGGTAAGACTCATACCAGCCACACCAATCACACCGTACAACCTGTGATCTGAACCCAGTTAACAGTATGATAACAACGAAGGAGCCTCTGAAAAGATGGCTCACAACAAGAATAACCCGATTTTTGTAACAATAACTATGTACAAGTATTGCAGACAATCCGCACTTGGGATGGGCGCCCAGCATCCACTACGGACTACGAGAAATAGAATTATCGGTAAGTAAATTCTTATTTTCTCTAACGTCCTAAGTGGATGCTGGGGACTCCGTCAGGACCATGGGGATTATACCAAAGCTCCCAAACGGGCGGGAGAGTGCGGATGACTCTGCAGCACCGAATGAGAGAACTCCAGGTCCTCCTCAGTCAGGGTGTGCCCCTGACCAAGTAGCAGCTCGGCAAAGTTGTAAAGCCGAGACCCCTCGGGCAGCCGCCCAAGATGAGCCCACTTCCTTGTGGAATGGGCTTTTACTGATTTTGGCTGTGGCAAGCCTGCCACAGAATGTGCAAGCTGAATTGTACTACAAATCCAGCGAGCAATCGTCTGCTTAGAAGCAGGAACACCCATCTTGTTGGGTGCATACAGGCTAAACAGCGAGTCAGATTTTCTGACTCCAGTCGTCCTGGAAACATATATTTTCAGGGCCCTGACAACGTCAAGTAACTTGGAGTCCTCCAAGTCCCTAGTAGCCGCAGGTACCACAATAGGTTGGTTCATGTGAAAAACAGAAAACACCTTAAGGAGAAATTGAGGACGAGTCCTCAATTCTGCCCTGTCAGAATGAAAAATTAAGTAAGGGCTTTTATATGATAAAGCCGCCCATTCTGACACACGCCTGGCTGAAGCCAGGGCTAATAGAATCTTCACCTTCCATGTGAAATATTTTAAATTCCACAGTGGTGAGTGGATCAAACCAATGTGACTTTAGGAAACTCAAAACAACATTGAGATCCCAAGGTGCCACTGGGGGCACAAAAGGAGGCTGTATATGCAGTACCCCTTTTACAAACGTCTGAACTTCAGGCACTGAAGCCAGTTCTTTCTGGAAGAAATTTGACAGGGTTGAAATTTGAACCTTAATGGACCCTAATTTTAGGCCCATAGACAGTCCTGTTTTCAGGAAATGTAGGAAACGACCCAGTTGGAATTCCTCTGTAGGGACCTTCTTGGCCTCACACCACGCAACATATTTTCGCCAAATGCGGTGAAAATGTTTTGCGGTTACATCCTTCCAGGCTTCGACCAGGGTAGGGATGACTTCATCTGGAATGCCCTTTCAGGATCCGGCGTTCAACTGCCATGCCGTCAAACGCAGCCGCGGTAAGTCTTGGAACAGACAAGGCCCCTGCTGGAGCAGGTCCCGTCTTAGAGGTAGAGGCCACGGATCTTCCGTGAGCATCTCCTGAAGTTCCGGGTACCAAGTTCTTCTTGGCCAATCCGGAGCCACGAGTATCGTTCTTACTCCCCTTTGCCGTATAATTCTCAGTACTTTTGGTATGAGAGGCAGAGGAGGAAACACATACACTGACTGGAACACCCACGGTGTTACCAGAGCGTCCACAGCTTTTCCTGAGGGTCTCTTGACCTGGCGCAATACCTGTCCAGTTTTTTGTTGAGGCGAGACGCCATCATATCCACCTTTGGTTTTTCCCAACGGTTCACAATCATGTGGAAGACTTCTGGATGAAGTCCCCACTCTCCCGGGTGTAGATCGTGTCTGCTGAGGAAGTTTGCTTCCCAGTTGTCCACTCCCGGAATGAACACTGCTGACAGTGCTATCACATGATCTTCCACCCAGCGAAGAATCCTTGCAGCTTCTGCCATTGCTCTCCTGCTTCTTGTGCCGCCCTGTCTGTTTACGTGGGCGACTGCCGTGATGTTGTCCGACTGGATCAACACCGGCTGACCCTGAAGCAGGGGTTTTGCCAGGCTTAGAGCATTGTAAATCGCTCTTAGCTCCAGTATATTTATGTGAAGAGACATCTCCAGGCTTGACCATACTCCCTGGAAGTTTCTTCCCTGTGTGACCGCTCCCCAGCCTCTCAGACTGGCATCCGTGGTCACCAGGACCCAGTCCTGAATGCCGAATCTGCGGCCCTCTAACAGATGAGCACTCTGCAACCACCACAGAAGAGACAACCTTGTCCGTGGCGATAAGGTTATCCGCTGATGCATCTGCAGATGCGATCCGGACCATTTGTCCAGCAGATCCCACTGAAAAGTTCTTGCGTGAAATCTGCCGAATGGAATCGCTTCGTAAGAAGCCACCATTTTTCCCAGGACCCTTGTGCAATGATGCACTGACACTTTTCCTGGTTTTAGGATGTTCCTGACTAGCTCGGATAACTCCCTGGCTTTCTTCTCCGGGAGAAACACCTTTTTCTGGACTGTGTCCAGAATCATCCCTAGGAACAGCAGACGTGTCGTCGGAAACAGCTGCGGTTTTGGAATATTTAGAATCCACCCGTGCTGTTGTAGAACTACTTGAGATAGTGCTACTCCGACCTCCAACTGTTCTCTGGACCTTGCCCTTATCAGGAGATCGTCCATTTTCTTTGAAGAAGAATCATCATTTCGGCCATTACCTTGGTAAGGACCCAGGGTGCCGTGGACAATCCAACCGGCAGCATCTGAAACTGATAGTGACAGTTCTGTACCACGAACCTGAGGTACCCTTGGTGAGAAGGGCAAATTGGGACATGGAGGTAAGCATCTGTCCCGGGACACCATATAGTCCCCTTTTTCCTGGTTCGCTATCACTGCTCTGAGTGACTCCATCTTGATTTGAACCTTTTTATGTAAGTGTTCAAATATTTCAGATTTAGAATAGGTCTCACCGAGCCGTCTGGCTTCAGTACCACAATATAGTGTGGAATAATACCCCTTTCCTTGTTGTAGGAGGGGTACTTTGATTATCACCTGCTGGGAATACAGCTTGTGAATTGTTTCCACTACTGCCTCCCTGTCGACGTTGGTAAAGCAGACTTCAGGAACCTGCGAGGGGGAGACGTCTCGAATTTCCAATCTGTACCCCTGGGATACTACTTGTAGGATCCAGGGGTCCACTTGCGAGTGAGCCCACTGCGTGCTGAAACTCTTGAGACGACCCCCCACCGCACCTGAGTCCGCTTGTACGGCCCCAGCGTCATGCTGAGGACTTGGCAGAAGCGGTGGAGGGCTTCTGTTCCTGGGAATGGGCTGCCTGCTGCAGTCTTCTTCCCTTTCCTCTATCCCATGGCAGATATGACTGGCCTTTTGACCGCTTGCCCTTATGGGGACGAAAGGACTGAGGCTGAAAAGACGTTGTCTTTTTCTCCTTTATACGGCAATACTTCCATGTGCCGTTTGGAATCTGCATCACCTGACCACTTGGGTCCTCTGCTTTTCTCTATCTATACCTCATCTCTTGGTAAACTAATCAGCTCTTTTGGTTTTCAGTATCATCTGTACGCAGATGATACTCAAATCTACCTATCCTCCCCTGACTTGTCCCTATCTGTACTGGACCGTGTCACTGAATGCCTTTCTGCTATCTCATCCTGGATGACATCTCGCCACCTCAAACTTAATATTTCAAAGACAGAGTTAATTATATTTCCACCGGCCAATAGTAGGTACCAGCCTGATATCTCTATCACTGTTGAAAACTCGACTATCTACCCTACCCCACAAGCTCGCTGCCTAGGTGTCATCCTTGACTCTGATCTGTCCTTTGTCCCCCACATTCAATCTGTCTCAAGATCATGTTACATGCATCTAAAAAACATATCCAAAATACGACCATACCTTACACAAGACACTGCTAAAACTCTAATCCACGCTCTCATTATCTCCCGCATTGATTATTGCAATAGTCTCCTAACTGGTCTTCCCAAAACGAGACTCTCACCACTACAATCCATTCTGAATGCAGCGGCGAGGCTTATCTTCCTCGCTAGACGTTCATCGTCTGCAGATCCACTCTGTCAGTCCCTCCATTGGTTACCTGTATTCTACCGCATTCAATATAAAATACTTTTACTCACACACAAGGCCATTAACCAAACTACACCAACGTACATCACTTCGCTTATCACAAAATATCTCCCAACCCGACCTCTGCGCTCTTCACAAGACCTGCGTCTCTCATCCACACTCATTACTCGCTCCCACTCACGACTGCAGGACTTTCATCGGGCTGCACCCACTCTGTGGAATGCCCTACCACACACAATAAGACTCTCCTCTAGTCTCCTAACCTTCAAGCGTTCCCTCAAAACTCACCTCTTTAGGCAAGCGTATCAAATTCCTGAACCGCCCACATAACTTTCATAAACCTTGCTATCAAATTACATCCACTCTGTACAGTCCACACATATCCTCACATGTCTTCTCATTCTATGCAATAGATAGCACCTTTCCTTATGTACATATGCCTATAGATTGTAAGCTTGCGAGCAGGGCCTTCCTACCTCTATGACTGTTATCACCCAGTTTGTAATTGTTATTTCAAATTGTAAAGCGCAACGGAATTTGCTGCGCTATATAAGAAACTGTTAATAAATAAATAAATAAAATAATAAACAACTTCTGGCAGATATGGACATCGCACTTACTCTTGATGCCAGAGTGCAAATATCCCTCTGTGCATCTCGCATATATAGAAATGCATCCTTAAAATGCTCTATAGTCAATAAAATACTGTCCCTGTCAAGGGTATCAATATTTTCAGTCAGGGAATCCGACCAAGCCACCCCAGCGCTGCACATCCAGGCTGAGGCGATCGCTGGTCGCAGTATAACACCAGTATGTGTGTATATACTTTTTAGGATATTTTCCAGCCTCCTATCAGCTGGCTCCTTGAGGGCGGCCCTATCTGGAGACGGTACCGCCACTTGTTTTGATAAGCGTGTGAGCGCCTTATCCACCCTAAGGGGTGTTTCCCAACACGCCCTAACTTCTGGCGGGAAAGGGTATACAGCCAATAATTTTCTATCGGGGGAAACCCACGCATCATCACACACTTCATTTAATTTATCTGATTCAGGAAAAACTACAGGTAGTTTTTTCACACTCCACAAAATACCCTTTTTTGTGGTACTTGTAGTATCAGAAATATGTAACACCTCCTTCATTGCCCTTAACAAGTAACGTGTGGCCCTAAAAGAAAAATGCGTTTGTTTCTTCACCGTCGACACTGGAGTCAGTGTCCGTGTCTGTGTCTGTGTCGACCGACTGAGGTAAAAAGACGTTTTAACGCCCCTGACGGTGTTTGAGACGCCTGGACAGGTACTAATTGGTTTGCCGGCCGTCTCATGTCGTCAACCGACCTTGCAGCGTGTTGACATTATCACGTAATTCCTTAAATAAGCCATCCATTCCGGTGTCGACTCCCTAGAGAGTGACATCACCATTACAGGCAATTGCTCCGCCTCCTCACCAACATCGTCCTCATACATGTCGACACACACGTACCGACACACAGCACACACACAGGGAATGCTCTGATAGAGGACAGGACCCCACTAGCCCTTTGGAGAGACAGAGGGAGAGTTTGCCAGCACACACCAAAACGCTATAATTATACAGGGACAACCTTTATATAAGTGTTTTTCCCTTATAGCATCTTAATATATATAATCATATCGCCAAATAAGTGCCCCCCCCTCTCTGTTTTAACCCTGTTTCTGTAGTGCAGTGCAGGGGAGAGCCTGGGAGCCTTCCCACCAGCATTTCTGTGAGGGAAAATGGCGCTGTGTGCTGAGGAGAATAGGCCCCGCCCCCTTTTCGGCGGGCTTCTTCTCCCGTTTTTCTGAGACCTGGCAGGGGTTAAATACATCCATATAGCCCCAGGGGCTATATGTGATGTATCTTTTAGCCAGTATAGGTATTTCATTGCTGCCCAGGGCGCCCCCCACAGCGCCCTGCACCCTCAGTGACCGCTGGTGTGAAGTGTGTGACAACAATGGCGCACAGCTGCAGTGCTGTGCGCTACCTCATGAAGACTGAAAAGTCTTCTGCCGCCGGTTTCTGGACCTCTTCACTTTTCGGCATCTGCAAGGGGGTCGGCGGCGCGGCTCCGGGACCGGACTCCAAGGCTGGGCCTGTGTTCGATCCCTCTGGAGCTAATGGTGTCCAGTAGCCTAAGAAGCCAATCCATCCTGCACGCAGGTGAGTTCACTTCTTCTCCCCTAAGTCCCTCGTTGCAGTGAGCCTGTTGCCAGCAGGACTCACTGTAAAATAAAAAACCTAAAAACTTTTTCTAAGCAGCTCTTTAGGAGAGCCACCTAGATTGCACCCTGCTCGGACGGGCACAAAAACCTAACTGAGGCTTGGAGGAGGGTCATAGGGGGAGGAGCCAGTGCACACCACCTGATCCTAAAGCTTTATTTTTGTGCCCTGTCTCCTGCGGAGCCGCTAATCCCCATGGTCCTGACGGAGTCCCCAGCATCCACTAGGACGTCAGAGAAATAAGCTTTACGCATCAAGGGCCTAATTCAGACCTGATCGTAGATGTGCTAAATTTAGCACATCTACGATCAGTTTCGCAGACAAGCGGGGGGGGAGGGGGGGAAGCCCCGCATGTCTGGGTCTGCCCCTCCCCCCGCACAGGTACAAAAGCATTGCGCTTTTGTACTTGAACAGTAGCTCCCTACCAGCGCAGCTCCTGCGTGCTGGCAGGGAGCTACTCGTCGCTTCCTGGGTCACAGGGGCTGCGTGTGACGTCACATAGCCAATGCGGCCCACCCCCCGCATGGTCCGGGCATGCCTGCGTTGCCCCCAAACGGCAGCCAAACTCCGCCAGCCCTCCCACCCAGCGACCGCCTCTGCCTGTCAATCAGACACAGGCGATCGCTGGGAAGAGATGCCAAACGCATCTCTGGCATGCGCCGGTGCACTGTGGCACCGGTGCATGTGCAGTTCAGACCTGATCACCCACTGTGCGAAAAAACGCATGGCAGCAATCAGGTCTGAATTAGGCCCCAAATGTGACTAATTTTGTACTAAACATTTCTCAGTACCTGTGTGTACTAAGCTCTGACTGGTAAAATACTTGAGAAGGGAGGGATTAAGGGTGAAATCCTATTAGCAGCGTTACTTTACCGCTAATAGAATCGCCGGGGGCTATCCTATTAGTCCCAATTCTGGCATCCTTTTCCCCCCAATGGCGACACTTGTTGGGAATTATGCTTAGAATGCCTCAGGCATGAGAAGCATAATCCCTGATATGCAGCCGTCGGAGCCGTGAAAACACATGGGATCGGGAATTTATCACCACTCCAATGTGTTATGCGACGGTGGGTCCAATTTCGTCCAGTAAAAACGGCCTCTAATTGGATACCGCGATAAAGATCATCCATCATTAATCGTGATATCTGGATCTTTTTAAAATCTGAAATTGCACCAGGAAAAAATAGAAAGCGGCTGTGCAAAATAGCAGGGAAAAGTATGGAAACCGAGAGCCGACGTGTATAAATAAAAGGTTTATTTAAACAGTATAGTTGATACCATGAAGTTCAACACAAAAGGAAGACAATCTTTTCTCAGTATAAGCGCCCAATGTAAATATAAAGATGAAACTAAAATATACGTCCCTTAAGGGTATTCAGGATGGAAGTCCTCAGTAGTTCAGCAGAGGTTCTCAGTCGGTATGATTAATGATGTCTTGAGGAAGGCTCCTGCTGAGCCGAAACGCGTCGACAACTTTGGGCACTGTTGCAACTTTTCAAAAAACCAGCCTTCAAGGTATTCCTTTTTTTATTTTGATTCATACGCTGTGGAAAAAATTTTTCTGTGTCTGCATATTCCAGCTTTGACATTTTTTATTCTCCTCCTGTGGAGTGTTTTTATTTTCATGTACTCCTTTCCCAACTATGGGATTCTGTACCTATTAAAAAAGTTTTTATTGAAAGAAATGGATTGATTGGCACCATTTTTTCTTTTTGGATTTACAACTGCTCAAATACCCACTGGCATCTTGAGGCCCGAAACAGCTGAGGATCCAAAAGATACCTTGATAGGAACATCTCCACATTTCATTCTGTGAGTGTGGTACGCATCTTCACTTTGATATAGGAATATATATGAAAGATACCTTTATATACTTGCCGTATCTTCACTTTAATGTGAGTTTAGGTATGCTTATCTACGCATACTTTTTGGTGGAGGACACACGGAAAGGGTGAAGAGCTTCAAAAGAAACCTTTATGTGCACACATTCGTTCTTCCTAGTGTGAGTTGGGGTACGCACTGCATACAGACCCCCTATTCATACTACCATTTTCTAGCTCTGTCTGATGGGATAAAAGGACTTTCTTTGAACAGCATTAAAAAACAATAGTACACATTGTATGTTTTGTTCTTTTTCATGTAACTATGAATGGACATTAATCATACCGACTGAGAACCTCTGCTGAACTACTGAGGACTTCCATCCTGAATACCCTTAAGGGACGTATATTTTAGTTTCATCTTTATATTTACATTGGGCGCTTATACTGAGAAAAGATTGTCTTCCTTTTGTGTTGAATTTCTGTTTTCTGTGGGGTGTGGTGGCATCCCATTAGACAATCTATACTTGTTAAAGCTGCCCTGCGCACATTTCAAACATCCCAAAAATTCCCCTGGTTTTCTGATACCATGAAGTTGTATAGCTTGGTACCCTAATATATATGTTTTAACTATACTGTCTAAATAAACCTTTTATTTATACACGTCGGCTCTCGGTTTCCATACTTCTCCCTGCTATTTTGCACAGCCGCTTTCTATTTTTTCCTTTACCTGTTTCTATAAACACTTACACAGTGTTTTACGGCAGCGCATAATATCAGGGTAATTTAATTACACTACTGTCAATCCTAGAAGCGCTGTTTAGCAGTCAATTGTATTTTTGGTTTTTACTTGAAATTGCACCAGGGCTAATAGGATACCCCCTAAAAGACAGATGAAGATTAATTGCCACATCTGAAATATGTTATGTTAAATAAAAAAACAAATATTAAATTTGAAAAGTTAAACACTGCACTGGTTTTTGAATCAAACAAAGCCCTAAATTTACAACCTTAATGAAATATGTTTTTAATGCTTCCACAAAACTAAAAATACATTGATTCTATGGCAGGCATGTCAAACCTGCGGCCCATGGGCCTTATGCGGCCCCTGACGCATCCTATTGTGGCCCGCAGACAGAGGGCCTTTAGCGGTCCTTTAGCAGGAATTAAATTGGGCCAGAAAACTGCATTCCACCTCCGCCTGCCCACAGTGAGGATGCCCCACTGTGCTCATGGCTGCTGCAGGAGAGGAGGCTGGATTCTCCAGTCCCGGCAAAGATGAGGTCATCTCAAGTGTCTCCTGATGTGAGAAGGGAACTGCCCTGAGAGAGAGAGAAGAGTGCCTATGCGGAGGGACCTTGAAGACTGGGAGAGAGGTTTACAGCTAGTTAAAAAGTTAGCAACCATGACATGCCCTTCCCTGCACAGTCAACACTGTGTATATTACTCTGCTTCCTCCGTATCCCCCTCCCTCCTTTCTGTATCTGATTTCCCTGCCTGCTGCCTTATAGGTGATATCAGAATGGAGAGAAATATCCTACACCAAACAGTCTGATATTTGTAAGCAAACTGTGAAAACCAGCATGCATACCTCCCAACTGTCCCGAATTTCGCAGGACTGCCCCATTTTTTTGGGACTGTCCCGCGGGCCGCAGTGTCCTGCGGTGGGGGAGGGGGCAGTTGATAGTTGGTATATACATACATTCACACACACCGAGAGCCCAGCACTCACCATACACATATATATATATATATATATATATATATATATATATATATATATACAGTATATAGCACACACATTCATAAAACATACACAAAAACTCACACATACATACCTATGAATACATATATATGTTCTGTACACTCAAACGTTAAACTTACATGTATTTTATGCCGTACCAGTGGGGACTGAGAGCAGATTGCCAGCAGGGTGAGGACGGAGGGAGCTGCTGAATGTTTCGGACATTCTGGATGCAGAGAACTGCATAGCTCTCTGTTGTGCTGGAACAGGCAGCTGTCTCCATCTCAAAAAAAAAAAAAAATTAGTCTCATCTGAGGGGTTTCTAGGTACTCGGAACCCCCCCCCCCCTGCGTGCGTCACTGATGCTGTGCGCATGCACACAACGTCTATCCTGGGAGGCAAAGATGGGGGGCATGGCCAGCAGGTCACAGAGCGCTGGCCATGCCCCCACTGTGACTAAAATGGGAGGCATTGCCCGCAATCGCGTCATCCCTGTGAAGCCACGAGGTAGAGTAGCACCAGGAATAACAAACAAACTAAACACTGCAACTCCAATAACTGAACAGTTATCACTAGGGGGTATCAAGCCTTGGAGAGAGATAAAGTGTCCCTAAAGCAAGAAATCTGCTTCTGTCAAATCTACAAATGTGCCCTTATACACCTAGCTTCAATATGCCATGTGGCGCGAGATGCCTCTTGTAAGTCTCACAGTGAATCGTATTTTTGCTCTTATGTGCATCTTAAATCGGTATATGAAGCACAGGAACTCGCTGCATCGTAGCACTTTGTACTGTATATAGATTCATACAGATATAAAAGTGTTGCATATCAAATTAAAATCTCAGAGAGGTTTTGCGCATCGCATTACGATTAAGATGCATATTCAAGCAAGAAAGACTTTCTGCGCAAGCAAAGTCGCAGAGGACCTGCCGTTCCAGGAATGGATGCTTGGTGAAACTGCAGCAACAGTGTACAGAGGACACATGTGTATCACAGTCTTTGTAATTACAGTTAAGGCATATATTTAATTTGTGTCGGTATTTTCGTCTGTCAGTAATCAATACATGAATACATTTTCGACCATGCGGATTCGTAGAACAGGCGAAAACACCTGCAAATTCGACAAAAGCCACGTATCGGCGGCGAATTCGCCGCCGTTAAACTTTTTCAACAGGGTTGGATTTTCGAACCAGTCGAAAAAACGGGGCTTACATTGAATAGGGCGAATGTGAATTCGCTCAAAAAAACGGCCAAAAATGCCTGTTTTTCGCCTGGCCTGATAATCCGACCACAATTGAATATATGCCTTAGCAGAGTACACACTATACAAATATTGGTCCACTCAGCTGATAATTGGCTGATCTGCCAGATAACTGGATAGTGTGCATGCAGGTGAATATTTGTCCATTCACAAGTGCCAGTGTAGCTTACAATCTATACTCCCTAAAACATGTATCCACATATAAGATAGGGTAAATTTTTGCGACAGCCAATTAATCTACAGTACCAGTATATTTCGGGATTGTGAGAGGAAACCCACGCAAGCAAGGGGAAAATATATAAACGATAATAAGAATTTACTTACCGATAATTCTATTTCTCGTAGTCCGTAGTGGATGCTGGGGACTCCGTCAGGACCATGGGGTTTAGCGGCTCCGCAGGAGACAGGGCACAATAATAAAAGCTTTAGGATCAGGTGGTGTGCACTGGCTCCTCCCCCTATGACCCTCCTCCAAGCCTCAGTTAGGATACTGTGCCCGGACGAGCGTGCATAATAAGGAAGGATATTGAATCCCGGGTAAGACTCATACCAGCCACACCAATCACACCGTACAACCTGTGATCTGAACCCAGTTAACAGTATGATAACAACGAAGGAGCCTCTGAAAAGATGGCTCACAACAAGAATAACCCGATTTTTGTAACAATAACTATGTACAAGTATTGCAGACAATCCGCACTTGGGATGGGCGCCCAGCATCCACTACGGACTACGAGAAATAGAATTATCGGTAAGTAAATTCTTATTTTCTCTAACGTCCTAAGTGGATGCTGGGGACTCCGTCAGGACCATGGGGATTATACCAAAGCTCCCAAACGGGCGGGAGAGTGCGGATGACTCTGCAGCACCGAATGAGAGAACTCCAGGTCCTCCTCAGTCAGGGTGTGCCCCTGACCAAGTAGCAGCTCGGCAAAGTTGTAAAGCCGAGACCCCTCGGGCAGCCGCCCAAGATGAGCCCACTTCCTTGTGGAATGGGCTTTTACTGATTTTGGCTGTGGCAAGCCTGCCACAGAATGTGCAAGCTGAATTGTACTACAAATCCAGCGAGCAATCGTCTGCTTAGAAGCAGGAACACCCATCTTGTTGGGTGCATACAGGCTAAACAGCGAGTCAGATTTTCTGACTCCAGTCGTCCTGGAAACATATATTTTCAGGGCCCTGACAACGTCAAGTAACTTGGAGTCCTCCAAGTCCCTAGTAGCCGCAGGTACCACAATAGGTTGGTTCATGTGAAAAACAGAAAACACCTTAAGGAGAAATTGAGGACGAGTCCTCAATTCTGCCCTGTCAGAATGAAAAATTAAGTAAGGGCTTTTATATGATAAAGCCGCCCATTCTGACACACGCCTGGCTGAAGCCAGGGCTAATAGAATCTTCACCTTCCATGTGAAATATTTTAAATTCCACAGTGGTGAGTGGATCAAACCAATGTGACTTTAGGAAACTCAAAACAACATTGAGATCCCAAGGTGCCACTGGGGGCACAAAAGGAGGCTGTATATGCAGTACCCCTTTTACAAACGTCTGAACTTCAGGCACTGAAGCCAGTTCTTTCTGGAAGAAATTTGACAGGGTTGAAATTTGAACCTTAATGGACCCTAATTTTAGGCCCATAGACAGTCCTGTTTTCAGGAAATGTAGGAAACGACCCAGTTGGAATTCCTCTGTAGGGACCTTCTTGGCCTCACACCACGCAACATATTTTCGCCAAATGCGGTGAAAATGTTTTGCGGTTACATCCTTCCAGGCTTCGACCAGGGTAGGGATGACTTCATCTGGAATGCCCTTTCAGGATCCGGCGTTCAACTGCCATGCCGTCAAACGCAGCCGCGGTAAGTCTTGGAACAGACAAGGCCCCTGCTGGAGCAGGTCCTTTCTTAAAGGTAGAGGCCACGGTTCTTCCGTGAGCATCTCTTGAAGTTCCGGGTACCAAGTCCTTCTTGACCCATCCGGAACCACGAGTATCGTTCTTACTCATCTCCTTCTTATGATTCTCAGTACTTTTGGTATGAGATGCATAGGAGGGAACACATACCCTGACTGGTACACCCACAGTGTTACCAGAGCGTCCACCGCTATTGCCTGAGGGTCCCTTGACCTGGCGCAATATTTGTCTAGTTTTTTGTTCAGGCGGGACGCCATCATGTCCACCTTTGGTTTTTCCCAACGGTTTACAATCATGTGGAAGACTTCCCGCTGAAGTCCCCACTCTCCCGGGTAGGGGTTATGCCTGCTGAGGAAGTTTGCTTCCCAGTTTTCCACTCCCGGAATTAACACTGCTGAGAGTGTTATCACATGATTTTTCGCCCAGCGAAGAATCCTTGCAGTTTCTGCCATTTCCCTCCTGCTTCATGTGCCGCCCTGTCTGTTTACGTGGGCGACTGCCGTGATGTTGTCCCACTGGATCAATACCGGCTGACCTTGAAGCAGAGGTCTTGCTAAGCTTAGAGCCTTGTAAATTGCCCTTAGCTCCAGTATATTTATGTGGAGAGAAGTCTCCAGACTTGATCACACTCCCTGGAAATTTTTTCCTTGTGTGACTGCTCCCCAGCCACTCAGGCTGGCATCCGTGGTCACCAGGACCCAGTCCTGAATGTCGAATCTGCGGCCCTTTCATAGATGAGCACTCTGCTGCCACCGCAGAAGAAAACACCCTTGTCCTTGGAGACAGGGTTATCCGCTGATGCATCTGAAGATGCGATCCGGACCATTTTCCCAGCAGATTCCACTGAAAGGTTCTTGCGTGAAATCTACCGAATGGGATCGCTTTGTAAGAAACCACCATTTTTCACAGGACCCTTGTGCAATGATGCACTGATACTTTTCCTGGTTTTAGGAGGTTCCTGACTAGCTCGGATAACTCCCTGGTCTTCTTCTCCGGGAGAAAACATCCTTTTCTGGACTGTGTCCAGAATCATTCCTAGGAACATTAGACGTGTCGTCGGAAAAAGCTGCGATTTTGGAATATTTAGAATCCACTCGTGCTGTCGTAGAACTACTTGAGATAGTGCTACTCCGACCGCCAACTGTTCTCTGGACCTTGCCCTTATCAGGAAAGCGTCCATATTTCTTTTAGGAAGAATCATCATTTCGGCCATTACCATGGTAAAGACCCGGGGTGCCGTGGACAATCCAAACGGCAGCGTCTGAACTGATAGTGACAGTTCTGTACCACGAACCTGAGATACCCTTGGTGAGAAGGGCAAAATTTGGACATGTAGGTAAGCGTCCCTGATATCCAGTGACACCATATCGTCCTGGTTCGCTATCACTGCTCTGAGTGACTCCATCTTGATTTGAACCCTTGTATGTAATTGTTCAAATCTTTTAGATCTCACCGAGCCGTTTGGCTTCAGTACCACAATATAGTGTGGAATAATACCCCTTCCCTTGTTGTAGGAGGGGTACTTTGATTATCACCTGCTGGGAATACAGCCTGTGAATTTTTTTCCAATACTGCCTCCCTGTCGGAGGGAGACGTTGGTAAAGCAGACTTCAGGAACTTGTGAGGGGAAGACGTCTCGAATTTCCAATGTACACCTGGGATACTACGTGTAGGATCCAGGAGTCCACTTGCGAGTGAGCCCACTGCGTGCTGAAACTCTTGAGATGACCCCCCACCGCACCTGAGTCCGCTTGTATGGCCCCAGCGTCATGCTGCGGACTTGGCAGAAGCTGTGGAGGACTTCTGTTCCTGGGAATGGGCTGCCTGCTGCAGTCTTCTTCCCTTTCCTCTAACCCTGGGCAGATATGACTGGCCTTTTGCCCGCCTGCCTTTATGGGTACGAAAGGACTGAGACTGAAAAGACTGTGTCCTTTTCTGCTGAGATGTGACTTGGGGTAACAAAAGTGGATTTTCCAGCTGTTGCCATGGCCACCAGGTCCGATGGACCGCCCCTTTATACGGCAATACTTCCATGTGCCGTCTGGAATCTGCATCACCTGACCACTGTCGTGTCTATAAACATCGTCTGGCAGATATGGACATCACATCTACTCTTGATGCCAGAATGCAAATATCCCTCTGCGCATCTCGCATATATAGAAATGCATCCTTAAAATGCTCTATAGTCAATAAAATATTGTTCCTGTCAAGGGTATCAATATTTTCAGTCAGGAAATCCGACCAAGCCCCCCCAGCGCTGCACATCCAGGCTGAGGCGATTGCTGGTCGTAGTATAACACCAGTATGTGTGTATATACTTTTTAGGATATTTTTCAGCTTCCTATCAGCTGGCTCTTTGAGGGCGGCCGTATCTGGAGACGGTAACGCCACTTGTTTTTATAAGCGTGTGAGCGCCTTATCCACCCTAAGGTGTGTTTCCCAACTCGCCCTCACTTCTGGCGGGAAAGGGTATACCTCCAATAATTTTCTATCGGAGGAAACCCACGTATCATCACACACTTTAATTTATCTGATTCAGGAAAAACTACAAGTAGATTATTCCCACCCTACATAATACCCTTATTTGTGGTACTTGTAGTATCAGAAATATGTAACACCTCCTTCATTGCCCTTAACATGTAACGTGTGGCCCTAAAGGAAAATACGTTTGTTTCTTCACCGTCGACACTGAAGTCAGTGTCCGTGTCTGTGTCTGTGTCGACCAACTGAGGTAAATGGGCGTTTTTACAAGCCCCTGACGGTGTCTGAGACGCCTGGACAGGTACTAATTTGTTTGCCGGCCGTCTCATGTCGTCAACCGACCTTGCATCGTGTTGACATTATCACGTAATTCCTAAATAAGCCATCCATTCCGGTGTCGACTCCCTAGAGAGTGACATCACCAATACAGGCAATTTGCTCCGCCTCCTCACCAACATCGTCCTCCTACATGTCGACACACACGTACCGACACACAGCACACACACAGGGAATGCTCTGATAGAGGACAGGACCCCACTAGCCCTTTGGGGAGACAGAGGGAGAGTTTGCCAGCACACACCAAAAACGCTATAATTATACAGGGACAACCCCTTATACAAGTGTTTTCCCTTATAGCATTTTCACATATGTAATCATATCGCCAAATAAGTGCCCCCCCTCTCTGTTTTAACCCTGTTTCTGTAGTGCAGTGCAGGGGAGAGCCTGGGAGCCTTCCTCACAGCAGAGCTGAGCAGGAAAATGGCGCCGTGTGCTGAGGAGAATAGGCCCCGCCCCCTAAAACGGCGGGCTCTTCTCCCGGAGTTTGTGAGATCTGGCAGGGGTTAAATACATCCATATAGCCTCAAGGGCTATATGTGATGTATTTTAGCCATAAAAAAGGTATAATACATTGCTGCCCAGGGCGCCCCCCCCAGCGCCCTGCACCCTCAGTGACCGCTGGTATGAAGTGTGCTGACAACAATGGCGCACAGCTGCAGTGCTGTGCGCTACCTTATGAAGACTGAAAGTCTTCTGCCGCCTGTTTCTGGACCTCTGGACCTCTTCAACTTCGGCATCTGCAAGGGGGGTCGGCGGCACGGCTCCGGGACGAACCCCAGGGTGAGACCTGTGTTCCGACTCCCTCTGGAGCTAATGGTGTCCAGTAGCCTAAGAAGCAAATCCATCCTGCACGCAGGTGAGTTTACTTCTCTCCCCTAAGTCCCTCGTAGCAGTGAGCCTGTTGCCAGCAGGACTCACTGAAAATAAAAAACCTAACTTAAACTTTTATTCTAAGCAGCTCAGGAGAGCCACCTAGATTGCACCCTTCTCGGCCGGGCACAAAAATCTAACTGAGGCTTGGAGGAGGGTCATAGGGGGAGGAGCCAGTGCACACCACCTGATCCTAAAGCTTTTATTATTGTGCCCTGTCTCCTGCGGAGCCGCTAAACCCCATGGTCCTGACGGAGTCCCCAGCATCCACTTAGGACGTTAGAGAAATACAGTTAGGGACATAGCAGGAATTGCGGTGAGACAACCATGCTGTGTATATCACTATGAAATCTGCCTGATGATGTAATACCATGTTCTGTTTTTATGTAAAATAAATCTGTTTCCACAATCTGAACATCTGTACAGTTACATTAAATAACCTATTACAGGTTGAGTATACTAACTTTGAGTGCCTGGTGGAACTATATTAATTAGCAATATAGTGCAATTAAAACTTCTTTCAAAGTCTTTTTATTTTATTATTGAATGAATGTATCAAGTGCTCTAGATGTTTATATACAGATGTGTATAAATTGCTTTATTCTAATATGTTAATATTTTAGTACAGTATGCATACAAATACACAGCTCCTCCTCTCGACTTTTTCCCTCCCTCTAATCTTAAAGATGACATTATACAGACCTAAAGAATTACAATTTTCCATACTTAGAATCCCTGCATAATACCATTTTTAGCATGCAAGATAACAAACCTGGAATTAAATGAATGATCTAAAAATATTTGCTGTATTCTACCTGTAAAGCAGGTTTAAAGAATTTAAGAAATATACTGAATGGACATGCAATTTTTCAGAAGCTTACACAGATGTCTAGTATTTATAAACCTCAATTATTCACTTGAGAGAAGTAAAAGTTGTAAATTATTTTTAGACTAGGATGGTTCATTACACTTTTATAGCAGTCCGTACAAATGTTATACTTGAAGTGGGCTTTTATTTTCTATTTGAAGATGATTTTTTTTAGATTCAAATGCAGGGAAGGGCAAGAGGGACTCATTTCTTCTGGAGTTTTGTGGCTACATAGAGGTCTCTTGGAACCTTTGTTTACAATGGTGTCTTTTATCTGTGACAGGAACTTTTTTTATGGAAGAGGTACAGACAGGATAGTATTATTTTATTATTTGCTAAAGAAATCAATCATGATGTCATATGGAGATCTGTCCTATTCAAGCTATTTCATTTTTAGCCATTGGAACAGTAAACGTATTAAAGAAATAGAAACGTAATTACTACGTGAGAGGATAAATAACTCCAAACTTTACTGGATTTTTGGTAAGTACATACACAAATTACAACCTAATCACTTTGTTGTCATCCAAATTCAAGCACTGAAGGACAATAACTGTAAAGGAACACGGGAACTGAAAATAAGAATTTACTTACCGATAATTCTATTTCTCATAGTCCGTAGTGGATGCTGGGACTCCGTCAGGACCATGGGGGATAGCGGGCTCCGCAGGAGACAGGGCACATCTAAATAAAGCTTTTAGGATCACATGGTGCGTACTGGCTCCTCCCCCTATGACCCTCCTCCAAGCCTCAGTTAGGTACTGTGCCCGGACGAGCGTACACAATAAGGAAGGATCTTGAATCCCGGGTAAGACTCATACCAGCCACACCAATCACACCGTACAACTTGTGATCTGAACCCAGTTAACAGTATGATAACAACAAATGAAGTAGCCTCTGAAAAGATGGCTCACAACAATAGTAATAACCCGATTTTTGTAACAATAACTATGTACAAACATTGCAGACAATCCGCACTTGGGATGGGCGCCCAGCATCCACTACGGACTATGAGAAATAGAATTATCGGTAAGTAAATTCTTATTTTCTCTAACGTCCTAGTGGATGCTGGGACTCCGTCAGGACCATGGGGATTATACCAAAGCTCCCAAACGGGCGGGAGAGTGCGGATGACTCTGCAGCACCGAATGAGAGAACTCCAGGTCCTCCTTAGCCAGAGTATCAAATTTGTAAAATTTTACAAACGTGTTCTCCCCTGACCACGTAGCTGCTCGGCAAAGTTGTAATGCCGAGACCCCTCGGGCAGCCGCCCAAGATGAGCCCACTTTCCTTGTGGAGTGGGCCTTTACAGATTTAGGCTGTGGCAGGCCTGCCACAGAATGTGCAAATTGGATTGTGCTACAGATCCAACGTGCAATCGTCTGTTTAGACGCAGGAGCACCCATCTTGTTGGGTGCATACAATATAAACAACGAGTCAGATTTTCTGACTTCAGCTGTCCTTGAAATATATATTTTTAATGCTCTGACAACGTCCAGTAACTTGGAGTCCTCCAAGTCGCTAGTAGCCGCAGGCACCACAATAGGCTGGTTCAAGTGAAAAGCCGAAACCACCTTAGGGAGAAAATGAGGACGTGTCCGCAGTTCTGCCCTGTCCGAATGGAAAATCAGATATGGGCTTTTGTACGATAAAGCCGCCAACTCTGAAACTCTCCTGGCTGAAGCCAGGGCCAATAACATGGTTACCTTCCATGTAAGGTATTTTAAATCTACCGATTTTAGAGGCTCAAACCAATGAGATTTGAGAAAATTCAAAACTACGTTCAAATCCCACGGTGCCACTGGAGGCACCATTGGGGGTTGTATATGTAGTACACCTTTGACAAAAGTTTGTACTTCAGGAACTGACGCCAATTCCTTCTGGAAGAAGATTGATAAGGCCGAAATTTGAACTTTAATGGACCCCAATTTTAGGCCCATAGACAATCCTGCTTGCAGGAAATGTAAGAATCGACCCAATTGAAATTCTTCCGTTGGGGCCTTTTTGGCCTCACACCACGCAACATATTTTCGCCAAATGCGGTGATAATGTTGTACAGTCACTTCCTTCCTAGCCTTCATCAAGGTAGGAATAACTTCCTCTGGAATGCCCTTTTCTTTTAGAATCCGGCGTTCAACCGCCATGCCGTCAAACGCAGACGCGGTAAGTCTTGGAACATACAAGGTCCCTGCTGAAGCAGATCCCTTCTTAGAGGTAGAGGCCACGGATCCTCCGTGAGCATCTCTTGAAGTTCCGGATACCAAGTTCTTCTTGGCCAGTCCGGAGCCACTAGTATTGTTCTTACTCCCCTTTTCCGTATAATTCTCAGTACCTTTGGTATGAGAGGCAGAGGAGGGAACACATACACTGACTGGTACACCCACGGTGTTACCAGAGCGTCCACAGCTATTGCCTGAGGGTCTCTTGACCTGGCGCAATATCTGTCCAATTTTTTGTTGAGGCGAGACGCCATCATGTCCACCTTTGGTTTTTCCCAACGGTTCACAATCATGTGGAAGACTTCTGGATGGAGTCCCCACTCTCCCGGGTGAAGGTCGTGTCTGCTGAGGAAATCTGCTTCCCAGTTGTCCACTCCCGGGATGAACACTGCTGACAGTGCTATGACATGATTTTCCGCCCAGCGCAGAATCCTTGCCGCTTCTGTCATTGCTCTTCTGCTTCTCGTGCCGCCTTGTCGGTTTACGTGGGCGACTGCCGTGATGTTGTCCGACTGGATCAACACCGGCTGACCCTGAAGCAGCGGTTTTGCCAGGCTTAGAGCATTGTAGATCGCTCTTAGCTCCAGTATATTTATGTGAAGGGACGTCTCCAGGTTTGACCACACGCCCTGGAAGTTCCTTCCCTGTGTGACTGCTCCCCAGCCTCGTAGGCTGGCATCCGTAGTCACCAGGACCCAGTCCTGTATGCCGAATCTGCGGCCCTCTAACAGATGGGCACTCTGCAACTACCACAGGAGAGACAACCTTGTTCTTGGTGACAGTGTTATCCGTTGATGCATGTGCAGATGCGATCCGGACCATTTGTCCAGCAGATCCCACTGAAATGTTCGTGCATGGAATCTGCCAAATGGAATTGCTTCGTAAGAAGCCACCATCTTTCCCAGGACTCTTGTGCATTGATGTACTGACACAGTTCCTGGTTTTAGGAGGTTCCTGACAAGTTCGGATAACTCCCTTGCTTTCTCCTCCGGGAGAAACACCTTTTTCTGAACCGTGTCCAGAATCATTCCCAGGAACAGCAGACGTGTTGTCGGGGTCAATTGAGATTTTGGAAGATTCAGAATCCACCCGTGTTGCTGAAGCACTACCTGGGTTAGTGCTACACCGACTTCCAGCTGTTCTCTGGACTTTGCCCTTATCAGGAGATCGTCCAAGTAAGGGATAATTAATACGCCTTTTCTTCGTAGAAGAACCATCATTTCGGTCATTACCTTGGTAAAGACCCGAGGAGCCGTGGACAAACCAAACGGCAGCGTTTGAAACTGATAATGACAGTCTTGTATCACGAACCTGAGATACCCTTGGTGTGAGGGGTAAATTGGGACATGCAGATAAGCATCTTTTATGTCCAGGGACACCATGAAGTCCCCTTCCTCCAGATTCGCTATCACTGCTCTGAGTGACTCCATCTTGAACTTGAATTTCTGTATGTACAGGTTCAAGGATTTCAGGTTTAGAATAGGTCTTACCGAACCGTCTGGCTTCGGTACCACAAATGGTGTGGAATAATACCCCTTTCCCTGTTGTAGGAGGGGTACCTTGACTATCACCTGCTGAGAATACCTTTCTGAGGGAGACGTTGGTAAAGCAGACTTTAGGAACCGGCGAGGGGGAGACCTTTCGAACTCCAACATGTAACCCTGAGATATTATCTGCAGGATCCACGGGTCCACTTGTGAGCGAGCCCACTGATTGCTGAAAATCTTGAGTCGACCCCCCACCGCTCCTGAGTCCGCTTGTAAAGCCCCAGCGTCATGCTGATGGCTTTGTAGAACCCGGGGCGGGCTTCTGGTCCTGGGCAGGGGCTGCTTGCTGCCCTCTCTTACCCTTTCCTCTGCTTCGCGGCAGATAAGACTGTCCTTTTGGTCGCTTGTTTTTATAGGAGCGAAAGGACTGCGGCTGAAAAAACGGTGTCTTTTTCTGTTGGGAGGGGGTCTGAGGTAAAAAAGTGGATTTGCCGGCAGTTGCCGTGGCCACCAGGTCCGAAAGACCGACCCCAAATAATTCCTCTCCTTTATATGGCAATACTTCCATATGCCTTTTGGAATCCGCTTCACCTGACCACTGTCGCGTCCATAAACTTCTTCTGGCAGATATGGACATCGCGCTTACCCTTGATGCTAGAGTACAAATATCCCTCTGAGCATCTCGCATATAATGAAATGCATCCTTTAATTGCTCTAGAGTCAATAAAATACTGTCCCTATCCAGGGTATCAATATTTTCAGTCAGGGAATCCAACCACACTACCCCAGCACTGCACATCCAGGCTGAGGCTATTGCCGGTCGCAGTATAACACCAGTATGTGTGTATATACTCTTCAGTGTAGTTTCCAGCCTCCTATCTGCTGGATCCTTGAGGGCGGCCGTATCAGGAGACGGCAACGCCACTTGCTTTGATAAACGTGTGAGCGCCTTATCCACCCTAGGGGGTGTTTCCCAGCGCGCCCTAACCTCTGGTGGGAAAGGGTATAATGCCAATAACTTCTTGGAAATTAGCAGTTTTCTATCTGGGTTAACCCACGCTTCATCACACACGTCATTCAATTCCTCTGATTCTGGAAAAGCTACAGGTAGTTTTTTCACCCCCCACATAATACCCCTTTTTGAGGTACCAGCAGTATCAGAGATCTGCAAAGCCTCCTTCATTGCCGTGATCATATAACGTGTGGCCCTATTGGAAAATACGTTTGTTTCTTCACCGTCGACACTAGATTCATCTGTGTCGGTACCCGTGTCGACTGACTGAGGTAAGGGACGTTTTACAGCCCCTGACGGTGTCTGAGACGCCTGAGCCGGTACTAACTGGTTTTCCGGCCGTCTCATTTCGTCAACTGACTTTTGTAATGTGCTAACATTATCACGTAATTCCATAACTAAAGCCATCCATTCCGGTGTCGACTCCCTAGGGGGTGACATCACCATTACCGGCAATTGCTCTGCCTCCACACCAACATCGTCCTCATACATGTCGACACACACGTACCGACACACAGCAGCCACACAGGGAATGCTCTAATCGAAGACAGGACCCTCTTAGCCCTTTGGGGAGACAGAGGGAGAGTTTGCCAGCACACACCAAAAGCGCTATAAATGTATATAAACAACCCTAGAAGGTGTTGTTTTTGATATAGGCGCTTTTAATATATCAATATCGCCAAATTATGCCCCCCTTCTCTTTGTTACCCTGTTTCTGTAGTGCAGTGCAGGGGAGAATCCTGGGAGCCTTCCTCACCAGCGGAGCTGAGCAGGAAAATGGCGCTGAGTGCTGAGGAGAATAAGCTCCGCCCCTTTTTCGGCGGGCTTTTCTCCCGGGTTTTAAGAAAACTGGCCTGGGTTAAATACATACATATAGCCTTAATGGCTATATGTGATGTATTTTTCGCCACTAAAGGTATTTAATATTGCTGCCCAGGGCACCCCCAGCAGCGCCCTGCACCCTCCGTGACTGAATCAGTGAGACGTGTAGCAACAATGGCGCACAGCTGCAGTGCTGTGCGCTACCTTCATGAAGACTGAGGAGTCTTCTGCCGCCTGCTTTCCGGACCTCCGATCTTCAGCGTCTGTAAGGGGGGTCGGCGGCGCGGCTCCGGGACGAACCCCAGGATGACCTGTGTTCCGACTCCCTCTGGAGCTAAGTGTCCAGTAGCCTAAGACTCCAATCCATCCTGCACGCAGGTGAGTTGGAAATCTCTCCCCTAAGTCCCTCGATGCAGTGATCCTGTTGCCAGCAGGATTCACTGAGATTTAAACCTAAAAAAACTTTGTCTAAGCAGCTCTTTAGGAGAGCCACCTAGATTGCACCCTTCTCGGACGGGCACAAAAACCTAACTGAGGCTTGGAGGAGGGTCATAGGGGGAGGAGCCAGTACGCACCATGTGATCCTAAAAGCTTTATTTAGATGTGCCCTGTCTCCTGCGGAGCCCGCTATCCCCCATGGTCCTGACGGAGTCCCAGCATCCACTAGGACGTTAGAGAAATATGGTGAAAACAGTGCTGCTATATTTAAAGGAAAATACAATAACAAATGTAATTTCTACTCTCACCATAACTAGAACTACTGTATGTCAGGAACCCAAATATTTTGTGTCACTGATGGTATCCGATCTAGAGATGTGTCCACTTACATCTTTGCTCCGTGTGCTACAAGTTGCATTACACATAACACGTGAGTGCTGTGTGTGACTGCAACTGTATTTGCATACAAAACGCTATGCTATGTAACGTGGCAATTTAGATGTAAATACTAGTGTTCACTCTAGGCTGTTTTAGCAGGGCGCCGCGCCCTGCCCGTTTTTTACCAGGCAAAACCCGCCCTGCCCCTTTTGCGACGCCCTGCTAGAACAGCCGCCCGCTCCCTGCCCTCCCGGCGTGTATAGATACCGTGCGCATGCGCGCGGCATCCATTCACGCATTGGGAGAGGGCTGGGGGAAGCCCAGCACCGACGGAGGTGCTGGGCACGCCCCCAACAGTGACGTCGCCGGCCACAGACGCTCTCTATAGTAGCGTCTGTGGGCCACACCGCCCCCTAGCATGACGGAGGCGTGGCCACGCCCCCTAATTTGCGTGGTAGCGCCCCCATTTCGGGCGCGCGCGCTCGTGTGCCCCCGGAGTCCGGCGCCCTGCCCCTTTTCACTCCTAGAGTGAACACTAAATACAGCCACAATTACACACAGAATATAGGCATGCTGCATATCATTTTATTCAACAGAAGCGGTTTGTGCATCCTATTACATTACTTTGACGAAGACACATTTTCTGCGGGGAAAAACCCAGCAAAAAAGACGCTTGGAGCTGCCAAGTCCACTTCAAGGGCTGTTTAGCATAACTGCAGCATGGATGTAAGAGGACACATCTGTACATAATATTCAAGTGACAGTCCCAGCACAGGTAGTGTCCTAAAGTTGGCTACAAAATTCTGAACTGCCCTCTCACTGGAGCATAAACCACCCACCAATGCAGAGGTGGAAGAATGTAATGTCATTTCCACTTAACATGGATTGTTTTCCAAGCCTGAGCAGGCTCGAGAAAACCCTGCATTAAATAGACTGTTTTGATGAGCCATGGCAGGGTTAACACATAGGTTCTGGGAAAATTAAATGGGTGAAAAAAAATGGTCTGTACTTCAATAGGCCACTGTTGGAGAACCTTTGTTTCAGCAGCATGTCCTATGCACCAGTGAACTATGTGAACTTTGGTACAAAGAAACTGCGCAGTCTCTAATGCCAGGGGACCAAACTTAAAAGTTCTAGTTAATCTAGAAGCATTTTTCAAGATATTATTACGGAGGACTTTGTAGGTGAGAAATGTAATTTGGATCCTCAGGGGTTTGAGGAGCAAGTGTGGGTTTTTTAAAGTGGTGCAGCAAATGTAGAGTGTTGAGAGAGTAAGATCTGTGTTACTGCAGCATTTATGCGAGTACTTGCAGTAGTTGAGGTGGGAGATTATGAGGATGGATAAAACCTTTGGTTAAGAATGAAAATTCTACCTATATTTCAAGGGTGGAGGCATCAGGAAAGAGAAGTAAAGCAGAAGGGTAGGGTCAATGCTGACATCAAAGCAGCGGGATGGGGGCTGAGGAGAGAAGGGAATTTTGGAAGGAGGGGAGAGGATAAGATCTGTTTTGAACATGAGGAGAAGTAGGTAGCATCGCCGCAGAGATAGCAGAAACAATTTGTCACCCAAGATAGTAAAGAAGAGGGCTAGATAATAGATGTAGATCTTGAGGTCATTAGCATGGATATGGTATTGCAGTCTGAATGAGAAAATAAGTTCTCCAAGAGGTGTACAGAAAGAAAAACAGAATCCTGAGAACAAAGCCTTGTAAGACCACAACATACAGCAGGAGAGAAGAGGATGTACAGAGCTGGAGCAGCAGTTGAAATAGTAGTCAACCAGCAAAGAATGGTTTCATGAAGGACAAATGAGTGAAAGGTGTTTAAGAGAAGAATGTGGAGATTGCCTTAAACCTACAATAGGAAATCAATTGTGTAGGAAGACCATAGGTTTGAACAGAAGAATGGCAATTTCACTGGCAAAAAGGAATATTTACTGTAGTTGTGAAAAGAGATAATTATCACCTCCATAACATTAGTGGCCACTCTAATATGATCTGGAAACCTTTAACACTTTGACAAATAATGAAGGGGAAAAAGGAACTCTAATACCATTCTGTAGAAAGTTGTTTGTGAGGTGTAATTAATGCACCAATCTCAGTATGAAATTCATAACAGAGTATAAAGGTAAAGGAAAACCTGCACTCACCCTATTAAAAGCCTTTTGTGTATTAAGGATAATTTATCAGCATAGAGGGACCTTGAGTGTTTATGTAATGAATAATAATGATAAGGCACCTAAGCGTGTAAGCATTACACAAGTACAGCGAGGCATGCTGACTACAACAAAGAGAGATATGCTCCTGCCAGGAGACGCATGGATTATCATAAAGAATGGCAGCAACTTTTGATTGGCTGAATCCATCTTGATCCCTATTACTGAGATTACTATTGCATCTGCTGCAATAAATTCAAATATATAACTATAAATACTATATATATATATATATATATCCAAGGGTGCTCCTGCACTCTCATCCTCCAAAAAAGACAAAGGCGGGTGCTTCCAATAGACCATGAGGTCCACAATTTATAGAAAATGTCCACAAAGTGGGGATGCACTCTTGCGAGAGTGCATCCCCACTTTGTGGACATTTTATATATATATATATATATATATATATATATATATATATATATATATATATTCCGGAGAGAGAGAGAGAGAGAGAGAGAGAGAGAGAGAGAGAGAGAGAAAACAGACATAATTGTGTATTTAATTAATCTTCATTAGTGTGTTAACATTGTATTTTACCTACAGTATTTAAATACATTTTTCATGGTAACTGAAACTTTAGTATTTACAGTAATAATAGCACTTTCCAGACACAGACTGTTATGTATATGACACTTCAATACTAGTCGCATTGTACAAATTGTGTTCTGTAACGTCACCATTTACCGCTAATACAGTCAAGCCACGTCTTTTTAAATGAATCTGGGTCTGAATCACTGTTTTATTATAATTTGAACCTGGTGCATATACTACTTCCTGACGTAAATAAATTACACCCTTGCAGAGCTGACCAAATTGTATCTATAATCTATATTTCAGGATCATTTTATGCCTGTATTACACTCTTACACTGTCACACTGCATACGCTTACTTCACCACTCCGATGTCTCTTTCAACTCTCGCTGTTGTGCTCTGGTCACCGCTGCCTCCTTTTGCATTCCACTACGATTCTACTCTTCACTGAAGTCCCGCCAGCTCCTATGTATGGGCGCCACCATATTACAAATGGCTAGATGATCACGGCTCCTCCAAAGAAGGTGCTCATTTGCCTCAGCTGACTCTGACAGCCAAACAGGGACCAGCAGCCCCTATTTAAACCCTTTCTGGAGGCTAATCAGTTGCCAGTATAACGTTGTTATACTACATGCCCTCCTGGTACAGTAGCAGCCTGTGTATTGGAGCAGAGTTCTTGCTTTTTGTGCAGTACCGGTTCCAGCCAGGTTACCTTACGCAATAGCGGTTTCTGCCCAGTTACCATACACATCGCTGGTTCCAGCCTGGATACCCCAGTACGCATTACCGGTCCCAGCCCAGTTACTCCAGTATGCATTACTGGGTTCAGCTAAGTTACTCCAGGGCGCATTACAGGTCCCATCCCGGTTACTCCACTGCACATTACCAGTCCTAGCCCAGTTACTCCAATATGCATTATCGGTTCCAGCCTGGTTACACCAATACGCATTACCGGTTCCAGCTTGGTTATTCCAATACGCATTACCAGTTCCAGCCTGGTTACTACAATATGCATTACCGGCTTCAGCCCGGTTACTACAATATGCATTACCAGCATCAGCCCAGTTACTGATATTCATTACCAATTACATCCTAGTGCCCAATACCAGAACTCATAAAGCTGATTTCTGAAGTCTTTCACCTCTACTTCCTGATCCGCTCCCTAATAGTCTCTTCAGCGCTAACTTCAGGTGCAATAACCTAACCATGGAGGGTAATTCAGAGTTGATCGCAGCAGCAAATTTGTTAGCAGTTGGGCAAAACTATGTGCACTGCAGGGGGGGGGGGGGGGGCAGATATAACATTTGGAGAGAGAGTTAGATTTAGGTGGGTTATTGTGTTCCTGTGCAGGGTAAATACTGGCTGCTTTATTTTTACAATGCAATGTGGATTTCAGTTTGAACACACCCCACCCAAATCTAACTCTCTCTGCACGCGTTATATATCTGCCCCCCCTGCAGTGCACATGGTTTTGCCCAACTGCTAACAAATTTGCTGCTGCGATCAACTCTGAATTACCCCCAAAGTCTCCCAGCTTTCCACAAGTAGTCTCAAATCCAGCCCCCACCATAGTACCAGTCTGGGTGCAGAAAAATCCCCAGTTCTGACAGCCTGCCTTTTTGGCACTTTTTCAGGACATAAGTAGCCATAGCTGCACAATTACTATTTGTTACGCGTAGAGAGGACAATCGAGTGTCAGAGTACAACTTGCATTGAACGCAAAAAAAAGGGCAGGCAACAATGCAACACTTCCAAATACTGTGTGTATAGCAATAATGGAAACAAAGAATCCATTATTTACATACACCATCATACATCTTTGCTGCAGCCATGATAAACAGCCCCTCATGGCACGCCAGGTCCCATAAGGCTATTTTGCTTCTTTTTTTCTGAAAATGCATTTTAGTCGCAACACAATGCAGCCCGGACGCACCAGGAGACTGTGCTGATTTATTTGACATCAATCCTCTCCAAGTTCAGTGGCCAGTAGGGAGGACTGATTGTCCTTACTGAGAATAGGATAAGCTCCACTGTCCTCTGCCTAAAAGGAAGGGAGTGAGCAATGCTGCAGGGGAAATCTATGGTAACTGAAGAGGGGGTGTAAAGATATACAGTAGGTGGATAAATTATCAAAGGGGGAGGGGGGGGGGGGAGTAACACCATAGATCTACAGCACCTGGAGTGAGGAGATGATGCATGTAAGGGGCGCTGGCAAGATAGTGCTAGACTCCTCTTAAAAAAAAAGTTTGCACAAATTATTATTACATATGCTTTACAATAGATCTAATTAATCTAATCAATTAAAAATAAGACACATTTTTAGATAACTTTGTCACAAATATTTGCCAGTGATCAATTAAACTCTTTGGCTATTACGGTGCTTTCATTGTTCAATCAAAATGGAAAATGCAAATAACAAATAATGATAAACACGTACTATAGCGAGAAAATACAATGCATAGGTTCTTTCACACTGTGAGAAACAAACGCTAAATCCCCCCCATCAGCTGCTATTTATACAGTATCAAACACAACACATTAGCAGCTCATTCTTCCGTTCTCATTCACACTACTTATCACCATGGAAAAGTGATCAGAGACCTGCTATTGTTACATAACTGTAAGTTACAGGAACTGCGCATAATGTACGCTACCGAGATATTTTTATTTATCCTTACTGCATTTTTTAACTGCATAACTTTTCTTCATCTTTCAAATATCTGTGTTTATATATTTTACACGGTCTATAAAAAAAATTTTTTTTTTTTTTTTTAAAGGGAACTGTAAAAACAATAAACTTGTAATCTAAAAGTTTTGGGGTTATAATAAAGACTTAACATGAGTGCAAAGGCAGGAAATTAATTCTGTAGATGGCCTGGAAAAAGATGGCTTATAAAGTTAACGAGATATTACTTAAGGCAAGAAAGAGACAATTAGACTACTCAACGAAGAAGATAAACCAAACATTTTTTGCACAGAAAAAAAAATAAAAATAATGAAGCTAATTAAAATAAAATGAAAACCAAGCTAAATGAAACTATGACAGAGGTTACATACTGCAAAATCGAAAGCAACTGCTGGTGTGACTAGAATTTGGAAAGAAATATAATCTATAAGAGTTACTAAAATGTATACATTAAAAACAAAATGTGCAGTGGGAATGAATACAGTATGTCATCACATTATAATTTAAGTGGAAAAAAAACTAATTATGCAGCTAGAAAACATAGTGGTTTTACAAAGTAAAAGATGGAAAGAAAGTCCATCTGCAATTATTTATAACTCCATGGAAACGTACTTTGTTTGGGAGCCTTTTTTTCTTACATTTAACAAATTCATGGGGGTCCCACAACTGAGACACACTTCTACACAGATGTCTGTAACTTATGTTTCTCCAGGTATAACAGTCCGGACACATTTAAATGCTGCATTTTGAGGGATGTCAATATTACTATGATTCAAAGCACAACAGCTACAGCGACTAACCAAGGAGAGCATCTCTTTGTTGATGTAAAGCGAGAAACACAAAAAAGTAGTCTTTATGAGGTTATTCTTTCTTAAATCTTATGAAATAATAGGTTTTGCTTTTTTATTTGAAAAATTGCTATCGATACCTAACAGTGTTTATTTTGTTGACAAACATTTTAATTAAAAGTATTCGTCGACTATAGTTTATTTCAGGACTACAATTAGACTAAAATGAAAACTGAGATCCACTGACTAAATCTTAACTAAAATAGAGCAAAAAATAAATAAAAAGTTCTATTCAATGCATGTTGGATCCTTTACAATGGAAAGGATCCAACAATGCAGTATTCAATTTGCAACCAAATACGACAGGTTTTTGCGATTCTCAACAATGGCAATCCGACTTTTTTTAAAGTTGGATTGACATTTTCGAAAACGGGACTAAAAGCTGTTGGATTTGGCTGCAAATTCGACAAAACACATGGTTTCACAGCTAATCTGCTGATCCACGTGTTTTCCGACAAGTTGGAATTGCCAACCTGTCAGAAAAATGGCAGCCCCATTGAATAGGTCGAATCATGATTCAGCCTAAAAAAGTCAGAAACTGACGTCTTTCCGACAAGACGGTAGTTCCGACTATAATTGAATACACCCCTAAAACGAAATTTAAAATACTTGTCCAAATTAACACTGGACATAGGGTTCACATTTTTGAAGAACAATTATGTGTTCTAGATATTTGCAGAAAATAGATTCGACATGCTGTGAAGGAAATAGGCTTGTGTTTCGCACGTGTTTGTTCTAACAAACTTAAGGCAATATTTTGTATATGATATATGGGAGCACTACGGTAAGTCAGACTCAGTATGTAACACATTCTCAGCCTACTGAGCCTAGATTACTAGACAAATAGTTAAAAGTATACAAACTTTTCAATGGAAATTTAGAGACATGTTCTTCAACAAAATCCATTACAGTATCAATAAGCTATTTGCAAAAGATAGGACTAAAACATTGACTAAAAGGAAAACAGAGATCCACTGACTAAATTTTGACAAAACTAAGTGAAAGTAAAAGACAAAAATGTGACTTTAAACCAAGTACTAATAATAAATAAGTGACTAAGACAAAAACTAACTTGAAAATCCTTATCACATATTAACACCAATTTATGAATGCCTACATTCATAAATTCAACAGTATACCAACAACGAATGCTTGTACAAGTAATTTTAAGCCCCATCATACTGTATATTTATTTAGTAATGCAGTATCCTGCTTTCAATTTCTTCTTAATCCCTTTAAACTCCTTTGAATAGTTTTAAATGTATAGCCAACTGTTTCCTCAAAGGACTACTGAATCATTTTAAAGTGTCTGATTTTATCACTGAAATGCAAAGAACATTGTAAAAGTAGATCAAGCCAAAACCTGACTGTCCAGGTGAAAACCAGAAAAGTGTAAACTGTGTACTGCCAATTGGCCATTACAGAACCTCAGCCAACATCATCCATTCTTATTGTTATGGTAAATAAATAGTACCCTTCTGGTTAGATTGCCAGCATGCACACAATTGCCCAGGCACTACATTGTCTACTTACAGTTAAGTACTTGAGGGTATTTGAAAGTAACACAAATGCTAATATTACTTTTAAATTAGACTATCAACTTTATGGTTATGACTGAATTTGTAGGCTTCAATATGGTCTCCCAGAATTAAACTTAGGAGTTGAATATGGCAACAGCAAAGCTCCTAAATCGCCCCTATGTCACCTCTTAATTTGTGTATTTAACCTTGCAGGAACCATAGAGGATGCCTATTCAAAATGCACAATTATGGGTCTACCAATAGTACTGCTGTTGTGCACACTGCAGTGCACTTAATTAAACCAACCCTAATGAGGCCCATACACCAGTAATTAAAAATAAAAAATATATATATATATATATATATATATATATATATATATATATTCTCAGATATTATTTTTTCCCTTGTTTTAACGACTCTTCAATCTACCAATATGTACCCGTACATTGCCAATATTTTTCAGTGATTTGCAGATTTTTTTTCTTCAGATCTGCGAATCATGAAAGTGCCAATTTTACAAGTAAAATACAGTACAAGTAACGGTCTACAAAACGGCTCATCGTTGCCATATACTACCAAACTACCGCCACCCGATCGCTTGGTGAAATCCAACATTCTGGACAACCTGATATACCAACTTCTATAAATTTTTGGTCGGAATTGCAAATTGGTGAACCTCATACATTGCCAAAAAATTTTAAACCAATAATCTGCAAAATTGAGAATTGCCCCAATTGATTGGCGATGTATGGACCCCGTGAGTCTTCCCAATATAACTTTTCAGCCCACCATTATACTTAAATCCGGCATGTTTTTCTTGTATTAACACATGCATACACACACACGACAGGCATTAGCCATGGCGAAGTAAGGGCATGTTAACACAAGTGTTTCCTCAGCCAATTCTGGAAACTTATGAAGTAGATACTGCAGCAAAGAAGAGGTATATAGGCTTCTATGGAGTGCCACCTTTCCATTAGAGAGGACATCGGAACATGATGGTTTGTAACCATCAATGTTTTTTATTTGATGATAGTGTTATTACTATTCTATGTCAGCAATCAAATGTTTGCTGCCATCGAATGGTAAGCATTTGATGGTGTTCGGTTATTTACTCTGGGTCCCGCCCCTGACCCAGTCCCTGGCCGGCCACGCTGCAGAGGTTTTGCGCATGCACAAATCATATGATATTTTTCCCTTATCGAATTCTTTTGATGTGATGGTTAGTTACCATTGCATCGAAAGATTAGATGGCGGAAGCCCAGTCATCGAATCCATCCCTACTTTCCATACCTATTGCAGAAAATGCTTTCTGAGGGTTCCGTGAAAAAAAAAGTATTACAACATTTTATCGTGCCAACATGCGAGTTCCATATTTATTTATTTCAATATTTTTTAAGCAATCGACTTTCTTTTATAGGGGAATAAAGGATACAGTCACAGATCTGAGTAAAGAAGTGACTATAGAATAACATATGGATGACTTTTACATTTTAAAGTAGAAATAAAACATGTTTAATATTGAATACACTGAACATTAGAAAGCATATACACCAGTGACGTGCGGTGGGGTGAGGCAGAGCCTTTCCTGTCATACTTACGTTTAAACCAGAGTTTTGACTGAATAAAGTATATGAAAAATACTAATAATTTGTTGGAAATATCTTCTTTGCATTATTCTAATAATTTTTATAGCCCAAACTCTGGAGTAAAAAGTCTATGGCAGGTGAGGCAGTGCCTCACCTGCTTATCTTTTCTGCACATCTCTGATCAAAACTCACCAAATTTCCAGGAGTTTATACTGCTGCACCTGTGTATAATGCCCAGAAGTACCCTTTGGCTCATATATTGCATGGAATTCAGGCTCTGGGGTTAGCCAGTGCCTCCTGAGCCATTTAGCTCACCGCATGTCCCTGATATACACCTCTATTGATGTCCAGGGTAGTGTTTTAAATATTAAAAACGCTCAGTTCTAATAAGCACTTTGTGTTAAACTTTGGTGAACATTACATAACTCTGGCACAGATGGAAGCAGCGAATGGAGGAGGAGAAAAAATAAGATTTTACTCACCGGTAAATCTATTTCTCGTAGTCCGTAGTGGATGCTGGGGATTCCATGGGGAATAGACGGGCTCCGCAGGAGACTGGGCACTCTAAGAAAGAATTAGGACTACTGGTGTGCACTGGCTCCTCCCTCTATGCCCCTCCTCCAGACCTCAGTTAAGGAAACTGTGCCCGGAAGAGCTGACAGTACAAGGAAAGGATTTTGGAATCCAGGGTAAGACTCATACCAGCCACACCACTCACACCGTATAACTTGTGATAACTTACCCAGTTAACAGTATGAACAACAACAGAGCATCAGACAACCTGATGCAAACATAACATAACCCTTAGTTAAGCAATAACTATATACAAGTATTGCAGAAGAAGTCCGCACTTGGGACGGGCGCCCAGCATCCACTACGGACTACGAGAAATAGATTTACCGGTGAGTAAAATCTTATTTTCTCTAACGTCCTAGTGGATGCTGGGGACTCCGTAAGGACCATGGGGATTATACCAAAGCTCCCAAACGGGCGGGAGAGTGCGGATGACTCTGCAGCACCGAATGAGCAAACACAAGGTCCTCCTCAGCCAGGGTATCAAACTTGTAGAATTTTGCAAACGTGTTTGAACCCGACCAAATAGCTGCTCGGCAAAGCTGTAATGCCGAGACCCCTCGGGCAGCCGCCCAAGAAGAGCCCACCTTCCCTGTGGAATGGGCTTTTACAGATTTTGGATGCGGCAATCCAGCCGCAGAATGAGCCTGCTGAATCGTGTTACAGATCCAGCGAGCAATAGTTTGCTTTGAAGCAGAAGCACCCAGCTTGTTGGATGCATACAGGATAAACAGCGAGTCAGTTTTCCTGACTCCAGCCGTTCTGGCTACATAATTCTTCAAAGCCCTGACTACATCAAGTAACTTGGAATCCTCCAAGTCACGAGTAGCTGCAGGCACCACAATAGGTTGGTTCAAATGAAAAGATGACACCACTTTTGGCAGAAATTGCGGACGAGTCCGTAATTCTGCCTTGTCCATATGGAAAACCAGATAGGGGCTTTTATGTGACAAAGCCGCCAATTCTGACACACGCCTAGCCAAAGCTAAGGCCAACAGCATGACCACCTTCCACGTGAGATATTTTAACTCCAAGGTTTTAAGTGGCTCAAACCAGTGTGATTTCAGGAAACTCAACACCATGTTAAGATCCCAAGGCGCCACTGGTGGCACAAAAGGGGCTGAATATGCAGCACTCCCTTTACAAACGTCTGAACTTCAGGAAGAGAAGCCAGTTCCTTTTGAAAGAAAATGGATAGGGCTGAAATCTGGACCTTAATGGACCCCAATTTTAAGCCCAAAGTCCCTCCCGACTGTAGGAAGTGAAGGAAACGGCCCAGCTGGAATTCCTCTGTAGGGGCCTTCCTGGCCTCACACCAAGCAACATATTTGCGCCATATACGGAGATAATGCTTAGCCATCTCGTCCTTCCTAGCCTTTATTAGCGTAGGAATAACCTCATCCGGAATGCCTTTTTCTGTTAGGATCCGGCGTTCAACCGCCATGCCGTCAAACGCAGCCGCGGTAAGTCTTGGAACAGACAGGGCCCCTGTTGCAACAGATCCTGTCTGAGAGGCAGAGGCCATGGGTCCTCTGTGAGCATTTCTTGCAGTTCCGGATACCAAGTCCTTCTTGGCCAATCCAGAACAATGAGTATTGTTCTCACTCCTCATTTTCTTATGATTCTCAGCACCTTGAATATGAGAGGAAGAGGAGGAAACACATAAACCGACTGGAACACCCACGGTGTCACTAGTGCGTCCACAGCTATCGCCTGAGGGTCTCTTGACCTGGCGCAATACATTTGTAGCTTTTTGTTGAGGCGGGATGCCATCATGTCCACCTGTGGCAGTTCCCAACGACTTGTAATCTGTGTGAAGACTTTTTGATGAAGTCCCCACTCTCCCGGGTGGAGGTTGTGCCTGCTGAGGAAGTCTGCTTCCCAGTTGTCCACTCCCGGAATGAACACTGCGGACAGTGCTTTTACGTGATTCTCCGCACCGCAAAGAATTCTGGTGGTTTCCGCCATCGCCACCCTGCTCCTTGTGCCGCCTTGGCGGTTTACATGAGCCACTGCTGATGTTGTCTGCCTGAATCAGCACCGGTTGGTTGCGAAGCAGAGGCTCCGCTTGACTTAGGGCGTTGTATATGGCCCTTAGTTCCAGGATATTGATGTGCAGACGACTAGTTTCCTGACTTGACCACAGCCCTTGGAAATTTCTTCCCTGTGCCTGCCCCCCACCCTCGGAGGCTTGCATCCGTGGCCACCAGGACCCAGTCCTGAATGTCTAACCTGCGACCCTCGATAAGGTGAGCACTCTGCAGCCACCACAGAAGAGACACCCTGGCCCTGGGGGATAGGGTGATCAGCCGCTGCATCTGAAGATGCGATCCCGACCACCTGTCCAACAGATCCCGCTGAAAGGTTCTCGCATGGAACCTGCCGAAGGGAATGGCTTCGTATGACGCCACCATCTTTCCCAGGACTCGTGTGCATTGATGCACCGACACCTGTTTTGGTTTTAAGAGTCCTCTGACCAGAGTCACGAGCTCCTGAGCCTTCTCCGCCGGGAGAAAAACCTTCTTCTGGTCTGCGTCCAGAATCATGCCCAGGAAGGGCAGACGCGTCGTAGGAATCAGCTGCGATTTTGGAATATTCAGAATCCAGTCGTGCTGTTGCAACACTTCCCGAGAGTGTGCTACGCTGATCAGCAACTGCTCTCTGGACCTCGCCTTTATGAGGAGATCGTCCAAGTATGGGATAATTGTGACTCCTTGCTTTCGCAGAAGCACCATCATTTCTGCCATTACCCTGGTAAATATTCTCGGTGCCGTGGACAGACCAAACGGCAACGTCTGGAATGGGTAATGACAATCCTGTACCACAAATTTGAGGTACGCCTGATGAGGTGGATAAACGGGGACATGAAGGTATGCATCCTTTATGTCCAGAGACACCATAAAATCCCCCCCTTACAGGCTTGCGATGACCGCTCTGAGCGATTCCATCTTGAACTGGAACCTTTTCAGGTATATGTTCAGGGATTTGAAATTCAATATGGGTCTGACCGAACCGTCCGGTTTCGGTACTACAAAAATGGTCGAATAATAACCCTTTCCTTGTTGAAGAAGGGGAATCTTGACCACCACCTGCTGAAGATACAATTTGTGAATTGCAGTTAACACTGTTTCCCTCTCGTGGGGGGAAGCCGGCAGGGCCGTCGGTGAGGGGCATCTTCTCAAAGTCCAGCTTGTATCCCTGAGACACAATATCTATTGCCCAGGGATCTAACAGGGAGTGAACCCACTTGTGGCTGAACTTACACAGGCGTGCCCCCACCGGGCCTAGCTCCGCCTGTGGAGCCCCAGCGACATGCGGTGGATTATTGTAGAGGCCGGGGAGGACTTCTGTTCCTGGGACCTAGCTGTGTTGTGCAGCTTCTTTCCTCTGCCCCCGCCTCTGGCAAGAAAGGACGCACCTCGGACTTTCTTGTTTCTTTGTTCTAAAGGCTGCATTTGATAATGTCGTGCTTTCCTAGGCTGTGCAGGAATATAAGGCAAAACATCAGAATTACCAGCTATAGCTGTGGAGACCAGGTCCGAGAACCCTTCTCCACACAATCCTCAGCCTTCCATATGCCTCTTAAGTCGGCATCATCTGTCCATTGCATATTCTACAGGACACGTCAAGCAGAAATCGACATAGCTTTGTCTCTAGGACCCAGTATACTCATGTCTCTTAAGGCATGTTTTATCTATATATATATATAAATCTCTTAAGACAGCATTAATATATATATCTATATATATGGCGTAGTGAGAGTATGGCGCCAAAAGTATCGGTGTGTAGGCCGGCTATATAATTTAAAAAAAAAATTAATATACATAAAATATAGTTGCCAGAGGTGTAGACACTCCTTTAGGGATAAAAGGCGTCAGCTGACCCCAAAAGATAGGCAGTGATAGGCTGCCTGTTCGTTAAAAATGTGCAAGGGAGGGTAGGGGTAATAGCGACTAACAGTGTCTACACTTTAAAGGATATATATATGAAAAAACGATAATAAACCGTATTTCTAAAAGATGGGGGGGTATTTATTATAAAACAGACATTTAATAGCAATTAAAAAAGATACATATTTTGGAATGATATAAAAAAGGTTAAGAAAAATGAAAAGGGTTGGATTCAATCGTTTAAAACATGAATTTGGACTTAATTAAAGCATAAAAACATAAAAACATAACTGGAACATTAAAAGTATATAAGAGTATTTCAGATAAGAGAAAGGTGCTTATCTTTAAAAAAGGAAGGTCACTTGAGGTATACCCAACGCGTTTCGTCCATCTGACTTCATCAAGGGGTCACCCCTTGATGAAGTCAGATGGACGAAACGCGTTGGGTATAACGATTGAATCCAACCCTTTTCATTTTTCTTAACCTTTTTTATATCATTCCAAAATATGTATCTTTTTTAATTGCTATTAAATGTCTGTTTTATAATAAATACCCCCCCATCTTTTAGAAATACGGTTTATTATCGTTTTTTCATATATATATCCTTTAAAGTGTAGACACTGTTAGTCGCTATTACCCCTACCCTCCCTTGCATATCTATATATATACATATATCTATATATATCTACATACTAGGGTCTCAACCTCTGCTGAAAAGGTACCTGTCCACGCTGCCACAGCGATATAAACCCATGCCGACACAATCGCCGGCGGTCTGAGTAGTGTACCAGAATGTGCACGCTATCTGCAGGATCCCTGAGAATAGCTGTTACGACTGGTTACCTTTTGGGCAAATGTGACACCCTAGGGGAAGATTCCCATCGTATCCTGGCCCTAGTGGGGAAAGGATACTGCCTGAGAATTCTTTGTGGGAAACTGCAGTCTCTTGTCTGGAGATTCCCGCTTTTTCCTCATGAGAGGAGGGAAATTTACCTCAGCTTTCTTCCCCTTAAACATGTGTACCCTTGTGTCAGGGACAGATGAGTCATCAGTGATATGCAAATCATCTTTTATTACATTAATCATATATTGAATACTTTTCTGCCCTTTTGGCTGTAACTTTGCATTATCGTAGTCGACACTGGAGTCAATCTCCGTGTCGACATCAGTGTTTATTATTTTGGATAGTGAGCATTGAGAGACACTGAAGGTCTCTGCGACAGAGTGACAGACATGGGTAGATTTCCTGTCTGTTCTCTAATCTTTTGTGCAATAAATTCACCTTAGCACTTAATTACACATATCCAACAGGTGTCGGCGTTGTCGACGGAGACACCCTCACACACACATATTTGCTCTATCTCCTCCTTAGGGGAGCCTTTTACCTCAGACATGTCGACACACACGTACCGACACACCACACACACAGGGGATGCCCTATTTGAAGACAGTTCCCCCACAAGGCCCTTTGGAGAGACAGAGAGAGAGTATGCCAGCACACACCCCAGCGCTATATGACTCAGGAATCACACAGAAACGTAGTGTTAACCCAGTAGCTGCTGTATTATTGTTTTTACGCCAATTTATGTGGCCCCCCCCCTCTCTTTTTCACCCTCTTCTATCGTGCTTCTGCAGGGGAGAGCCTGGGGAGCTTCCTCTCAGCGGAGCTGTGTAGAGAAAATGGCGCTGGTGAGTGCTGAGGAAGAAGCCCCGCCCCCTCAGCGGCGGGCTTCTGTCCCGCGATTTTGTGTAAAATAATGGCGGGGGCTCATGCATATATACAGTGCCCAACTGTATATATGCTGCTTTTGCCAAGAGGTACCTTATTGCTGCCCAGGGCGCCCCCCCCCTGCGCCCTGCACCCTACAGTGACCGGAGTGTGTGGGTTAGTGTGGGAGCAATGGCGCACAGCTGCAGTGCTGTGCGCTACCTCATATGAAGACAGGAATCTTCTGCCGCCGATTTTGATGTCTTCTTGCTTCACTCGCCGGCTTCTGTCTTCTGGCTCTGCTAGGGGGACGGCGGCGCGGCTCCGGGAACGGACGACCAAGGCTAAGTTCCTGTGTTCGATCCCTCTGGAGCTAATGGTGTCCAGTAGCCTAAGAAGCGCAACCTAGCCGCAGTTAGTAGGTTTGCTTCTCTCCCCTCAGTCCCACGTAGCAGAGAGTCTGTTGCCAGCAGAAGCTCTCTGAAAATAAAAAACCTAACTAAAATATTTTCTTATTAGCAAGCTCAGGAGAGCTCACTAAAATGCACCCAGCTCTGTCCGGGCACAGATTCTAACTGAGGTCTGGAGGAGGGGCATAGAGGGAGGAGCCAGTGCACACCAGTAGTCCTAATTCTTTCTTAGAGTGCCCAGTCTCCTGCGGAGCCCGTCTATTCCCCATGGTCCTTACGGAGTCCCCAGCATCCACTAGGACGTTAGAGAAACTACCCTGGATCTAGTAATTATTAATAATGTGGACATTATATCAAACACTAAAGTTGGGGAGACTTTGGGTAACTGTGATCACTAAATGATCACTTACGACATCAGTTTCAGGAAACATAGCTATAAGGGTTCAACCAAAATATTTAACTTTAGGAAGGCTAATTTCAGTATGCTTAGATGTGCACTTAATGACATAGAGTGGGAGGTTCTGTTTAATAACAAGAACACTTCGGAAATGTGGGATGTTTTAAAAGGGTTGCTGGATAGCAATATTCCTAACTTTATTCCCATGGGCAGTAAACGCAGGAGTATTAAACTTAAACCGATGTGGCTTAACAAGAAGGTTAAGGCAGAAATGGATTTAAAAAAAAGCGGGATTTCAAAGCATTTAAATCTAATGGAAAGGAGGAGTCTTTCAAGTATTACAAGGAGTGTAATAAGAAATGCAAAAAAGCAATAAGAGCAGCTAAAATGGAAAATTAAAAGCAAATCGCTATAGAGAGTAATACCAATCCTAAAAAGTTTTTTTAAATACATAAACGGTAAAAGGTTAAAAAAGGAGAATATAGGTCCATTAAAAGATGAATTAGGAGAATTGATAAATGATGACGAAATAAAAGCAGAAATACTGAACAAATTATTTTCATCAGTATTCACCAGTGAAGAACTGATGGTGGGAGTAGAGCATAACAATTGTGACAGTAATGATTCATGGTTAGATATTTGTTTAAGCGAAGAAGTAGTCCGGGAGAGACTAAGCAAAATTAAGATCAATAAATCACCTGGTCCTGATGGACTTCACCCGAGGGTTCTTATGACGTTTAGTTCACAACTAGCATGACCCCTATACTTGATTTTCAATAGTTCAATTAGATCAGGCATGGTACCGAAGCATTGGCGTATAGCTCAGGTAGTGCCATTATTTAAAAAGGGATCCAAAAATCTTCCGGGAAACTACAGACCAGTTAGTTTAACATCTATAGTGGGGAAAATATTGGAAGGAATTCTAAGGGACGGCATACAGGAGTATCTACAGTCCGTTAGGAATATTAGCAAGAACCACCATGGGTTTGTGAGGGACAGGTCATGTCAGACTAACTTAATTAGCTTCTACGAGGAAGTGAGCAATAATCTTGATCAAGGAAAAGCAGAGGATGTGGTCTTCCTAGATTTTGCAAAAGCCTTCGATACAGTTCCTCACAGGAGACTGATGATCAAATTAAAGGAGCTTGGCCTAGGAAAAACTATTTGCACATGGATAAGCAGCTGGTTGGATAGCAGGGTACAGCGAGTAGTGGTCAATGGGAAGTCCTCAACCTGGTCCCCAGTAGTCAGCGGAATACCACAAGGGTCTGTACTCGGACCACTACTGTTCAACATATTTATCAACGACCTAGAAATAGGCCTGGAAAGCACAGTGTCAATCTTTGCAGATGATACTAAACTGTGTAAGGTAATTAATTCAGAATTGGATGTGGAGTCCTTGCAGAATGATCTATCTAAACTTGAACGCTGGGCGTCTAAATGGAAAATGAGGTTCAATACAGACAAATGCAAGGTTATGCATTTTGGGACTAAAAACAAACTTGCATCCTACATATTAAATGGGGAACAACTAGGGGAAACAGAGTTGGAAAAAGATTTGGGGGTATTCATTGATAATAGGCTTAATAACCGTACACAATGTCAAAACGCAGTAAACAAGGCAAGTAAGGTGCTAGCGTGCATAAAAAGGAGAATTGAGACAAGGGACTCGGATGTGATCATGCCGCTGTATAAGGCATTGGTACATCCGCACCTGGAATATTGTGTTCAGTTTTGGGCACCATTGTATAAAAAACACATCAGTGAACTCAAAAGTGTTCAAAGGCGAGCTACTAAATTGATTAAAGGCCTAGAAGGACTGGACTATAAGGAAAGACTTACTAGGCTGTATATGTATACACTAGAAAAGAGGCACCTAAGAGGAGATATTATTAATATCTTCAAATATGTAAAGGGACATCACAAAGAGTTATCAGAGGAATTATTTATTAAAAGAACACAGTTTAGGACACGTGGGCACTCGCTGCAACTGGAAGAGAGAAAGTTCAAAACGCAACGGAGGAAAGGGTTCTTCATTGTTAGGGCAATCAGGATGTGGAATTCCCTGCCAGGGAAGGTGGTAATGGCGGACTCTGTAATTGGATTTAAAAAAGGAACGGATAAATTTCTGAATGAAAAATCTATCCAAGGTTATAATACTTAAAATATCAACGTGGTTAATCCGGGGGTAACATGAGTTATAGCACCTAACTAGTCATAAAACATTATTCAGCAAGTATGTAGAATCATCACAACTTAAAACAGGTTGAACACGATGGGCAATTTGCCTCTATTCAACCTCAAATACTATGTAAAAGGCTTCCACCGCTGTGGACTATGCATTGGCTGTAGGAACATCAAAGATCATAACAGCAAATACAATGAGGTCATAGTAAATGGAACGTTGTTCAAAATTTGGGATTTCATCACTTGTCACACTCCATATGTTGTCAATTTGATAGAGTGGATGTGTGGTCTCCGTTATATAGGTAGAACCACGCGACCACTAAAAACCAGAATCATTGAACATTTACGCATTATCAAAAAAGGTCTAGATACACACGATCTATCTAACCATTTCAAACTTGAGCATAAATGCTCCATTCAGCATATCAAAAAATTGGGGGGGATCAAACATATCACATCCACATGGAGAGACAAGAATATGGGGGGGGGGGAATTGGTGATATCAGAAATGAAACCATATTCACTCTTAAAACCATGAGCTCCACTGGACTCAATCAGGACTTTGAATTAAAATAGTTTCCCTAAATACAGTTTTTTGGCCCCTCTTTTCTTCTCCAAAATAAGGCTGTCTCTTTTTTAGTTTCATTAATTCATCTAATTACCCTTTTTAAATTGAAAAATCCTGACCAAAATACATTTCCATTCAGTCCACTCGCTAGTGCTGACATGTGTTCTATTATAAATGAATCTTTCTATCTATTATTGGAGACCGTTTTATACTTCTAAAACACTTTTTATTATTAGATCATTATTTGGTTGTCCGTTTTGGAATCACTAAAAACTTTCCACAGATCATCAGAAGTTATCTGTAATTACCATTTATTTACCCATTGAGGACAGAGCATATTTGATTTCATTTAGAAACTATTACACTGGACTACGTTTCCCAAAAGTCATTGCAGGGCAGCATTGACTTCTGGTCCCACGCAATGACATTTCCTCCAAAGTTGCTGGAATCACACATTAAAAACTAAGAAGCTAGCACTGCTAAATGCACCTACAGTATGTGAACAGAATGTATTAAAGATTTCCGCTGCAGGTGAATGAAGTATGCATCTAACCCTGACAAGAGCGGGAACTACAAGTCCACAACTACCAAGGACTACATTTTCCAGGAATCTCCGGCGGGACCATGACGACTACCGGCACTGGGATCGCAAACTACAGACATCCAACCGATAGAGACTACATTTGCCAAAAACCCCGGCAGACAATGACAACTTCCGGCTTTCCCGCAATTACAAACTTCCGGTCAGCGGAATAGCCGTTTGAGGAGGCCCATACTTCATGAATCACTAGCCCACCAACTTATTTTTTTCTTTTCTTGTTTCCATCATGTTTATTGAACATTAATTTATAGATCATGCTTCCGGCCACAGCGGAACAGGAAGTGACGCCATCATTATTCATTACCCTGTACTATAAATACAGGATCACTGGCTAGACACCCCTAAGCCTTGTTAAAGAGTTCTTTGACTCGAAACGTGTGGGTGAGGAGGTATCACAGTGCCATACTCCATAGGAAGGTAGGACCATTTTTATTCAAGTAATTTTTTGGATAATTTGTTTTACCCCTTCTGGGTACTATTGGCTTTTTCCGGACCTCTGCTCCTTCCAAATTTAGTGTGGACCGCTACCACCTAAGGAAGAAGGCACTTCCCCTGTGTGATAATTGTTTTAAAGTTTTTAAGTTTGGATTTTACACGTGTGTTTCTCGTGTGTAAAAAAATAAATTTTATTTGTGCTATACACACAGACTCTGGATTGTTTGGGCACCAAAAGATACCTTCACGTGTGGAATTGCGCAACTCTAATTGTGAGTTTTCGGTACGAATCTAACCTTCCATGGTTTAAAAGATACCCCTGTGTGTGTCAACACATTTCTATTTGTGTAAGTTAGGTGTGTTAAGGATATATGAACATTTTGTTTCTCCTGGCGATAGAAATTAATCTATCTACAACAGGACATAAAGATACCTTTATACATACAGCAAACCTACTTACATTGAAAGTGAGGTATGCTTCCTGGTTCACATATTTAATTTACTACTGAAAAATACACGCCATCTAAGATTGCTGCTTAGAAATTACTACTTATTGTGGACTTCTTCATGTCTATATTTTTCATGTACCCATGAGCGACATATCTGAAGCAGACAATCTCTGAAAGAAGGGCTCATTTACATCAGCTAAGTATCAATAGCCTTTTGCGCCCAACTATCATCACCTCACTTTCACACTTTTGTCTCTGGTATTTGGACAATTTTGGGATAGGTCCGCTAGTGAAGAAAGAAGGCAACCGCCATTTGATGAAGCACCCATAAGGACCTCAAAACAACTTGTACATTCCTAAACTCTAAACCACTCCTACAGAGCATGGACATTAGGACTACTCCGATGTCCAGGAAATACATGCAATATGAGATTACAGGAAGGTTAAATGCCTTACATGGGCAATTAATTAGTCAGCACCATTCTCAGGCATATTATATTTTGTATTACATGTCCTGTAAACAATGAGGACCGAAAACCTGGAGGCAATAAGTGTGAGGTCAGACAGAAAGTTAGTCACCTCACTGTGTCTCTAGCAATTTGACTTCAAGAATTCAGCACTTCAGCAATGTCATGATGATTCAACAGGATGTAGTTACATTGCCGGCAGCCGGGATCCCAGCGGTCGGGATACAGACACCGGAATCCCAACCAAACGCGATTAAACATGGCAGAGCTATCGTACTGGCCTTCAACAAGGGATGAAGTTTCAGATGTAGACAGGCGAGATCTGAGGAGTGTCATCCATAGCAGAGGAACTGGAGACCTTCAAAACTTGGCAGAGATCCAAGTGCTGCAGGATGGCATTCCTTTACCAACACCCTTTTTATAAGTATTCTTTTTTCCTTGCCTATTTGTGCTGTAATATGAGGCTCATGTAGTATCTCATTACAGTAAAGAAATGTAAATAGTGTTTAGATACAAAAATATCATTGGCCACACCATCCAATGAGAAAATCAATTTAGATGTCCATTTACATTTTGACCAGTACAGAAGAGGACAGAAATGCACAGAAATGTCAGTCTGCAAATATTCACAACAGATGAATGCAATGGAGTACGAGTAGAATAGAGCCTATGTAATTGTGGAAATTACAGTTGTATACAACAATTGGGGACAAGGATTCTCATTTTTCAAAAGTTGAGTAGTGAAAAAAAAATAGGACAGCCTTTCCCCTTTTAAAAAGAGATGTAGTTAATATCCCGGCGGTCCTGATCCCAGCTGTCAGAATACCGGGATCCCAACTGCCGAGAATGCCAAATGCTGCTCCAGGGCTTTTCCCACTCATGGGTGTCCACGACACCCATAGAGTGGGAATAGAACCTGTGGTCCCGCTGCCAGCATTCTGACAGCCGGTATCCCGGCCGCCGGGATTCCATTCCCAACCCGTTAAGAACAGTGTACCCTTGAGAGCACTTCAGTGGTGCAGGAACAGGCACCCGCACAACATTTTAGTTGTTAGAGATACCCTGAGTTTGCTAGGATCCAGGCAGCAGAGCTGTCATTCAGAAGAATAGCAATGTTTGCAGGACCCTAATTTGGTGGAATACTGCTGCTGCAAAGTTAAAAGAGAAGACTTACCAGCTGCCTCCGCAGATTCAGCAGGAAATTGCTGATCCAGTGATTTTGCTAACAAACCCCAGATTTGCAGATTACGCTGGCTCCCCATGGCCTGGTAGATGTAAATCTCTGGAGAAGAGGTTAAGAATGGACTTGCAGAGTTCATTTATGGCTGTAAGGAGGACCTGTCAGGGATGGATCCAGTGAGAGGTGTTGGGGTGTTCTGGAATTTACAGGCCCTACTGTGAGAGGCTGAGTTTGCAGAGGCTGCAAGAGGCAGAGTAGGATCAAACGGTGGCCAGCTGATGAAATCTATACAAGGTGAGCCATTTCAGGAGAAAACCTCCAATGATTAGAGTACTTTTGTCCATACATGCTGAGCTGTATAGTGATGCATCTCTCTACTGTGGCCACCAAGCCATACCCCTGTGAGCTCCATATTTACTTGCCACCTGTGTGGACAGTATAGGAGATATATCAAAGATCTATAGATTTTTAAGCCCACTATTTCATCAATGGGAACTGTTTTAGTTCGATTTGGATGATCCTTATATCCGGAAAGCATTAATATGTTGAGACCGTTTTAATTCAATACAAATGTGAAGAAGATGAACATCATTTTTTGTTACTAATACCCCTTTCACACTGCCAATGCCGGATCCCACCCGGGGAATGGAAATAGGTCCTTCCCGGGTGGTATCCGGCATTGGACCCTAACAGGCGGCTAACCGACCCGGTAATATGCCAGGCCGGTTGCCATAGTGACTGTGGGGGGTGGGGGGGCGGAGCCGGCACTGGGATATGAGCTCAACTCCGCACCGCCTCTCCCTTCTAGTGAAAGGGTCCCAGATCGAACACGTTTACGCTGCCAGTGACCCGGTATTCAACCCGGGAATAACACTGCTTTATTCCCAGGGAGATTTCGACCGTGTCGCTTTCACACCGCACACTGGCCCATGTCGACCAATATGCTGGGTTGATAACGGGTTATTTATGCGGTGTGAAAGGTGTATTATAGACAATGTAAACCGGTCATGACGGAAAGGACAGTCTGCAACAACTACTTTCAGGCATTAAGCACGGCATACTCAGCAGAACTTCACAAATTGAATGCAGAAATGCAAATTAGCGTAACATACACAGTCAACAAATAAGTGAATTCATTTTCAGACCTTTCCCAGCGTCAGACAGATACAAGCATCTCCTGTGGAGCTTTGTTACATAGTAAACAGAAATAAAGAATGTTCTCAATTTGTACTCATAATAAAAATAAACCACTGGCTTCTTCCTGGGGATAAATGAAAACCCAGGCACTTAAAACAGAAAATGGTTTGATCGTTAGTATATGCACAATCAGCTTTTCACTGTGTCCAAATTCAAACTTCCTAACATTGTATACAGTAGAAAACAACCAGCATGAAAATATAACACAATGCACACGTACGAAGGGTGTGCAATAAGTTTCCAGATACACAAATAGTAATATAGCACATTTACATACAAAAGTGAACATTACATTTTTTCAAAGTATTAGCCAGAGGAGTTTATGCAAAGTTGCATGTGCTCAAACCACTAGGTGAAGCAGTCCAAAGCAGGTATGCCTTCTACATGCTGTATGAAAGTCTCCACTGCAGCTTCCGGTGACTCAAAACAAATAGTGCAACAAATAAGTCGTAGAGGGTCAGGTCTGAATGAACGGCAGATGACCAAGCTTCTGGATGCATTCATAGGCCAGAAAATCCAATACTTTCCTGGACTTGTGGGCAGGTGTATTGTCGTGATAGAGAAGGGTGCCACGACCATGAGTTCTTGGACAGCGCCTGGAAATGGCTTCCAGAACTTGTGCCAGGCAATGGTTGGCGTACCAGTCCCCAGTGAAGGTGTGCTGCTGCACGAATGGTACGGTAGCTACATGACCTGACTTGGCCACAAAAAAGCCACCATCTGCTTGGCCATGCTGTGCTCACATAAGAACTTCTGTGGCGGCACACCTCCAACTGCGGTGCATTGGGCTGACTGTTGTTTGGTCTCTGGGTCGAAATTGTAGATTCAAGATTCATCGCCAGTGATGATCTCCCAGACAGAGTTTGAGCGACCGCCATCAAACCTGGCCAGCATGTTGCGTCACCAAGTCACCCGACCCTCCTTCTACTCTCGAGTCAGTTGATGGGGCACCAAGTGTGCAGAAACCTTGCTCAGGCCAAACTTTACATGGAGCATCAAGTAGATGGATCTGAAATGAGATGTATATCTCCTTGTTTACCTGGACCATGGTCACCGTGGCGCCCACTTCAACTATGGCCCACATGGCGGCATCGTTGTCCTTGGTCACAGCAGACATAGATTGGCTGCAGCACTCGTTTTCCAGGGACTGTCTTGCACACCGATATTCTGCAAACCACTTAAACACAATGGTTCAGTACAGTGCTTCCTCCCCAAAAGCAGTTGGCAGTCATTCAAAACTCTCCTGCTGTTGCAGACCACTCTTGTATTTGTAGAAGAACATGGCTTTCCAGTGGCCTTTGTTGAGTTTTGTGAAGCAAGTAAACAAGCGGACTTCTTCAGTGTGCAGGGCTGCCTATATCTGGTTCTTTGCCTTGACATTTCACAAGAACTTTAGTCAGAGATTACAGTTCACAAACAGACAGTCAGATTGTGCCTACTCTACCTATGCCACTGTCGAATTTATAATAAACCCATACCACATATGATGCACCCATTTCTATAATACTCCCATCCCTGGATACCCCCGTTGGTGGCAAAAAGTGCACAAAACATCGCCAGGAATATGTCTGCCGTGTCATTTTCCCAGCATTTTGCATATGCATAGTAGAGAAACAGCCGGGGTATGGCCGATGCATCATTTTTCTGGAGATCTGCGCATGTGTATTAGAGTCTGAGCCCCTAGTGCTCAGACTCAACAGCGCATCCAGCTATAGAGGAGGGGGCATGGATGGAAGAGGCACATGGGCCTACTCCTCTCCTAAAATACCCCTGACCTATGCACTGCACATCTGGAAACTTATTGCATAACCCTTGTATAATTCCCAGATTCTAGATCTGGTTATAAGTGAGCAATTGCATTTTTTTTTTTTTATAAAAATGCAAAACAGGATCATGCAGAAATTTTTACTGTTCTAACAGTAAGTTACTTAACGTTTAAAGAGTCACATAACAGATAAGGGGGGTCATTCCGAGTTGTTAGCTCGTTGCCGATTTTCGCAACGGAGCGATTAAGGCAAAAATGCGCATGGTACGCGCATGCGGTTAGTATTTAAGCACAAAACTTAGTAGATTTACTCACGTCCGAACGAAGATTTTTCATTGTTGAAGTGATCGGAGTGTGATTGACAGGAAGTGGGTGTTTCTGGGCGGAAACTGCCCGTTTTCTGGGAGTGTGCGGAAAAACGCAGGCATGACAGAAAAAAATGCGGGAGTGTCTGTAGAAACGGGGGAGTGGCTGGCCGAACGCAGGGCGTGTTTGTGACGTCAAACCAGGAACGAAACGGCCTGAGCTGATGGCAACCTGTGAGTAAGTCTGGAGCTACTCAGAAACTGCTAAGAATTTTCTATTCGCAATTCTGCTAATCTTTCATTCGCTATTCTTCTAAGCTAAGGTACACTCCCAGAGGGTGGCGGCCTAGCGTGTGCAATGCTGCTAAAATCTGCTAGCGAGCGAACAACTCGGAATGACCCCCAAGGTTGTTTACACAGAGATCCTTCCGCAGAAGAACCTCCCAGTGAAAGAGAAAGAAAATAGTGTAGCTCATGGGCAGTGTCACCCACTGCCCAGGAATGCCGGGGATAGCCCCGCGCTTCACCCTGGCAATAGAGGACACTCGGGAGGGGGGACCCCTTTATTGGGGGGTCTCCAATTTGTAAGTAATCCCAAGGCTGGAGTGAGTAGTTGGGGAGGATGAATGCTTTGGCTGTGGGATCCCGTCAAGTATATCCATTGCTGTGCCATTACCAACACCTCCAACCCCCCCACTAGTAAGAGCCAGTACTGGAAATAGAGGGAGCCCCTACACATTTCTTTCCCCATATTTCCAGAACCAGGACTAGCTCAAGAAACCGGTGCTGGTTCATTAAAAAATGAGGGACCCCATGACATTTTTCCCCTGTATTTCCTGAACCAGGACCGGCTCACACAGCTCGGTGCTGGTTATGCTTTTTTGGGGGGGAGGGAGACACTGTCTTTTTTTTCTAAAATTAACCCTTTACTTCACTTAAAACACAAAATCCAGCACAAATTTCAGTGATCTGTCCAGGCTTCACAAACATGCTGCTTTATCGCAGCCTAAATTTGCACCGCCCAACACGCCACAAAAAGATTAAATACACCATCCAAAGACAATATGCAAGCCAACATGATTGTTAGTAAATTAGCAAACTGTTGCGGCGATAGGTGCCGATTAGGGATCGCAGCCCAATCACAGTTCTTTCCCCTCAGGTGTCAGTGACTGGGAACGAGTATGGGTGTAGTTAGGGCAGTATAACAAAATACATGACAATACATACACAATACATAAATAAAATAAAAAAACAACAACAAACAAAAAGAAAAAAGTGAAGAAAAAATTGGGTGGTTTAAAAGGGGTGGGGGGATTAGGAATGCAAGAAAATATACATGAATTCTAAAAAGAATCCTGTTGTTAATTGCAGTCTTTCTTAATTCGATTAGTATGTACCATATGGTGTTTAAAGTAAAGAATCCAATTGCAGGTATGGATTACTCCTAAGATGGTGCTTGGGATATGGTCACACCAGTGGCTCTGCAGTAGCCATGGAGATCCTTCTGCGTTTGCATACCTCCTGGCAGGTAGCAACTGCAGAAGGGTCCCTGTGGCTACTGCAGAGCCAAGGATAGTTTATCTGATATCCTTCCTGATAAGTTTATCCTGAAGGTAGAACCGATTGTTTCAGAGACTCATACGATCACCTCACTTCAGTCACTCCAACACTTACCAGTGGTCCTAGTTCCAAGTCTAAGTAAATCCCAGATACTGACATAGACAACCTACTGCATTAGGGGCCTGATTCAGAGACGGACAGAGTGCACTGCACACAGCAGCAGTTCAAGAAATCTGCGTTGGAAGACGCAGACCCTGGCCCCGCCGCTCCCAGAAATGGTGGCGGCACAACCCCATTTTGTGAAATGCTGTCCAGCATCAACTCCTTCCAACCCCTAAACGGCTAAAGCTGGTCAATCGGGCTGTGGTTTAGGAGGCACTACGTCCGACGATACAGTACACAGCTGCATGTGCAGTCCCTCCACAATTGGAGTTGTGCACAAACCATAGAGATTGCGTACAACTATCAATGTCATAGGGTATGAGAATCAGGCAGTAAAAGTTTTCGTGAGATTTTTCCCGTTGTTTCTTTAAAGTGGCAACCATTTGCATGGCAAAATCAACCTGGTTTTGTCATGTGAATCATTACCATTTTAAAAAAACAGGAGAACTCTCACAGCATCTCACTGCCTGATTCTCATACCCTATTACATTCCCCCAGTAGTCTGGTGAGTACTGTGGAATGTGTACAATATATAAAAAAACGTTATTAAATAATGTGTTGACTGGGTAGCAGAGCAGATAATCAAAATTAACTAAAGCGCAGATTCTCCACTGTCTTTATTGCTGTACTGAATATATAAATGTGGTAAATCCAACCCTATTGTATAGCCTTGTATTGTTCCATCATATTTACATAATAACAAGCGCTCATATAAACATGAACACAACCATAATACAACTGTTGTGTATAAAGATTGTGTGTAACATATAATCACTCAAAATGGACACGATAAGAATGTGACTGACAACAATGAATCACTGCTGTAACACAAAGAAGATAAACTACACAAAAGATTTACTCCAACATTAGCACTTTCTTCTACACCCTATTAAATATTTCCCCTTGATTACTCGCTTTATATACATAGATGACTCATCAACTGTTCTGCAAAATAGGTGCATAATAAGTGTATCTTTGGCACATTGTCAGGTAATTATGTAGTGAAGATAACAATATATTTCACAACTGTCATGTACCTGAATAACAGCTTCTCTCTCTGTTAAACATTCCCCAGAGGCAACTTTTTAAAATGATTGGAGGCGCTACTCCATAAGGCTGAAAAATGGCATTTATAGTGGCAGCAAAAATATATGGTGGTGCTCAAGCACTCCGAGCTGGCTTCTATGATCACACTGTCTCTCTCACTCCTTTGGCAGCACCCACTCCAAAAGAGGTGGCTTATTCAATAAATAAATAAATAAATAAATAGACAGTTGTGGTAGCATAATAGCATAACTTTGCCATTTACTGATGAGATAACTGTTTATTTCTTAGAGCTTCAGCACGGTCATAACTGTCTTCCAATAGGTGATTTTGGGGATTATTCTGAGTTGCAGAGCACACTGGAGAAAGACAGGACCATTCCTGGTCAAATCTCCATAAAAATGATTGGGGATGTGCTGACTGGCTGAGAGCGATGGTTCCAGTCATCTACAGACCGCAATTGCTGCCATGTGCTCTAATTCGGTACGTCAAGATTCTCCTGTATTTATAATGTAATATTCCTCTTACAGTTGTGAACCAAGTGAATGTTCACAGTGCTTTACTCACATTCTACACAATAAGAAAATATGTTCTAAAACAAGAAAGAACTGCAAGTCAGCTGAAATAGCGAATTTTATTACTAACATAACCCGGGCAATAAGACTTCAAAGGAAATAAATAACAACTCAAAAAGCAGTGTTAAAGAAACTAAAATATATGCTTTTACAAAAACCAAGTTGCACACATTAAAGACACACTAACCTAATTTTAATTAATATAACTTTAATATAACAATTAAATGTATCTTTTTTTGTTGGAATATTTTCTCTATACAGAAGTTATGAAGTCTGAATGCAATTTTTAGCTGCCTAAATAGCCATCAAGTTTTACGGTACATATCATAATCCCCTTACCAAATGCCAAAATCTTCCTTTAAACTATATACACAATAATAATCACGTAATAAAACTATTTAGTTGTGTGACTGGGATGCAGAGATCTGTGAAACTCAGCAGAGAACACTGTCTAGCATATACGGTATATCCCATACACAAGGCACAATTATCTTGCGCTTTAGCGAAGAGCCTACAGAAATATAATTCACATGCACAGCTTCATAAATAATTTGTAACAACATAATTCCTCTAAGACTAAAAGAAAGTAAAAAATGTATACCATGTAAATAATTTTAAAGTACAAAACAAGTAAAAATAATACAAAGTGAGCAGTCACCCTGGAAAACAAAGGCAATCTAGATAGATGTGCTACCAGTGGGGTAAATGCCATTGTGTTGTGGGGGACCTTGAGATCACCAGCCTAATAAGCAGGATAAACAATACTGTAGGATCTCAGCAGTTACCCGCGATGCACCTGGTGTGGGTAACAGCATATGGCCAGAGGTAAATGTAGGGGTAAGGCCACCCCTATGCATTATATTATTGGCTTAATGCCCCATAACACCCACCACTACCTTCACAACCGCCAGCAGCTTCTGCGGTGATGGCAGTTAAGCATACAGTAGCTGCATAGGCGGCTTTGCATATACATGACAGTGTCAGCTGATGCTCCATCCCCTAATCTTGAAGCGGAAGCCCCCCCTGTCAGGCAGCAATTAGGCAAGTAGCCCCAAACTCTCCTACATGCAAATCGCTGCCCCCAAACCCCCTCCCCTGCTGGTGCTGCATGGAGAAAAAAACATTGGCTCTGAGGCAGGGGACGGGCCGCAGCAGATGGTACCCCTAGGCATGTGCCTAGTGTGAAATCTACCACTGATTACGGAAGGATAACCGAGTCTGTATAACTGCTAATGGAATGAACCAATATATTGGGAACAAAAAAATAGTATGAAGTAACTGAAAGAGCTGAGGACAAAACAACAAGGCAAGGTGATAAAATGAAGAAATTGTTTACAACACTAATGATAATTATAATGCAAGGTTGAAGGCAAAGGGTTGGTGGCTAATGGACTCCAAATGTGTATAATGGTCAGGATATACAGTTAACAAAAATAGTGAAAACTGAACAAAAACCAAAGATAGAACAATAACAATGCGTGTTGTTGTGAGGGGGCTGGTGATAGAATAAAAGTAAGCAGGAATCATTAATTATTAAAACACACGGATGTTAAAAGAGAAGGGGGGGGGGGAGATGGACAAAAAAAAAGGAGAAGCAAGAAGCCTGATGCAGTGCAGACCAGCACTCCGTGGAGAGGTGGAACTGAAAATTATTTGGCAATTAAGTTGTTTATTATGGTGTTACCTTACATACCTAGCCATGCAGTCTCCATTTGCAAACATTTGTGTTACAAAAACGAGTTTTATGGTAAGAACTTACCTTTGTTAAAACTCTTTCTGCGAGGTACACTGGGCTCCACAAGGATAGACATTGGGGTGTAGAGTAGGATCTTGATCCGAAGCACCAACAGGCTCAAAAGCTTTGACCTTCTTCCCAAGATGCATAGCGCCGCCTCCTATATCACCCCACCTCCATGCACAGGAGCTCAGTTTTGTTAACCAGCCCAATGCAGTAGCAAGTAAAAGAGATGACAACTGCAAGTTGCCACAAACACCACACTCTACCGACAGGAGAAGTGTCAGCGGCTAATGCCATACCAACCCAAAGAAGCTAAGTGCGTCAGGGTGGGCGTCTTGTGGAGCCCAGTGTACCTCGCAGAAAGACTTTTAATAAAGGTAAGTTCTTACCATAAAACTCGTTTTCTGCTGCGGGGTACACTGGGCTCCACAAGGATAGACATTGGGGATGTCCTAAAGCAGTTCCTTATGGGAGGGGACACACTGTAGCGGGCACAAGAATCCGGCGTCCAAAGGAAGCATCCTGGGAAGCGGCAGTATCGAAGGCATAGAACCTTATGAAGGTGTCCACTAAGGACTACGTAGCCGCCTTGCACAATTGTTCAAGGGCCGAACCACGGCGGGCCGCCCAAGAAGGTCCCACGGACCGAGTAGAATGGGCCGTAATGTGAGCAGGAGCTGATAGATCAGCCTTAACATAAGCATGTGCAATCACCATTCTAATCCATCTGGCCAAAGTCTGCTTGTGAGCAGGCCAGCCCCGTTTGTGAAACCCAAACAGAATAAAGAGAGAATCAGATATCCTAACAGAAGCAGTTCTCTTCACATAGATACGGAGAGCCCTACCACATCCAAAGACCGCTCTTTGGGAGACAGATCAGGAGAGGCAAAGGCCGGTACCACAATCTCCTGATTAAAGGTGGAACAAAGAACCACCTTAGGCAAATAACCAGGACGAGTTCCAAGAACCGCCCGGTCACGAGAAATATCATATATGGGGAACTACAAGACAAGGCACCCAAATCCGACACTCTTCTAGCTGATGCAATAGCCAGCAGAAACACCACCTTAAGGGAAAGCCGGAGACTCTTGTAACGCCTCCAAAACTACAGACAAGTCCCAAGGAGCCACAGGCGGGACATAGGGAGGTTGGATACACAACACACCCTGAGTGAATGTATGCACATCAGGTAAGGTCGCAATCTTTCTCTGAAACCACACCGACAAGGCAGATATTTGAACCTTGAGGGAGGCCAAACGCAGGCCCAAGTCCAGGCCCTGCTGAAGAAAGGCCAACAACTTGGTTGTACTAAACTTGAAAGCGTCATAATTGTTAGATGCGAACCAAACAAAGTAAGAATGCCAGACCCTATGGCAAATCCGAGCAGGAGCCGGTTTCCGGGCCAGCAACATAGTTTGAATGACCTCCTCAGAAAACCGTTTAGCCCTCAAGACGGAAGCTTCAAGAGCCACGCCATCAAAGACAGTCGGGCCAGGTCCTGGTAGACACAGGGGCCCTGAACGAGGAGGTCTGGGCATTGTGGAAGTAGAATTGGACGCTCTGATGATAGGCCCTGCAGGTCTGAGAACCAGTGCCGTCTGGGCCACGCTGGAGCTATGAGAAGCAGGATTCCTCTTTCTTGCTTGAACTTCCGAATTACCCTGGGCAGGAGTGACACCGGAGGGAACACGTATGGCAGTCGAAACCTCCACAGCACCGCCAGCGCATCCACGAATGCTGCGTGAGGATCCCTCGTCCTTGCTCCGAAGACCGGCCCATGTGATTGTGTCGAGACGCCATCAGATCTACATCTGGAAGGCCCCACTTTTCCACTAGGAGTTGAAACACTTCTGGATGGAGGCCCCACTCTCCGGCGTGTACATCCTGACGACTGAGAAAGTCCGCTATCCAATTCAGGACTCCCGGAATAAATATTGTCGATATGGCCGGTAGATGGCGTTCCGCCCAATGTAGAATCCGTGAGACTTCCTTCATTGCCAAACGTGAGTGCCGCCTTGATGATATATGTAAGCCACTGTGGTGGCGTTGTCCGACTGTACTTGAACAGGACGGTTCTGAATTAAATGCTGGGCCAGGTTCAACGCATTGAAGACCGCCCGCAATTCCAGAATGTTGATCGAGAGGAAAGATTCCTCCTTGGTCCACCGACCCTGAAGGGAGTGTTGCTCCAGCACCGCTCCCCAACCTCTGAGACTGGCATCTGTCGTCAACAGGACCCAGTCGGATATCCAGAAGGGACGGCCCTTGCACAATCGTCCTGGAGCCACCAGTGCAGCGACAGATGGACCTCCGGAGTCAATGAGATCATGTGAGACCTGATCCGGTGAGGCAGGCCGTCCCACTTGGCTAGAATAAGCCTCTGGAGGGGGCGAGAATGGAATTGAGCATACTCCACCACGTCGAACGCTGAGACCATGAGGCCCAGCACCTGCATTGCCTAATGTATCGACACTTGCGGATGAGAAAGGAAGCAACTAATCCTGTCCTGAAGCTTCAGGACTTTCTCCTGAGACAAGAACAACCGCTGGTTGTGAGTGTCCAATAGCGCTCCCAGGTGAACCATGCTCTGAACAGGGACCAGGGAGGATTTCTTCCAGTTGATGAGCCACCCATAGGCTTGTAGAAACCGAACAGTCATATCCAGATGACACAACTATAGAAAAAGATATTTGTGGGCGCTCTGAAAATTGATATATTAACAGCTGCTGGTTTTGTAAACACAATTGTTTAATCATGAATTGCTTTAAAAATAAATTATAACAATAAATTTATCACAACATATCATAAAACCATTAAAACAAAACTATGGACACGTGTCCTATGACTCAAGACTTGCTATTTAGTAACACATATTGCTGGTTTTGATTATAAAGATTTGCATGCTCATATTAGAAGTTAGTAGCCACTGATTAGTAATACTCCATGAAGCTTTAAGCAAGATGTTAATGGCAACAAAAGCAGTTCTTAGCTAAAAGATTTGTTAGTGTTCCATCAATAGAGAGCTATTTTTAGCATGTCCAGCTGTGTTGGGGAGAAATAGAATCTTTGCAAGCGGATATTTCCACATCAGTATTAATGTCCCATAAGCCTGGGGATGGTTTACTCACTGGCCAGTTCGATGGTGGCCGCTCTGCGGCGGCTCCCCGATATGAGAGTCCTAGGACTTGTTTGCTAAACCGTAGGGTCGTTTCCACCTCGTGTGGCCACAAGAACACCCGGGCTGTTTGGCAAGCCTGGAGCTGCAGGGAGCGCACAATCGCCGCGGTCCGCGACTTCCGGGTTCGGGGCTTCCGGCTTCTGGCTGCGTTCCACGTTCCTTGGTTGATCACCTGACGCATTTCTCCACCTCTCACAAGGGCGGTTTCATCAGAGGTATAGCTGGGAATGTTAGGAGTCTCTTATTTATACCCATCTCAAGCATATAATTTATTACACCTGTGATTGATTAATTATCCTCCTTCTCGTCCTCAACTCAATAACACCAGCAAATTGAGTTTTAAAAAACCAGCAACAACATTATTTTAATATTCTTAAAACATATTATTAAGCTACTAATGAGAAAAAAGCATTAGTCGGGCTCTCACCTCGCTCCCGAGGTGAGAGCGAGGTGAGAGCCCGACAGCGGCGGAGAGGGAGTGACTCCTGTCATAGAAACGGACTGTGGAATGCATGTGGATTACCTCCGGCTGAGTGGAATGCAAACCGCGACGTCACTTCCGGTTGTGACGCGTATGCTCGGCGCATAGAAACGGACTGTGGAACGCATGTGGATTACTTCCGGCTGAGTGGAACGCAAACCGTGACGTCACTTCCGGTTCCGGTCGTGACGCGTATGCTCGGCGCGTGGACGGTGCAGATCAGCGGGAATTGGAAGCACCTGTCTCCTCTCAATATAAGGATAACAAGGAGAGCATAAGCCACGCTACTGAGGAAGGACTTTGGTCTGAAACGCGTCTAGCGTGGCTGGAGATCGTGGGTTTGTTACAGTACTCACATTCCGGAAGTGAGTGTTGGAAATTCCTCGTACATCAGGAACTTACCTATGCTGCTTTTGCCAGTGGGGAACCCATCATGCTGTGTTTTGTCAAGTGTTTGTAAGTGCATATTTGTATTAAAACTTTGGTTGTTTTTACATACTTGCACTATCTATATTTCTTTTTTATGGTGCAATTTGCCTCACCATGGAGTCTACATGAAAGATCTATTGCACACCTGGAATTGATGCACTCACTAGATGCTGCATTTGCCATTATGGGAATAATATCAGGCTCAATCCAAACTTTGTGTTTGTAAGTGGATCTCTTGAATAAAATCTGAATCTTGTTTTGAATGATCTGCACTATTATCCATTTTTTGTCTTTTTACATGGTAAACTGTGGAAATCTACGGATTAAGAATAATCTACTCTTTTGTTGATTACTTCCCTGACGTTAAGTATTATTAATTAACTTATTATCCACACTGGTGATAAGTGTTTTTGCATGGAGTTTTCTGAGTATAAATTGTGAATGTGGTACTCTCCTTAGCGCTGGAGTGTGTATATCTATCTTTTCTTCTATCTACTGCCTGAGGGAGTTGTAATGGCTGACTCAGTCAACACCTTTAAGAATGGGTTAGATAAATTCCTGATGGATAAGGATATCCAGGGTTACGGGGCATAGTCACGCACTATGGTTATTATAAAAAAAGAGGGGTAAAACGTAACGGCAGTCATCAACTTCAGTCAATATTTTCTACAAAATAATCGTGCATAGGAGACCACAAATAGGTTGAACTCGATGGACAATTGTCTTTTTTCAACCTTAGATACTGTGTTACTATGTTACTATATAGTCACAGTTATACAATGCAGAGGTTATTACTAACAATAATACTGCACTGGACCAGCTTATATATATATATATATATATATATATAGCTATGAAGTCAATAGATCTAACACTGCACAGTAAGAACTGGATGTATATCACAGGGTAATTGTACCAGAGAACCCTGACGAAATGCACTCTTTCTTAACTAACACTGTCTAATTGACATGTAGAATACTAAAGTGTCATGTAAAGTCACAGCGCTGACAACCAGGCGGCTTTACACAGGAGGATTTGCCCAAGCAGTCCCAGGAACAGTGTAGCTGAGTGAAATGGCGCCCAGACACTGACAGGGAGTGAAGGAGAGACAGATATGCAGCTCCAGGGCGGGAACATTTACTGGAAATGGCGCCATGGGGCTGGGGGAGGGGCTCCAGGTTTAAGCCTTTTCCCCCTGCTGGCAAAACCACTGGGTACTGTGAGCTACTATTAAAATGGATTCAAAAGGAGGGAATGTCTGTACACTCTATCAATTGGCGCAAAGGGAATGCTGCCTGATGGAAACTGTTGACTCAACTGGATATCACCCCTTAATCCAAAATAAATAAAATGGCTTTAAGAGAAAACTTGACCTGCACCCATGCCCTGGTGATCTAGTGGGATCGCCTGTACTGCCACAGTGTCCACCGCCAGCGCGCGCAGCCCGCCTCCCACCGGCCGCGCCGTATCGCGATAAAGTGCGGGTCCCGCGAGCGGAACCCACTTACCTCCTCCCGAAGTGCGGCCACGCGATCCCGGAGAGCCCCAGCCGTGTGTGACTAACTTGGAAGAAAACCGGAGCCTCCTGCTGTAGGTACCCGGCAACCAGGGCGCGGGAGTGTACAGCGCCGCTGGGGGAGAGATGGAGCTGCAGCAGGCAATGTCTACTGACATCTAACACAATATGTGCCTCTGCTGCAGCCCTTGTCTTTTTTCCTCAGATAAAGCTTTTTCTAGAGCTGCTGTGAGCAGCTCTTCCTGTTACATGCTTGTACTGCAAGCACCAACTACAAAACTGAGCTCCTGTGCAGGGAGGCGGGGTGATATAGGAGGAAGAATTCAGAACTTCCACTGGCATTAGTGTAAGCATAAAATAAGAATTTACTCACCGGTAATTCTATTTCTCGTAGTCCGTAGTGGATGCTGGGAACTCCGTAAGGACCATGGGGAATAGACGGGCTCCGCAGGAGACTGGGCACTCTAAAGAAAAGATTAGGTACTATCTGGTGTGCACTGGCTCCTCCCTCTATGCCCCTCCTCCAGACCTCAGTTAGGGAAACTGTGCCCGGAAGAGCTGACATTACAAGGAAAGGATTTTTGGAATCCAGGGTAAGACTCATACCAGCCACACCAATCACACCGTACAACTTGTGATAACCTTACCCAGTTAACAGTATGAACAACAACTGAGCCTCACTCAACGGATGGCTCATAACAATAACCCTTATTTAAGCAATAACTATATACACGTATTGCAGAAAGTCCGCACTTGGGACGGGCGCCCAGCATCCACTACGGACTACGAGAAATAGAATTACCGGTGAGTAAATTCTTATTTTCTCTGACGTCCTAGTGGATGCTGGGAACTCCGTAAGGACTATGGGGATTATACCAAAGCTCCCAAACGGGCGGGAGAGTGTGGATGACTCTGCAGCACCGAATGAGCAAACACAAGGTCCTCCTCAGCCAGGGTATCAAACTTGTAGAACTTTGCAAAGGTGTTTGAACCCGACCAAGTAGCCGCTCGGCAAAGCTGTAAAGCCGAGACCCCTCGGGCAGCCGCCCAAGAAGAGCCCACCTTCCTTGTGGAATGGGCTTTTACTGATTTTGGATGCGGCAATCCTGCCGCAGAATGAGCCAGCTGAATCGTGCTACAGATCCAGCGAGCAATAGTTTGCTTTGAAGCAGGAGCACCCAGCTTGTTGGGTGCATGCAGGATAAACAGCGAGTCAGTTTTCCTGACTACAGCCGTTCTGGAAACATATATTTTCAAAGCCCTGACTACGTCCAGCAACTTGGAGTCCTCCAAGTCCCGAGTAGCCGCAGGCACCACAATAGGTTGGTTCAAATGAAACGATGATACCACCTTTGGGAGAAATTGGGGACGAGTCCTCAATTCTGCCCTGTCCATATGAAAGATCAGATATGGGCTTTTACATGACAAAGCCGCCAATTCCGACACACGCCTAGCCGATGCTAAGGCCAACAGCATGACCACTTTCCACGTGAGATACTTTAGTTCCATGGTCTTAAGTGGCTCGAACCAGTGGGATTTCAGGAAATCCAACACAACGTTAAGATCCCAGGGTGCCACTGGTGGCACAAAAGGGGGCTGAATATGCAGCACTCCCTTAACAAACGTCTGAACCTCAGGCAGTGAAGCCAGTTCTTTTTGAAAGAAAATGGATAGGGCCGAAATCTGGACCTTTATGGACCCCAATTTTAGGCCCATAGTCACCCCTGACTGTAGGAAGTGCAGGAATCGACCCAGCTGGAATTCCTCTGTAGGGGCCGTCCTGGCCTCACACCAAGCAACATATTTTCGCCATATACGGTGATAATGCTTTGCTGTCACGTCCTTCCTAGCCTTTATCAGCGTAGGAATAACTTCATCCGGAATGCCTTTTTCCGCTAGGATCCGGCGTTCAACCGCCATGCCGTCAAACGCAGCCGCGGTAAGTCTTGGAACAGACAGGGCCCTTGTTGCAGCAGGTCCTGTCTGAGAGGCAGAGGCCATGGGTTCTCTGTGCGCATTTCTTGCAGTTCCGGGTACCAAGTCCTTCTTGGCCAATCCGGAACAATGAGTATTGTTCTTATTCCTCTCTTTCTTACTATTCTCAGTACCTTGGGTATGAGAGGAAGAGGAGGAAACACATATACCGACTGGTACACCCACGGTGTCACTAGGGCGTCCACAGCTATCGCCTGAGGGTCCCTTGACCTGGCGCAATATCTTTTTAGCTTTTTGTTGAGGCGGGACGCCATCATGTCCACCTGTGGCAGTTCCCATCGCTTTGCAATCTGTGTGAAGACTTCTTGATGAAGTTCCCACTCTCCCGGGTGGAGGTCGTGTCTGCTGAGGAAGTCTGCTTCCCAGTTGTCCACTCCCGGAATGAACACTGCTGACAGTGCTTGCACGTGATTCTCCGCCCACCGAAAAATCTTTGTGGCTTCCGCCATTGCCATCCTGCTTCTTGTGCCGCCCTGGCGGTTTACATGGGCGACCGCCGTGATGTTGTCTGACTGAATCAGCACTGGCCGGTTTCGAAGCAGGGGCTCTGCTTGACTCAGGGCGTTGTAAATGGCCCTTAGTTCCAATATATTTATGTGTAGAGAAGTCTCCAGACTTGACCACAGCCCTTGGAAGTTTCTTCCCTGAGTGACTGCCCCCCATCCTCGGAGGCTTGCATCCGTGGTCACCAGGACCCAGTCCTGTATGCCGAACCTGCGGCCCTCGAGAAGGTGAGCACTTTGCAGCCACCACAGAAGAGACACCCTGGCCCTTGGGGACAGAGTGATCAGCCGATGCATCTGAAGATGCGATCCGGACCACTTGTCCAACAGATCCCACTGAAAGATCCTTGCATGGAACCTGCCGTAGGGAATGGCTTCGTATGAAGCCACCATCTTTCCCAGGACTCGCGTGCAGTGATGCACCGATACCTGTTTTGGTTTCAGGAGGTCCCTGACCAGAGATGCTAATTCCTGGGCCTTCTCCACCGGGAGAAACACCTTCTTCTGTTCTGTGTCCAGAATCATGCCCAGGAAAAGCAGACGCGTCGTAGGAATCAGCTGCGACTTTGGAACATTCAGAATCCAGCCGTGCTGTTGCAACACTTCCTGAGAGAGTGCTACACTGATCAACAACTGCTCTCTGGACCTCGCCTTTATGAGGAGATCGTCCAAGTACTGGATAACTATAACTCCCTTCTTCCGAAGGAGTATTATCATTTCGGCCATTACCTTGGTAAATATCCTCGGTGCCGTGGACAGGCCAAACGGCAACGTCTGGAACTGGTAATGACAGTCCTGTACCACAAACCTGAGGTACTCCTGGTTAAGTGGGTAAATGGGGACATGCAAGTAAGCATCCTTGATGTCCAGCGACACCATAAAATCCCCCTCTTCCAGGCTTGCAATAACCGCTCTGAGCGATTCCATTTTGAACTTGAATTTCTTTATATAAGTGTTCAAGGATTTTAAATTCAGAATGGGTCTCACCGAACCGTCCGGTTTCGGTACCACAAACATTGTGGAATAGTAAGCCCTTCCCTGTTGAAGGAGGGGGACCCTGATAATCACTTGCTGGAGGTACAGCTTGTGAATTGCCGCCAGTACTACCTCCCTTTCCATGGGGGAAGCTGGCAAGGCTGATTTGAGGTAACGGCGGGGGGGGGGGGATCGCTTCGAATTCCAGCTTGTATCCCTGAGATACAATTTGTACAGCACAGAGATCCACCTGTGAGCGAACCCACTGGTTGCTGAAGTTTCGGAGATGCGCCCCCACCGCACCTGGCTCCGCCTGTGGAGCCCCAACGTCATGCGGTGGACTTAGTGGAAGTAGGGGAGGACTTTTGTTCCTGGGAACTGGCTGCATGGTGCAGCTTCTTACCTCTACCCGTGCCTCTGGCAAGAAAGGATGCGCCCCTGACCCTCTTGCCTTTCTGAGAACGAAAGGACTGCATTTGATAATACGGTGCTTTCTTAGGCTGTGAGGAAACCTGAGGCAAGAAAGTCGACTTTCCAGCTGTCGCTGTGGACACGAGGTCCGATAGACCGTCCCCAAATAATTCCTCACCCTTATAAGGCAAAACCTCCATGTGTTTTTTTAGAATCAGCATCTCATGTCCATTGCAGAGTCCATAAGACCCTCCTGGCAGAAACGGACATAGCATTAATTCTAGAGCCCAGCAGGCAAATGTCCCTCTGAGCATCCCGCATATATAAGACGACGTCTTTTATATGGCCCAGGGTTAGCAAAACAGTATCCCTGTCGAGGGAATCTATGTCGTCTGACAGAGTATCTGTCTATGCTGCTACAGCACTACACATCCAGGCTGAAGCAATAGCAAGTCTCAGTAGAGTACCAGAGTGTGTATACACTGACTTCAGGATAGCTTCCTGCTTTCTATCCGCAGGCTCCTTTAGGGCGGCCGTATCCTGAGACGAAAGGGCCACCTTTTTAGATAAGCGTGTCAGCGCCTTGTCCACCCTAGGGGATGTTTCCCAACGTAACCTTTCCGTTGGCGGGAAAAGGTACACCATCAGTAACCTCTTAGAAATCACTAGTTTCTTATCAGGGGAACTCCACGCTTCTTCACAGAATTCATTTAATTCATCAGATGGGGGAAAAGTCACTGGCTGCTTTTTCTCCCCAAACATATAAACCCTCTTGGTATTAACAGGGTTAATCTCAGAAATGTGTCTTTCATTGCAATAATCATGTATCGGATGGCCTTGGTCATTTTAGACTGTAAATGTGCCTCATCATCGTCGACACTTGAGTCGGACTCCGTGTCGACATCTGTGTGTCGACATCTGTGTCAACCATCTGCGATAGAGGGCGTTTATGAGCCCCTTACGGTTTCTGAGTCGCCTGGGCAGGCGCGGGCTGAGACCCCGGCTGTCCCTAGGCTGCAGCGTCATCAAACCTTTTATGTAAGGAGCTTACATTGTCGTTTAAGACCTTCCACATATCCATCCAATCAGGTGTCGGCCCCGACGGGGGCGACACCACACTTATCTGCCCTTGCTCCGCCTCCACGTAACCCTCATCAAACATGTCGACACAGCCGTACCGACACACCGCACACACACAGGGAATGCTCAGACTGAGGACAGGACCCCACAAAGTCCTTTGGGGAGACAGAGAGAGAGTATGCCAGCACACACCACAGCGCTATATAACACAGGGATTTTCACATATAATAAGTGATTACCCAATAGCTGCCTTATATGTTTTATTTGCGCCTAAATTCATGTGCCCCCCCTCTCTTTTTTACCCTTCTTGTACCTGGATACTGCAGGGGAGAGCCTGGGGAGCTGCTTCCAGCGGAGCTGTGAAGAGAAAATGGCGCTGGTGTGCTGAGGAAGAAGGCCCCGCCCCCTCAGTGGTGGGCTTCTGTCCCGCTTTCTGTGTAAAAAAAATGGCGGGGGTTTTTACATATATACAGTGCCAGACTGTATATATGTATCTTTATTGCCAAAAGGTACTTCAATTGCTGCCCAGGGCGCCCCCCCCCCCCGCCGCCAGCGCCCTGCACCCTACAGTGACCGGAGTGTGCAAGTGTGCTGGGAGCAATGGCGCACAGCTGCGGTGCTGTGCGCTACCTTAAATGAAGACAGGAGTCTTCTGCCGCCGATTTCGTCGTCTTCAAGCTTCTGTTCTTCTGGCTCTGCGAGGGGGGCGGGGGCGCGGCTCCGGGAACGGACGATCGAGGACAGGTTCCTGTGTTCGAACCCTCAGGAGCTAATGGTGTCCAGTAGCCTAAGAAGCACAAGCTAGCTGCAAGCAGGTAGGTCTGCTTCTCTCCCCTTAGTCCCACGTAGCAGTGAGTCTGTTGCCAGCAGAAGCTCACTGAAAATAAAAAACCTAATAAATACTTTCTTTACTAGTAAGCTCAGGAGAGCCCACTAGGAGCACCCAGCTCTGGCCGGGCACAGATTCTAACTGAGGTCTGGAGGAGGGGCATAGAGGGAGGAGCCAGTGCACACCAGATAGTACCTAATCTTTTCTTTAGAGTGCCCAGTCTCCTGCGGAGCCCGTCTATTCCCCATGGTCCTTACTGAGTTCCCAGCATCCACTAGGACGTCAGAGAAAAACCGTGCAGCGGGAGCTTAATGGATCTGTTTCCATGGCCGAGCAGCAGCATGCAAGCCTCTTATCACCAAGTTCAATGCCAAGCGTCGAATGGAGTGGTGTAAAGCACACCAACACTGGACTAGGGAGTAGTGGAGAGCTGTTCTGTGGAGCGACCAATCACACTTCTCTGTTTGGCAGTCAGATGGGAAAATCTGGGTTTGGCAGATGCCTGACTGCAATATTCCAACTGCGAAGTTAGGTGGAGGAGGGGATAATGGTATGGGGCTGTTTTTTCAGGTTTGGGCTAGGCCCCTTATCTGCAGTAAAGGGCAATCTTAATGCTTCAGTATACCAAGACATGCCGGACAATGCTATGCTTTCAACTTTGTGGCAACAGTTTGAGGAAGTCCCTTTTCTTTTCCAACATGATTGTGCCCCAGTGCACAAAGCAAGGACTATAAAGACATGGCTTGATGCATTTGGTGTGGAAGAACTTGACTGGCCTGCACAGAGCCCTAACCTCAACTCCATCGAGCACCTTTGGAATGAACTGGAATGGAAATTGCGAGCCAGGCCTTCTCGTCCAACATTAGTGCCTGACTACATACTGCTCTACAGAATGAATGGGCACAATGTCATTACAGTCCCTGTTGGTGTAATAGGGAGGCGTCCGAACACTTTTATCCATATAGTCTGTGGGTGTGTATATGTATGTATGTATGTATGTATGTATGTATGTATATGTATATATATATATATACATACATACACATACACAACGGATTGGCACTCACCCTTCCCAGTAAATGGAGCCCCGGTGCCCTCTGAAACCTGTGGTACATACAGCAAATCCTAGCATGCAGCGGTACTCAGGGAGAAACTCATGGGTATTCCAAACAAATGGTGTTTATTCCATGATAATGTAAAAAAAGAACATCCAACGTTTCGGGGTGCTAACACCCCTTTGTCAAGGTGAACAGAAAAGTTCACCTTGACAAAGGGGTGTTAGCACCCCGAAACGTTGGATGTTCTTTTTTTATATTATCATGGAATAAACACCATTTGTTTGGAATACCCATGAGTTTCTCCCTGAGTGCCGCTGCATGCTAGGATTTGCTTAATATATATACAGGTTGAGTATCCCATATCCAAATATTCCGAAATACGGAATATTCCGAAATACGGAATTTTTTGAGTGAGACTGAGATAGTGAAACCTTTGTTTTCTGATGGCTCAATGTACTCAAACCTTGTTTAATACACAAAATAATTAAAAATATTGTATTAAATGACCTTCAGGCTGTGTGTATAAGGTATATATGAAACATAAATGAATTGTGTGAATGTACACACACTTTGTTTAATGCACAAAGTTATTAAAAATATTGGCTAAAATGACCTTTAGGCTGTGTGTATAAGGTGTATATGAACCATAAATGCATTCTGTGCTTAGACTTGGGTCCCATCACCATGATATCCCATTATGGTATGCAATTATTCCAAAATACGGAATAATCCGATATCCAAAATACCTCTGGTCCCAAGCATTTTGGATATGGGATACTCAACCTGTATATATATATATATATATATATATATATATATATATATATATATATTTTTTTTTTTTTTTTTTTTTATTATTATTATTATTATTATTTTTTTTTTTAAGTTGTCATTCTTGACAACATATGTATACAGGTCCAACTCAAATTATTTAATGGTCAATGTATGAGGGAAAACCAGAGTTTGTGGACATTATGGACATTCATAAGCAAATCTTGTCCCTCACCACATAACTAACCTTAAGGATGACATATAAAACACAATTTATTTTAATATTTTTTTCTAAATTTCTCAAACCTAAGGTTACAGTGAAAAAAATTCTGATACTCGAGGACGCAGTAACTCAAAAATGTATGGGAACCACTGGCCTAAACATGTAAACATCACTAATAACCAAGTAAACAACGACCATTACTTTTACAATAATTAAACCAGAAAATGAACTTGCATCATGCTTAGATCTGATGAAATGCATGAAAGTATTATCAATTTTTAATAAAGTGTTATCTGTTCTGTATAAAAGTTAAATGTGAATCATTTCAGAATATACATATTTTTCTTTTCAGTTTCCTTATCGTTTAAGTAGTTAAACATGGAGATTCTCAGGACAACCAATATTTGTAAGAGTTCTCACTTTTCCTCAAGTGCTTTAACAGAAGGATAATAAACCTGTAATCCTACTTTAAATTTCATACACAGTCTGTCTCTTCTTGCTTGGAAAAATACCCACAAGTTATTTCAAACATAAAATTATTTGCAATAAAAATGGTTATATTATTATTGTACATCACTTAAAAAATTAATTTTCCATAAGAAACAGTTACTTCTACAAAGTAGGAAAAATAATGAGGATACTTCAGGAGGATTATGTTTTATTTGTTAAATGAAAGCAATTAACTTTCTTAATGTTTCTAAAGGTATATTGCCCTAACAGAAAAGGAGATTTTCAAGAACATCTTTTCATTTTATTCATTTCAAGGGAATGCGTATTATTCACAGCAGATTAAAAAACAAAGGGCTCTTGTGCATGAATTAAAACAGACGATTTTCCGAAAAGTCATGTCTTTGATTGCCTGCCTTGGTAGGCATGACAACTTCCCAAAGGCAAAATGCTATACAAGAACAAATCATGCAAGATACCACATGGGAAATCAATATTTAATACATGTACTTGTACAAGAAAGAGGACTTTCACACATAAATAGCTATCTCTTCTTGTCCAGCTTGGCAAATTCTGTACTTTTTTTGATGAATGTAAAATTGCTTTGACCTGCATTTAAGATTGAGCGGATGAATTATCTGTAGCATGTGATTGGAAGAGTCACATCTCAGAGGGAAATGCTGACTATAGAATATAGAATAGAGACTACGGGTCCAGTTAACTCCCTTGGTGGAAGTTGCCAAAGATGGCCTTTTTTTCTGCTTTGTAGTAGATTTTCAGCCTAAGAAATGAGTATGAAGAAACTGTGGTATAAAGTCCAAGAACCAATTATGGAGAACTTTATAGTATGCTTTTAAACACGTGGCATAAACACTTTTCTTTAGATGGTAATGAATAAATTTATGCTTTCTTGTTCTGCTTATGGTTTTTAGAAGATAAGCTTAAACTACTAAAATATTACGCTGCTTTACTATTCAAAATGAAGGTTTGCGTCATGCCTCTGCATGATGAAATAATGACTTTGGGGTATTAGGAGAAAGGCACAGTACCTCTATATCATGCTAGGTCTTTAAAAGTATGCGGTGAGTTGTAGCTTTTATAATATGTCTTAAACACAGGTACATGTGTCCTTACATACATGGCTTCAGCCGTCTCAAACAGCCACTCTCGTCACACAAGCTTGTGCATCTTTCCAAGAAGGGCATCCTTCTCACTCAAAATGTGCATCTTATTTGCACAAATAATACTGGAAGCCAAAAAACTACTTGGCTAGATTACACTGATAAATTTGATGTGCATCATTTGTACATATGTGTGCGAATGGGTCTGAATCTGTATACAAAGTGCCATGATGCAGCGGCCTTGGCTATTTCTCACAGCAGGTTACATTTAGCTTCATCTGCGACTTTGTACATGTTTAAAATAAATTATTGTGTAGTTAAATTCACAGCCCGGCATCTTTAGTACACTCTGAGTGGTGTTTTGCTTCATCTGTAATGCAAATTAGGTGCAAAATTATAAGAAAAAGATGGTAAACTACAACTAATCGAGCGGTAAAGTCGTACTAGGAGTCCTGCACCATATGGTGTTATAGACAAGAGGTGTATGAGGACACATCTGTAGTTCGCAGAACACTTGTCTCATAGCACCTACTAAATGCATTTATTTTATTTATCAGATACCTCTCCAAACAAAAATATCCCCTCCATTGGGTAAATCACTATTAAAGCAGTTAAGTATATGTGGAAAAGGATTAACTAAATTGGTGTAGACTCCTATGGTTATTGTTTGCCTTAAAAATACGTTACAGTATTTAGAGATGTCAATGGCAAGAAAAGGGTTATTATCCCCATGTGCGAATACATACAATAATTTAAAAACAAAGTTCTTATTAAAACTGTAGCGGATATACATGGTAACAGACATAGGGGAAGATGCCTTTATCACCTTGCACTTATCACTGGTTTATCACTTCTTTATGCTTTCTCAAGGTTAATACATCTGCCCCAAAGTTTGAGGTTGAAAAAAAGACAAACTGTCCATCGAGTTCAACCTGTTAGTCTTAACTCATTTTAACTTTGGTGAATGTTTAACCGTTATGTCAATTCTCTTATTTATTTAAAAAATATATATATTATTTTATTACTATAGTGCGTGATTAACCCTCCATAACCCTGTATATCCTTATCCATTAGGAATTTATCTAGCCCATTCTTAAAAGTAATGACCGAGTCCACCATTACTACTGTCTCAGGCAGGGAATTCCAATTATATATTGTACTTACTGTGAGGAAACCTTTCCATCTCTGTGTGCTAAATCTCTTCTCTAACCTAAGCAGGTGTCCACGTGTTCTTCGTGGTGATCTTACCAAAAACAAATCCCCCGCTAGCTGTGACCCCTTATATATTTGTAAATGTTAATCATGTCCTCTCTTAATCTTCTTTTTCCCAGTGTAAACATGCCTAGCCTATCAAGCCTTTCCTCGTATTCTAGCATCTCCGCCCCCTTAATCAATTTGGTTGCCAGTCTTTGAACCTTTTCTAGTTCCAGGAAATCCTTTTTCTAGTATGGCGCCCATAGTTGTGCACAGTATTCGAGATGTGGCCTCACCAGTGATTTATACAATGGGAGTGTCATGATCCGGGTAATTAGACACACTAATTTACCTACTAATTGCCTCCTGAGACTGCCCCTGCGCTCCAAGCCTGGCTTCTACCTTCGCTGTCTGCGTGCAGCATGCTGCATGACATCACGCCATTCTCCCCTCAGTGATTCTGGCAGTGCTGTCATGGCGACTATTCAGCATGTTCCTCCTGTTCCAGTGGATGGCGTCTCCTGTTTTCCGCCGCCATTACTGCAGGTTTCCACATGCTGATACAAGCAGACTTTCCCTCCAGAACCAAACATGGGCGCAACCATGTTTTGTCTCATCACATGATTCTCCATAGCCTATCCGCTGCACTCTGGACTCTTCCTGATTGCTCAGCCAATACCTGCTTCCCAGTTGGTATAAATATCCTGCATCAAGGCTGCCTAGTCATCAGTGCTTTGGTTGTCTATCCCAGGGTTAGATGTCTCTCCTGTCTGTGGATGTTCCTGCAAGCTGTCTTCAGGTATTCCAGCTCCTGTGACCTTTCTTCACTTAAAGAGACCTGCACCAGCTTCCACCTTGCGGTGCTGCCTGACTCCAGCAGTGTTCCTATATTGCTCTCTGTGACTTGCAGTGATTCTTCACCGGCTTCCAGCTCTCAGCGGTGTTCCAGTATCGCTTCCAGCAGTGTTCCAGTATCACTACAAGCTCTCATTGGTGTTCCTACATTGCTCTCCGTGATCTGCAGTGATTCTTGACTGTCTTACAGCTCTCAGCAGTGACCCAGTATCGCTTCCAGTATCACTTCCAGCTCTCAGCTGTGTTCCAGTATTGCTTCCAGCTCTCAGCGGTGTTCTAGCATCGCTTCCATCCACCATCGGTGTTCCAACATGGAATCACTGTTCACCATCGGTGCCCACACCATCGAACTCTGTCTACATCGGTGAGTTCCTCAGCACCTTTAACCACCTGGCCGGTTCTACCCGGCAACCCCGCAAGTTCTTCAGAGCTCATCTTTACCTTTGTGCAACTATACCATCTCCAGCTTCCAGTGTGCCATCTGCTGGTTTGTACCTGTACGTTCACCTATACAGAAGTTAGCTGTTAGCCTAAACGGACTTCCCGTCTCCGGATCTTGCAAGGACTATTCCATATTGTATTCTTAGTATTGCCACAATAACCTATTACCACTGCGCCTTAAGGAACTGTACTGCCTCCTGTAATCTGCATATCCTTGTCGTTGAGCATATCATTTATCTGAACTGCCGAAGTGTATATGAACTGTGTGCTTAATAAACAACCTTTGCTTTTATTCAAGTTGTCTTTCGGGAATCGGTGCTAAGGTTCCCTGCACATCCAAAAACCCTATACTACCTCCCAGGTTTAAGTACACGTCAACCCCTACGCCTGAGGCTTCCCCAGGTCAGCCTCAGCCCTCAGATGTGACAGGGAGTATAAAACTCTCATCACTTGCATCAATTTCCTGCTTTATGCATGCTAATACCTTGTTTGCCTTTTTTCCTGCATTCCTACTTTAGGTACTACTGCTAAGTTTGTTATCTATGTAAACACCTAAATCTTATTCCAGTACAGAATCCCCTAATTTCTCCCCATTTAGTATGTAGGTAGTATTTCTGTTCTTGCTACCAAAGTGAATTACCTTACATTTGTCTATGTTGAACTGCATTCTCCATTTAGCTGACCATGTTTCCAATCTAAATAAGTCGTTCTGTAGAGACTTAGCATCCCCCTTCGAATTTATAACCTTACACAGTTTGGTGTCGTCTGCAAAAATTTACACTGTACTCTCTAGACCTACTTCTAGATTGTTTATGAAAATGTTAAACAATAGTGTTCCAAGTACAGACTAAGTGGCACACCACTTAGTACTTCAGTCCAATTCCAAAATATTCCATTTTCCACCAGTCGCTGCTCTCTTTTATCCAACCAGTTTCTAATCCAAGTGCATATTGTGCTCCCTAGCCCAAGTTTACTTAATTTATATATAAGTCTCATGTGAGGTACTGTATAAAAAGCTTTGGCAAAGTCTAAAAAGATTACATCCACCTCTTTACCCTGATCTAGGTTCACACTAACAGTTTAAAAAAAGCCTATTAAGTCAGTTTGACATGATCTATCCTTCACAAATCCGTGTTGGTTTCTATTAATAACCTTATTGGTTTCAAGGAATTCCTGTATTCTATCCCTTAAAGTACCTTCCAGTACTTTCACCACTATAGATGTAAGACTTACTAGTCTATAATTACCCGGTTCAGATTTACTTCCCTTTTTAAATATCGGCACTACTTCCACTATACGCCAGTCTTTGGGGACCATGCCTGATGCAAGTGAGATATTGAAAATCAAGTATAGGGGTCTTGCTAATTCAGAGTGCAGCTCCATGAGGACTTTTGGGTGAATTCCATTGGGACCAGGTGACTTATTAATCTTTTTTTTTTTAATCAGTCACTTACTACTTCCTCACTTAAATAAGCATTAAGCAGTGGGATATTATCATTGCTGATATAATGCGTCAATCCCGCCATCTGGTCCTCTCGTGAATACTGATGAGAAAAACTTGTTTACATTTTCCACTATGTCATTGCCGTCTTTGATTAGTACGCCCAAATTGCCTTTTAAAGGGCCTATACTCTCTTTCTTTAATCTTTGCTGCTGATGTATTTAAAAAACTTTTTGGGGTTTGATTTACTTTCCTTTGCTATTAGCTTTTCCGTTTTTATTTTAGACACTCTGATTTCTTTTTTGCATATTTTGTTACAATCCTTATAGTACTGGAATGACTCCGCCTTCCCATCCGATTTATACTTTTTGAAAGCTTGCCTATTTTTGGCCATTAGTTCTTTATGCTTTTTATTAAGCCACATTGGTTTGGAATTATTACTACTTCGTTTGCTGCCCATGGGAATGAACTTACGAGTATAACTAGCGTTTCCCATTCTCTGTAGTATTCTTGCCTTGAAACAAAATTTCCCAGTCAATATCACTTAAAGCTTCTCTCATCATGTCAAAGTTAGCTTTGCTAAAGTTTAAAGTTGTATCATATGCAATATACAGAAGTGTGCTCTTACATCCTTGCTGTAGTCAAGCTAAACAGCCCTTCAAGTCACACCATGCCGTGGTGGGACTCGGTAGCGCAGAGTGTCTTCTTTTGTGCAGAGATAATGCGTCTTAGTAATGCAATAGGATGCACAAGCACATCCTGCTGATTAAAATTATATACAGCATGACTTTATTCTGTGTGTAATAACAATTGTATCTGCATCTGAAACAACACGTTACAGTGTTTTTTAGAAGAAGAAAAAAAAAAAGAAGAAAGACATTCGGTGCTACGAGTCATACGGCACTCAGACGTTATGTGTAACGTGACTTGTAGCACATGGAGCAAAGATGTAAGAGGACACATCGGTACGAATAATGATATAAAAAGGGATCCGTTTATTATGGCAATGTAAAATATCTGATCCAAAGATCGCCCGCAGATTATAACATCATATAATTGAAACACACTCTGGGCGCTATCCAACTAGAGGCAATCCATTTTCGGCGGATCAAAAACAGCCAGCTATCGCAATTTTTGACTAATGGTCATTATCGCAGTATCCAATGAGAGGACGTTTTGATCGGCCAAAAATGGACCTGCGATCGTGTGATAACACATGGGATCCGGGATAAACTCCTGACTCCATGGGCTATCGTGGCTCCGGCAGGCCACTTATCACAGATTATGCCCGAGGCACCCGATGCATAATACCCGATAAGTGCCAGCATCGGGAAGAGGAGTACACCACACCAGGGATAATTGGATAGCCCCTGGCGATACACCATGGGTAATTAGATACCATCTAGGTCATAAGATATTTTATAACAACATATAAAGTAAATCAAGAAATATTAATTATATTCAGGCATGCTTATAATAAAGAATGCCCGGTAATGTATAAAGGGGGTCATTCCGAGTTGTTCGCTCGTTGACGATTTTCACTATACTGCGATTAGTCGCTTACTGCGCAAGGTTCGCAGAGCGCATGCGCTTAGTTATTTTACACAAAAGTTAGGTATTTTACTCACGGCATAACAAAGCTTTTTCATCGCTGTGCTGATCATAGTGTGATTGACAGGAAGTGGGTGTTTCTGGGCGGAAACTGGCCGTTTTATGGGAGTGGTCGGAAAAACGCAGGCGTTCGAGTTGCAAAACGCAGGAGTGGCTGGGCAAACGCTGGGTGTGTTTTTTACGTCAAACCAGGAACGAAAAGGACTGAGCTGGTCGCAATGGAGTAAGTCTGGAGCTACTCAGAAACTGCGGGGTAATCGTTACGAGAAAATTAACGAAGCTTTCGTTCGCAATTCTGCTATGCTAAGATACACTCCCAGTAGGCGGCGGCTTAGCGTGTACAATGCTGCTAAAAGCAGTTAGCGAGCGAACAACTCGGAATCACCCCCAAAAGCTCAGTTGCTGAACACCGATTTAGAAGTTGCTGTCTAGATTGACTCCCTGATCTCAATGTTGCCCAAAGGCAAAGTTAATCTGAGACAGGTTGAGCTGTATAGAATTGGTGTGCTAGAACAGTGAGAGCATAGGTCAGAGGACTGAAGGACCATGGTGCATTTCACTAATGGCTTGTTCACACTTTATTTTAATCATCTAAAATTTTTGACCACACAAATACACACTCTAGAGTCAATTCTGCTCAAAACCAATTAACTAACTGGATTACTGGAAGAAACTCACAGGAACATGGAACGGACATATAAACTTCACTGAAACAGTGTCCCAGTGGAAAGTTATATTGAAGCAGCAATGCCAACTGTTGCCCTACCATGCCTAGCTAAAATGTTAATTTTATTTCAAACTAATAGGATTTACTATTCGGTAAGTGCAATAACATACCACAAATACACGTGTCCTCATACATCTAGCCTCAATCCACCACACAGCATAATATGCTTGGCACGAGTGAGCCGACAGGACCTGTGCAACTGATAGCGCTGGGTGTCTTTTTTGCAGACAATGCGCAAAGTGATGTGATTTGGATGCACCATGAGACTGTGCTGATATAATCGACATTTGTATAATTGTATGTGAATAAGTCTGTATACGGAGCACAGTGGAACTTGCATTGGAAAAAAGCTGCAGCTACTGCATAGTATCACTTTATATACAGATTCAGTGTCGCATATCAAATATAAAATCAGCCTAGTCTCCTGGTGCATCTCATTGCAACGAAGAAAAAAAATTTGGCAAAAAATATGCCTGACGCTAGCAGAGTCTCACAGGACCTGGCAGGCTGAGAGGAAATATTTGGCATGTCTGAAGACACATATGTACACAGGAGCAATGTCCAATACTCTGGCCGATGGTGCGCTGATTGTGCGTATGCACGTCGGCCGAATTGCACTGCAGCCGACTTGCATCTAAATGGGACGCCAACTGGCCACAGCATCACCATAACGATGTTGTAGAGGCTGTGCCAAAAGATGCAGGCTCTACAACCAATTCCCCCTCAATCACCCCCTTAGTACAAAGTATACAGTGCATCCGGAAAGTATTCACAGTGCTTCACTTTTTCCACATTTTGTTATGTTACAGCCTTATTTCAAAATGTAATACATTTATTTTTTCCCTCAAAATTCTGCACACAATACCCCATAATGCCGTGAAAAAAGGTGTTTTTTTTAGATTTTTGCAAATTTATTAAAAATAAAAAACTAAGAAATCACATGTACATAAGTATTCACAGCCTTTGCTCAATACTTTGTAGATGCACTTTGGCAGCAATTACAGCCTCAAGTCTTTTTAAATATGATGCCACAAGCTTGGCACACCTACCTTTGGGCAGTTTTGCCCATTCCTCTTTGCAACATCTCTCAAGCTCCATCAGGTTGGATGGGAGGCGTCGGTGCACAGCCATTTTCAGATCTCTCCAGAGATATTCAATCTGATTCAAGTCTGGGCTCTAGCTGGGCCACTCAAGGACATTCACGAGTTGTCTTGAAGCCATTCCTTTGATATCTTGGCAGTGTGCTTAGGGTTGCTGTCCTGCTAAAATATAAATCGTTGCCCCAGTCTGAGGTCAAGAGCGCTGTGGAGCAGGTTTTCATCCAGGATGTCTCTGTACATTGCTACATTCATCTTTACCTCTATCCTGACTAGTCTCCCAGTTCCAGCTGCTGAAAAACATCCCCACAGCATAATGCTGCCACCAACATGCTTCACTGTAGGCATGGTATTGGCCTGGTGATGAGCGGTGCCTGGTTTTCTCCAAACATGATGCCTGGCATTTACACCAAAGAGTTCAATCTTTGTATCATCAGACCAGAGAATTTTGTTTCTCATTGTCTGAGAGTCCATCAGGTGTATTTTGGCAAACTTCAGGCGGGCTGCCATGTGCTTTTACTAAGGAGTGGCTTTCGTCTGGTCACTCTACCATACAGGCCTGATTGTTGGATTGCTACAGAGATGGTTGTCCTTCTGGAAGGTTCTCCTCTCTCCACAGAGGAATGCTGTAGCTCTGATAGAGTGACCATTGGGTTCTTGGTCACCTCCCTGACTAGGGCCCTTCTCTCCCGATCACTCAGTTTAGACGGTCAGCCAGCTCTAGGAAGAGTCCTGGTGGTTCCAAACTTCTTCCATTTACGGATGATAGAGGCCACTGTGCTCATTGGGACCTTCAAAGAAGCAGATATTTTTCTGTATCCTTCCCCAGATTTGTGCCAAGAGACAATCCTGTCTCAGAGGTCTACAGGCAATTCCTTTGACTTCATGCTTGGTTTTTGCTCAGACATGCACTGTCAAGTGTGGAACCTTATATAGACAGGTGTCAAATCATGTCCAATCAACTGAATTTACCAAAGGTGGACTCCAATTAAGATATAGGAACATCTCAAGGGATGATCAGTGGAAACAGGATGCACTTGAGCTCAATTTTGAGATTCATGGCAAAGGCTGTGAATACTTATGTACATGTGATTTTTTTATTTTTAATAAATTTGCAAAAATCTCAAAAAAACTTTTTTCACGTTGTCATTATGGGGTATTGTGTGTAGAATTTTGAGGGGAGAAATAAATTGATTTGATTTTGGAATAAGACTGTAACATAACAAAATGTGAAAAAAGTGAAGCGCTGTGAATACTTTCCGGATGCACTGTATTTAGGATTACTGTTTTGGAGCAGCTAAGTCACAAAGTCTGTGGCATGCAAAACAGAGCTATTTGGTGTGAATTGAGAATAGGTGTATGTGGACACACTTGTACATGCATGCTATTAATGCTGCAACATGAACAGAACATTTAAAATAACAAGATACTGTATATCTAAAGAAATGAAACAACTTAAACATTTTGCACTAGTATAATGGTTAACCTATTTAGTAGTCCCTAACTTATTGGCAAGTGTCTACTAAGGTAGGTTTCAGAATAACGTATAGCATCTCTTGACAGTTAACAGTTGAATATTATTTACACAAAAAATATTCCATGTGCTTAAAACACAGCAAACCATGTGTGTACAGGGTAGTACAATTCTCAATGTGATCAGTACTGAATGTGAATTTTAAGTACTCTCCATTAGGCAACAATATCTATAAAGCATACAGAGCTATATATTGGGAAATGTTAGCGTACCAAACAAAAGAAGTGTAGCCTTTTGCCATAAATTAGAGAACTTATGTACAGATGTGTCCTCTTACATCCTTGCTGCAGTCACGCTAAACAGCCCTTGACTTCATGCCATGCTGTGGCGGGACTCTGTCTTTTTTTTTGTTATGTTTTTCCCCCCGAAAAAAATGCACCTTAGACGCAAAGCAATGTAATATGACGCACAAACAGCTTCTGCTGATTAAAATGATATGCCACATGCCTATATTCTGTGTGTAATTGCGGCTCTATCCAAAATACCACGTTACAGTGTTTTCCATTACACTGTAGCATAGCGTTTTGTATGCAAATATAGTTGCAGTCACACACAGAATATAGGCATGCTACATATAATTTTAATCAGCAGAAGCTGCTTGTGCCTGTTACTTTACATCTAAGCTGCATTTTCGCAGAAATGAAACGCAAAAAAGACGCTCGGTGCTACAGAGTCACACGGCACTCACGTGTTATGTGTAATGCGACTTGTAGCGCACGGAGCAAAGATGTAAGAGGACACATCTGTAGAAAATGAAACATTGCATTCTGTCAAAAACAACCCTGTTGGGCCTTTTCAATGAAACTAACATTACATATCTACTGTCCATTACGTGAACAATACTGCATAACTTCCAAATACAGTAGATGAAGTAATGTACAAAATCTAGTATTACAAGATAACAGGCATTTAATGTGTTTTTATAAGTGTCATTTACTTTCTAGGCTAAAAAAAAATTGGGTTGACATTTAATAAAAAATTCTGGTCCAGCTTGCTGTAACTAACGTTACATGTAATTAGTGATTAAAAGTAACAGACTTTGTTAATTTATTTTTTCTGCTCCTCTATATACAGTAGTTGATGTAAATGGCTTTTTCTTTAGTACAGCACTAAATATGATCATGTTGGTATATTTATTTAAATAAATTACCATAAGTTTCAACAGTGTTTAATAGTTATAAGAGATGTTCTTGTAACTAATGTTACACACATGTAACTAACGTTACACAGAGAATATATTACAAGAAAATGTGTTCTCTTTATAGTATAATAAGAATAAACTCAAATTTACTTAGTAAATCACAGAAATGTTGCTAACACATTTTTTAAACACTTAGGACTACATGCCATAAATGCTAAAAAATAAAAACCTCTGTGTTGATTTTTTTTTTTTTTTTTTTTGAGGGGGGATACATTTGTTAAATTAGGTAAATGGCAACTTTTCCATTTTCAATAGCAATAGTCAAACATAAAATTATGTTTGTATAACTAGTTAAATGAAGTACCAAAAATTTCCATTAATGTTTATACTCAACATTTATCAAGACAGTCATATGTTTTTATAACTAATAGCACATAATATACCTGTTACACAAAGAAATCAAGTTATGGTAGACTTACCATTGTTAATGCTGTGTCTTCGAGGTCCATATGCTCCACATGATTTACCATGGGGTCTAGGTGGTTTGGAGAGAACCGGGCACCAAACAGTTAAACTTTCATGTACCAGGATGCACTCAGCCATACTCCCCTATACACTGCCACCAGCCTATCCAGTTTAGTGAAAACAAGCCCAAGGCAGGAGCAGGACAGAGGAAAAGGAAGAATGGAACACACAAGAACACACTCATTCTAGAAGAGGAGAACTAGTGACCATATTACCCATTAACCAGGTGCGTCAGGGTGGGTGCCCTGTGGAGATTATGGACCTCGAAGAAATAATGGTAAGTTAACAATGTAAAAGTCTACCATAACTTTTAATTTCTTCAGGGTCCATAGGCTCCACAGGATTTACCATGGGGATGTCCCAAAGCAGTTTCCCCTAAGGGAGGGGACGTTCCTGAGCGGTACGGAGAACCAGTTGCCCAAAGGCAGCTTTCTGGGAGGCGAAGGTGTCGAATGGATAAAACCGATAGAAGGTGTTGACAGAAAACCACGTGGCTGCTTTGCACAATTGGTCAGCAGACACCATCAACGCCATCTAGATAGTATCTACTTGATAGCAGGCCAGCCTCTTTTGTGAAATCCATATAGAACAAAAAGTATACCCGATCTTCATAGAGATTTTGTTAGATACACTAAAATGCGAAGTGCACGGACAACATCCAGCAAGGCTTTTAACTGCCGGGATGGTGGAGGATTGAAAAGCTGGCACAACAATCTCCTGATTGATATGAAACCTGGAGACAACTTTAGGGAGGTAGCCAGACCTAGTTCTGAGTACAGCACTATCTTGGTAGAAAACCAAAGAGGGGAAGCGACATGATAACACTTCTAGATCAGACACCCTTTGTGCTGATGAAATGGCACTAAAGAAGAGAGTCTTCAACGTCAGCCATTTCAGATCCACTGATTCCAAGGGTTCCAACAGTGAAGTCTGTAAGACCTGAAGCATCAAATATCACGGGGCCACTGAAGAGACATAGACAGATTGTATCCTGAGAACTCCCTGAAAGAAGGTTCGGACAGGTTTAAGAGCAATCTTACATTGGAACCATACTGAAAGGGCCAAAACTTGCACTTTAAGAGTCGCCAAACGAAGACTGTTATCCAATCCTATTTGTAGAAAGGCCAGGACTCTAGCCATCCTAAAGGTTTTAGGATCGTGACCTCTAAGTGCACACCACCTAAAGTACGAGTGCCATATTCTGTAGTAAATCCTTGCCAAGGCAGGTTTACGAGTCCTGAGCATTGTCTGCACTACCTTGCTTGAGAAACCCCTTGATTTCAAGAGGGATGTCTCAAGAGCCACGCAGTCAAAGACAGGTGAGCCAGATTTGGGTGTAGACATGGTCCCTGAATCAAGAGATGTGGCTATAGAGGTAGTCTCAGAGGATTGTCTACCGAGAGAACCTAAAGGTCTACAAACCATGGACCTCTCGGCCAATGTGCGGCTATGAAGATCACGGTGCCTCCTTCCTGTTTTAACTTTTAAGGTACCCTTCGAAGGAGAGATACCAGAGGAAAGACATAAGCCAGATTGAAATCGTGGCGTGATGCCATAAGATCCATATCTGGGAGGCCCCACTTGTCTGTCAATATATAAAATATTTCCGGATGCAGAGAAAACTCTCCAGGGTGTACGACCTGACGGCTTAGGAAGTCCACTTCCCAATTGAGAATTTCTGTATTGAACACCGCCCAAGTGAGAATGTGGGATATTTCCTTCATGGCCGCCTGACTGCGATTACATCCTTGATGATTTACGTAGACTACCATGGTCACATTTTCGGACTGTACCTGAAAAGGTCTGCCGTGAAGAAGATCCTGTGCCCGAAGGAGTACTTTGTACACTGCCCGAATCTCCAGAATGGTGATGGGCAGACTGCTGTCCTGTACTGTCTATCTTCCCTGAAAAGTCTGGTGACAAGTTACTGCTCCCCAGCCACAAAGACTGGCATCCATGGTGAGGAGAACCCATTCTGGGATCCAAAGGGGACGCCCTTGTTCAAATGGGATGTGTAGCCACCATAACAGGAAAAGCCGGACCTCTTGTAATAGCACCAAGGTCTGCATCCTGATGAACGTGTGCTGGCCGTTCTAACATGACAAGATCAGGCAATGAACAGGCTTGGAGTGGAATTGGGCATATTCCACCATTTCGAAGATGGAGACCATTGACACCAAGACCTGCATGGCCGAGTGGATGGACACTCGCCTTTGTTGAAGGCTGCGAAGGCAGGTGGGAAGGGTTGATATCTTGCTTGATGGCAGGAAGATCCTCTGTACCTGTGAATCTAGGATATCTCCTAGATGTAACATCCTCTGAGAAGGGGGCAGGAAGGACTTTTTCCAGTTCAGAATCCAGCTGTGCGCCTGTAGGAGGGTAATGGTCAAACAGAGATGTTGCTGTAATGTCTCTGGCGACTGTCCTAGAATCAGCAGATCGTCAGAGTAGGGAAGGATACGAACCCCGTGACGTCTGAGATGTGCAGTCATAACTTCCATAATCTTGGTAAAGACCTGAGGTGCGGTGGAAAATCAAAATGCAGAGCCATGAACTGAAAGTGTTGCAGATTGACAGCAGACCTTAGGAAACACTGATGATTATGAGTAATAAGCATATGCAGGTATGCATCCTAGATGTCCAGTGAAACCATAATCATGTCCAGTGAAAGCCAAAACAATGGAGCCGAGGGTTTCCATGCAAAACCTTGGGACCTTTATGAACTTGTTGAGTGACTTCAGGTTGCGGACTGGTCGAAAAGATCCATTGGGTTTTTGGACCAAAACAGTGTGGAATAGAACCCTTTTTACTGGTGTTGTAGGGGGACAGGTATTATTAACCCTGATTGTAGAAGGGAGTGAATAGCAAAGCCACAGCCTTTACCGGATCTACTGGAAGACTCATACAAAAAAACTACTGGAGGGTTCACCTCTTCAAGGAGAGGATGTACCCTTGGTAGACCACTTCCTGCACCCCGGCGTCCATAGTAGTTTGATGCCAGATTTCTGCAAACTGCAGAAGCCCCAAGGAGAAGGCCTGTACAGTCAGGGGGAGGGTTTAGAGGCCAGATGTCTGGCAGGCCAGGATTGTTTAGATCTAGGCTTATTGAATTTATAGGAACTGGACTTTTTAGGGAATAACTGTCCCTTAACCTTTCCCTGTGGACGAAAGGACACAAAGGACAATGTTTTGGCCTTGGGAGCCGAAGCCAAAGGGAGAAAGGTTGTTTTAGAAGCAGCCACAGTGGCTACTATCTTGTCCAGATCAGCGCCAAATAGAATATTCCATATAAAGGGTAACAACTCCAGTGCTTTCTTGGAATCAGAGTCCGCCTCCAGGCGCGAAGCCAGAGCACTCTTCTAGCAGCTACCAAGGTTGCTGACACTTTAGAAGTGAATATTATACTTATATCAAGGGCTGCATCACCAATATCGGAGGCTGCCTTCGGTAACTTAAGACTTCCTGATAGGTGTAAGTTAAGCCTCAAGCATGAGTTCCATGAGCTGGTCTGACTGAGGAAATTCCGCCTTGACGACCCTTTGTCTCTTAAACACCGGACCTTTAGGCTTAGGATCCGGCTCCTCTTCCTCTATGTTGAGGACAGTTTTAACTGCGGTAACTAAAGCGGGAACATCCACATTGGAGAGAGTTGCACCGCGCCCCCTTTCCTGAGGCAGAACCAAGGTCTGAGGCACAGGTGTCATTTGCCTATCTCAGAATCCGAAGCCTGCATCCGAGTGAGATGAGGGTGCACATCTAAGCACTTTAAAGGCTCCTGGTCTGTCACTTTGTAACATTTCTTGGAAGGCGACTGATATCTGCGCTAAGGTCTTGACAGACTGTGAAAATATGTACAGTCAAGGAGGCTGCATGGGGGAGCCTACAAAGCAGATTGAAACTGTGGAGGCAGAGTAGGAGCTAACAAGCATTCTACTAACTGTGTCATAAACTGAGATAGAGCAGCCACCCATGGTGGTTCTTGAACAGGCACTGATGTGACAGTCTGTTGCAGTGGTACATAACACCTTTAACAGAAACCATCCTGTACAGGGTCCTGAGGGTCTCAGCCAGCCGAACAGGATCTGCATAGGAGCCCCAACCTCCACCTTGCCTTTAGAGGACTTGCCTTTACACATAGTAAATAAACACACAGTGTGTAATTACTACACTAGACCAGACTCCTGAGGCTTGCTGCGGCAGGCTTGTGCAACAATGGCTGCTGAGCGTCTCACTGGGGTAGGACTGGGTAGAAATAGCAATTCAAAAAGGCAGGAAAATCCTCAGAGGAATCACACCCTGGGACTGAAGAGGGGCTAACGGGGAGAGCCACCTCCCCTATGCTGACATCACCCCCAGGGGGTGAGTCAGCCTTTACAAGCATCTCCCGATACCAGATACATATTCTAGCCCTTGTGGTCTAGCAGAGGAACGCAAGCGACCTGGTCCCTGCCGTCAGCGCATCCAGTGGTCTCCCTCACCGGAGGCTAATGGCCACGTGTACTGTAGTACACGTGATTTCCTGCAAGCAGGAAATCGCCTTACCTAATCCCCTGTAAGTCCGGCTGCGGCCTCGGTCCAGAAGGAGCTGTTTGCTAGGAAGATACAGCTGGTGCCCGCCGAGATAACTGGCCCAGTCATCACTGTAGTGGTTGCTGCAGCAGTAGCACAGGTGAACCGTGGGACGTCTCCGCTACTTGATCTGACGATCAAATAACTAAAAAGCAAAGAAAATCATAAATGGAAGTTTGGAGCTGCCCTGTCTAAAAGGTGCATCCAGCACCTGCCGGCAGCAAACTGGATAGCCTGGAGATGGCGGAAGGAAGGCCTAGTGCATCCTGGGACCTAAAAGGTAAACTATTTGGTGCCTGGTTCTCTCCAAACCACCAATACCCAATGGTAAATCCTGTGGAGCCTATGGACCCTGAAGAAGAATCACAAAAATTAGAACAAATGTATTTAATTATTTAACAAAAAACTAATACAGGTTGAGTATCCCATATCCAAATATCCGAAATACGGACTATTTGAGTGAGAGTGAGATAGTGAAACTTTTGTTTTTTTGATGGCTCAATGTACACAAACTTTGTTTAATACACAGTTATTAAAATTATTGTATTAAATGACCTTCAATCTGTGTGTATAAGGTGTATATGAAACATAAATGATTTGTGTGAATGTACACACACTTTGTTTAATGCACAAAGTTATAAAAAAATATTGGCTAAAATGACATTCAGGCTGTGTGTATAAGGTGTATATGTAACATAAATGCATTCTGTGCTTAGACTTAGGTCCCATCGCCATGATACCTCATTAAGGTATGCAATTATTCCAAAATACAGAAAAATCCGATATCCAAAATACCTCTGGTCCCAAGCATTTTGGATAAGGGATACTCAACCTGTAATACAATCAAACCACTTATTGCAGAATGTTAGTAAAGGGACCAGTTTCTTCAGGTAGATTGGTCATTATAAGCAACTCTTTCACATACAGATGTGCTCTCATACACTATTGCCGTACTCATGGAAAATAGCCCTTCTCGGTGTGCAAGGTCCCATGTAACTGGACTTGCGATAACCGTCATTTTTTATGTCTTTTCCTAATATGATGTGACAAAACAGTTTCATGAGACTGCACTGATAATTTGATATGCGACAATTGCACATCTGTATGAATAATGCTACGATGCACCAAGTTCCATTGTGCTTCATCTGCAACATTTAAAACTAATTCCTGTGCAGTTAAATCGCAGCCAGGTGTCTCTGGTAGAGACTGAGTTGTATTTCGCTGTGTCTGCAGTGCGAATAAGAAGTACATTTAAACGATAAAGCTGCTATGCTGCACCACTCAGTGTGGCTCACATGTGCCAGGCTTTTTGTGCCACATGGCATATTAAGGCTAGTTGTATGAGGACACATCTGTAGTAAGAGTTCACTGAATCGACAAATCCAAAGCTTCAAATAATAAACATTGAGAATACAATTATAATGTCAATTAAATCAATTAACTATATCTGTAAAAATGCCTACCTGATTCCTGTAGACATTCAAGAGGAGTAAACTGAAGTTCCATAATAAGCTTTATTATTTTTCCTGGAGATACAGAAAAGAATAAATAAGAAATTACAAATTAAAAAAAGAAGAAAGAAAAAAAAACAGAATGGGGTGCTAGCTTCTCCATTTAAGCTTTCACTTGACAATGACTTTGTAGCACCTATGTGACTTTCAGGTTACGGCTATTCAATTTGCTTAGCAGTACTATTTTTCACACACTCAACCTTGTGAAAATGGAATTCGAAGCTACATATCTGTTCTATCTAGAGTTGTAAATGAGCTCTCACCACCAGACAATGAATGTCCAACAGAGAGCTGACATCACCTTTAGAAATAACATATCCTGACTATATACAGTGATAAGAAAAGTATGCTACATTGCATTACCAGCTTCACAGTAATCTAAATAATTAGATTTGTATTCCTTTCAGGTCTATTCAACCTAGATTTTTTTTTTTTACATATGATTAGAGTGATGTTTGTCCATCCATCAATTGCTACAGCTCCTCTTCCAACTTCATGCCAGGGATGTATGTTTTAGCCATAACCGATCATTTTAAACATTTACACATTTCATTTATAATTTCACTGCTGTGGATTCACTGCCCATTGATGGGATCAATAGCTAAAATGTTACTTGAGCAACATATGTAGAAAATAGGATTTTAATACCTACCGGTAAATCCTTTTCTCTTAGTCCGTAGAGAATGCTGGGGACGCTTCAAGAACCATAGGGTATAGACGGGATCCGCAGGAGACATGGGCACTTTAAGACTTTTAAGGGGTGTGACCTGGCTCCTCCCTCTATGCCCCTCCTCCAGACTCCAGTTATAGGAAATGTTCCCAGGGAGACGGACATTTCGAGGAAAAGGATTTATTTTTAAATTAAGGTAAGATACACAACCAGCTCACACCACAAACACGCCGTACAACATGGCATTCAACAGAACTCCAGTCAACGGCATGAACCATGTCAGCAACAGGCTGACTATAACAGAAACACAACCTGTGTGTAAACATAACTAATAACTGCAGATAGAGTCCGCACTGGACCGGGCGCCCAGCATCCTTTACGGACTAAGAGAAAAGGATTTACCGGTAGGTATTAAAATCCTATTTTCTCATATGTTCTAGAGGATGCAGGGGACACTTCAAGAACCATGGGGTTTATACTAAAGCTCTAGAACTGGCGGGAGAGTGCGGAAGACTCTGCAGCACCGATTGACCAAACATGAGGTCCTCATCAGCCAGGGAATCAAACTTGTAAAATTTCGCAGAAGTGTTTGAACCCGACCAAGTAGCTGCTCGGCAGAGTTGTAATGCCGAGACCCCCCGGGCAGCCGCCCAGGATGAGCCCACCTTTCTGGTAGAGTGGGCCATCACTGATTTCGGTAACGGCAATCCAGCCGTAGAATGAGCTTGCTGAATCGTATTACAGATCCAACGCGCAATAGTCTGCTTGGAAGCAGGCGTCCCAATCTTGTTGGCAGCATATAGGACAAACAGAGCTTCCGTTTTCCTAAGATGAGCCGTTCTGGTGACATAAATCTTTAAGGCCCTGACAACATCGAGAGATTTGGACTCCGCGAAGGCGTCAGTAGCCACCGGTACCACAATAGGCTGGTTCATGTGGAACGATGAAACCACCTTCGGCAGAAATTGTTGACGAGTCCTCAATTCCGCTCTATCTTCACGGAAGATTAAATAAGGACTCTTGTGAGACAAAGCCGCTAACTCAGACACCCCCTTGCGGATGCTAAGGCCAATAGCATGACCACTTTCCAAGTGAGAAATTTAAACTCTTCCTTCTGTAAAGGTTCAAACCAATGTGACTGAAGGAAATGCAACACCACGTTAAGATCCCATGGTGCCACTGGGGGCACAAACGGAGGTTGGATGTGCAAAACTCTTTTCACGAAAGTCTGAACTTCTGGAAAGGAGGCCAATTGTTTCTGAAAGAAAACCGATAAGGCCGAAATTTGTACTTTAATCGAGCCTAACTTTAGGCCCGCATCCACACCTTCTTGCAGGAAATGGAGAAAACGCCCTAACTGAAATTCTTCCGTAGGAGCCTTCTTGGATTCAACCAAGACATTTTCTCCAAATACGGTGATAATGTGTAGACGTTACTCCTTTTCTAGCCTGAAGAAGTGTGGGAATGACTTCATTGGGAATATCCTTTCGGGCTAGGATCCGGCGTTCAACCGCCAAGCCGTCAAACGTAGCCGCAGTAAGTCGCGATATACGCACGGCCCCTACTGTAACAGATCCTCTCGTAGAGGAAGAGGCCAGGGATCTCTTATGAGTAATTTCTGAAGATCTGGATACCAAGCCCTCCTTGGCCAATCCGGAACAATGAGGATCGCTTCAACCTTTGTTCTTCTTATGATCTTTAGCACCTTTGGAATGAGTGGAAGTGGAGGGAACACGTACACTGACTGAAACACCCACGGTGTCACCAGCGCGTCCACTGCTATTGCTTGTGGATCCCTCGACCTGGAACAATATCAAGTTTCTTGTTGAGGCGAGACGCCATCATGTCTATTTGAGGAATTCCCCAAAGACTTGTCACTTCTGTGAAGACCTCTTGATGAAGACCCCACTCTCATGGATGGAGAACGTGTCTGCTGAGGAAGTCTGCTTCCCAGTTGTCCACTCCTGGAATGAAGATTGCTGACAGAGCGCTTGTATGTCTTTCCGCTCAGCGGTGAACTTTTGTGGCCTCTGCCATTGCCGCCATGCTCTTTGTTCCGCCCTGGCGGTTTATGTGCGCTACTGCTGTTATGTTGTCCGACTGTATTAGGACGGGCAGGTTGTGAAGAAGACATTCCGCTTGAAGAAGACCGTTGTAAATGGCCCTTAACTCTAGAACGTTTATGTGTAGACAAACTTCCTGGCTTGACCATTTTCCCTGGAAGGTTTCCCCCTGTGTGACTGCTCCCCAGCCTCGGAGACTCGCATCAGTGGTTACTAGGATCCAGTCCTGGATCCCGAACCTGCATCCCTGTAGGAGGTGAGAGCTGTGCAGCCTCCACAGGAGTGAGATTCTGGTCTTGGCGGACAGGATTATTTTTCGGTGCATGTGCAGATGGGATCTGGACCACTTGTCCAACTGGTTCCACTGAAACACTCTGGCATGGAATCTGCCAAATTGAATGGCCTCGTAGGCCGCCACCATCTTCCCCAGCAATCGAGTGCATTGATGGATTGACACTCTCGCCGGTTTCAGAATTTGTTTGACCAAACTCTGAATTTCCAGAGCCTTCTCTTCTGGAAGAAAAACTCTCTGTAATTCCGTGTCCAGAATCATTCCCAAAAACGACAGCCGTTTTGTCGCATTCAACTGTGACTTCGGCAAGTTTAGGATCCAACCATGTTGTTGTAGAACTGTCAGGGAGAGCGTAATGTCCTGCACCAGCTTGTCTTTGGATCTCGCCTTTATCAGGAGATCGTCCAAGTACGGGATAATTGTGACTTCTTGCTTGCGAAGGAGAACCATCATTTCCACCATTACCTTGGTGAAAATCCTTGGAGCCGTGGACAGACCAAACGGCAACATCTGAAATTGGTAATGACAATCCTGAATAGCAAACCTCAGGTAAGCCTGATGCGGAGGATATATGGGGATGTGTAAGTAGGCATCCTTTATGTCGACCGACACCATGAAATCCCCTTCCTCCAGACTGGAGATCACAGCTCGGAGAGATTCCATCTTTAATTTGAATTTTCTTAGGTAAAGATTGAGGTATTTTAGGTTCAGAATTGGTCTGACCGAACCGTCCGGCTTCGGGACCACAAACAGGCTTGAATAAAAGCCTTCTCCCTGTTGAGACGGGGGAACACTGATAATGACTTGATTTAGACACAACTTTTGTATTGCATCGCATACAACCTTCCTGTCCGGAAGAGAAGCTGGTAAGGCCGAGTTGAAAAATCGGTGAGGGGGAACGTCTTGAAACTCCAGTTTGTACCCCTGGGACACTATTTCTAAAACCCATGGGTCCAGGGCCAAACGAGCCAAGAATTGACTGAAGAGCTTGAGACATGCCCCCCACTGGTGCGGACTCCCGCAGAGGAGCCCCAGCGTCATGCGGTGGATTTGGCAGAAGCCGGGGAGGACTTCTGCTCCTGGGAACCTGCCACGGCCGGAGATCTTTTACCTTTTCCTCTTCCCCTATTAGCAAGGAAGGATAACCTCTGCCTTTTTTGTATTTATTTGGCCGAAAGAACTGCATTTGAAACTGGTGTGCTTTCTTTTGATGTGGAGGAACATAAGGCAAAAATGACGACTTACCCGCGGTAGCCGTAGATACCAAATCAGTGAGACCCTCACCAAACAAGACGCTGACTCTCCCATATAAAGTTAGTATCAGTATTCCATTGATGAATCCTCAATGCCCTCCTAGCTAAAACCGCCATGGCATTGGCTTTTGGTCCCAAAATGCAATTTCTCTCGCGGCCTCCTTTAGGTAGGCCGCAGCGTCCTTGATATAACCCAGAGTTAACAGGATACTATCCCTATCTAGGGTATCTAAATCAGATGACAAGTTATCTGCCCACTTTTCGACAGCACTACTCACCCACGCAGATGCGATGGTTGGTCTGGGCAGTGTACCTGTGGTGACGTAAATGGATTTTAATGTATTTTCCTGTCTACGATCCGCAGGATCCTTAAGGGCTGCAGTGTCAGGAGACGGTAAAGCCACCTTTTTAGACAACCGTGATAGAGCCTTGTCCACAATGGGGGATGACTCCCACTTCTCTCTATCCCCAGAGGGGAACGGATACGCCACAAGAATCCTTTTGGGAATCAGAAACTTTTTGTCAGGATTTTCCCACATTTTTTTAAACAGAGTATTCAGTTCATGAGAGGGAGTAAACATTACCTCAGGCTTCTTTCCCTTATACATACAGACCCTAGTATCAGGAACCGCAGGGTCTTCAGTGATTTGTAACACGTCTTTTATTGCCACAATCATGTACTGAATGTTCTTAGCCAATTTTGGGTCTAATCTGGCATCACTATAGTCGACACTGGAGTCAGTGTCCGTGTCGGTATCTGTGTCTGCCAACTGAGCAAAGGAACGTTTTTGTGACCCCGACGGGGTCTGAACCTGTGATAACACATCCTCCACAGATTTCTTCCATGCCAGGTTCTGAGACTCAGATCTATCTAATCTCTTATTAATAAGAGCCACATTAGCATTCAAGGCATTCAACACATTTACCCAATCAGGAGTCGGCGGTGCCGACAGGGTCACTCCCACAGACGTTTCTGCCCCTAACACAGTCTACTCCTGGGAAGAGCACTCCGCCTCAGACATGCCGACACACGCCTACCAACACCCACAGACACACTGGGCCAAAGGGGGACAGACCCACAGTAAAGCCTGTCAGAGAAACACAGAGGGAGTTTGCCAGCTCACACCCCAGCGCTCAATCCCGGTTCTGAAACGTTATATATATAGCCTCAGACCCTGCAGCGCTTTTATAATACTTATATTTGCACCAAATCAACTGTGCCCCCGTTTTGCACCCTGTCACCTGTACAGCAGTGTTGAGGAAGGACCAGCGTCTCTGCAGCTCAGAGAAGAGAAAATGGCGCTGATGAGAGCTGTGAGGGCTAAGCCCCGCCACCTCAATGGCACGCTTCAGCCCCGCTATTTTTAAATATAATCACACTGGCGGCGGTTAGAATTTGTGCCTAGGCTCTTAAAAACCACTTTGCCAGCCTTAATGAGGAGTTTTATGCTGCCCAGGGCGCGCCCCCCCCCCCCTGCACCCTGCACCCTGTAGTGCCGCTGTGTGTGTGGGAGCATGGAGCGCAGCGCCATCGCTGTGCGGTACTTCAGAAGCCGTCACTGAAGTCTTTTTTCCTTCTTCTACTCACCTGTCTTCTGACTTCTGGCTCTGCAAGAGAGGTGACGGTGGGCTCTGGGAGTGAACCCCTAGGCGTACCTAGTTTTCCAAACCCTCAGGAGCTAATGGTGTCCTGTAGCCAAGAAGCAGAGCCTTTAAACTCACTAGAAGTAGGTCTGACTTCTCTCCCCTAAGTTCCACGATGCAGGGAGACTATTGCCAGTAGTCCTCCCTGAAAATAAAAAACCTAACAAAGTCTTTTCAGTAGAGCTCCTTTAAGTGCATCCAGTCTGCTTGGGCACAATTCTAAAACTGGAGTCTGGAGGAGGGGCATAGAGGGGGGAGCCAGGTCACACCCCTTAAAAGTCTTAAAGTGCCCATGTCTCCTGCGGATCCCGTCTATACCCCATGGTTCTTGAAGCGTCCCCAGCATCCTCTAGGACGTATGAGAAACACATTATAATTATTTCCTAAACATACCGATTCCACAGTTAAATATTTATTATAAATTTGCAGACGAGAACTATCAGCGCACAATGCATTACAGTGAGGTGACAGTGCCTATTGTAATAGTTTTATACAGTAGTTACTGAAGGTTGGTGCCATTTGTGTACCAACTTATAACTGTAGAAAACATGTACAGGTAATGGGCCCTACACACTGAAAGATTTAAGTGCACGATGTGAACGTTCCCGTTCATATTGTTCAGTGTGTAGGCACCAACGATGAACGATGCACGGCCCCGCGCTTGTTCATCGTTGGTGCGGGGTCGCTTATGCATGCAGGCCAATACGGACAATCTCGTCCATATTAGCATGCAGTGCTATGGAGCCGGGTGACGGCTCCCCCCTTCCCCCTCGGGTCGGATATCGGGCAGCTCGGCAGAGGGTTGCTGAGTGTGTAGGGACCATTAGGGAATTCTACATTACAGTGAAGCTCTGCTTAATTCTTTAAAAATCTTGTAATATGTATAAAAGACCCCATAAAAATGTAACCTTGTATGTTATTTTCATAAAGAGGAGCACAGCATGCATGTTCATTGGTCATTACTCTAAAGCAGATTTAGAACCATGAAACAGAATCCCATACTAGTTTTCTAGTTACTGTACGCAGTCTGACAGCAATGGCTTTATTTCCCATGAGTAAAACTATAAATTGTCCTTTAGACCGCCAGCATGAATACGTTTCTGCCACTTTAAACATTATACTGTACTGATTGACGGCCTTAGAGCTAAAGACAGTTCTAGGATTGTCCATCAGCGTGATACAACTGTGTGTGTGTGAGAGGGTAAAAACAGTATTCCAACTAGCTGGCTAAAGGCAAGTCAGAAAAAATAGGATTTTAGTACCTACCGGTAAATCCTTTTCTCCTAGTCAGTAGAGGATGCTGGGGACTCCAAAAGGACCATGGGGTATAGACGGGATCTGCAGGAGCTTGGGCACACTGAAAAGACTTAAACTGGGTGTGAACTGGCTCCTCCCTCTATGCCCCTCCTCCAGACCTCAGTTATAGGAACTGTGCCCAGGAGAGACCGACATTTCGAGGAAAGGATTTTTGTGTAAACTAAGGGCTACAACCATACCAGCCCACACCACAACATACCGTACAACCGGAGTAACAGTAAACCAGATAACAGTATGAATTAACAACAGCAACAAGCTGAAAACCAGAAATACACAACCCGTGTATAAACTAATTTAACCAACAAGAATACAACTGCAAGGAACAGTCCGCACTGGGATGGGCGCCCAGCATCCTTTACGGACTAGGAGAAAAGGATTTACCGGTAGGTACTAAAATCCTATTTTCTCTTACGTCCTAGAGGATGCTGGGGACTCCAAAAGGACCATGGGGTTTATACCAAAGCTCCAGACCGGGCGGGAGAGTGCGGACGACTCTGCAGCACCGACTGAGCAAACGCAAGGTCCTCATCAGCCAGGGTATCAAACTTATAGAACTTAGCAAAAGTGTTTGAACCCGACGAGGTAGCCGCTCGGCAAAGCTGTAAAGCCGAGACGCCTCGGGCAGCCGCCCAAGATGAGCCCACTTTCCTGGTAGAATGGTCTTTTACCGACTTCGGCACTGGTAGCCCGGCCGAAGAACGAGCCTGCTGAATCGTACTACAAATCCAGCATGCAATAGTCTGTTTTGAAGCAGGATGACCAATCTTGTTGGAAGTATACAGGACAAACAGTGCCTCAGTTTTCCTGGCAACAGCCGTTCTGGCGACGTAGATCTTCAAAGCTCTCACAACATCCAGAGACTTTGGAACCGCCACAGCATCCGTAGCCACCGGCACCACAATAGGTTGGTTAATGTGAAACGAAGAAACCACCTTCGGCAGAAATTGTTGACGAGTCCTCAATTCCGCCCTATCCGAATGAAAAATCAAGTACGGGCTCTTATAAGATAAGGCCGCCAACTGTGACACTCGCCTGGCAGACGCCAGCGCCAACAGCATGACTACCTTCCAAGTGAGAAACTTCAACTCAACCTTATGCAAAGGTTCAAACCAGGAAGACATGAGAAACTGTAAGACCACCTCAAGATCCCATGGAGCCACATGAGGCACAAACGGAGGATTGATATGCATTACTCCTTTCACAAAAGTCTGAACCTCTGGAAGGACAGCTAATTCCTTTTGAAAGAAAATAGACAAAGCCGAAATCTGCACTTTGATGGAGCCTAATTTCAGGCCTGCATCTACACCTGCCTGCAAAAAGTGGAGAAAACGACCCAAGTGATATCTTCCGCAGGAGCCATTTTAGTCTCACACCAGGAAACATACTTTCTCCAAATACGGTGATAACGTTTCGCCGTAACCTCCTTCCTAGCCTTAATGAGAGTGGGAATGATCTCCCCGGGAATATCCTTACGAGCTAAGATCTCGCGCTCAACTTCCATGCCGTCAAACGCAGCAAGTCTGGAAACACGCATGGACCCTGCAACAACAGGTCCTCTCTTAGAGGAAGCGGCCAAGGATCTTCCACCAGTAACTCCTGAAGATCCGGGTACCAGGCCCTTCTTGGCCAATCTGGAATGACGAGAATCGCCTGAACCCTTGCTCGTCGAATGATCCCCAGTACCTTTGGTATGAGAGGAAGTGGAGAAAACACATACACCGACTGGAACACCCACGGAGACACCAGGGCGTCCACACTGGCTTGGGGGTCCCTTGACCTGGAACAATACCTCGGGAGCTTCTTGTTGAGACGAGACGCCATCATGTCGATTAACGGAATTCCCCAATGCTTTGTCACCTCTGCAAATACCTCTTGGTGAAGAGCCCACTCTCACGGATGGAGATCGTGTCTGCTGAGGAAATCTGCTTCCCAGTTGTCCACTCCCGGTAGGAAGACTGCTGACAGGGTGCTCACATGTTGTTCCGCCCAGCGAAGGATTCTTGTGGCCTCCGCCATTGCCGCTCTGCTCATTGTTCCGCCTTGACGGTTTATATGTGCCACCGCTGTGATGTTGTCTGACTGTACCAGGACAGGTCGACCCTGAAGAAGGCTTCTTGCTTGTAGCAGGCCATTGTAAATGGCTCTTAACTCGAGAACATTTATGTGGAGACACGCTTCCTGGAGCGACCATCTCCCCTGGAAGTTTCTTCCTTGGGTGACTGCACCCCAGCCCCGGAGACTTGAATCTGTTGTCAGAAGTACCCAGTCCAGGATACCGAACCGGCGACCTTCTAGGAGGTGAGAACTTTGCAGCCACCACAGGAGGGAAATTCTGGCTCTGGGAGATAGACTTATCTTCCGGTGCATGTGCAGGTGAGACCTGGACCATTTGCTCAGTAAGTCCCACTGAAACACCCGGGCATGAAACCTGCCAAACCGAATGGCTTCGTACGCCGCAACCATTTTCCCCAGAACCCGAGTACAGTGATGGATTGACACACTCGTCGGCCTCAGAAGTTCCCTGACCATCGACTGCAGTTCCAGAGCTTTTTCTTCAGGAAGAAATACTCTCCGTAACTCCGTGTCCAGAATCATACCCAGAAAGGACAGTCGAGTGGTCGGAATCAACTGAGATTTCAGTAAATTGAGCACCCAACCATGCTGTCGCAGCACCGACAGCACCAAATTTACACTCCTCAGCAACCGTTCCTTGGACCTCGCCTTTATCAGGAGATCGTCCAAGTACGGGATAATTGTAACCCCTCGCTTGAGAAGGAGAACCATCATTTCTGCCATGACCTTGGTGAAAATCCTCGGGGCCGTGGAAAGCTCAAACGGCAACATCTGAAATTGGTAATGAGAATCCTGTATCGCAAACCTGAGGAAGGCCTGATGCTTAGGATATATCAGGACGTGTAAGTAGCCATCCTTTATGTTGACTGACGCCATAAAATCCCCCCCTTCTAGGCTGGAAATCACAGCTCGAAGAGATTCCATCTTGAACTTGAAAACTTTCAAGTATGGATTGAGGGATTTTAGATTCAGAATCGGTCTGACCGAACCGTCCGATTTCGGCATAACAAATAGGCTCGAGTAGAACCCCTCCCCCCGTTGTGACGGGGGAACGGGAACAATGACCCTCTGTTGACACAATTTTTGTATCGCTGCCAGCACCACCTCCCTGTCCGGAGGAGACACTGGTAAGGCCGAAATTAAAAACCGGTGAGGGGGCACCTCCCGAAACTCCAGCTTGTATCCCTGAGACACAATCTCTAGGACCCAAGGATCCAGGTCTGATTGAATCCAGACCTGACTGAAGACTCGCAGATGGCCCCCCACCGGTCTGGACTCCCCCAGGGAAGCCCCAGCGTAATGCGGTGGACTTGGTAGAGGCAGGGGAGGACTTTTGGTCCTGGGCGCCGGAGACAGCAGGCGACTTCCTTCCCCTTCCTCTACCCTTAGAAGCGAGGAAGGACGAACCTTTCCCACGCCTATATTTATTGGGACGAAAGGACTGCATCTGCTGATGTGGTGCCTTTTTGTGTTGTGTGGGAACATAGGGAAGAAAAGAGGACTTACCCGCCGTCTCGGTAGAGACTAGGTCCGCCAAGCCGTCCCCAAACAAGACATTACCTTTGAAGGGTAAAGCTTCCATAGCTCTCTTGGAGTCGGCATCAGCATTCCATTGATGGATCCACAACGCCCTCCTGGCCGATATCGACATGGCATTGGCTCTTGATCCCAAGAGACAAACATCCCTCGCCGCATCCTTCAGATAATCTGCAGCGTCCTTGATATAACCAAGAGTCAAAAGAACATTATCTTTATCAAGGGTATCCATATCATTAGCTAAATTCTCAGCCCATTTATCGATAGCACTACTCACCCATACCGACGCCACCGCAGGTCTGAGCAATGCACCCGAATTAGCGAAAATGGACTTCAGAGACGTCTCCAGCTTGTGATCCGCCGGATCCTTGAGAGCTGCCGTGTCAGGAGACGGAAGCGCCACTTTCTTAGGCAAACGAGATAGAGCTTTGTCAACATTTGGAGACGACTCCCATTTTTCCCTGTCATCAGAGGGGAAAGGATACGCCATGTAAATCCTCTTGGGAATCTGCCACCTCTTGTCCGGTGACTCCCAAGCCCTTTCACAAAGAGTATTCATTTCATGAGAGGGAGGAAACTTCACCTCAGGTTTTTTTCCCTTAAACAAGCAAATCCTTGTTTCCTGTACCGCACGTTCATCAGAAATGCGTAAAACATCTTTTATAGCCACAATCATGTATTGAATACTCTTCACTAAACGTAGATGCAAAGCAGCCTCAGTGAAATCGACCTCGGAATCAGAGTCCGTGTCGGTATCAGTATCTACCACTTGAGTAAATGGCCGCTTTTGCGACCCCGACGGGGTCTGCACCTGAGACAAAGCCTCCTCTATGGACTTTTTCCACACCTGCGTCAGCGACTCAGACTTATCCAATCTCTTTGATAAAGAAGCTACATTCGTATTGATTGTACTTAGCAATGTGAGTAAATCAGGTGTCGGCTGTGCCGACAGGCCCAAATCTAGACCCGCATCAGCTCCCCCAACAACCTCCTCCGGTGAATAACATTCAGCCTCAGACATGCCGACACGTATTATCGACACACGGACACACACAAAATGTCTCAGCTAGGGGACAGGCCCACAATGAAGCCCAGACAGAGGACACAGTGGGAGTATGCCAGCTCACACCCCAGCGCCCCAATATCCCGTCAAGGGATATATGTGACCAGCGCTGCTTATTATAATAAAAATGCACCACAACTGCGCCCCCCCCTTCGATTAGCTCCCCGTTACTTGAGAGGAGCTGTGGAGGTCCCGGGCCAGCGTCTCCTTCAGTCGCGTGTTGGAGGAGAAAATGGCGCTGTGAGCCGCGCGGCTAAGCTCCGCCCCTTCCCGACGCGCTTCAGCCTGCCAGATTTGAAAATTGTAAAAGTGCCGGCGGGGGTCTGCGAAATGGTGCCGAGGCACCGAAAAGGCTTCTTCCGGCTCCCGGACACCAGTAACATGCTGCCCATGTGAGTGCCGTTAGTGACAGTGTGTGGGAACAGGGAGCGCAGCGTTACCACTGCGCTGTACCTGGTTACTGAAGTCTTCTGCCGTCCTGAAGTCTTCTGTTCTTCTCATACTCACCCGACTTCTTTCTTCTGGCTTCAGTGAGGGGGGGTGACGGCGCGGCTCCGGGAACAAGCAGCTAGGCGCACCGAGTGATCGAACCCTCTGGAGCTAATGGTGTCCAGTAGCCGAGAAGCAGAGCCCTTAAACTAAGAAAAAGTAGGTCTGACTTCTCTCCCCTCAGTCCCACGCTGCAGGGAGCCTGTAGCCAGCAGGTTTGCCTGAAAATAAAAAACCTAACATAAAGACTTTCAGAGAAACTCAGTAGAACTCCCCTAGTGTGCATTCAGTCACTCCTGGGCACAAAGTCTAACTGAGGTCTGGAGAAGGGGCATAGAGGGAGGAGCCAGTTCACACCCAGTATATGTCTTTTCAGTGTGCCCAAGCTCCTGCGGATCCCGTCTATACCCCATGTTCCATTTGGAGTCCCCAGCATCCTCTAGGACGTAAGAGAAAAGCCTTTAGCAATAATTATACTCACAAAAATAGCTATCATTTCGTAAGAGATCCGGTCATGTGACCTGCGCTTGGGATCCCGGCAGTAACCATGCTGATGCCGGGATCCAGCCCGCCCGGCTTGCCGACAGACAAGGACTAATCCCAATGTCCACGACACCCATAGAGTGGGAATAGAACGCGTAGCGACCCACCAAGCCGGATGTGTGGTCGAGCGCAGCAAGCCCGCAAGGGGCTTTGTCGTGCTTGCCCCCCACCCCCCTACTGGCATTCTGCTGACGGGATCCCGGGGTTGGTACGCTGACCACCGGGATCCCAGCGCCGGTCATCCAGCCCCAATCCCCTCGTATATATATTTTACAGTAGGAACTTCGAGTCCTCCTTGACACAGGTTGAGTATGGGATGCCAGCAGTCAGGATGAATGCGATCAGAATACAGACACTTGCAACCCGATAGCCAGAAATCCCAACAGGTTCGCTGGAGCACAGTAACCTAACCCTCCCCCTAACCCTCCCTCACCGCAGCCTAACCCTAACGATCCCTCCCTGCAGCCTAACCCTAAACTTCCCCCCCCACCCGCAGCCTAACCCTATCCCTCCCACAATACTTACGTTTGGGATTCCGGCGTTAGCACTCTGACAGTTGTCTGGATTCCGGCACTGGTATTCTGATATCAACTACATCCCCCTGAGACCACTGAATGTAAGTAAAATGGAAGTCATACGCTCACTCAATTTGACAAAATATAACAGTAAAGATTGTTTCTGTACAGCACCGGCTGTGCTGGGGGAAGGCAAGAAAGCTCTGAAAGAAAGGGGACGGAGGGGGGGGGGGGTGGGGGGGGGGATCTGAAAAGATCCCTCTCTCACTTACAAACTGGAGGAAAGGCCCTTCTAAAGCCACCTGAACATGGCATTAGCTTTGTAGAGTCTCTCTGAAATAAATAAATAAATAAATATAGGAATTTAATACCTACCGGTAGTTCCCTATCTTGTAGTCCATAGTGGATACTGGAAATAGTAGATTACCATGGGGTGTAGATCGGGTCCACTGGAGCCTGGCACTTTAAGAAATCAATAGTGTTTGCTGGCTTCTCCCCTCTATGCCCCTCCAAGCAGACTCAGTCTAGGAAACTGTGCCAGAGGAGACGGACATACTTTGAGAGAAGGATATAACACATAAAGCGGTGAGGTAATGAACACACACACAATAACAACAAAGATAGCAGAGCTAACCATAACAGAGGAAAGCAACGCTAACTATAGAAGGACAGCAATGCTAACCAAACAAGGAACAGGAAAAGCAACAGCAAACCCAACCAAGAACACTTACAACCAGGTAAGCAGGAAACGAAGCACTGAGGCGGGTGCCCAGTATCCACTACGGACTAGGAGAAAAGGAATTAACGGTAGGTATTAAATTCCTATGTTCTCTAACATCCTAGTGGATACTGGGAATAGTAGCTTACCATGGGGACGTCACAAAGCTCCCAGAACGGGTGGGGGAGTGCCGAGACCCCTGCAAAACCGCCTGATTAAACTGAAGGTCATCCTTGGCCAAGGTGTCGAACCTGTAGAACCTTACAAACGCGTTCGAACCAGACCAAGTAGCTGCCCGACACAACTGTAAGGCCGAGACACCCCTGGCAGCCGCCCAGAAAGAACCCACCAACCTTGTGGAGTGGGCCTGAATAAAACTCGGCAGCAGTAGAGTTGCTGAAGTATTGTCAGGATCCGGAGCCTTACCGCCGGCGGGTGCTCCCGGGGGTTGCCGTCCCGGTGGTTGATGTGGATGCGGCGGCAGGGAGCTGCTGGTGGCGGGTCCACCTGGACTGGTGTGCGGCTTCCGAGGGCCGGGGGTCTGGAGAGCCGGGTGCTGCGGCAGGGTTCGCTGCGGTAAGGTCCTCTAGTGGTGACACGGCATTAGTGTGTCAGAGGCCAGAACTGGGCTAAAGCTGTGTGCTACAGCTGAGTATGTCTCCTGTGCTGGGGGCAGCCATATTGGAGACCAGAGAATTGCCAATGAAGTTCTCAGTCTGTGTTCAGCCAATCCTGTGTGATCTCCCCTTACAAAAGGGGGCTGGCCCAGAGGGAGAGTGCCAGTGCTTCAAGTTACCTCCTTGTGAAAAGTTCTCCAGCTCTGTGCTCCCAGGTTGCTTCTGGTGCCCTGGTCCTGGTTGCTCTCATCTATTGGTTACCTAACGCTGCTGCAGTCCTGCCGTCTAAGTCCGTCGCCACTCGTGGAAGCGCTCACTGGGTCCCAGGTCATAGAGGAGCTTCAGGTGCTAACGGTGGTTCCCACGGATGTCTTTCAATTACAAACCAGTCTCCACTTCTTCAAAGTCAAAGTCCTTCAGCCTCGTCTTTCAATTACAAACCACAGTTTCCACTTCTTCAAAGTCAAAGTCCTTCAGCCTCGTCTTTCAATCATAAACCACAGTCTTTCAGTTCTTCATTACCAGAGTTCTTCAGCTTCACTCTTCAAGCCATTTAACCATAGACTCTAGTTCTTTCATCTAGTTTCTTCAATTCCTCCAATATTTGTGCACAGCCTGCTATTCATTAAAACTACAGTTATTTCCCTACGGAGTCCTCCTTTTCTTTACGTTCTCCTGCCAACGCTAACACTTAGTAAGGCCTCCACCTCATGAGGAGGAATTACATTCAGCCACCTCGTTTACTCTCCTCACAGGCAGCTGTCCCTTCAGCCAAAAGTCGGCCGTCGGAACCCCAACTTACGCCGAGCGTGACAAGTATAGGCTTGTTGAATAGTCAACCTGAGCCACCTAGCAATGGACTGCTTAGAGGCAGGGCGACCAATCTTAGTAGCATCATAAAGGACAAAAAGCGAATCAGACTTCCTGTGACGAGCAGTTCTTTTGATGTAGACCTGCAAAGCCCTAACCCAGGCATGTCCAAACTGCGGTCCTCCAGCTGTTGTGAAACTACATATCCCAGCATGCCCTGACACAGTTTTGCTGTCAGAGAATGCTAAAGCTGTGTCAGGGCATGCTAGGATGTGTAGTTTCACAACAGCTGGAGGGCCGCAGTTTGGACATGCCTGCCCTAACCACATCCAGGGACTTTGGAGCAATGGAAGTGTCTGATAACACTGGAACCACAATTGGTTGATTCACATGAAAGACCAACACAACCTTAGGCAAAAAGTGTGGGCGAGTTCTGAGCTCCGCCCTATCCTTAATGAAATACCAAGTATGGGCTCTTATAGGATAAGGCCTCCAATTCCGACACCTGTCGAGCAGAAGCTAAGGCCAGTAACATAACTGTCTTCCACGTTAGGTACTTCAAGTCTAAAAGAAATTTCTAAAGAAAATTCTCTGGAGAGCAACAGAATGCACCCGGCTCCTTGGGCTCATTTTCTAAACTGAGTCTGCTAGGAGGGGCATAGAGGGGAGAAGCCAGAACACACTATTGATTTCTTAAAGTACCAGGCTCCAGTGGACCCGATCTGTATCCCATGGAAATCTACTATTTCCAGTATCCACAAGGACGTTAGTTTCTTTTCTCTATTTCAACTACAGATTGCCAGCATTTCCCCTTTAGATATATAGGAAATCTGATCAACAAACATTACTGATATGATATGCTGGAGACGATTTTCTTATCCAAAAGCACTATAATAATTCCTGGAGATAATAAAATATAATTAAACTGTTAAGATAAAACTTTTCATATAGAATTGAATAATAAATATGCTTCTTAGAGAGGAACTTTTCCCATTTGCTTGTGTTGTGACTTCTACAGTAGTTTGGAAGCTGCAAGTGTCCAGACATTTTCATGTAGATGTGGAAAGAGACAGCATGAGTGGGCATGGGTGGAACAGACATTACGGACAATCCAATACGGTGTCACGTCAGGAGATTCTTGTGTTCCCAGGAGTGACACCAGTGGGTCATGACTGCATGCAGAAATCTGGAAGATTTGATGTAGTTCTTTCGCATGAGGGAGTGCTGAAGCTGAGAACAGTGGTTGAGCTAGCAGAATAGTAGACAAGACACAGGAGGAGACTGGCAGAGTCACTGTAGATATGACTGGTACAGGATAATATTCCTGGACCGAACTGGAACGGAGCAAAGGCAGACTGGAACTGATTGTCAAATTTAGCTGGACTGGAACCAACAGTAATGGAGTATTAGTCAGGCTGGGACGGACTATGCTCCTTGGCTGGACTTGACACAACAGGAATGGAGTAATAGGCTGGAACTGACTACGCTTCTTCGCTGGACTGGAACCAGCAGGAATGGTATGAACTGCAGACAGGAACACTGAAGATTCAGCAGTACTAGCGCAGGCTGGAACCTGTAGTTCTACTACACAGGAGATTATAGCTTCCGGATCTGTAGTTCTGCTACTCAGGAGACCAAAGCTTCTGGTCCGGACTGTAACCGACTGGAGCAGATTATTTGGAACCAGCAGTCTCACTTATTACTAAAGTGAACAAATTATTGCAAACTGCAAGCAGAAGCACAGAGACTTAGGGGTGTATTCAATGCATGTCAGATCCTTTCCGACGGAAAGGATCTGACATTGCAATATTCAATTTGCGGCCAAATCCGTAATTTGACCGTTCTCGACAATGTTAATCCGACTTTTTTTAAAGTCGGATTGACACAGTCGAAAACGGGGCTAAAAGCTGTCTGATTTGGATGCAAATCCGTCAAAACAAGTGGATCCGCGGCTAATCCGCCGATCCACATGTTTTCTGACAAGTTGGAATTGCCGACCTGTTGGAAAAATGGCAGCCCCATTGAATAGGGCGGCATTTCCAACAAGAATTGAATACACCCCTTAGTAGTATAGAGCACAGGTTCTCAAACTCGCTCCTCAGGACCCCACACAGTGCATGTTTTGCAGGTCTCCTCACAGAATCACAAGTGAAATAATTAGCTCCACCTATGGACCTTTTAAAATGTGTCTGTGAGTAATTAATACACCTGTGCACTTGCTGGGTTACCTGCAAAACATGCACTGTGTGGGGTCCTGAGGACCGAGTTTGAGAACCACTGGTATAGAGCAATACAAGAGTACAGAGCTTCTGTGGACAGGAACCGAGACACAGGAGTCTGTAGCAAAGGATGCAGTGTGGAAAGCAACATTGATCTGGGTGCTTTCTGCTTATCTGGCCTTTTATCCACCTTACCCAGTGGTAACTGGCAGTCTGAACCAGCTGACCGCTGCAGCGCTTGGGATTGGAGGATTACGAGTCATCTGACTGCAAGTGTTAGGACGATGCCCAGCACAAGAGCTGGCGGGAAACCAGCAGCGTACTCACAGGAACAATGGGGCACACTGGGCTCCTTGGAACTGGCTGTAGGTACACCTACATGATCTTCGCAGGGCTACACTCCAGCGTGCCGGTAAGTGCCGACAAGTGATATATCAAGTCCTGACATAGGGATTCTAAATACATACTGTCAAAGTCGAAAAATATAATGAATCACTTGCCTTGTACTAACCCCTCATGCACATGCCCGCTGCACGTGCACATGCCCTGCGTGCACATATCCGCAATTTGCGTAAGATCGCTCCGGCGATCACGCGCGGTGTATGCGCATTTACGGTAGAGTTTGTAAGCGTCTAGCGTGCGACTCGATCATAACATATTTTACCCATATAGTGTGTTTTATAGATAATATTCCCCTTAACAATGTCAGAAAGTATGTTTAGTTTAAACGGTTCTTGGACGGAGAAATTCCGCTTTGCATGATAGGAAAGGTCAGATAAAGGTTGAACGGTGGTGTCTAGTATCCAGCTGTAGAGTATTTTAATAGTAACATTTCGGTGTTGGTTAGGAAGAGATTGCTCGCTCCTGCGCATAGTTATGTACAAAAGTAGTTTATAGATATTTACTGTATTTGCTGTTCATTACCCATGCGGTGGGAATCCTAAGGATACCTCCCACCTGAGCAGTTGGAGAAAGGCACAGCCCACCTGTTCGAACCCACCTATGACCTTTTGTTATAATGCAGAGACACATTCCTGTGTCCAATGAACCATGAGATTATAGGGACAATTGTATTGTTACTGTATGTTGTGTATATAAAGACCACCATTGCATGTCCAGTCACTCACTCTCTCTGCAAGGTTTTCACATTGAAGGCTGAGGGCTGGATTCAGGACGCGCTTGCGAATCATCCCCACGTGTGTAAGTTCTCTGTAGCCATTTTGTTATCCTCTGTGTTTGCCATTTGTTCTCATTGTGTACTCATTCTGTTTTCTTGTGTTTGCGATCGTTCGCTATTGTTCATATTATTCCTCGTTATTCTGTTTAGATTTTGATGTTAGTTTTGTAGTGTATAAACTGTACTGTTTTTCCCCTTTTTACTCTAAAAGAATTATCCACGAGGGTGTTAGAGCCTAAGTGGTTTTTAAATCCAAACCAGGTCTTGTGTTTTCACTAGTTACTGTAAAGGGTTTTCTGAGCGTCTCAATCGCTCAAACAGCTTTCCATACTATCAAGGTTAATAAGCATTACATCGTTATAGTATTTCATTGCCAAGGTTTAAAGTGTAAGCGTACCCTTACGGTGTGTTGTTACTAAGGGTTACTGTGTAACATTCCGTGAGCGTGTGTGTCGCTCGTGCGTCGCGCCCACGGCCTAGCGTCTGCTACGCTAAGTGCGTACCCTTACGGTACTCAGTGCGCCAATAGCGTACTTAGTCCGTAATAGAATATAGCTTAATGTTTATAGGTAATAACTGACTTTATCAATACGCCCAAGTATTAAGGTGAGAAATAAAATGGTGCACAAGGATGTGTGGGCATCCAGCGGTTTGATAAAAATAAATACCAAAAAATAAAGAGTGTACAAAGTAAGAAATAAACACGCCGCACGCAACACTGATTAACCCCTTTCTCAACTAGTTCCAGGGAGTAAGTAGGGAGGGAGGTATGGCCTTTTCTCTGGGTCTGCCAGACAATCTGAAATGAAACGTGTGAGACATGCAGGACCGCCATTTACATAGGTCTCTGCGTTTTCGGTCTCCAAAAAATGTCTAGCACTTGTATAACTCAGTAATACCCCTTTCAGACCGCACAAATAACCCGGTATATTGCCGGGTCAACACGGATCGCTGTGCGGTCTGAAAGGGTCACTGCCGATTTCCCGGGTCGTCTGACCCAGTAATTCAACCCAGGAAAACATAAGGATTATTCCTGGGTTATTACCAGGTCAGATGCAGTGTAAATGGGTTACCCGGGTTGATGTGACCCGGTACCCGTTCACAGCATGGAGAGAGGAGGCGCGGAGATGATCTCGTCTCCCAGCGCCGCCTCCGCACCCGCCACGGTCCCCGCCCCCCATAGCAACCCTGGTCACATCCTGGAAGGACCCGTTTACAATTCCCGGGTGCGACCCGGCATTTGCGATCTGAAAGCGATATTACAAAAACAAACTGTTAAGAGGCATACACACAAGAAGATTTTGCCTCAATAAAGATAAAGATTTCCCTTGAAATGTCCCCAGCAGCAGAATTAACAATACTGAGCATACACACTGAACGATACAGGGAACAATATCGTTCAGTGATGTCACCCTTCCCATTCCTGAACATGCAGTCATGAAAGGGGATCTGGTCTGAAGATCGACAGTGCCTAGGTCGACAGTGTTTAGGTCGACCACTATAGGTCGACAGTCACTAGGTCGACAGGTCAAAAGGTCAACATGACTTTTTCACATTTTTTTTCTTTTTTTTTTACTTTTTCATACTTAACGATCCACGCGGACTACGATTGGGAATAGTAACCTGCAAGCGAAGTGAGCCATGCGAAGGGACACGGTGCACTAATTGGGCTTCCCAGTCACTGTACGGAGAAAACAACACAAAAAAAACATGAAAAACTCATGTCGACCTTTTGACCTGTCGACCTAGAGCATGTCGACATACAGTGGTCGACCTAAACATTGTCGGCCTAGACACTGTCGATCTAATAATCCACACCCCATGAAGATATAGCCTAAATTGGACTACATGTTCAATTGATAAAGATAAATGATAACGACCCGTGGGAGCGTGCATCGTTATCATGCGTACACACTGGACGATATACACAATAAAATCTTTATCTTATTCGTGCATATTGTCCATTTTTATCTTCTCATGTGTATGCCCCTTAAATTGTAAGTTCATTTACCTGACATTGATTTGCTCAAGAGCTTTTATAGCAAGGACTCTCGGCAGAATGAACAAGCCTGGAGTTCTATGCCATAGGAAGGTCCTTTGTGGATAGAGCTCAAACTCTGGCCCTACAGTACAGGATTTATGGATATCCATGCAAAGCACAAATGGTTAAACAGAAATAACTGTGGAACTAATGAAGTCAAGTCGCGTGTGTTCAAAAGCATGGATGGTCTTAAAACCAGGACAGTTAGAGAGATTTTAGTACTGGGTTTAGGAAACACTGCCCTGGGAATTAATCCCTGTGCTGGCCAGCCTGTGGTTGGTTGTCGCAGACTGCAGGTTTCACGGAATGGTATCGGGATCCCAGTGGTCAGAATACAGACAGCGGCATCCTGACGTGCAGAATCCCAACACCTGCTAGTTAAGGGTTCCAACCCCGGGATTCTGGCGTCTATATTCCGATTGCCGGCAACCTGGATTCACTGTTATGGTGACAGTTCTCTGGGGCATCAACGCTTCTGGAATTGATTTATTTTTTTAATGTCAATCCTGTGAAAGGCCCATTCTAATGATTATAATCATCACCCACACATACCATACACCTTGCACTAAGGGGAGAGCAGGGACAACATACACTGTATGACTTGTGACAGTGCAGAAAGTACTTGGAATGTAATTGGACTACGCTAGGCAACACCTTCACTCTCCACTATGGCTCTCTGAGCATACAATGGTGAAACACAGAAGAACGTATAAGTGAGCATATCGACTTTTTATGCACAGTACTGAAAAGCACATTTTAAGGCAGATTCAATTCTACATGGGGTAAAGTTATCTGCCCAGACTTATTCAATTAGGTCCCGCATCCACAAGTATTAAGCCCCAGAGGGTGCACTTAACGCCGCTGCAAGGAAGACTCTTCAATAAATGCACCCTCTGGGATTTAACGTGCAGGATTCCAGCACTCAACACGAAAACTATAGTTTACAGCAGGCCTTGCCAACCTGTGGCTCTCCAGGTGTTGTGAAACTACAGTACATATCCCAACATGCCCTACCCCCGGTTTAGCATTTTGTAATAACAAAACTGTGGCAAGACATGCTGGGATTTGTAGATTCACAACAGCTGGAGAGCCACAGGTTGGCCATGCCAAGTTTACAGTGTAGGGAGAATGGCCAAAACATTAACAGTTCTGGCCGTTAAACCTGGAAACTTTATTTGCCTGGTCAACACTGCAAGTAGTCAAATCTGCCCCTCTGTGTATGTAAAGGTTGGTACACACTAGGCAATGTGCTCGATGAGTGACGTCGCCTAACGTTTCCCCTCCCGGGCCTGGCCGCCAGACGGCGGGCATACACACCGTGCAATATCACTAATGATATCACACAGTGACGTCATGCAGTGGCCGGCCTGAGCATGCAGTTTTGGACGATGAGTCCTAATTGAGCTGTATGCATGGGCGACAACCAGGGTCGTTAACGACCCTCGGGGCCACGCATCACTCTGCGGCGGCAGCATACACACTTAGCAATAAAGTAAACGCCGTCGCTCAGGAAGGGTCAAAATGAGAGATGTTGTTTACTTTATCTGTAAGTGTCTACCCACCTTAACTCTACAGCAGTCTCTCAACACTGGACCTTTATTTTTATTGTCACTGATATGGCATTTACAACAAAATATTTTAGGGAAAAAAACAACAGGAATGATACAGTACATGAAGGTCCAAGATGCATCTTTCTTAAACACATGTGGGAATGTGTCCTGTTTTACAGGACACATTCCAGCTGCAGCAGCCAGGGCGCCTGTGTCCCCTGCGGGACAATGTCTCTGACAGCGCGGGGACAGCTTGTCTGTCCCCAGCGCCTGTCAGTGTGTGGTGGCGGCGGGTGTCCGGTGCAGGGATTAACTTTTTCCCTGCACCGGACAAGAGACTGCAGGGGCATTTGAATCTTGGCGCCCTCCGGGAGCCAATCGCGGCTCCCGGAGCGGCAGCCAGTCAGAGAGGGACGCGGCGAGCCAATCGGCGCTCGCCGCGTCATAGGCCCCGCCCCCGGCGTCTGACGTCAGACGCCGGGCGGGAGCCGAAGGGACGGAGCGCGCGGAAGAGCGCGAAGAAGAGAGACGCCGCGCGGAGGAGCCCGAAGAAGTCGTCGCGGTGGGAGCTCGGGTGGCCGCGGAAGAGGCCTGAAGACGTCCGGCGGCAGGAAGATGTCCAGCGGCGGCTGGACGCGGCGAGGCGACGGCGGCGCCGCTGGCCAGGACGGGCCAGCGGCCGAAGATTGAAGGAGAGCGCCGGAGAGGTCACCAGGGGTGGGAAGCAAAGAGCTGACGAAGCTCCCCCCTGGTGCCTCTTCCAGCGGGTCAGGTAGGCCCTTTTCAGGTGCCCCTGTACCCGCTCCTCCCTAGACCACCGGGCGTTCGGGCAATAGGCCCGTGGGCACAGTCAGGCCCTCCCGGCCTGTGGGCATGTAGTCGGGCCCTCCCGGCCCGTGGGCATTTAGTCGGGCCTCCTGGCCCGTGGGGCATGTAGTCGGGCCCTCCAGGCCTGTGGCCAAGATAGGCAGGCACTAGGCCTGGGGGCACAAGTTGGGCACTAGGCCCATAAGGATAGTCAGGCCACCGGCCTGTGGGACGGTTAGGCGGGCGCTAGGCCCGAGGGGCATATCAGGCAATAGGCCTGCGGGGCATTAGAGGGCGTTAGGCCCTAGTGTATTTTGGCCAATTAGGGAATATTAAGGTGACCCCAGTGATCGCAAAAACGCGCTATAGCGCGTTTTTTACCCCAAAATGACGACTGGGGACTCACTTTGTAAGAATGGGCGGGTCCCCAGGGACGCGCTCCGTTAAAATTGCTCTCTGGCGCCTGATTGGTTACTAGCTGACTTTTCTCTGACCTTATTGGTCAGAAGTCAGCGACGGCTGCTGCTGCTGCTGGGCGGGAAGATGCGGTGCCGGGAGTCAGACAGTAACAAGCTGAGAGGACTGACGGGAAGCTGCAGCGCGGCGCTCCGGGGCTTGATCCACACTTCTCACCCTCTCCCCGGCTGCACTAGTCCACGAGAGGGGAGAGGGGAGGGCCCGCCAGATTACAGATGATACGGGAGATGCCGGAGCCGCCGCAAGATGACATCACCCAGCAGAGTAATGAAGTCGGACCCGCCACCTGTGAACAGATCCTGGCAGGGCAGAGGTAATTTAGCTGAGCCAGTGTGCGGGGCCAGGCAGAAACTGAACAGCAGCAGGCTAATGCTGCCTTTACAGTGTCTGCCAGCCCAGTGTTTCCACCTTCCCTCCCCAACCAGCCCACTGTGTTTTCTCACTGCCCTCCCATCTAGAACCACCCTGTCAGTCCAGACACACTGATTCCCCTCCCCAACTCAGCCCAGTGTTACCTCCTCACACCCCTATCTCTCTGCCCCTCTACCTGGCGCAGTGTGTATAACGTGCTCTACCTGGAGCAGTGTGTATAACGTGCTCTACCTGGCGCAGTGTGTATAACGTGCTCTACCTGGCGCAGTGTGTATAACGTGCTCTATCTGGCGCAGTGTGTATAACGTGCTCTACCTGGCGCAGTGTGTATAACGTGCTCTACCTGGCGCAGTGTGTATAACATGCTCTACCTGGCGCAGTGTGTATAACGTGCTCTACCTGGCGCAGTGTGTATAACGTGCTCTACCTGGCGCAGTGTGTATAACATGCTCTACCTGGCGCAGTGTGTATAACGTGCTCTACCTGGCGCAGTGTGTATAACGTGCTCTACCTGGCGCAGTGTGTATAACGTGCTCTACCTGGCGCAGTGTGTATAACGTGCTCTACCTGGCGCAGTGTGTATAACGTGCTCTACCTGGCGCAGTGTGTATAACGTGCTCTACCTGGCGCAGTGTGTGTAACGTGCTCTACCTGGCTCAGTGTGTGTAACGTGCTCTACCTGGCGCAATATGTATAATATGCTCTGCCTGGAGCTAAGTATATAACGTGCTCTGCCTGGCGCTAATAACGTGCTCTGCCTGGCGCTAATAACGTGCTCTACCTGGAGCAATATGTATAACGTGCTCTACCTGGTGCAGTGTGTATAGGAGGTTCTACTTGGTGCAATGTGTATAAGCGGCACTACTGTGTGGTATAATGTGAATTGGTACTATTATGTGGCCACGCCCCTTCTCCATTAAGCCACGCCCTTAATTTTTTTCTAGGAGATAGAGAACCAATTCACTTTCTGCCAAGGGGCACCAAAATGTCTAGTTACTGCTCTGGTACAGGGTGTCCTGCATGCTACACAGCCCAGCAGCACTGTCACCCCCATCCCCCCCCCCCCCCCCTTGCAACAAGATTAATAAAAACCTTCATTCCGATGGGACCCAGAAAAGGACCGGTAGGACCCCAATTTTTAAAAGTGAGGGGTCCCTGGGACCCACTTTTTTTTTGGCTCAGCGCGATCACTGGACCCTGGGCACAAGGCCCAGGTCACCCAACGGGCAACAAGTTAGGCGGGCGCTAGGCCCGTGGGTGAAGTCAGGCCTCCGGCCTGTGTGCAGCTAGGGGGTGCTAGGCCCAGTGAATAAGACCCCCGAGGTGAATAAAGGTGGCACTGGGCACTAGGCCCAGGCCACCCTGAGGTGTTAGGTAGGCAGGCCCGCTCAGCCTGAGCCCCTAAGAATAGAGTACGGTAGGTGGGTGAGCTGTGCGGCCCCCACTACTGGGTGTTCTGAGTCGGGTAACTAAAGGGACCGTACCGTCGCTTGCATTGTGTATCGTGATGTATGTTACCGCGCGGGGCAAAGTGTGAGCTCGTTAAGTGTGTTTAGTTTGTTGCACCACACCCACAGAGCTAGTTCGAGGGCTCTGCCGTTGTAGTTAGTATAGGGTGTGCCACTAGGTAAGAATTAGGCCCTGCACGGCTGTTTGCTTGTTTGTTTACCTCCTTACAGGGACCTGTAAGAGAAGAAGACGTTCGCAGTGCGAAACTGACGGTGAGTAACATCTGCGTGCGTTTGTCCCTAGTCTGTCCCCGAGCGCCGGAATCGGGATTGCTCACGGACGTGAGAATCCTTTTCATCACACTACGTGCGAGAGCGCGAGTGTGTGAAATCTGGGTGGCTGAGGCTTTGTGCCGGTGATGACCATTCACCCAACCGGTGAAGGTCGCGGTCACCCCTGGGGTATCCCCTCTTCCAGTGGAAGAAGGGTCGATACCCCCTTTAAGGTAAACTATTCTCTCCTCAGCTCGGTCGTCGGTCAGCTCCGAGAGGGAATCGCCGTGTCCGGATCCGATTGAAGATTGCCAGGTCCGTTGAAGGTTCCGGTACCTGAAGGTGAGAGAGAGCGGCGCCTGGTGAGTACCGAAGCTACACCTGCACGGCAGCAGGCACCACACGCACTGCAGCCGCACCTCTCACACTTGGCGTAGTTGGCAGGATCAAAGAGACCGGATCACGGACACGATGTGGAACGCCACCAAGAAGACCTCCCTGCGGACGGCTCCGAGACAGACTCACCCCCGGACGTGTGCGGACCAGAGCGACTGGGTGACGGTGTCTGGGGCGGACCTCCTGAAGATGGTGCAGCGGTCGGTCCAGCGTGAAAAGGAAGAGCGCCGGGAGAAGGCGCGCAAGAAGGCCGCTGTGACGCCCTGCAAGAAATGTCGGCAAACAGGGCACTTTGCCGGCGAGTGTACTTGGCGAGAGACGTCCCCAAAGAAGGTGGTCCAGGAAGCGGACCGAAGACGTCAGCAGGGCCAAGTGAAGGAGTCCCGATGTTTGCTCTGCGGAAACTACGGGCATGAGCACAACAGTTGTCCCTGGGACGAAGAGTTGAGCGAAGACGAGGTTGATTCCCGGTGTGAAAGCTGTGGAGATCCCCGACATCGGCTCCTGGAATGTCCATGGACGGAAGACAGGACGGACTACGAGGCCACGGTGAAGCAGATGATGAAGTCTCGTCAGCAACTTTGGGACCGGGTGGCTGCAGAGCCTGTGTGTGCGCTCTGCGAGGCGAGAGGACATGCGCTTCCCGATTGTCCGTGGAATGAAGACCGGATGATTGCAGATGGTCGCGCCCAGAGATGGGAGGAGGAAACCAGGGAAATGGAGCGGAAGACCCTGCTTGAAGTTAGTTCGCAGGTGCCCATTTCCTCTGAGCCGGAACCAACGGGTGGAGATTCCTCAGCGAAGAAGGTGGACCAGGAACCCGTCTTGGAGAAGGTGGCAGTGGCCCTCCCTTGTTGGAAGTGTCGGCGACCAGGACATGCGGCCAGTGAGTGCCCCTGGGAAGATGCCGCGGACCTACTCTGTCCCAAGAAAGTGACCCCAGTAAGGCAGAATCCTTTCCCGCATAAGGCGGAGGTGGACGACTGGGAGGTGAAGAGACCACGCTGCGAAGAAAAGCGTGAAGACCCAGTGACGGAGACGTCCGGAATCTCCCCGCGATGGAACCGTCCACGACCAGGACGCGCGGAACAGATGTGTCCTGGGTACCGAGAGATGCCAGCGGAAGCGAAGGAGTACGCTGAGGAAGCAGACGTACCAGCGGAAGAGACTAAGTACGCTGAGGAGGAAAATGATACCCCAGTCCAGATATCGGAGGAGGACTCGGACTACGGTGAGCTGTCCGCCGACGAATCCCTCCAAAAACAGACGGAGGACGACTCTGGCATCGGAAGCGCCGACGAGAGTGACTGGCAGGATCGGGAGGAGTCGTGCTCCCAGTTGAATGCCCTCCATGAAGAGGAGGAGATAGTCCTGGAGCAATACCTGCCGGAAGTACCGAGTTGGACGGACGTACGGGGAGAGGATCGTGATGCCGTGGGAGGACCCGTTCCAGAGGAAGACATGGGACCTTTGGAGATGCCCCACGAGGAGATGCGACAGATGGTGGTTGTTGCCCGGGAGGAAACGGATGCCCCGGAGGATTCCGCTGTTGGGTGGTGGTCGGTACCACCCCCTGAAGACAGGGACGATGCCACTGACGATCTGAAAGGCCAGGAGTGGGTGACTGTTGTCCCCGTGGAGGAAGAGTCCCCTTGGTGGCCAACGTCGAGCGACCGTGAGGAGATGCCACTCCCCCAGAGGATCCGCCGATGGAGGTCGGGAGGTAAGAAGAGGAACCCGGAGCTGGAGGTGGAAGGAGGTGGGGTCACAGCCCGTCCGGGCTGGGCCCTCGAACACAACCTCGCCGGAGGGACCTTGGAATTCCCTGACCCGCGGACGATGGACGTCGTGGAGATCTTTGTAGGGACTACAAAGGAAAAAGGGGGGGGAAATGTGGGAATGTGTCCTGTTTTACAGGACACATTCCAGCTGCAGCAGCCAGGGCGCCTGTGTCCCCTGCGGGACAATGTCATAGGCCCCGCCCGCGGCGTCTGACGTCAGACGCCGGGCGGGAGCCGAAAGGACGGAGCGCGCGGAAGAGCGCGAAGAAGAGAGACGCCGCGCGGAGGAGCCCGAAGAAGTCGTCGCGGTGGGAGCTCGGGTGGCCGCGGAAGAGGCCTGAAGACGTCCGGCGGCAGGAAGATGTCCAGCGGTGGCTGGACGCGGCGAGGCGACGGCGGCGCCGCTGGCCAGGACGGGCCAGCGGCCGAAGATTGAAGGAGAGCGCCGGAGAGGTCACCAGGGGTGGGAAGCAAAGAGCTGACGAAGCTCCCCCCTGGTGCCTCTTCCAGCGGGTCAGGTAGGCCCTTTTCAGGTGCCCCTGTACCCGCTCCTCCCTAGACCACCGGGCGTTCGGGCAATAGGCCCGTGGGCACAGTCAGACCCTCCCGGCCTGTGGGGATGTAGTCAGGCCCTCCCGGCCCGTGGGCATTTAGTCGGGCCTCCTGGCCCGTGGGGCATGTAGTCGGGCCCTCCAGGCCCGTGGCCAAGATAGGCAGGCACTAGGCCTGGGGGCACAAGTTGGGCACTAGGCCCATAAGGATAGTCAGGCCACCGGCCTGTGGGACGGTTAGGCGGGCGCTAGGCCCGAGGGGCATATCAAGCAATAGGCCTGCGGGGCATTAGAGGGCGTTAGGCCCTAGTGTATTTTGGCCAATTAGGGAATATTAAGGTGACCCTGGGCACAAGGCCCAGGTCACCCAACGGGCAACAAGTTAGGCGGGCGCTAGGCCCGTGGGTGAAGTCAGGCCTCCGGCCTGTGTGCAGCTAGGGGGCGCTAGGCCCAGTGAATAAGACCCCCGAGGTGAATAAAGGTGGCACTGGGCACTAGGCCCAGGCCACCCTGAGGTGTTAGGTAGGCAGGCCCGCTCAGCCTGAGCCCCTAAGAATAGAGTACGGTAGGTGGGTGAGCTGTGCGGCCCCCACTACTGGGTGTTCTGAGTCGGGTAACTAAAGGGACCGTACCGTCGCTTGCATTGTGTATCGTGATGTATGTTACCGCGCGGGGCAAAGTGTGAGCTCGTTAAGTGTGTTTAGTTTGTTGCACCACACCCACAGAGCTAGTTTGAGGGCTCTGCCGTTGTAGTTAGTATAGGGTGTGCCACTAGGTAAGAATTAGGCCCTGCACGGCTGTTTGCTTGTTTGTTTACCTCCTTACAGGGACCTGTAAGAGAAGAAGACGTTCGCAGTGCGAAACTGACGGTGAGTAACATCTGTGTGCGTTTGTCCCTAGTCTGTCCCCGAGCGCCGGAATCGGGATTGCTCACAGACGTGAGAATCCTTTTCATCACACTACGTGCGAGAGCGCGAGTGTGTGAAATCTGGGTGGTGAGGCTTTGTGCCGGTGATGACCATTCACCCAACCGGTGAAGGTCGCGGTCACCCCTGGGTTATCCCCTCTTCCAGTGGAAGAAGGGTCGATACCCCCTTTAAGGTAAACTATTCTCTCCTCAGCTCGGTCGTCGGTCAGCTCCGAGAGGGAATCGCCGTGTCCGGATCCGATTGAAGATTGCCAGGTCCGTTGAAGGTTCCGGTACCTGAAGGTGAGAGAGAGCGGCGCCTGGTGAGTACCGAAGCTACACCTGCACGGCAGCAGGCACCACACGCACCGCAGCCGCACCTCTCACACACACATTAAGTTATATACTGTGGTGAACAGTGGCCTGCAGCTAGGAATGGCCATCTGTGGGTTAACAACCCTACTTGCAGCTCAGCAGCCGTACATTTTACTCCTATGACACTTGAAGGGGTGAGGTACAACTTGTCAACATTCAGTATGTCGACACATGCATGTCAACATTCAGAAAGTTGACATGTGAATCATGTCTACCAGCATCCTAAACCATACTTGCCTATCTGACCCTCTCCATGAGAGAGAAAATGCTCTGTTCCTGGACTTTCCTGGTAATGTATGATTGCCATCACCTGTGGTGAAACACCTTTCTTATCAATTAACTAGCTCACCACAGGTGATGGCAATCATACATTACCAGGAAAGTCCAGGAACAGAGCATTTTCTCCCTCATGGAGAGGGTCAGGTAGGCAAGTATGTTTAAACCCTAACCTTAAAATGGTCTGTCGACATTATGTCCATGTTGATCATGTGAAGGTCAGTAGTCAGACCATGTAGACATAACGACTGCATAACCTCCTAAAGCTACAGAGCCAGATGTACTAAGCCTGAAAAGTGATAAAAGAATTCGAGGGACAAATTAGGCCTGAGAATAAATAAGCGTCCTGGGTTTTTTAAAAGGAGGAGCCTGGGGCAGGGAATGGGAGAAAGGGGGAGGGGAGGGGGGGGGGGGGAGGGGATAGAGCAGGTAGCATAGCAGCATCCTATAGGAAAAAGGGGAGGAGAGTTACCTGGGAGGTACAAAAGACCAGGAATGCCAGGCAGTAGTACAATTTTATTATTAAGCCCCCTCTCCTACGCTTCAGTTATACCCACACTGCAGCCCACAATCTAAGCCCCCCTCCAAACAGTTCACCGCAAAATACCAAACGCAGCCCAGTCAGCTAGCGCCAGCACAGCAGAATGCCCAGACCCAGGAGGAATGCCCCCCCCCCCCCCCCGGCGCCTCATCCAGGCGGACCAGGCAGCGCTCGGTTCACAGCGCGCTGCTCCCACCCGAGGGCCCCGGCCGGGATCGGCGGGACCGCCGCCCGCGTCACCCCTCCATACGTGGCTGGCGCGCGGCGGCCCGGAAGCAGGCTCCGGCGAGCCAGCCCGCAGCCAGTCGCAGGCCGCACCCCCCAGGCTTGTTCCGGTTGATACAGCACCTATCTTTTCCAGAGGGCGAATCAATAAACGATGCCCTAGACCCCCAGGCTTGTAGCGTATCATACCAATCGTTCGAGCAGGCGCTAGCTATGGTGCAGGGATGCGGCGAAGGGGCGTTGCTAGCGAAAGTGGATATCGAGTCCGCGTTTCGCCTGCTACCACTCCACCCAAATTCCTTCAAGTACATGGGTTTTAAGCTAGGGGAGCAATACTACATAGACAAATGCTTACCAATGGGTTGCTCTATCTCATGCGCTTTCTTCGAGCGGTTCAGCTCATTCCTAGAATGGTGCGTAAGGGCAGGGACAGGCGCGAGCGGGGTAACGCATTACTTAGACGACTTCCTGCTAATGGGCCCTAAGGGCAGCAAGGAGTGCAAGGAGCTATTATTTTCGACGCAGGCGCTTTTCAGTCAGCTAGGGGTCCCGATAGCAGTAGAAAAGACGGAGAGGCCCACACCGAGGCTAACGTTTCTAGGCATAGAGATCGACACGGAGCTTGGCCTGTGCCGCCTACCGGTAGAGAAGATAGAAAAACTGAAGGGCATGCTGCAAGAATGCGCAGGGGCGGAAAAAGTCACGCTTAAACAGATGCAGTCGCTATTAGGATTGTTGAATTTTGCATGCAGGGTCATTCCCATGGGCAAAGTGTTTTGTCGCAGGTTAGAGAAGGCGACCTGCGGGGTCAAGAAAGCGCGATATAAGATACGCATATCAAGCGAGCTGAGGCGTGACATGCGGGTATGGTTGGAATTCCTAAAGGAATTCAATGGGGTCCGAATATGGCTGCCCGAGCCGGTGCACAGCACAGGGCTACAGTTGTACACCGACGCCTCTGGGGCAGTCGGCTTCGGGGCTTACTTGGGGGGGGAATGGTGTGCGCAGCCCTGGCCGGAGGCATGGCGAGAGGCCGGGTGGACAAAAAATATGTTGCTGCTGGAGCTCTTCCCGATAATAGTGGCGGTGGAGTTATGGGCAGACAGGTTGGCAAACAAAAGCATAGTATTATGGTGCGACAATTTAGGGGTGGTACTAGCGATAAGCAACCAAAAAGCGGAATCACCACAAGCGCTCAGGCTACTGAGGCACCTAGTGCTGCGCTGCTTGCAAAAGAACATAGACTTCATAGCGCGTCACGTCCCGGGGGTGGAAAATGAGATTGCGGATGCGCTTTCCAGGTTCCAGTGGGGTAGATTCAGGGCGCTCGCACCACAAGCCAGGTCGGAGGGTTTACACTGTCCTGATTATATCTGGCAGATTATCAAGCCGGGCTAGCAAGGCTAGCAAGAAAGGCAGTGGCACCGCGGACGCTGAGGACGTACGAGGCGGCTTTCAGCGAATGGCAGGCGTTCAGGATAGGAAAAGGAGAGGAGGCCCATAGGGCGCCCCATGCTTAAGAACTTAATAGAAGTAGTCAGTCGCATCGCAGCGGACGAGTACGAAACAGGGCTATTCCGCCTGGCTTTTTCCCTCGCCTTCTTCGGAGCTTTCAGGGTAGGGGAGCTGGTAGCAAGCTCCAAGAGTTCAAAAGATTCGGGCCTACTGTCAGGCAACGTAGCGGTGGAAAAAGATAGGGTGCTCTGCAAGATACACAAGTCAAAAACAGATCAGTTAGGCCGGGGGAGCTGGGTAGCGATAGGCAGGCAGGAAGAGGAAAGCACATGCGCAGTGACACTAGCAAGCGATTACGAGCGGAAACACCCGCAAGGGCCCTGGCCGCAGTGGCTAGTGCATGATAGCGGATCCCCCCTGACTAAATTTCAGTTCCAAAGCATATTCAGGAAAGGCCTGAGGGCCTTACAGCTGCCCGTGGGGCAGTACGGTACCCATTCCTTTAGGATAGGAGCGGCAACTTGTGCGGAGGCCGAGGGGTTGCCGGCAAGCGAGATCAAAAAGCTAGGCAGGTGGAAATCAGGAGCGTACAAGGTATACCTACGCGCCGAAAAGCAAGACTAGAAGGCAGCGCGGCGTCTTTCGCGAAACCCAAGGCCTTAAGCTGCCCGCCATAAAATGGGGGAATGAAGGACTTTTTCCAATTTTGCCCTCAAACAAAAAGAGGTTTTGTGGTTTTCACCTTCATATGGGTCGCGCGAAAGTTCGCACCATAGGTCCGCATACAGCAGGGGGTAACGGATATGTGTAATTCTACTTTTCAGGAGGGAAAAAGAAGGACGAGAGAGTCTGGATGGTCGGCCACTCGTATATTTACTGGGCCAGCAGACACAAATCAGCAGGGAGCTTAGCACAAAAGTGGGGGGCAGAGGTGGAATGGATAGGCATCAGGGGTTTGAGGTGGAACGGGCTACGGGACACACTGCTAAGGAACGAGAAGGCACAGGGGATACCAGGGAGGGTCGTAATACACCTAGCGGGCAACGATCTAGGAAAAAGCAAGGGGAGCGAGCTGATCACGGCAATACAAGCTGACATACAATGGCTGAAGGGCCGGTGGCCTAATACAGGGATCACATGGTCCGATATAGTCCCAAGGGCACAGGGGGGCCCGGGGTTAGAAAGGGTCAGAAGAAAGGTGAACAAGGCGGTAGCCCGGCTCTTAACGGGAGAAGGCGATACAATCGCCAGGCACCCGTTGTTGAGGTTCGGAGAGGAAGGACTGTTCAGGCAAGACGGGTTACACCTGACAGAGAAAGGCTTAGCTTTATTCTTGGGCGACATAGCAGAAAGCGTCAGTGGGAGGCAGGAGGTAGCAGCGGGTGGCGGGCCTGGGTTCTAGGAACCAGGCTATGGCGGCAAGCAGTGCTCCTCGGCAGTCTGTAGTAGCGCAACGTCGGTTGGCCGGCACTTCCCCCAGATACTCGGCGAGTTTGTCGTGGCCTCAAGGGCCGACACGGTCGTCATCTTAAGGGTGGGCCGGTGCTATGCCAATGGTGGGAAGTGGTACCGCTCAGCTAACTTGCGCAAGGGCGGGACTTAGGTTCCGCCCCGTTGTTTAATTTAGGAGAAATTAATATGGAGGCTGTAGCCGGGGGTACGCACTGCTTTCTCGCCACCCACTTATAGCCTTTTAAATCGCAATTCAGTTGTCCGAGTGTTTATTGGGGAGAAAAGGGGGTAGGGGGTGGACGGCGAGGCCGTTAATAAAATCAATGGACGGCTTAAAGAATTCGAGGGACAAATTAGGCCCGAGAATAAATAAGCGTCCTGGGTTTTTTAAAAGGAGGAGCCTGGGGCAGGGAATGGGAGAAAGGGGGAGGGGAGGGGGGGGGGATAGAGCAGGTAGCATAGCAGCATCCTATAGGAAAAAGGGGAGGAGAGTTACCTGGGAGGTACAAAAGACCAGGAATGCCAGGCAGGCTCCCTCTTTCATGCTGATCAAGGATCCAAGAAGGCACCCACCCTCCCGCCCAGTTGGTAGGGCAATTGGCCCTGGTAATTTGGAATTGAATTGTGTTTTTATTTTCGGTGGTGGCACCGATAGGCCAGTCCAGAGTTTTCATTATCACCAGGGCGAAGGTGAAGTAACTGGAATTTGAAATTAAGTTTACGTCCGGTGGAGGCACCGTCAGGCCAATTCGGTCTTTAATTATGGTCTGGCAAAAGAGGTCCAGCGGGCGAGGCAAGCAGTGCTCCTCGGCAGTCTGTAGTAGCGCAACGTCGGTTGGCCGGCACTTCCCCCAGATACTCGGCGAGTTTGTCGTGGCCTCAAGGGCCGACACGGTCGTCATCTTAAGGGTGGGCCGGTGCTATGCCAATGGTGGGAAGTGGTACCGCTCAGCTAACTTGCGCAAGGGCGGGACTTAGGTTCCGCCCCGTTGTTTAATTTAGGAGAAATTAATATGGAGGCTGTAGCCGGGGGTACGCACTGCTTTCTCGCCACCCACTTATAGCCTTTTAAATCGCAATTCAGTTGTCCGAGTGTTTATTGGGGAGAAAAGGGGGTAGGGGGTGGACGGCGAGGCCGTTAATAAAATCAATGGACGGCTTAAAGAATTCGAGGGACAAATTAGGCCCGAGAATAAATAAGCGTCCTGGGTTTTTTAAAAGGAGGAGCCTGGGGCAGGGAATGGGAGAAAGGGGGAGGGGAGAAAGGGGGAGGGGAGGGGAGAAAGGGGGAGGGGAGGGGGGGGGATAGAGCAGGTAGCATAGCAGCATCCTATAGGAAAAAGGGGAGGAGAGTTACCTGGGAGGTACAAAAGACCAGGAATGCCAGGCAGGCTCCCTCTTTCATGCTGATCAAGGATCCAAGAAGGCACCCACCCTCCCGCCCAGTTGGTAGGGCAATTGGCCCTGGTAATTAGGAATTGAATTGTGTTTTTATTTTCGGTGGTGGCACCGATAGGCCAGTCCAGAGTTTTCATTATCACCAGGGCGAAGGTGAAGTAACTGGAATTTGAAATTAAGTTTACGTCCGGTGGAGGCACCGTCAGGCCAATTCGGTCTTTAATTATGGTCTGGCAAAAGAGGTCCAGCGGGCGAGGCAAGCAGTGCTCCTCGGCAGTCTGTAGTAGCGCAACGTCGGTTGGCCGGCACTTCCCCCAGATACTCGGCGAGTTTGTCGTGGCCTCAAGGGCCGACACGGTCGTCATCTTAAGGGTGGGCCGGTGCTATGCCAATGGTGGGAAGTGGTACCGCTCAGCTAACTTGCGCAAGGGCGGGACTTAGGTTCCGCCCCGTTGTTTAATTTAGGAGAAATTAATATGGAGGCTGTAGCCGGGGGTACGCACTGCTTTCTCGCCACCCACTTATAGCCTTTTAAATCGCAATTCAGTTGTCTGAGTGTTTATTGGGGAGAAAAGGGGGTAGGGGGTGGACGGCGAGGCCGTTAATAAAATCAATGGACGGCTTAATATCACAGTGATAAAGTACCAACCAATCGGCTCGTAACTGTCATTTTTCAAACACAGCCTGTGACATGACAGTTAGGAGCTGATTGGCTTGTGCTTTATCACAGTGATATTTATCACTTTTCAGGCTTAGTACATCTCCCCAACAGTATTTGAGATTTAATAAACATAGAAACAACAGCTACCAACTATATAGACTGCTACAATAAATGGGTCCTGTGATTCTGTTGTGTTGCTTATCAGCGGCAACACCACTGTAAGCAGTAAGGTAAAGACTGACATGTGCAGCTACTAGCGAGCCGTGATCAGTGCCCAAATTACCGGAATCCCTGCACACAGCATCTGACGGTCCCTTCTGACTCCAGCAGTCACGTGCATAGAGCTATAGCAGACTATAGTGAGGAAATGTACAGTAGCACCTGCTGTGTGTATACGAAACAGTGAGTGTGTACCTGACAGCACAGATAACACGTGTACAGCAGCTTCTGCAGCACCAGCACATCCACAGCTGCCAGTCTTCCACAGGGAGGATCTGTCACACTGCACTTACTTCCTCATACCGTAATTCTGCTAAATAGCCTGCAGCACCCTGTGCACCTTCTAATACAAGCGCATTCCTAATGGAACAGCATTGTGAGCTGTACTGTGGCTTTGGCACAAATTAATCTTTTTTACGTCAAAGAGAAAAAAAATTGCGGTTGATTGGACATCTCGCTTATATAACAGGTTACAGGGTCCCTCATTTGTTTTTATTTATAAGCTGTGTTTGAGGACAAGAAGATAAATGTTAAATTACTGTCTTCTTCCTTTTTTTTCGGCGTAAAGGGGGTAATTCAGTCTGGATCGCTGCTGCAGTCTGAAGCCCTTTACTGCGCGTGCGCACCCCGGGAGGCCCAGTGAGATGCTAACAGCATCTCAGGGCTGCGATCGCCTCTGCCTGATTGACAGGGCAGAGGCAGGCGCTTGTTGGGAGGGTGCGTGACAATGGCGTTGGAACGCTGTTGACGGGGTGCGGTCCAAACAACATAGGTGTGTCCGGACTGTTGCGGGGGCGGGCCGCAGCAGTTGCGTGACATCACACTCAGCCACTACGTCCCGGAATGCGGTGGGTAGCCGCCTGCCAGCGCAGCTAGGCTGCACAGGCAGGGAGCTGCTTGCCGGGTGCGAAAGCATCGGCGCTGTATATGTTGAGGCGTCAGTGGTGGGAGATGGAGCCTGTCAATGCTGGGGACCCATGGTGACTGCACAAAAGCACAGACGGGGAGTGTGGGGGGGGTGCTTCCTGGGGGAGTGCTGCCTGAGAGGATGACGGGTCAGGAGCCGTCGGTTTAACATTACTAGAGCTGTTACCAGAGCGCGGCAGCACAGCACCGGCCGACTGCTGTTTCCATAACCAGGGCACCATGCCGCAGGTGCTGCCAGAGACAAACAGCTGGGTGCTTACTGCAAGGAGCCTTAATGCAGAAGTCAGCATTTTGTGCACATTATGGCACAGGTACTGTGGTGAATCTGCTGAGAACAGTATACCACTTCTCCACCTAAAGCCTGGGTCCAACCTGCATTTTATAACACGGTTCTAACCCAGGTTCGACCTGGGAGCCTGTTTCCACTGCACCTTCAACCGGGGTTATTCCCGGGTCGGCCCTTTTCACCCTGCAGTCGTGTGCAGTGTTTCTGTTCTGCCGGTGATCTGGCTTTTAAAGGCACCCTGAGCTGCGACCTGGGTTAACCCGTCAATATTGAGGCAGTGGAAAAGGGGTAATAGTGTGCAGGACAGGCCCTTGCACTCATTGTAGGCACGCCACTGTTTCACTGTCTTCCTTTCATCCAAGTTCTATACATCAGAATCATGAGACTCTTATATATATTTTCTCCTCTGAGCTGTAATTGGTTGAAATATTTTTTAAACCATTTCTTATAGATTTTAATAATGACTTCAGTCAATCAATCAATCAATCAATCAATCAAGCATGCTTAAATATATCCCACTACTCTCTTGTTCAAGTTTTCAACCTGATATCAAAAGGCCTAATTCAGACCCGATTGCAGCAAAATTTTTCTCTAATGGGCAAAACCATGTGCACTGCAGGTGGAGCAGATACAGTATAACATGTGCAGAGAGAGTTAGATTTGGATGGGTTATTTTGTTTCTGTGCAGTATAAATACTGTCTGCTTTATTTGTACACTGCAATTTAGATTGTAGTTTGAACACACTCCACCCAAATCTAAAGGGCCCTACACATTTAACGATCCGCCGCCGAGCTGCCCGACGGCGGATACGGGCGACGGGCGACCCGGCGGCGGGGGGGAAGTTTCTTCACTTTCCCCGTCACCCGGCTCCATAGAAGTGCAGGCAAATATGGACGAGATCGTCCATATTGGCCTGCATGCACAAGCGACGGGGCACCAGCGATGAACGAGCGCGGGGCCACGCATCGTTCATGGCTTGTGCCTCCACACTGAAAGATATGAACGGTATCTCGTTCATTAATGAACGAGATCGTTCATATCTTTCAGTCAGATCACCCAGTGTGTAGGGCCTTAAACTCTCTCTGCACATGTTATATCTGCCCCCACTGCACTGCACATGGTTTTGCCTATTAGAGAAAAATTTTGCTGCTGCGATCAGGTCTGAATTAGGCCCAAAATGTAAACTATACAGAAGACCTGCTAGGCAAACCCTGAAGCTCCCTGCAGCTGTGGACAGAGTGGAGCAATGTGAATTTTTTTTTTTTTTTTACTTTTTTCTAATCCTATATTATGCCCTCGAAATATGGCGGATCAAGAAAGATAATTATATATAAATAATTTTATGAAATCCTTACCACTCCGAACTTCCGGGATCCGAGGCAATCGAGCCAGGGCTCAGATCTGCCTCGGATCCCAACCCAAGGTGAAACCACGAAGTCCCACTGTCAGATCCCGCGTTATTGCCTTGGACACCAATCAATGCGCTGACAGTTGATTGGCTGAGAGAGCCATCTGTCACAGCTCTCGCCAATCAGCGTGTCCCCATAGACCTTAATGAGGCAAGATGGCGACCCGCACCATGGTAATGACACCACCGCCTGCTCTGCCGACACCCCCACACTGAGGACACCGCCAGCACCCCCACACTGAGGACACCACCAGCACTCCAGCACTGCCGACACCCCCACACTGAATACTTCCAACACAGCCTTCATCCCCGCATAACTGACTTAGTCGGCACCCCCACACTGCCGACATCACCAGCACCCCTCACACTGAGGACATCGCCAGCACTCCCACGTTGCTTACACTGCCAGCTCCCTTGCACTGAGGACACTGCCACCACTCCTGCACTGCTGACACCACCAGCACCCCAGCAGTACCGACACCACTGGCAAGCCCGCACTAAGGACACTGATGGCACCCCTGCAGTGAGGACACCCCTGGCACCCCTGCACTGCCGACACAGCCGAAGTACCGACACCACAGCCAATTCTGCACTGAGGAGATCAACCATCATTGCCGACACTGCCAGCACCCTAGAAGTACTAACACGGCTGGCAACCACTTACTGAAGACATTTCCAGCACCCCCACACTGCCGGCACCCCTTGTCACAGTAAGTGAATTATTGGTGTGTGTATTACATCCGCCCTGCACTGTATCCTTCACTGTATCCATCCCACACTGTATTCAACCCACACTGTATCCTGCACTGTATACAACCTGCAATGTATACCGCATTGTATCCGAACCGCACTGTTTCCGGCCCACACTGTATTTCTCACTGTATCCAAACGCACTGTATCCCACACTGTATCTAACCTGCACTGTATCCAACCAACACTGAATCCAACCCGCACTATATCCAACATGTAATGTGCGGGACATACTGTATCTGACCTGCACTGTATACAACCGGTACTGTATCCATCCAACACTGTAAAACACAGTTTGGCCTGCCAGCGTTTGGCCTATGTTGGCGAACAATATTGTGAGCTATGAGGTGGTCAATATTGAGTCGAAATGACTGCAAATTAATGTTATTGAGGTTAATAATACTCTAGGAACGGGGGCGTGGCTTGGCTGGAGAAGAGAGCAGATGTGTCTCTGCTGGCCTCCTCTCTCCAGAGTTTTTTTAACACTCTGTTCTGAGTGCTCACCCCCTGTATTCTCTCTCTGGAGGCTCCCCTTCCCTCCCTGTAGGCCTCCTCAGCCCTGCTGTGACTGCCGCGGAGCCGGGGAGCAGTTTTCACTGCTCTCGCAGGTTGCGGCCTATACACCCCCGGAAGTCGGGGACTCGCGTACTCCCGGCACCCGCGATTTGAGCTCCACGGCGGGAACGCGGTGCCGGGAAGCGGCACGGACCCCACACACGCGCCCTGGATCATCCAGAAGCCTTCCCCTGACCCCCAGGGTGGACACCCCCTGAGGCAGCAGGTCGGAGAGACGCCTGGCAGCGGGGGACAGAGGTGGATCTGAAGCCCAGGGAGACACGGCGGCCATCTTTATTCCTACTGGAGAAGCTGGATCTAAGGTAGCAGTGTGCCTGTATAACTGTGGGGGTCTCTGGATTAGGGCTACACCAGGACTGGTGGCCCTCTGGCACTGTTCTCCCCCTGCTCTTACTCTGGGGCCCCTGTTGAGGGATTTGTGCATTTACTTGTGTGGGGAGAAATAGCCTTTTACTTGGCACTATTATCTTCTACTGTAACTGCCCCATCTAGTGGCCTCTGGATGTAATAGCATACATTTCTCACACAGTGTGCTGGATATATAATACATATTGCTCTGCAGACTTCATAGGACCGCAGATTTCCCGGCACCCGCCGAGACGAACGGCCGCGATGTCCCCATGGTTAAATGACAGCGATATTATGATGTGACCGCTCTGAGATAACTCCGCCTACGCCCGAATGCTCCTATGACATGATATGACAACTCGACTTTTCTGTGGATCCTTCCTCGATTGATATTCCAGACGCCTCTTGCTTCCAGTTCCTCTACCTTTGTCGTTCAGCGTTGTAATGCCTCCCAAGAAATATAAGGCCGCTAAAACTGTTTCCCAGGTGGCGTTCTTTAAACCTTCTCCTCAGGCCGCTAAAGCAAACGATGCCCGGGGTGGCGCCTCTAAGCCTGCTGTTCTCGTGCCCTCACCACTTAGAGATGCGTCCGCCCCTGCCACTGCACACACCAGCTCCATTGACGACAGCGACTCGCTTACGGTGGGCGCTATGAAGCATCTCCTAACACAATTTAAAGATGAAGTCGCGGCAGAATTTAGAGCGACTATGAAGGAATGCCAGAGATCTATTGACGAGATTGGTGGCAGCACCGATCACCTAGAAACAAAAATGGGTGAAGTGGTGTCGTCGCACAACGACCTGATCTCTTCACATGAACTGCTCCAAAATTAGGTCACGGCGCTCAGGGACAAACTCTCGGATATAGAAGACAGATCGAGACGTAATAACATAAAGCTACGTGGTGTTCCGGAAGCTGTCGCTAATAGCGCTTTAAACGATTTTGCAGTTGACCTCTTCAGCAAACTCCTTCCTTTGTACCGCTCCGTGGACTTCCTAATCGATCGTATCCATAGGCTCCCTAAAGCCAGGAACGCTCCGCATGGTGTCCCCAGGGATGTCCTTATGAGGTTACACTATTTCCATGTGAAGGAGGCAATCTTTAAAGCTGCTAGACCCTCGGATGCTGCGTCGGAGGCTTTGGGCTCACTTCAGATATTCGGAGACTTGTCCCCTGCTACTTTAGTGAAACGGCGCTCTCTTTATCCCATCACATCAATGCTACGTAAAGAGAACATTCTATACAGATGGGGATTTCCTACTAAGTTGCTCATCTCACGAGAAGGTTCCACAGTTGTTATAACGAACGTTGAGGAGGGTAAAAAGATCCTAGCATCATGGAACTCTGCAAGTTCTCCTACACACACCTCTCCCAAACGGGGCCTTCAGCGGGACTGGGCCTCTTCGGCTGTAGAACTTTGAGTATTGTTCAATTTACTACACTTGCATTGATTTCATGTTTTTCTAATCGGTTTGTCATGTCGTATTTCCTACGTTGCACCAGCTCCTTGGCGATTGTTTGAGGAGGGTGTTTATGTGATATTTGAGTGCTATTAGATTGTTTTTCAGTGTTGCCTCCTCACCGCCGATTAACTGTTTACTGTCTGTCTCTGCTGCCCCGACTGCCACCCACATTTCTTTGTTGGCTGGGAATTCTACTTGAGTTTCCTTTAATCCCGGTGGCTGTCGGGGGACCAGAGATGAGGTGCCGAGGAACTACATTTAGTTTAATTTTGGTTCGGGTGTGGGCGGATTGACCACTACCCCCCATCGTTTAACTCTGAGTCGCCATGGTTAGGCGTCCAAATGTGCCCCCGCGAGGGGTTAATGTTCTGTTTCTTCTCCCTGTTATCCTTCATCTTTTCTGTCCTTTCTTTCCCTTCTCCTCTCCTTTTGTCCGGGTATGTTACACACACTTTCTACCTGCCAGTTGGTTGTTGATAGCTAAGCAATCCCCGACAGTTTTACAATATGGTTAACATTGTCTCTATAAATGCAAAGGGTCTTAATTCCCTACATATGAGGAGTTTAGCGCTTAATTATTTTCATAAACTTAAAGCTCAAATCATAGCAGTCCAAGAGACTCATTTTACTAAATCTGCCCCTCCACGGTTTACTAATGGGAGATTCCCCCATTGCTATTTGGCTAACGGGCCAGCAAAGAAGGCGGGGGTGGCAATCTTGATATCTCAGCACGGCGCTTTTTCCCTCACTTCGCAATACTGCGACCCTGAGGGGAGAATTCTAATTCTGGTTGGTACTCTTGAAAATAAAGAGGTGACATTAGTTTCTTGCTATGCTCCTAACACCAAGCAACTAGCATTTTGCAGGAAACTCTGCGCTAAGTTACAACAATTGGCTAAGGGCGCTTTACTCTTAATGGGGGACTTTAACTTGACTCTGGACCCTTTAGTTGATAACTCTGGCAAGCGGCCCTCGCTCTCCAGTCAGCTCCATAGGAATGCAAAGGGCTTTAGCTGTTAGGCGCGGCGGTCTTCGGTCGTGCCCTGACTGAGCAGCGGTCACGGCCGCCGCGCCTCTCTCCTTCCCTGTCCCCCGCACGGCGCCTAGCAACGCCAGGACGCTGTGCGCACGATAGCCGCCGGGTCCCTGGCAACGCAGGACGCCGTGCGTGCTGGGCCGCCGGGTGCATAGCAACGGGGACGCCACAGGTGGACTGCGTACCCCGTTGCTAAGAATAGTTAATTAAGTTGCTCGTGCAGCAGGGCAGCTGCACGGCAACTAGTAATTAGGGTCTGGGGGCTGGTCCTGCTGGCCATCCTGTTATTGGCCAGCAGGGCCTTTTTATGTGAGCCAGCACACTGCAGCCCCGCCGGTGATAGCTTCTTGTATGCTGTTCCTGCCTTGCAGAACTCTGTTCCTGTCAGCCGTGTTTGGTGGATCTTGCTCCCTGCCCTTTGGTACTTTGGAGGTCCGAAGCCGGTCCTGGGAATCCTTCTAGTCCATGCGAACCTGTTTGTCATCTGGGGTTCTCACCCGGTTTCGTGAGTAGCGGCTGCTGCCGCGTGTTGCGGCCTATGCCGCTTAGTGTTTACTTTACTGTGAATTGGTGCATTTGCGGAGGTTTCCGCTTTCACTGTCCTCCCCGGAACTCGGCGGTGCCGTGTAGGGGAGTGGACAGTGGTTTCTTTGTAGTTCTTTTCCTTTGGCGGCGTGCCGCACATACGTTTAGTTTTTAGGTAGTTTATAGCCCCTAGCGTGGTTCTTTCAGTTAGAGGTCCCCTTGTTATTACCCTGTCTCAGTTCACGCCTTGTCTCTCTTTAAGACCTGAGGGGGCATCGGAGTTGGGCAGACCTAATCCGCCCTTCAAACGTGGCTGCCTTGGGCCGAAGAAACCATAGTCGTTCAGGCGTGAATTGATAACACGGGTAAGACAACGGAGGTAGGGTGCTAGGGGCTATTTCCTTCCCATTTCCCAATCCCAGCATTCCGTCTTGGTGCTCAGGACTCACTACATAAGATCTCCCCTGTCCTGAGCATCAGGATCGTAACATTATCACCGGCCCACATAAAAAAAAAAGGGGGTTTAATTTTTTCCGTTGTATTGGTGGGCCTAGAAATTCGGCCTCATGAATCCGGCAGGTTTAGGGCCAAACCCCAGTCTGCTTTTGGTTAACCAAATACAGGAATTAACTCAGATGGTTCAGGACCTTACTCTTCGGGTGAGATCGCAGGAAGATCTTTTGCGAGCCTCCCCGAGTATGGTTCCAGAACCAAAGATGCATTTACCTGACCGTTTTTTGGGTAACCGAAAGGATTTTTTTAATTTTAAGGAATGTTGTAAGCTTTATTTTCGTTTAAGGCCCCGTTCCTCTGGTACTGAGTCTCAGCGGGTCGGGATTGTGATGTCTCTACTTCAAGGTGATCCACAGACCTGGACGTTTGGGCTAAGAGCGGATGATGCTGCTTTGTTATCAGTAGATGCCTTTTTTAAATCCTTAGGCCTCTTATATGACGACCCAGATAGATAGAGAAGCATCAGCTGAGAGTCACCTGCGTGCCCTTAAGCAAGGCAAAAATCCAGCAGAGGTGTATTGTACCGAATTTCGCCGTTGGTCGAACGACTGTGGCTGGAATGACCCGGCCCTGCGCAGTCAGTTTCGCCTCGGTCTGTCGGAAGTGATTAAAGACAGTCTCCTTCAGTACCCCGCTCCTGAGACTCTAGACAAACTCATGGAGCTCGCTATTAAAATAGATCGTCGTCTCCGAGAGCGGAGGGCTGAAAGAGGAACAACTTTTAGGCCTAATCCATGTGTATATACTTTTCCTGAGGACGTCGAGGAGCCCATGCAAATGGGTCTCTCCCGGCTGTCCCCAGAGGAAAGAACCAGAAGGTTAAGTTCTGGTCTTTGTTTGTATTGTGGTGGTAAGGGACATATCGCACGTAACTGCCCGAACAAGTCGGGAAACGCTCTGACCAAGTGAATTGTGAGGGGGTTCACTTGGGTCTGCAGTTAATCTCCTCTAATAATTCTCTATTAGTTCCGGTAAAGATTTCCTTTGGCAGCTTCAGTTCGTTGGTGTTGGCTGATAGAGTCAGTTTTCTACAATTTAACACAAGCTATATACTAATACCGTGTAGCCGTAATGGCCGCTAAACCACGTGCACGTGCTATGCACTTCATGCGCTATTTGCGTACAAAGACCTCGCACGTGGCACGCAAGTCACGTACAAACGCTGCGCTGAGTGTACGGAATACACACAGCGAGCGTACACACAGATAATAACCTTTATAAACTTTAAACACAGAGCCTGATTATACTGTAAGTCTTTGTATTGATATACTGCAATGATATAACACTGGTTAACCTGGATATTTAAGCAAGCTGTTTGAGTGATTGAGATACTCAGAAACCCTTTGTACTAGCTAGAGAAACACAGACACCTTGCTGAGGTTCCAACACCTTTACTAACGAGATTTAGCTATGTAAAATGGGAAAAATACAGTTTACAGCTTATACACTACAGCACTAACATGAAACACCTAAACAGGATAACTGGACATAAATATACAATAGCGTCTTAATCCTACACAATAACAGAGAGAGAGAGAGAGAGAGAGAGTATGGAAAATACAGACAGAGATTAAGTTGGTCACAGAGAAAAACCTACACACTGGGGAATGATCGCTGCGCAGTCCTGGAACCAGCTCTCTAGTTAGTCAATGATGAAAACCTTTTGTGGAGAGTAGACTGAGCTGGCCCAGCCTGGCTTGTTCTTATATACACTAAGTACAGTACACTACAAAGGGCCCTTCAATCTTATTGTTCATTGGACACAGAAACCTGTCTTCGCATTATAACAAAAGGTCATAGGTTAGTTTGAACAGGTGGGTTGTGACTATTCCAAAATGCTCAGCTGGGAGGGATTCTCAGGACTCACACCACATGTGTAATAAAACAGCAAATACTTTTAAAGTCCATAAACTTCTTTTAAACATAACTATACGCTGGAGCGACCAATCTCCTCCTAACCAACACCGGAATGTTTCTAATAAAATACTCTTTGGTTAGGTACTAAACACCACTGTTCAGACCCTGTCTGACCCTTCGTATCATGCAAAGAGGAATTCCTTTGTTCATGAACCAGTTACACTAAACATACTTACAGATATTATTAAAGGGACCATAACCTATAAAATATACTATTTGGATTAACTATGTAACGATCGAGTCGCCCGCCAGACGCACACAAACTCTACCGTAAATGCACATACCACGCGCCTGAGCGCACGACCGTGGAGGCGCCGTCACGCAACTGCGAATATGCGCACGCACGGGAGAGAATGTGCACGTGCAGCGGGCAAGCGCATGGGGTTAGTACAAGGCATCATAGGTCACTATATTTTTCGACTTTGACAGTCCACCCTTTGGCAGTCACCAATAACTGCCACTTCCTAAACAGTACAAACAGAAAAATATATGTCATCATGTAAATACCTTTTTATGATTGGGTAAAGGGAGGAGAGGAGAAGGTGGGAAAAGTATGACCTAGTGAGACAGTAAAAGCATGTGTGTATGAAATTCATGTTTGAGGGGTCATGTATCATCGTGCCGTACGTGTTTTAAATCAAGCTTCGAAGTATTGCGAAGTATACATTTGAATCCTTCTTATCCCGTATTAAGGGTCTGTGGATGGGCTGTCAAACTCTACCGAGCTCTTTTCGGCTTTTGGTTGCAACAAATGGGGGAGCACATTTAGTTGATGATACATGAAGGGGAGGGGGGGACATGTGAATGCTAATATGTGAGAATCACCTGTCGACTATGTGAGATACTACCTGGAGGTTGTAGAGATGAAGATAAGAAACAATCTTTATAAATGCAGTCGTAAACTATGTGAGTTTAAATAAACAGTCGCTGATTGAGGTCTTGTCTGATGTCTTGTCTTGATGTACATGTTGTCTGATGTCTCTCGGTGCTTTTGCTATAGGTGGCGACAAAAGCTTTTCCAGTGTCCATAAAATTACAGTCTCTAAAGTATTGGGCTTTCGTAAAAAGTTAAAGTCACTAGGGATATTGGGGGTCTGTGACATAGTTCATCAATGGTCTGTATAAAAGAGGTTGTCAAATTCTTCTTCCAAGCGGATGTCTTTGTACCTTGGAGGAAAACAAAGGAGAAACGGGTGAAAGAAACGGACCGTGGAATCACATTTTCATCACAACATTGTCTCTATCGTTGGGTCATAAATCAAATTAGTTGTTGTTATTACAGTGTCCTCGCTCCTCAGACTCATCACTCTGGTATTACCTTTACACTTCGTTAAAGTCCGAACGCATCTAAATATCAGACCAACCAATATGACGACTCCCAGAATACACAAGAGAAATTTCCCTACATCCATTATAATACCTTGGGCCCATTCTCCTAAACCAGAGAACCAATTTCGTGGGTTCAACCATGACACCCAACTGGTCAGCTCATTACCCACAGCAGCGAGTGTGAGTTTGTGTTTCCTTCGGAACTCCCACTTCAATTGCAAAATGTCATCCATCTTTTGGTCTATGACCTCGGCCGGGTCCTCAGTGCTGTTTGTAATATACGTGCAGCACTTTATTCCATACTGAGTTGTTAGGGTGACACAATACCCGCCTGTCACTGCTGTGAGATAATTGAGAATCATCCTATGCTGAACCAGCTCTGTTTTGTAGGCTTGTAACTCTCTCCCAGTGTACCTGAACGTGTCGTCATACATTTCGGTGATATTGTCTAACAAGTTTGCTAGCGCAGATATATATCTATAATTTATCACTCCTCTGGCGGTACGAGTGATATCTAACGCGAGTAGGACTTGAATCCCGGTGGATTCATGGATCAGGTCAGAGGCCGGATGCTCTGTTCTTTCTATCAGGTGCCGTTTAACGACGTGCTCGTAATGAGTGTGAGTATAAGGAGCTTGGGCACCGCGGTGAATGTCTTTGATTTTGATATGTGATACAGTCATTACTTCAGGCAGTACTTTTCCAATGTAACACAATCCCTCTGAGTTTGGGGCAAGCCACTTATACGCCTTTCTCCCGCATATGAAATATGCATCATCGGGGAGAACATATGGGACGGAGTATGACATAACCATGTTACAAATTTTCCATGTGAAATCTCCTAACCCTAATTCTCCCATCTGTCTAGTACACATATCTGGTTGTACGATATGTGCACAGTATCCTGGTGATACTTCTCCAACTCGCATGATCCTACTTCCTAGAGTGTACCTATACCGGAAATATTTTCCACTGTCGGCTATCTGGCGTATAAGCTCTGTGTCTATGGGCATTCTATCGGCTCTATATGAAAATGTCATGGTTTGATTACTCCATGACACTTCCCAATTTCCCGGCTTTCAGGGATTGGAAATGTTAAAGCATACTAAGGACTTATCCACATGATACTGGTGGAGCTTCAAACTAGGAGGACTAGAGATATTAAACCTCTTGTCCACCGGCCTCCCACCACTTAACTCAAGTACCTCTCCTACAGTTAAAGGGAATGGTACTAGTCCTGACTTGCTATGACCTTGAGGTACTTGAGAGCATACCCAACAGTCTGTCTGGTTTAATACTTTACCCACTAAGGAGTGATAGTCACTCAATGGATGCCGGTCCATGTGGACATTAAAACTGGACTGACATTTCTTGATGCACCCATCCTCAACTATATTGTCACAATGCCTACAGATACAGTTCTCTTCAGCTAACAATCCTTCACAATTCCTTCTATTGTCAATGCTACCAGATCGTTTTCTGATACTCGCCTTTACTCGGTGATTATGTTGCTTTTGGAAAACTACGCCTCCATCCTGGTCATCAGAACCCATTCCAGATCCTTTCTCGACCTCCATGGTACTCTCACCGAAACAGACTGCTCTGGTCAACAACAGGGTCAACAGGAAAATCCGGATCACAGTCTCTTGGGGCGGGTCCATCTTGCAGGAGGAAAAGGAGAAATTTGTAATGGGGGTACAGAAAATAATTGAGGGGAAAGAAAAATGTTACGATGTCTTCTAGTCTTCTTGTTCCTCTTGCTCTGTCGTCATCTCAAAGGTGTTGTCTCTCAATCTTCCAAACGAACATTCTGGTGATACAATATTCCTTCCAAATCTGCGATCTTTCTGTAAGGAGCAAAAATCTTGCATTACCATTTGTCTAACTGATGTGTGACATACCATCTGTAAAGCATGAGAACATGAGAGAGAGAGAGAAAGAACAAAAAAACAAACGAGAGAGAGAACAATTCATATATATGTTACATAAAACAACGAACAAAAAAAACATTGTCAGATCTTCCGTTCACCATCAGGCTGTCACACCAACACATCCATTGGTATCTTTGCGCAGTCTCCCCCACCAGTATTTCCACACTCCACCCTTTTGTGCCTGGCTAGGACACACCGATGTCGGTAGGTCACACTGGGGTTAGGTAGACTTCTGCAAAGACCAAGTAGCTATGTGATGTTTGAGTTCTGCCGATGAACGTCAGAGATGGGGAAAAAGAAACATTTACAGATAAATTACAAAGTTTACCCGGCCGTCCCTGTGTCTTCAAGGAATGACCTCCCAATTTCATTAACTGTAACCTCAGGTATACTATCAGTCCTAATGATCAACTTTCCTGACTGCATATTACAGGTGCGGCCCAAACTTCTTCCTAGGTGATTCCTGATTACAATTTCGTGTATCATGACTTTGCTCATGTTTTTTTTTTAGGGGGTTTATTTACGTTTTGTGAATCTTTAAACCTACAACTTCGTGCAAAATGACCTTCCTTCTGGCAATTATACCATCTTATCACCTTTGACTTACCCACAGGGATCTGAGGCTTCTTACCTCCCTGTGCTTCCCTGTTTCTTTTGATATCATGGTCATGTCGTTGTCTAGGGGGTTGATATGACTTTTGTATATTTCTTGATCTACAATCTCTTGCAAAATGTCCCTCTTTGTGACAATGATAACAAACTATCATATTTTAATTTCTCACAGGGGTTTGGGGCTTACGCTGGTGTGGCTTCGTTGTCAGGGCTTGTCTACTGATTGTCATTTGCTTACTGCCCTGTGACTCCAGGTGTCTTATGATGTTCCATTCATGGTCAATAGCAGCCACCGAAATACCTCTCCAGTTAGGTAGAGAGGTTTGTACCCTTGTTCTCAACACTTCCTTTAAACCATCCATTAATACCTTAACCGCTATATCTCTATGTTGTGCATTTCTCTCAATGTCCGTGATCCCAGTATCTCTAGCCATTACTTGTAGTGCTTGATTGAAATAATTAGAAGTACTTTCTCCTCCTCTTTGTCTTATGGAGAAGATTTTGTTCCACTCGACAACGGCTGGGAAATATACTCCTAACTGTCGGTTGATCTGCTTAATACATTCCCGATTGTGTTCCTCCGTACGAGGTACTTCTGTGTCTAATTTACAATCAGTAATAAATTTCACAGGGTCAACACTGGAGGGCAAACATGCCCTCAGCACTGTCCGCCAATCTTTGTTGGTGGGTTCTGTGGAGTTTCCTAGTTCTTTAATAAACCTCTGACATGCAACTAGATCTTTCCTAGGATCAGGGAATTCAGACATAATTGCTCTCGATTCCATCCGGGACCAGGGACGGCGCATTGCACTGTCCCTGGCGGGAATGATTCCCTGAGCGTCAGTCTTCCCATTGGGGACTGTGATCACCCTGACAGGATTAAATTCAACTACATCATCTTGTGTTGGCTCTACAATATGAGGTACATTTGTTTGTGCGTGATATATAACACCGTACGTACCTGTTGACACGACCTCACCTGACCCTCCGTTAGGGGGTTTGATTACTGCCTTTACCGATTTGGTCGCGTCCACCTGGATGTCTTGTATGATGGCTGCTGGAAAAGGTGCCGACATCGTGCTGGGCTCACTTTCTTGCTGGTAATCCTGAGGGAAGTTTAACATGGGGTGCAACTTGCACGGGTTAACAGTTGTACATTTAACAGTTTTACTTTTATCATTGTTACATTTGTTACAATTATTCTTATCATCAATAATACAGTTGCTAAGTGCATGTTTATCATACCCCAGTGTGCCATTCTCTGTAACCACTTTCTCTCTTGTTGCCATATTTTTCTTACCAAAGTGAGAGTCAGCTGTGTAAGCTAATCCTCCTTGTCTCTCACCTTCTCGTTGCCATAACTGTAAACAATCATAATGTCGGATCCGTCTCTTTGCAGATTTAATGAGACATATCCTTCTCCTTAGATTTTGTAACACCTTGGGGCTAAAACTGCCTACCCGTGGGAACTTTTCCCCGTCATGCACAGTCATTCTTTCCCATTCATCGCACAAAACCTCTGTGTGTGAACCGTATTTCTCACACATGATATACCTTGCCGACCCTATTGGCCAGCTTACTAAATCAACCTGAACCAAGGTTGCTCGCCCCCTACCTGAACAACTGGCCCCCATCTTTGCAGGTGTTGCTTTCACTACCTCTGACCTTCAAATCAGGGTCTTCAGCGAACCCTTACAAAAACCAAGATGTCCACGGTAGGCCAACGGTGAAAGTTCAACCGAGTGCTTTCACACATTTCTCGCCCTTGTTGGCCAGTACTTCAATCACTGACTCAGAGCTGCTGTACCCAACCTAGGGCCCCTATAAACCTTTATTTACTGGGGCGTGTGGGAGTAGGTTACCCGTCCCCAGCAAGTATCGGTTGTTAGAGAATTCCCGAGTGACCAGCGAACCTCCCTTAAAATAAAAAAAATTACACAAATCACGTTAGAATGTACAAATAGCATTTATGACCCCTCTAGCATACGCAAACGGTACTGGGTCAAGTTACAAACTAATGCACACAATTACATGTGGTACAATCGTACTGCACATAAGCAACTAATCTTATGTGCGGAACGACCAGTGGAATCGAAAATCACGGCTGCGAATTCCTTCTGCCAGAGCGTAATGGCCTATATGGGTACTGCACCAACCCTCCTGTGGTTGTGCTTCTTGACTCTATCTATAGTGGACTTCCTAGTCTGCTGTACCTAGACCTCCTGGTCTGTCTCTGGACCTCCTGGTCCGTGACCTCCTGGTCTGTGTCTACAGTAGACCTCCTAATCTGCTATACTCTAATGCTCTTATTTCAATATTTAACAAGGGATGCCTCCCAAGCCACCACGCGCCGTCACTTTCACGGATGTACCTCACGAGAACTCGACTTCTAGGTTCCAACCAAAAATGAGAAACTTATATGTATATACACACTCTTTCACCTCATATACTCTTTACTTTAGTTTCTGTACAGAAATCCCTTTCATTCAGTATCGCAGTCTAGTCCCAGAGGAGTTGCAACTAGAGAAGGTTCCTTTTAGATTAAAATATAGGACACTGAGATTGACTTGCGCTATTATCGCGTTGCCTCCGTATCGCCTACTAAAACAATACTATCGTGTGATTTGTATTACGTGGGCGTATCCGTATGCTTCGTTGCGTAATATACGCTCCGTGCGTCGGCCCTTGCGTCGTGTACGCTCGTTCTGTCCCTTGTTAGAGACACGTGTACGCAGGCCAGATATGTCCACAGAAATACAACTAACACGTTTATATCAATGTAAATGATCTTTAACTGTAATTATCTACCGAGCACCACACAGATCTTTCCTTGTATCTTTAGGCAAAGCCGTGTGCGTGTTTTACAAATTACTCCTTTACGTATTATTTTTACTTTTAACTACCAACAGCAACAAATCTTTCTCAGCACGTTATCAATGATAAATGGCAAACAGGAAAGTGAGATATGTGAAAATACACAGATGAAAATGCAATTCTAAATTAATCTAATAACATACATTGATGTAAGCACGCACATATAGATATTACATCTATGTACTAATCACTATTACATCTATGAGACCCTATTCAGTGCTTCTAATTTGCATATGAATGTGCTTTTTAACTATCTGTGAAGGCGATTTCTTTCAGTGCTGGGAGAAAAAAAACTAAAACCCAGTTACACAGGTTCATTTGCATTTCAATGGCCCATCTCACAAGTAGCAGAGTTAAACAGGCTCTTGAAGGGAGAAAACAAAACAAAACAACAACTTTGTTTTATTTCTGTGTGTCGTTCAAATATTTATTTTATTATTAACTTTCATTAATCCCCATCTGAACTATTTATAATTGATTTATGATATGGATTAGATAAATGCATTAAAAACTCATTAAATGATGATTTCTTTTTGACAATGGATGGCTGATTATTTCCTGAGTCAACTGAAAATCAGCCATTCAGAAAAATTTTTTTTGACCTTCCCAAAATGGCCGCTGCTCCTCCCCCTTCCACATCCATGAGGGCTACACAAAATGAAGGACAGACCATGCGGCCTCCCTTGTCACAAAGAAAATCATCATGCCAGCCCCTAAAGTTATTTTAGGCCTGAGTTAAAAATAAACTATCAAGCTATGCAGAGCGATTAAAAATACCTTTAAACCTATTTAAACAGACAAGCAATCCAATCTGCGTGTGCAGTTGGCACCAAATAGAAATTAAAACCAGATTTAAAAAGACAATAGCTTAATGTTCTTACCTTCTTCGGTTCCGGATTCCACCAGCACTCCTACAACGTAGCGATGCAGACGCTTATCTAGTCAGCACTACCGTATCCCCAACTATCAACACGGATACCAAGGGATACTAACTTAAACCCTTTGCTGACTATAAAGTCTGCTTGTGTTCGCTAGTGCGGATATGTGGAGGAAGGACGAGGCCCCAATTGATAGAGTCAGTTTTCTACCTTTTAACACAAGCTATATACTAATACCGTATAGCCGTAATGGCCGCTAAACCACGTGCACGTGCTACGCACTTTATACGCTATTTGCATACAAAGACCTCGCACGTGGCACGCAAGTCACGTACAAACGCTGCGCTGAGTGTACGGAATACACACAGCGAGCGTACACACAGATAATAACCTTTATAAACTTTAAACACAGAGCCTGATTATACTGTAAGTCTTTGTATTGATATACTGCAATGATATAACACTGGGTAACCTGGATATTTAAGCAAGCTGTTTGAGTGATTGAGATACTCAGAAACCCTTTGTACTAGCTAGAAAAACACAGACACCTTGCTGAGGTTCCAACACCTTTACTAACGAGATTTAGCTATGTAAAATGGGAAAAATACAGTTTACAGCTTATACACTACAGCACTAACATGAAACGCCTAAACAGGATAACTGGACATAAATATACAATAGCGTCTTAATCCTAAACAATAACAGAGAGAGAGAGAGAGAGAGAGAGAGAGAGAGTATGGAAAATACAGACAGAGATTAAGTTGGTCACAGAGAAAAACCTACACACTGGGGAATGATCGCTGCGCAGTCCTGGAACCAGCTCTCTAGTTAGTCAATGATGAAAACCTTTTGTGGAGAGTAGACTGAGCTGGCCCAGCCTGGCTTGTTCTTATATACACTAAGTACAGTACACTACGAAGGGCCCTTCAATCTTATTGTTCATTGGACACAGAAACCTGTCTTCGCATTATAACAAAAGGTCATAGGTTAGTTTGAACAGGTGGGTTGTGACTATTCCAAAATGCTCAGCTGGGAGGGATTCTCAGGACTCACACCACATGTGTAATAAAACAGCAAATACTTTTAAAGTCCATAAACTTCTTTTAAACATAACTATACGCTGGAGCGACCGATCTCTTCCTAACCAACACCGGAATGTTTCTAATAAAATACTCTTCGGTTAGGTACTAAACACCACTGTTCAGACCCTGTCTGACCCTTCGTATCATGCAAAGAGGAATTCCTTTGTTCATGAACCAGTTACACTAAACATACTTACAGATATTATTAAAGGGACCATAACCTATAAAATATACTATTTGGATTAACTATGTAACGATCGAGTCGCCCGCCAGACGCACACAAACTCTACCGTAAATGCACATACCACGCGCCTGAGCGCACGACCATGGAGGCGCCGTCACGCAACTGCGAATATGCGCACGCACGGGAGAGAATGTGCACGTGCAGCGGGCAAGCGCATGGGGTTAGTACAAGGCATCATAGGTCGCTATATTTTTCGACTTTGACACGGCCTTCGTCGACAGTGGAGCTGCAGGAAATTTTATGGATTTAGCTTGGGCTAAGGCTTTAGGCGTTCCACTGATACCCTTAGATAGACGTATCACCATGCACGGCTTGGATGGGGGTCCGCTTTCCAATGGGGTTATTACTCACTGCACACCTTCAGTATTGCTGACAGTGGGGGCCTATTGTCCGGCAGTTCCAGTAGTTTTGGGTCACCCCTGGCTTGCCTTTCATAATCCCACCATAGATTGGCGGTCTGGGGAGATTTCCCAATGGGGTCCTTTTTGTGTTAAGGAGTGTATTTCCCATCCTGTCCTGGTTGCGGCAGTTACCCCAGAACTTATTCCTCTGGAATATCAGGATTTTGCTGATGTGTTCTCCAAGGGTAATGCGGACGTTCTGCCTCCCCATCGGTCCTATGACTGCGCTATAGATTTAGTTCCCGGGGCCACTTTACCTAAGGGGAGATTATATGCCCTCTCCGGGCCAGAAACCACGGCTATGGATAATTATATCCAGGAAAGCCTGAAAAAAAGGCTTCATTAGGCCTTCGAAATCTCCTTTGAGTGCAGGATTCTTTTTTGTTGAGAAAAAAGATGGGTCGCTCAGACCATGTAATGATTTTCATGCTCTGAATAAAATTTCTGTTAAAAACACCTACCCTTTGCCTTTGATTTCAGTACTTTTTGATCAGTTACGCTCTGCCGTTATCTTCTCAAAAATCGATCTTAGAGGAGCTTACAATCTCATCCGAATAAGATCTGGGGATGAGTGGAAGACGGCTTTCAGCACACAATCGGGTCATTATGAATACCTGCTGATGCCCTTTGGGCTGTCAAATGCTCCTGCGGTATTTCAAGACCTCATCAATGATGTTTTTCGTGACTTTCTTGGAAAGTTCGTTGTCGTTTATTTAGGCGACATTTTGATTTATTCTGAGTCTATGGAACAACATATTACCCATGTGCGTCTGGTTCTTCAAAAACTACGGGAGAATCATTTATACGCAAAACTAGAGAAATGTGATTTTCACATCACGGAAGTGTCCTTCTTGGGGTATATTATTTCTCCCCAGGGATTTTTCATGGAACCGAAAAAACTCCAGGCCATCCTTAATTGGGCGCAACCCACAAATTTAAAAGCAATTCAGCGCTTTTTAGGGTTTGCAAACCATTATAGGCGGTTCATTCATACCTTTTCTGATTTGGTCGCTCCTAGAGTAGCATTGACTAAAAAAGGAGCGGACCCTTCCAATTGGTTGCCTGCAGCCGAGTCTGCCTTTCGGGCCTTAAAGCAGGCCTTTGTTTCGGCTCCTGTTCTCAGGCACCCTAACCCGGAGCTCCCCTTTATAGTCGAGGTAGATGCCTCAGAGGTTGGAGTGGGGGCTATCCTATCTCAGGAAGATCCGGAGTCTCAGGAATTACACCCTTGTGCCTTCATGTCCAGGAAATTCTCCTCCGCAGAATCCAACTATGACGTTGGTAATCGAGAATTGCTGGCAGTTAAATGGGCTTTCGAGGAGTGGAGGCATTGGCTGGAGGGAGCTAGGCATACTATTACAGTGTTTACTGACCATAAGAACCTGCAGTATATTGAGTCAGCTAAACGGCTTAATGCTCGGCAGGCACGTTGGGCTTTGTTTTTTACTCGTTTCAGGTTTATTATCACCTTCAGGCCCGGTTCCAAAAATACTAAAGCTGATGCCCTGTCACGTTGTTTTCTTCCAGTTCACAATAACCATCCTGCTACTACCCCCATAGTTCCATCATCTGTCATCCGGGCAGGCCTCACACAGGATTTATTTACTCAGTTAGTCCAGCTTCAACAGCAGGCTCCTAAACCGACTCCTGCTGATAGTCTCTTTGTCCCTGAATTTCTGAGAGGCACTGTTTTAGCTGAGTTTCATGACAACAAAGTCTCTGGTCATCCAGGTATCACTAAGACCTTGGAGTTAGTCTCTCGCTCGGTGTGGTGGCCTAGTCTTTCTAAAGATGTAAGGGAATTTGTCCATTCCTGTCAGGTTTGTGCACGGCATAAGGTTCCTCATTCATTGCCGATCGGGCAACTCGTACCTTTAGCCGTTCCTCTCAGGCCATGGTCACATATATCCATGGATTTCGTGGTGGACCTTCCTCTTTCAGCCGGATTTCGAGTCATTTGGGTGGTAGTAGATCGTTTTAGTAAGATGGCTCATTTCATTGCTCTTCCCCGATTACCCTCTGCTCAAGGGTTGGCAGTGTTGTTTCTCCGTCATGTGTTCAGGCTCCATGGGTTGCCCAGGGATATTGTCTCTGATCGGGGTCCGCAATTCATTGCTCGTTTCTGGAAACGTTTTTGTGCCTCATTAAATATGAAACTCTCTTTAACATCTGGGTACCATCCACAATCTAACGGACAAACCGAACGAGTTAACCAGTCATTAAAACAGTATTTACGGTTGTATTCGGCCAAACTCCAGAATGATTGGTCTGAATTTCTTCCGTTAGCCGAATTTGCTTATAATAACTCTTGTCATTCTTCCACCAAGGAGTCCCCATTCTTTTCAGTCTTTGGCTTTCATCCTAGAGCCAACTCTTTTTTTCCTCATTCTCCAGTCTCCTCGTTGACCTTAACCTCCCATCTCAGAACAATTTGGAGAAAGGTGCACCTTGCCTTGAGAAAAGCTGCCTTCCGAGAAAATAAATTTTCTGATAGGCTCCGACGTCCTTGCACTTTTAAGGTGGGAGATAAGGTATGGTTGTCAACTCGCAACATCAAGCTCCGACAACCTTCGGCTAGATTGGGACCCAAATTTATTGGAACATTCCTTATCATTAAGAAGGTCAACCCAGTTGCTTTTCGGCTACGCTTGCCGAGATCTCTCAAAATTGGCAATACTTTTCACTGTTCTCTTTTGAAACAGTGGCCCTCATTCCGAGTTGTTCGCTCGGTATTTTTCATCGCATCGCAGTGAGAATTCTCTTAGTGCGCATGCGTAATGTTCGCACTGCGCATGCGTCAAGTAACTTTACTAAGAAGAAAGTAATTTTACTCACGGCTTTTTCGTCGCTCCGGAGAACGCATTGTGATTGACAGGAAATGGGTGTTACTGGGCGGATGTACGGCGTTTTAGGGGCGTGTGGCAGGAAACGCTACCGTTTCCGGAAAAAACGCAGGCGTGTCTGGAGAAACGGTGGGAGTGCTTGGGCGAACGCTGGGTGTGTTTATGACGTCAGCCGGGACCGAAAAGCACTGAATTGATCGCACAGGCAGAGTAAGTCTGGAGTTACTCAGAAACTGCTAACTCGGTTTTGATCGCAATATTGCGAATACATCGGTCGCACATTTAAGATGTTTAGATTCACTCCCAGTAGGCGGCGGCTTAGCGTGTGTAACTCTGCTATAATCGCCTTGCGAGCGAACAACTCGGAATGAGGGCCAGTGTTTTTCTTCCAGGAGATTTCCTCGGAGGACTTCCCAGGGTAGATCTCCGGTGGATGTTCAGGGGCAACAAGAGTTCTTGGTGGAGAAGGTTTTAGATTCTAAGCTTTCTCGGGGTCGGCTCTATTTTTTGGTCCACTGGAAAGGTTATGGCCCTGAAGAAAGATCTTGGGTGTTGGATAAAGATTTACATGCTCCCAAGCTGAAGAGGATTTTCTTTCAGGAGTTTCCTCAGAAACCTGGCTCTATGGGTTCTTTAACCCCTCCTCAAGGGGGGGGTACTGTTAGGCGCGGCGGTCTTCGGCCGTGCCCTGACTGAGCAGCGGTCACGGCCGCCACGCCTCTCTCCTTCCCTGTCCCCCGCACGGCGCCTAGCAACGCCAGGACACCGTGCGCACGATAGCCGCCGGGTCCCTGGCAACGCAGGAAGCCGTGCGTGCAGGGCCGCCGGGTGCATAGCAACGGGGACGCCACAGGTGGACTGCGTTCCCCGTTGCTAAGAATAGTTAATTAGGTTGCTTGTGCAGCAGGGCAGCTGCACGGCAACTAGTAATTAGGGTCTGGGGGCTGGTCCTGCTGGCCCTCCTGTTATTGGCCAGCAGGGCCTTTTTATGTGAGCCAGCACACTGCAGCCCCGCCGGTGATAGCTTCTTGTATGCTGTTCCTGCCTTGCAGAACTCTGTTCCTGTCAGCCGTGTTTGGTGGATCTTGCTCCCTGCCCTTTGGTACTTTGGAGGTCCGAAGCCGGTCCTGGGAATCCTTCTAGTCCTTGCGAACCTGTTTGTCATCTGGGGTTCTCGCCCGGTTTCGTGAGTAGCGGCTGCTGCCGCGTGTTGTGGCCTATGCCGCTTAGTGTTTACTTTATTGTGAATTGGTGCATTTGCGGAGGTTTCCGCTTTCACTGTCCTCCCCGGAACTTGGCGGTGCCGTGTAGGGGAGTGGACAGTGGTTTCTTTGTAGTTCTTTTCCTTTGGCGGCGTGCCGCACATACGTTTAGTTTTTAGGTAGTTTATAGCCCCTAGCGTGGTTCTTTCAGTTAGAGGTCCCCTTGTTATTACCCTGTCTCAGTTCACGCCTTGTCTCTCTTTAAGACCTGAGGGGGCATCGGAGTTGGGCAGACCTAATCCGCCCTTCAAACACGGCTGCCTTGGGCCGAAGAAACCATAGTCGTTCAGGCGTGAATTGATAACACGGGTAAGACAACGGAGGTAGGGTGCTAGGGGCTATTTCCTTCCCATTTCCCAATCCCAGCATTCCGTCTTGGTGCTCAGGACTCACTACATAAGATCTCCCCTGTCCTGAGCATCTGGATCGTAACATTAGCCAGCTACTGGCGGAATATGATCTTTTAGACCTCTGGCGCGTTAAGCATCCAATAGACAGAGATTACACATTTTACTCCCCGGTGCATGCATCCTATTCTAGAATAGATCTAGCATTAGCAGATAAGTGGACTCTACAGTCCATCCGTAAAATCTCCATTCTCCCCATGTCCTGGTCGGATCACTCCCCACTATTCATCGAATAGGATATAAATAGTAGAAAGGTTACCCCGGCCCCCTGGCGTTTAGGTAAACTCAGTCTTCTTCAGCCGGAGACCACGCAGGCAATCCAATCCACCTTGGAGTATTATCTTTCTGAGAACTCTCCTCAGGAGACGTCTATCTTCACCTTCTGGTGCGCCCTCAAAGCAGTGACATGAGGGACGGCGATTCAAACTGCGGCTAAACTTAAAAGGGCATATCGTAAAAAATTTGAACAAGCTGAGCTTACAGTCGCTTCCCTGGAGAGTTCTCACAAGGCACATCCACACGATAAAGCCCTCCTTAAGTCATTGAAAGAAGCAAGGGAGGCGGTGAATGTTTTCTATCTAGCGGATGTCCAACGCAACCTACATAGACTGAACCAAAAATGTTATGTTTATGGTAACAGGGCTGGTAGACTACTGGCGAGGAAGCTGAGGGGTAGGAAGGCTAAAGAAAAAATTCATATTGTCCACTCGGATAGGGGTAAAAGAGTCTACGACCCTGACGAAATTGCAAATGTCTTTGCATCCTATTACTCTAAATTATACAACTTGAAGTGGGATTCTTTTACTTTTCAACCTACAGGCGTAGATGTTCAGAATTTTCTGAGCAACTTTCCTCTCCCCTCGCTGTCGTCGGAGTCTTGTAGCTCTCTAAGTGTGCCTTGGACTTTAGCGAAAGTCGAAAAGGCTATTGACTCCCTCCCAGCGGATAAGGCCCCTGGACCCGACGGTTATCCTTCTGGTTTCTATAAATCCTTTAAGGAGAGCTTGGCCCCAGTGCTCTTGTCAGTGTTTAATGAAGCCTCAGAGGCAGGCCACTTCCCCAAAGAGATGCTGGAAGCTCAAATCATCACCATTCCCAAACCGGGAAAAAACCCTACCTCTGTCCAAAATTTTAGACCAATTGCTTTATTAAATACGGATCTAAAAATGTATGCCAAATTAATTGCCAACCGTATCAGTCCCCTGCTCCCCTCTCTTATCAACCCTGATCAAGTGGGTTTCGTTTTAAACCGTCAGGCCCCGGATAATACGCGTAGGGTGATTAATGTGATTGAGCATTCTGCCTGTAGAAGAGAACCCCTCCTAGTTTTGTCTCTGGACGCTGAAAAGGCGTTCGATAGATTGAACTGGAATTTTATGAGATTAACTCTGGACAAATTTGGCTTCTCTGGAAGGATCTTAGAATCTATCCTGGCTCTCTATTCCTCACCCAGTGCGCGGGTCTTTGTTAACGGATGCCTTTCATCACCCTTCAATATCTCTAACAGCACGCGTCAGGGCTGCCCACTATCCCCTCTTATTTTTGCGTTGGCGATAGAACCCTTGGCTGCTTGCATTAGATTCCGGGACGCGATTAGTGGCCCTGTTATAGGAGGCATTTCTCACAAAATTAGCTTGTTTGCGGACGATATTCTGCTATGTCTTTCTGACCCTGAGACTTCCTTGCCAGTTCTGCATGACGTCCTTCAAAGCTATTCAGATGTTTCTTTTTATAAATTAAATACAAATAAAACTGAAGCCCTTCCACTCAATATACCTCCCACTGTGGTCTCTAGGTTGAAGGATTTGTACAAATATGCCTGGAAGTCCTGCTCCTTGAGATATCTAGGGATTAACTTAACCAGAGAAGATAACTTGATTGAGTGTAATTATGCCCCGTTATTAAAAGCCTTTACGGAGCTGACTGGGGAGTGGATGCTACAGGAAGTGTCTTGGTTGGGTAGGATTGCTGCGGCCAAGATGGTCTTATTGCCAAAATTAATGTACCTGTTTTGCGCCATACCAAGGCCCCTTCCCAGACTCTTCTATAATAAATTTAACCAGGTCCTGATCAGATATGTGTGGGGAGGCTCTAGACCGAAAATTGCTAAAAAAATTCTTATTCTGCCCAAACTCTCTGGTGGGGTAGCTTTCCCAGATATAGAAAAGTACCATGCTGCATGTCTGATAGCACATCCCATTATAATAAGCTAGGGTGTGCAGTCCAGGCCCCGTTTCCATATAGTGCATGTCTGATAAGTCAGTCTAGAGACTGGTTTGACACCTGGAGTCTGAAACCTTGGGTTATTCTGGAAGCTTCATGCTTGGACGCTGTTTCTCTCCCTGATTTGTTTTGGTTACCACTGTCTGCTGCCCAAAGTAGGGCCGGATCCTGCAAGTCTATTAAAACGACCCTAGATTCATGGCATAAATTAGTATTCTCTTCGGAAGAAATTAATTTACCCGCCCCCTGCCTGTCGTTAACTGATCTTATGTCATTGATTCCTAATGTTTCCCTAGAGGAGTGGATTCGGAAGGGGCTCTCCACTGTGGGCGATTTATTTGTAGGAGACGTCTTGATGTCCTTTTCTCAATTGCAAGAGAGATTTGAGATTCGGACTCAGGATTTTTTCAAATACCTGCAGGTGAGAAGTTGGTTACACTCATTTACTCCCCCACATCTACACAAACCTTCTCTTCCGGCTTATATTATAAGCCGATTGGAGACGTCCTCGCATAAATATGGGTTACGTGGTGGTATCAATTTCAATCGACAAACGGCACAAAGACAAAATTAAAAGCTCAGACTATATGGGAAAGAGATTTGAATAGGTCCTTTACTGATGCAGATTGGGACAGTATATTTAGATCTTGTTTTAAAGTCTCCAAATGTGTTAACCACTCCGAAATGTTCTACAAGCTTATACAGTGGGCCTACTTCACCCCTGAAAGACAGCACAGAATCTGGCCTTCACAATCTAAATCATGTTGGAGGAAATGCGTCTCCACGGAGGATATCTTTCATATCTTCTGGGCATGCCCTCGTATACAACCACTTTGGAGAGAAGTTTTAAATATGGCTAGCATGGTGTTAGGGCTCAGCATCCCCATGGACCCAGCTCTAGCGCTATTTCATTTGTACGTAGATCGCCTCTCCGCAGGTGATCGCTACGTCTTGGGGCATATCTTGATAGCCACTAAAGCTGCTATAGCCCAGTTGTGGAAATCTGAGAATATTCCCACCTTAGCGTTCATCCAAAATAAGATTCACAAACATTTCATTTTTGAAACAGCGGAGGCTAAATATTCCTCCTCGGCTAACTCTATCCACTTGAAATGGTTAGGATGGTCCGATTATAGGAGTAGAGAAAGTAGGCTAACCGTTTACAGCTCTCCAATTGATATGTCTGTGCATGGCCCTTCCTAGATTGACCTCTACGAGAATGCTGTGATACCAGATATTTTCTATGTTTCTGTATTTATTGTATTTTGGTCCTTATTGCTTTTTAAAAAAAAAAATTTCTCCATGTCTTTTCTCAGTGCTTTCTCCTTTCCTTGTATCTGTACGCCTAATGTAGCCAATTGTATATTCATCCGACTGTGCGTTGTTTGTATTTGCATATGGTAACCATTCCGGACTTCCCCTGTGTTTCCCTTATCTCTTTTTTTCTGTTCCCCATTTCTGTGTGTAAACTCTTCAATAAAAATGTAATGTTTAAAAAAAAAAAAATAATACTCTAGGAACAAAAAAAGACCCACATTATGTGATTTTAGCTTTTTTTGGCAATTTTTGAAATACAGAATGCAAATCCAAATCCAAAGCCCATAGTCAAACGCAGGGAGGGGGTTCTGGTTGCCCGGAAACTAGAGATGAGCGGGTTCGGTTTCTCTGAAACCGAACCCGCACGAACTTCATGTTTTTTTCACGGGTCCGAGCAGACTCGGATCCTCCCGCCTTGCTCGGTTAACCCGAGCGCGCCCGAACGTCATCATGACGCTGTCGGATTCTCGCGAGACTCGGATTCTATATAAGGAGCCGCGCGTCGCCGCCATTTTCACACGTGCATTGAGATTGATAGGGAGAGGACGTGGCTGGCGTCCTCTCCATTAGAAATTAGATTAGAAGAGAGAGAGAGATTGTGCAGAGTCAGACAGAGTTTACCACAGTGACCAGTGCAGTTGTTGTTAGTTAACTTTTATTTATTTTAATATAATATATCCGTTCTCTGCTATATCCGTTCTCTGCCTGAAAAAAAACGATACACAGCAGCAGCCAGTCACACAGTGTGACTCAGTCTGTGTGCACTCAGCTCAGCCCAGTGTGCTGCACATCAATGTATAAAAGGCAAAGCTTATAATAATTGTGGGGGAGACTGGGGAGCACTGCAGGTTGTTATAGCAGGAGCCCCCAGGAGTACATAATATTATATTAATTTAAAATTAAACAGTGCACACTTTTGCTGCAGGAGTGCCACTGCCAGTGTGACTAGTGGTGACCAGTGCCTGACCACCAGTATAGTAGTATATTGTTGTATGTATTGTATACTATCTCTTTATCAACCAGTCTATATTAGCAGCAGACACAGTACAGTGCGGTAGTTCACGGCTGTGGCTACCTCTGTGTCGGCAGTCGGAACTCGGCAGGCAGTCCGTCCATCCATAATTGTATTACAATATATACCACCTAACCGTGGTATTTTTTTTTCTTTCTTTATACCGTCGTCATAGTGTCATACTTGTTACGAGTATACTACTATCTCTTTATCAACCAGTGTACAGTGCGGTAGTTCACGGCTGTGGCTACCTCTGTGTCGGCAGTCGGCAGGCAGTCCGTCCATCCATAATTGTATTATTATTATAATATATACCACCTAACCGTGGTTTTTTTTTCATTCTTTATACCGTCATAGTGTCATACTAGTTGTTACGAGTATACTACTATCTCTTTATCAACCAGTGTACAGTGCGGTAGTTCACGGCTGTGGCTACCTCTGTGTCGGCAGTCGGCAGGCAGTCCGTCCATCCATAATTGTATTATTATTATAATATATACCACCTAACTGTGGTATTTTTTTTTCTTTCTTTATACCGTCGTCATAGTGTCATACTAGTTGTTACGAGTATACTACTATCTCTTTATCAACCAGTGTACAGTGCGGTAGTTCACGGCTGTGGCTACCTCTGTGTCGGCAGTCGGCAGGCAGTCCGTCCATCCATAATTGTATTATTATTATAATATATACCACCTAACCGTGGTTTTTTTTTCATTCTTTATACCGTCGTCATAGTGTCATACTAGTTGTTACGAGTATACTACTATCTCTTTATCAACCAGTGTACAGTGCGGTAGTTCACGGCTGTGGCTACCTCTGTGTCGGCAGTCGGCAGGCAGTCCGTCCATCCATAATTGTATTATTATTATAATATATACCACCTAACCGTGGTTTTTTTTTCATTCTTTATACCGTCGTCATAGTGTCATACTAGTTGTTACGAGTATACTACTATCTCTTTATCAACCAGTGTACAGTGCGGTAGTTCACGGCTGTGGCTACCTCTGTGTCGGCAGTCGGCAGGCAGTCCGTCCATCCATAATTGTATTATTATTATAATATATACCACCTAACCGTGGTTTTTTTTTCATTCTTTATACCGTCGTCATAGTGTCATACTAGTTGTTACGAGTATACTACTATCTCTTTATCAACCAGTGTACAGTGCGGTAGTTCACGGCTGTGGCTACCTCTGTGTCGGCAGTCGGCAGGCAGTCCGTCCATCCATAATTGTATTATTATTATAATATATACCACCTAACCGTGGTTTTTTTTTCATTCTTTATACCGTCGTCATAGTGTCATACTAGTTGTTACGAGTATACTACTATCTCTTTATCAACCAGTGTACAGTGCGGTAGTTCACGGCTGTGGCTACCTCTGTGTCGGCAGTCGGCAGGCAGTCCGTCCATCCATAATTGTATTATTATTATAATATATACCACCTAACCGTGGTTTTTTTTTCATTCTTTATACCGTCGTCATAGTGTCATACTAGTTGTTACGAGTATACTACTATCTCTTTATCAACCAGTGTACAGTGCGGTAGTTCACGGCTGTGGCTACCTCTGTGTCGGCAGTCGGCAGGCAGTCCGTCCATCCATAATTGTATTATTATTATAATATATACCACCTAACCGTGGTTTTTTTTTCATTCTTTATACCGTCGTCATAGTGTCATACTAGTTGTTACGAGTATACTACTATCTCTTTATCAACCAGTGTACAGTGCGGTAGTTCACGGCTGTGGCTACCTCTGTGTCGGCAGTCGGCAGGCAGTCCGTCCATCCATAATTGTATTATTATTATAATATATACCACCTAACCGTGGTTTTTTTTTCATTCTTTATACCGTCGTCATAGTGTCATACTAGTTGTTACGAGTATACTACTATCTCTTTATCAGCCAGTGTACAGTGCGGTAGTTCACGGCTGTGGCTACCTCTGTGTCGGAACTCGGCAGGCAGTCCGTCCATCCATAATTGTATTATATACCACCTAACCGTGGTTTTTTTTATACCACCTAACCGTGGCAGTCCGTCCATAATTGTATACTAGTATCCAATCCATCCATCTCCATTGTTTACCTGAGGTGCCTTTTAGTTCTGCCTATAAAATATGGAGAACAAAAAAGTTGAGGTTCCAAAATTAGGGAAAGATCAAGATCCACTTCCACCTCGTGCTGAAGCTGCTGCCACTAGTCATGGCCGAGACGATGAAATGCCAGCAACGTCGTCTGCCAAGGCCGATGCCCAATGTCATAGTACAGAGCATGTCAAATCCAAAACACCAAATATCAGAAAAAAAAGGACTCCAAAACCTAAAATAAAATTGTCGGAGGAGAAGCGTAAACTTGCCAATATGCCATTTACCACACGGAGTGGCAAGGAACGGCTGAGGCCCTGGCCTATGTTCATGGCTAGTGGTTCAGCTTCACATGAGGATGGAAGCACTCAGCCTCTCGCTAGAAAAATGAAAAGACTCAAGCTGGCAAAAGCAGCACAGCAAAGAACTGTGCATTCTTCGAAATCCCAAATCCGAATTCCGAGCCCACCCGCTGGCGGTGATGCAGGGCAGTCTGGAGCGACTGCTGATGCTGACATCTGGTCCGGACTGAAGGACCTGACAACCATTACGGACATGTCGTCTACTGTCACTGCATATGATTCTCTCACCATTGATAGAATGGTGGAGGATTATATGAGTGACCGCATCCAAGTAGGCACGTCACACAGTCCGTACTTATACTGGCAGGAAAAAGAGGCAATTTGGAGGCCCTTGCACAAACTGGCTTTATTCTACCTAAGTTGCCCTCCCACAAGTGTGTACTCCGAAAGAGTGTTTAGTGCCGCCGCTCACCTTGTCAGCAATCGGCGTACGAGGTTACATCCAGAAAATGTGGAGAAGATGATGTTCATTAAAATGAATTATAATCAATTCCTCCGCGGAGACATTGACCAGCAGCAATTGCCTCCACAAAGTACACAGGGAGCTGACATGGTGGATTCCAGTGGGGACGAATTGATAATCTGTGAGGAGGGGGATGTACACGGTGATATATCGGAGGATGATGATGAGGTGGACATCTTGCCTCTGTAGAGCCAGTTTGTGCAAGGAGAGATTAATTGCTTCTTTTTTGGTGGGGGTCCAAACCAACCCGTCATTTCAGTCACAGTCGTGTGGCAGACCCTGTCACTGAAATGATGGGTTGGTTAAAGTGTGCATGTCCTGTTTTGTTTATACAACATAAGGGTGGGTGGGAAGGGCCCAAGGACAATTCCATCTTGCACCTCTTTTTTCTTTTATTTTTCTTTGCGTCATGTGCTGTTTGGGGAGGGTTTTTTGGAAGGGACATCCTGCGTGACACTGCAGTGCCACTCCTAGATGGGCCCGGTGTTTGTGTCGGCCACTAGGGTCGCTTATCTTTCTCACACAGTCAGCTACCTCATTGCGCCTCTTTTTTTCTTTGCGTCATGTGCTGTTTGGGGAGGGTTTTTTGGAAGGGACATCCTGCGTGACACTGCAGTGCCACTCCTAGATGGGCCCGGTGTTTGTGTCGGCCACTAGGGTCGCTTATCTTTCTCACACAGTCAGCTACCTCATTGCGCCTCTTTTTTTCTTTGCGTCATGTGCTGTTTGGGGAGGGTTTTTTGGAAGGGACATCCTGCGTGACACTGCAGTGCCACTCCTAGATGGGCCAGGTGTTTGTGTCGGCCACTAGGGTCGCTAATCTTACTCACACAGCTACCTCATTGCGCCTCTTTTTTTCTTTGCGTCATGTGCTGTTTGGGGAGGGTTTTTTGGAAGGGACATCCTGCGTGACACTGCAGTGCCACTCCTAGATGGGCCCGGTGTTTGTGTCGGCCACTAGGGTCGCTTATCTTTCTCACACAGTCAGCTACCTCATTGCGCCTCTTTTTTTCTTTGCGTCATGTGCTGTTTGGGGAGGGTTTTTTGGAAGGGACATCCTGCGTGACACTGCAGTGCCACTCCTAGATGGGCCCGGTGTTTGTGTCGGCCACTAGGGTCGCTAATCTTACTCACACAGCTACCTCATTGCGCCTCTTTTTTTCTTTGCGTCATGTGCTGTTTGGGGAGGGTTTTTTGGAAGGGACATCCTGCGTGACACTGCAGTGCCACTCCTAGATGGGCCCGGTGTTTGTGTCGGCCACTAGGGTCGCTAATCTTACTCACACAGCTACCTCATTGCGCCTCTTTTTTTCTTTGCGTCATGTGCTGTTTGGGGAGGGTTTTTTGGAAGGGACATCCTGCGTGACACTGCAGTGCCACTCCTAGATGGGCCCGGTGTTTGTGTCGGCCACTAGGGTCGCTGAGCTTAGTCATCCAGCGACCTCGGTGCAAATTTTAGGACTAAAAATAATATTGTGAGGTGTAAGGTGTTCAGAATAGACTGAAAATGAGTGTTAATTATGGTTATTGAGGTTAATAATACTATGGGATCAAAATGACCCCCAAATTCAATGTTTTAAGATGTTTTTTAGGGTTTTTTGAAAAAACCACCCGAATCCAAAACACACCCGAATCCGACAAAAAAAATTCGGTGAGGTTTTGCCAAAACGCGGTCGAACCCAAAACACGGCCGCGGAACCGAACCCAAAACCAAAACACAAAACCCGAAAAATTTCAGGCGCTCATCTCTACCGGAAACCCCCTTCTTACTGGCATGTGGCTCAAATAATGATAATAATAGCAATGGTATATAATACGATTACTAGAGTTGCTGCCACATCATGCAGTGTAAGAAACAGAGCGGAGTTGCTGCTCATGCCCAGTTCTAGCAGCTTCTCCTACCAAGATTGCTGTGTGTGGTTCTGAGTTCTCAATCAGTGCACTGGACCAGAGAATAGTGAGTTCTCAATCAGTGCAGAGCAGCTGCCAGGAAGAAGAGACAGGAGCCTTACCCTGATGTGGCAGAATGTGTGCTTAGAAAGTGCAGTACTGGTTCTATCAGAGTATGTTTGTATATTTATTTATGTTTAACCTTTTCCTGACCACTTATCTTATCTTATTTATATTATTTAAATATGTTTGATACAGCCTGTACTAAATACCATCTACAGTATAGTTTTAAATATTAATACTGTATTTCATGTTCCACCGAGTGGGAGATTGTGGATTGCATGTGGAAACCCACTTCTAGAAATCCTGCATTTGCCACTGAAGCTGGATAACGAATCAGAGCCAAATCCAGCAATAATGTTCGGGCGCACAGCTCTTATATAAATCCAATTTGTCTGCATTGAGTTATTTTGGTTTGCAAGAGGATTAGTTTACACAAAAGTTTGAAAGGCCATCTTAACTTCTTCATGCTGCTGCACCTCTGTATCAGGCTGTAGGTGTGGGGATATCACAGCGCCACATATATGGAGAATCACCACTCTTGGTCTATTTACTAAGCCTTGGAGAAAGATAAACTGGATGGAGATAAAGGGGGTCATTCCGAGTTGATCGCTAGCTGCTTTCGTTCGCTGTGCAGCGATCAGGCAAAAAAACGGCACTTCTGCGCATGCGTATGCGGCGCAATGCGCAAGCGCATTGTACTATTACAACGAATCTTGTAGTTTAACACAAGGTCTAGTAAAGCTTTTCAGTTGCACTGCTGGCCGCAGAGTGATTGACAGGAAGAGGGCGTTTCTGGGTGTCAACTGACCATTTTCAGGGAGTGTTCGAAAAAACGCAGGTGTGCCAGGAAAAACGCAGGCGTGGCTGGGCGAACGCAGGGTGTGTTCGTGACATCAAAACAGGAACTGAACAGTCTGAAGGGATGGCAAGCGCTGAGTGAGTAGGTCTGAAGCTACTCTGAAACTGCACAAAATAATTTTGTAGCCACTCTGCGATCCTTTTGTTCGCACTTCTGCTAAGCTAAGATACACTCCCAGTGGGAGGTGGCATAGAGTTTGCACGGCTGCTAAAAACTGCTAGCGAGCGAACAACTCGGAATAACCCCCAAAGTACCAACTAACCAGCTCTAAACTGTCATGAACTGCCTTGAGTGGTCTAGCTATCGGACAGGTAACCAGGTGAATACAGGTTATAAGCAGCAAGTGGACTATTCAAAATGCAGATGATGCCAGCCAGATAATCTATGATATTTGAGGTTTTTTTTTTATTGAATGTGTGCTCAATTTTATTGTTTATTATCTGTATTGTGATTGTACTTCACTATTGTTCTTCCCCTTGTTATAGTTTTATGCAGAAACTGCTGGTACAGTGAGGAATGGAGAATGGAGGGATGCTGCCTGAAGGATTATTCTACCGACATGCATATTGGTCATGGTGATAAAAGATTTTCTGCGTATACTGTACATTTAATAGATATACCATTCTTGGGTGTACAGTCACGATCTGATATATGCATGAAGCCTTTAACCACCCTAGGCGGGCGTATATCAGAGCACCAATAGTGGTATATCTATGTTATAAAATGGCACCTGTTGTGGGTCAATATGTTAAAACAGAATCAGAAAAGGAGGAAAAAATAGTTCAGAACAGGCGGTTTCATTTTCATTATTTTTAATGAATAATCATTTGACTGGGTAACAGTGTGAGTGAATAAAATAGTGAGGCAGTGATGTGCTGCTGTCAGTGAGGCAGTGATAAGCTGCATTTCTGTGAGTAGTATCTCTGTGAGTGATGGTATTATTTACACTTGTGGGGTGATACTGCTGTAGCTTTCTGATGAGGTTTTGGTGAAGGTTGGGAAGTAGTTCAGGTGTATGGTTATGCTGGAGCAGTGCAGTCATTGGTAAATAAAGCACAATCATGTGATCTAGTGTGTCCAATCACATTAAGAGGAATTTCTATGATTAAAACACTACATTTTAGATAGATAGATAGATAGATAGATAGAAAGATAGATAGATAGCATAAATGTTATAATGTTGGCAGCTGTCATGACAGAGGCCACAGAGATAACCAATGGAGGAGTAGGGACAGCAGCAGCAATGACAGTTGAACTCACCGGGTTCAGCAGCAGAAATTAGATGATTTCGGCAGATGCCCCAAAATCACCCCATTCTTGGTGTAATGACTCCTCAGCACTAACATGTAATTTCCCACTGATTTCTTACTGATTTCCTATATGTATCACTGTGTAATATCAGTGGGAAGATGCTGCTGATGTGAAGCTTGGTCATCCCCAACTGCCATCACCAACTGCCGCCCGCATGCCACATTTGAATTCTCCATCGTATAAATCCCCAGGGCACAGGAATATCACTGGCATTTCTTGAGGTGAAGCTGCTGCTGACGCATGAGAAAGAGCCTCCCAAGAGAGATCACGTTTGCTCACTAGAATTTGCTGCCAGCGATTCACCAGTGACCGGATCTCAGTGCACAATCACATCTGTGTTTTTTCTTTCACTTCTCTAATTTATTTTTTTAATTTGTGTAGGTACTGTCATCAGCTACCATGAGCCAAAGGGATTTAGCCCAGCTGCTTGGAAATGAAGGAACATCCTATAACATCAGTGAGACATGGTTGAGGTCAGGACGCCGCAGACCATCAAATGGAAGACATATCATCAGGTATTGGAAGAGCAGGATCATCATCAGAAAGAGGAAGAGCTGGACCATCATTAGGAAGAGGAAGAAATGAGACCAGTGTCAGTGAAAATCGGGCAGCTGCAGAACTCCTGAGGCTGGAGAACATTCTGAGGCCCATTGTGCCCAATATTCCCACCTACAGCAGACACATTAGAAGGAGAGGACATAGAGTTCTGCACTATCTGCATGTCTGACATTGAAGCTGGAATGGAAATGGCTGTATCATCCTGCCACCATACCTTCCATGTTTCTTGCCTGACACAATGGCTACAGTTGAACGTTTGTCCTGTGTGCCGCACAAGGTGCTACGACTTGGACATTTTGTCACACCTCATCTGAAGGACACCAAACAGAAGCAGCCTAAGATCAGAAGATCAAGTGGTGAGAAAAGATCAATAATAATTTTTACCCAGTGAGCCTGTTCTGGGCCTTCCACTGGATGGATTTGGATGAAAACGTTAACCACTTGTCTGGCATGGTTGCATCAGATATGACCACACCAGACTGGGCTTTCCTTGACGTGATTGTATCTTATGGGACGTACTCAGTCAAGGTTTCTGAGTACCCAGAACCCCCCCTCCAGCAGATGAGGAGAGGGAGCAATGTTTTATTAAAACCATCCAGCGCTGAAAAATGCCGTGATTCGCGGGTCAGTCGGGAGGGAGCAGAGCCAATCTGAAACAATACCATAATAATCATGTAATTTTGGCCCCGTCCCCTCACGATTGACCCATGAATTGCGGCATTTTGCCACTGGGGAAAGGGGAATCACGATGGTGCCCATCTACAATATGGCTGCAGCTGGAAGCCAGGTGAGTGAGTGAATGTGTGTGTATATATGAACGTATGTGTGTGTAATCATGTATGCAGGCATGGCTAACTCGTGGCTCTTCAGCTGTTGGAAAACTACACATCCCAGCATGCTCTGCCACAGTTTAAGTATTCCATAATAGCAAAACTGTGGCAAAGCATGCTGAGATTTGCAGTTTCACAACAGAGAGCCACAGGTTGTCCAGTCCTGATGTAAGTATGACTATGTGTGTAATGTATTTGTGACTTTATATATATATATTTATATATATATATAGGGGGGTCCCTGCACTCTCACAATATAAGGGTAAACAGTGGGGTGCCAGTCAGAGTCCTATCCCTCAACAGATGGGACCCATAGTACAACATACAGTATCTCCACTATGTGGAAAGACAGCATTCTCCAATTCTCAAAAAAAATCAAAAAAAGTGAATATTTATTATAAAGTTTTGTCTCACAGTTTTCCAGGAAATGTCCAACGTTTCGGTCCACACCGGGACCTTTTTCAAGGTATACAGCAAAATACATCCATACAGCAGTGCAGCATAGTTCAAAGTAAGTAGGGAAACCAATACGAGCTGCCCATCAGAGCTCACACACACCCCCACACTAAGGCATGCCTCCCATTTTTCCTTTCTAAGCAGCATGATTGGCTGCTGTGTAGCCCCGCCCCACTGTACAGGCAGGCTGACAGTGTGTGAGATGAGGCTCAGCTCTGGCTGCCTCATCTCTGTCTCTCCCTGCAATTCCTGGAGCCCTGCAGCTGTGCCCAGTTTTATCTATAAAATGCTGCAATAATACAAAGAATACGCTTAGAAGTTATACGCATCTTCTTTGTATTATTCCAATCATTTTTATTGTCAAAACTGTAAAATATGACAGGGAGCATGAGAGGTGAGGCTCTGCCTCCCCTGACTGCACATCCCTGATGTGTGTTTTTTTTTTTTTAGAAAATTGTTTTGGACATACAATACTTTTAAATGTTCTTAACCTAATACAATCCTCAAAAAAAAAAACAACGCAAATTTCTGAGTAGTTTATGGAAAAAATATTAATCAGGTAAGTGGTTAATGAACTGTAATAACTGACAGAAATAACAATTTTTCAGTGACCTGAAATTATTGTACAGAAATGGAGATGGGAAGACACAAAATACTGTGTACCAAAAAGCCTTGGAATATAATGGTCGGACCAATTCAATGAACTCGCGGGTGGGGAGAGAGTTAGAATTCCCGACAATTTTAGACTTAAACTCTCACTTTTTTTCTGTCATCCCCCAAGGGGTGAGAGTTTTTCTTAATTTTGATTTTAAGGCAAGCTTTTAATTGTGTTATGCCTTAGATCAGGGGTGGGGAAAATCCGGCCCGTGGGCCGTATAAGGCCCGCTAAGCCGTTTGGTCCGGCCCACCCGCTCCTCTCAGTGAGACACGCCGCCGCACAGTCCGGCGGCAGCGTGTCCCAGCTGTCACCACACGGAGGAGAGCGCGGCTATTGTCGGGCGGCGGCGGTGTGCAGGACTTGAAACCAGCCACCGGTTCGTGAGCCAATCAGAGCTCGCGGACCGGCAGCCAATCAGGAGTCGTGGCTGCCGGTCCGCGAGCTCTGATTGGCTCTCAAACCGGCGGCTGGTTTCAAGTCTTACACGCCGCCGCCCAACATAGCCGCGCTCTCCTCCGTGTACCCGCCGAAGGGAGCGGTAAGCGGGATGGGGGGGGGGAACGGGGGGGGGGGGGCATCTGTATACCTGGCACCGTGGGGGTCATCCGTATACCTGGCACTATGGGGGCATCTGTATACCTGGCACTGTGGGGGCATCTGTATACCTGGCACTGTGGGGACATCTGTATACCTGGCACTGTGGGGGTCATCTGTATACCTGGCACTGTGGGGGCATCTGTATACCTGGCACTGTGGGGACATCTGTATACCTGGCACTGTGGGGACATCTGTATACCTGGCACTGTGGGGGCATTTGTATACCTGGCACTGTGGGGGCATCTGTATACCTGGCACTGTGGGGGCATCTGTATACCTGGCACTGTGAGGGGCATTTGTATACCAGGCACTGTGGGGGCATCTGTATACCTGGCACTGTGAGGGGCATTTGTATACCTGGCACTGTGGGGACATCTGTATACCTGGCACTGAGGGGCATTTGTATACCTGGCACTGTGGGGGCATCTGTATACCTGGCACTGTGGGGACATCTGTATACCTGGCACTGTGGGGACATCTGTATACCTGGCACTGTGGGGACATCTGTATACCTGGCACTGTGAGGGGCATCTGTATACCTGGCACTGTGGGGGCATCTGTATACCTGGCACTGTGAGGGGCATTTGTATACCTGGCACTGTGGGGGCATTTGTATGCCTGGCACTGTGGGGGCATTTGTATGCCTGGCACTGTGGGGGCATTTGTATACCTGGCACTGTGGGGGCATCTGTATACCTGGCACTGTGAGGGGCATTTGTATACCTGGCACTGTGGGGGCAATTGTGGATCTGGCACTGCACTATTGGGGGCATATGTGTATCACGTCCCATTTTAACTGGCCACACCCATTTTTTTGGTGCGCGCGGGGGCAGACTTGTATGGCCCCCGAAGGATTTTATAAATATCCAAATGGCTCTCGGTAGAAAAAAGGTTCTCCCCACCCCTGCCTTAGATAGTCCCTAACTCTCAAACATACTATTCCCCCCCTTCCCCCCGGCTTAGTTAGAAAGTGGTTTCTCCCTCCCCCTTTTTAGTTCTGTCAAATTACATATCAAGCTGCAGAAGAGGCTTTCCAGCTGAAGAGGGAAGATTGCTGGACCAGTAGTGAGGAGAATTCTGAAGAGGACCTGTTCCATCCCTGATCTTTTTGGAGTGTGGTTCTGTATAGTTTGCAGTTTTGTTTATAGTTCTGTTCTCACATTGCTATGGAGTTTTTCCCAGATTCGGTGTGGGTGTTTATGTTTGCAGCCTATGCCAGTGAATCCAGAAGGCAATGGCTGGAGGAGCATAGGGGGTCATTCCGAGTTGTTCGCTCGTTGCCGATTTTCGCTATGCTGCGATTTGTTGCAAATTGTGCATGCGCAAGGCACGCAGGGTGCATGCGCTTAGTTATTTATCACAAAACTTTGCAGTTTTGCTGTGGCTTCTGCGGCGCTTTTCAGTCGCACTGCTGTTCGTTAAATGATTGACAGGAAAGGGGCATTTCTGGGTGGCAACTCAGCGTTTTCCCGGCGTTTGCAAAAAACCGCAGGCGTGTCAGGGAAAAACGCGGGACTGTCTGGAGAAACGGGGGAGTGGCTGGCCGAATGCAGGGTGTGTTTGTGATGTCAAACCAGGAACTAAACGGACTGAGCTGATCGCAATCTGTGAGTAGGTCCGGAGCTACTCAGAAACTGCTAAGAATTATTTAGTAGCAGTTTTGCTAATCTTTCGTTCGCAATTCTGCTATGCTAAGATACACTCCCAGAGGGCAGCGGCCTAGTGTGTGCAATGCTGCTAAAAGCAGCTAGCGAGCGACCAACTCGGAATGAGGGCCCTAGTGCTGATAACATAACACCAAACACCAACCTGCAGCCAGCCAGTATTCCCAGGCCTCGTCTTTATCATGAAAGACGGTTGCTAGATGGGATACGAGAGGATCGTGTGGTAAAGCTTTACCGCGTTTCCCCCTCAGCAATTTATGAGCTCTTGCATTAGGATTTGGAGCCCAAAATTCCAACAAACAAAGCAGTGCCTGGGATGTGTAAACTTCTCGATGCATTGCATTTTTTGGCATCTGGCACATATCAGCCCACGTTAGCTGAAGTGGCTGGTATGTCTCAGGCAACGTTTTCCCGTTCCCTGAACCAATTTTTCAAGGCTATATTAAAACACACTGGGAAATTTATAAAATTTCCCCAGTGTGATGCTGAGTGGCGTGCTGTGAAGGCTGATTTTTATGATCTGGCGCATATGCCCAATGTGCTTGGTGCAATAGCCTGCACCCACATTGCGATGACAGCGCCAAAGAATTTTACCGCAACCAGAAATGATTCCATTCGCTTAATGTCCAGATGGTTTGTGACTCAAACCTAAGGATAATGAATGTGAATGCCCGCTTTCCTGGTTCCACTCACGATGCTTTTATCTTGCAACAGTCTGCAATCTGCCATCTGTTTGAGGAGGGTGCTTTTCCAAATGGCTGGTTGTTAGGTAAGTATAGCCATGTTGTTTTTATTTCCTTTGTAGTCTATATACTGTACAGTTACTTGTTACTAGTTATCTTAAATCATCTCTTGTTTTATTAAAGGTGATGCTGGATACGGCAAGTGGACGTGGCTACTCACTCCTCTCTCCGATCCACATGGTACTGCCGAAAGGAGGTATCAAAAGGCTCACAAAAAGACCAGAGTTGTTATAGAATGAACTTTTGGTGTTCTTAAAAGCCGCTTTAGGTGCCTAGACCGTGGCAAGGTCCTGCTTCTCTATTCTCCTGCCAAAGTTTGCAGTATAGTTGTTGCATGCAGTATTCTGCACAACATCTGTATTGCAAATAAACTTGAGAAGGAGATTGATCCATTGGTTCCTTTGGATTTGAGCCTCAGTTCAGCAGTACCTGATGTGGTTGATTTGGGGAGTGATACCAGGCAGGATCTAATCGCGGGCTTCTATAGTTCTTGTAAGTGTAATCTCCTTTGAAGCGTGTTTTTTTTTTTACAAACAGTTTCTAATGTTTTTCCCTTTCAACATGGATTTGTTTATTTTGTAGGAGTTCACAGATTCTCAGCAAGTTGTTCATTCCCTGTTTCAACGTGTTGACAGTTTTGTTATGTTAGTTTTCAAGTGAACTTCGTTGCATTCTGTTTACTTCCAAGGGTAAGTTATTTAGTTGGTTATTTTTTCTTAAATGGCGTTATAGCATGTTTCTGGTCTTTAATTATATTTTTTCTGTTTACAGCCTTGTTTTGTTTGGCCTTTAATACAACGGCTATCTGTTTTGGGAAGTCCTGTTCATCTGCGGTATTTGGTAAGTATTTTGGTGTTTTTTGCTTTAAAAAGTAATTTCCTTGGGTGGGATTTTACAAAACTCTTTTTGAATTATTCTTTAGAGTGAGCCATCCCACAGGTAGTGCAGTGGAGTCACCCCACTGCTTTTGAGTGCCTATGTTAATTTGGACTGGCAAGCAGAAGGGCCGTTGTCCTGCGGAATCCGGCACACAGGTGAGTGTCCTTTAACTGTGGCTCCTCTCCCTCCTACAATAATGTGGGTTCCACCTGTATTTGTGTCTGCTTAAGTCTAAGTAGGGCCAGGCCACTCTTTTAGGACACAGCCTCGGTCACACCTTCCCAAGACAGGAGACCGAAAAGCATTTCCAGAGTCTATCCACTGTGTTTTTCCCCTTTTTTGCCAGCACCAGCCTGTCACGATGGAAGAACTCACCTGGATGAAGCAGCGGCTGCCCGTGGATGACCACCTTTCCGAGGATTCCAAACAAGTGTGTATTGTAAAGAACGTGGGGGCAGATGTATTCATCTGGAAAAGGCAAAAGAAAGTGATCAACGAGTAATAAATGCAGCAGCCAGTACCATCCTGTTTGGCTGGTGTGTTTATCATTGCTTTATCATTTCTTTATGCCTTCTCCAGGTTAATACATCTGCCCCCTGTACTGCTCCAAAGTTAGGAAGAATGAGTGTGTGCGTGTGTGTGCGTGTGTGAGTGTGTGTGTGTGTGGTATATTACCTTTTTTCTGAGGTCTGTTTTATAGTGAGCCTTCCTCAACAACTGGCACTGCGGAGACCCACTTTGCCAGTCATGGCTGCCCCAATTGGACCCCTGGACGGATGATGTTTGGCACGCAGAGGGGCTATGAGCCTACGGAATCCGGCACACAGGTGAGCATCCTGTAACTGTGTCTCCTCCCCCTCCGTCTGCTTAAGCCTGGGTAGGGCTTGGCCACACTTTTAGGAATCAGTCTTGGTCACACCTTAGCAAGACTGGAGACCTAAAAGCATTTCCAGAGTCTAACCACCTTTTCCCCTTTTTTGCCAGAACCAGCCTGTCACGATGAAAGAACTCACCTGGATGAAGCAGCGGCTGCCCGTGGATGACCACCTTTCTGAGGATTCCAACATACACACACACATACATACATACATACATACATACATACATACATACACACACACACACACACTCACACACACACACACTGCACTAGCCATCCTGCATCCCACATCAAACACATGTGGCAGAGAGAGATATCCGGAGTACTGTGTGCGCCACAATATGTTAACCCTAAAATACCTTTGTTAATTACTTGTTCCCGAGCTGAAGGTTGGGTTGGAACTGCTGTGTGGGATGGACTTTCTATTGTTTCCTCACCAGTTGAGTCAGCCATTGTCACCTGAGAGCTGTTCGTCCTGAGCATGAGATCTGTAATTTGAGAAAAACAGAGATTAGTTATGGGTAATTGAAAAATGATGACTACCATGTTTTAAGTCTCAACCAGTAGAAGCATAAATGGTGGCAGGATTTCCAGGGGCCACTGGGACAGGAGCAGGAGCAGGTGAGGTAGCAGAAGGTGCTATGCAAAATAAAAAAATAAATAAAAAAAAATCACCATAATTGTCAGTTATTTATATTATCTATTAAAATAATGTATTTTGCCAATGAGCAAACATCTGGTGAAATACCTAAAGGCAAAACGCACCACTATATGCTAATGAGAATTACTAAGAACTCATTTCATATCCCAAACCAATACCCAGCAATACTGCATACAAAAAAAAAAAGGACCAAGCCTTGGTAGAAATCAGATACCGCAAAATCAAAATGTTAAAAATTCAAACATCCCCCTGTACAGAGAAGCACTCAGTTTCTGTACTGCTAACTCAAACTCTATTGCCCACATTAGTGCCCCCTCCTGAAATTATTTGGAGAATTCCAAACTTTTGGACGCCTCTTATCTCCAAAACCTCTTTGTTATTTCCATCACTTGCCTCATTTGCCACTATTTGGTTAGAGAGAAAACATGCTCCCTACAAATACCTGTTTTAGATGGGTCAGCACCTGTATGCTTCTCATGGGTGTAGTATGGTATGCCGGCGGCCAGGCTCCCGGCGACCAGCATACCAGCGCCGGGAGCCCGACCACCAGCATACCAACAGTGTGGCGAGCGCAAATGAGCCCATGGTGTCACTAGTGCATTACACCCATTCCTCAAAGTCATACCCTATCCTCCTTGATCTTGGTTCACAACTTACATCCAATGCTGTATGCTACTGCATCAATATAACTGGGTCTGTAGACAACAGACAGTCCTGCCAACTTAAATTACACACAATTTGCACAATAAACATACCACAGGTACAACCTGACAACTCCAAACAGGCCCAATGCACGTTAATGCATATAGCAATAAATGAAATCAGTCAGGAATATGAAGCTAAAACATCCCACACTACACTTTTTGTTCACCACTCATCCCAAATATAATTAAAACATTACCAGCAGGTATTCTTCATACTGGAGTCACCGCAACAGGCTGCCTTGTTACCCTTGCAACACCAACATCTGTAAAAAAACAAAATAAATACAATTGTACCGTACCAAACCCAGCAGCACGCTTTCCCCTCTGCATAACTTGCCTTAGGTGTGTGGTGGGTTCGCGGAGCTGGCGGGCAGCTTCTCTGCTCGTGCAGGTTGCGGCCTACCACTAGCAGGAAGCCGGGACCTCGGGTGATGGTGGAGCCCGGCCGGAAGTGCATTGCGACGTGACGCTGAACACTCCCTGCAACCGCTAGCCGGAGCCTTGCGACCTGCCTGCCCCCCTGGGCTGCTAATCTACGACCCAGGTAACGGAGCTGACGTGTGGTCTGAGGTCTACGGCTGCCGCCGGAGCCGGGACCTCGTATGGGATTTAGGTCCGGGACGCCCGCGGGACTGCGCTTCCCCACGGAGGGACACACACTAGAGGCGCTGCACACCTGGTCCCATGCCTGGAGGCCCCGATTATAAATAGAATACCCTCCTCGCACGGAGGAGCTGCTGGGGAGACTGGAAGAAGGCTGGAGGCTGCAGGACACCCTGTGAAACAGGACACAGCACACCTTGCTAAACTACAGCCCCTTTCTTCTGGCCTGCGGAAGAGACTTGCGGTACAGGTACTGGGGCCCCGGGGGGGCTAAGCTTAACCGAGGAGCGGATATCCTGGGACTCCTGTACAGTCCTTGCAGCCGGAGCTTCCCTCTCGACACCTAACCCTCGCTGCCTCTATATATGAAGCATTATCTGTACTTCATCCCTCCCTGTATACAGCCATTCAAGCTTATATACATATCCCCAAGATACCCGGAAATCCATTCTACAAGAAGTTTCTGCCTTTCTACCTATACCCATTCTCATCTGTCAGTGCTCTGGTGGTCCGGGCCCAGACCAGACACCTCCTTCTGAGATATCTCTCATCTGTAATCTGCCATACCATTCTTTCTGTGTTCCTTATTATGGGCAAATACATGTCTAAAACACTACTTAATCCACGGGGCACCCAGACGGGTAAAGGCAAAAATCGTGAAAGCTCCGTTAACAGTGCTCCTGTCTCCCTGACATATAGTCAGGGTTCTAGCCCTATGGGACACCCACAGACCACACCAACTATGGAATCATCTAAATCCTTCTCCACGAGCGAGATCACAAATATCCTCTCATCTCTACTGGATCAAAAGCTAGCGCCCTTGAAGGATTCTTTGGACTCGGCACTTATGCAACTCACAGCGCACGATCAGCGTATATCCGAGGCTGAACAAAGAATTTCTGACTTGAAAGATGATCTCACTGCGGCCAAGTCATCCCGAACGGAACAGGAAAAGCTGCTAGTAGCCCTACAAGACAAGCTAGAAGATTTGGAAAATCGGAATAGAAGAAATAATATATGCCTTGTAGGTCTTCCAGAATCTGTGAAACATCCGATCTTATGAAACTGATCTCCCAATGGTTACTGAGAGAGCTGGGTTGCGTCTCGGACACAGGCTCTGTCCTGGTTGAGCGTGTCCATCGGATTGGCCCTGATCGTCAGTCCAGTAGAGATAGACCCAGACCGATCATCATGAGAATCCTTAATTACACTGATAAGGTCCGTATAATGGAAGCCTATCGGAAATGTTCTGACCTTCGGTACCAGGACTCCAAGATCTTGTTATTCCAAGACTTTTCCTACTTAGTTGCTGCAAAATGACGCGAGTTTTCACCTACCTGTAAACGTCTATTTGACCTTTGCCACCGCTTTGCATTGCTGTATCCGGCCAAGCTAATCACCACCCATGCAGGTAAATCCTACCTCTTTGAAACTCCACAAGAGGCCAGAAACTTTGTCAACTCGTTGGACACAACGCTGCTTTCTGGTATGGATGACGCAGACTGACTCTTATATCCTTTTCCAGTTGGTTAATTGTCACCTATAGCCTGTCCGTTCGGGATACAGATGAATAACACCTCTCTGTTTAGTATATTGATTTTGTTCTGTTGCAGCACTGTGATAAAAGTTAATTGTTACAGCTGCAGTTTACTATCAGCTGCTCTGCAGCGGATTTGTATTTGTAATAATCTTATGTCCTTTCCTCTATGTTTATTTTCCTACCTGCTATCTTCTCTTTTATCTTTCTTTTGGCTGCTTTCTCTGCCCCTCTCCCCCTTATCTCATCTTTTGTTATGCTATTATAGATTATGGTGCCCTTGGGTTCTTTGCTTGAGGATGTCCTCATGTGTGTTCATGCTTCCCTTTGGGATGCTGACAATATTTCAAAGGGCACTCACATGGGTTCTTAAAATGTTGAAATTATTTTGCACCTTGGTTTATAACTTGATTGTCTCTCACACACACACACACACACACACACACACACACACACACACACACACACACACACACACACACACACAATCTTTACGGACTATGATAGGAATGTACATATTTCTTTATCTTTGCTGTTTTACGTCTTTGATCCATCACGACCCGCTCGCTGGGACGGGTTGGGATCAACCATTACAGCATACTGTAATCCGTTTTTGGCCTAGGGTTGGTATCGGCTAAATGCCGCTAACACGTGACTCTTCCATGATAATGCAATCACGATTTAAGTTAGTTTAATGGAATGTTGAGGGACTCAATACCCCTATTAAGCAGAAAAAGGTCCTTGCTTATTTTTAAAATGGCTAAAACCAGATATAGTGTTATTACAAGAAACTCATTGGAAGATTTCAGACCCCAATGTACTAAGGGACACGTGGGTGGGAGAATATAGAACAGCTTCTTACACATCTAAACGCAGAGGTGTTCTGACCATCCTCAATAAATCGCTCCCGGTCACTATTCTGGATGATTTGACTGATCTAGAAGGTAGATACCTCTCTCTGAAGCTTAAAATTTTAAATACAATAAATACGGTGGCCAATATCTATGCCCCTAATGGCCCTAACACATCCTTTTTCTCCGATATATACACAAAACTTCAGGGTTGGGCGGAGGGATCCATTATTATGGGTGGAGATTTTAACTGTGTACAATCAATTAATCTAGACAGGACAACGATGCCTGGTACGCTTACTGTAGCCAGTTCACTGTCACTAACACTACTTACCTCTTCTTTATGACTGTCTGACCCGTGGAGACTTCACAACCCAGTGTCAGGATTCTGATTTTGTCTGTTCCCGGAGGGGGCACTAGTGGGTCAGTGTTGGAATGACGTATGAAACGTGAAGGCTGCATAAAAAGTCCTGCGCGTATGCACTGATGTTTATTAAACACAAAGGTCACAGAGTAATGATATAGCAATGGATGATAACTTAGTACCGGCAGTAACAGAGATGAAATAATAAGCAGTAACTGAATCCAAGGTAATAATCAAAAGTCTCTGGCAACACAAATATATATTAAAGATAAGTTGATGACTGAATGCAAATGGTTTAAAGTAAAACAAAGTCTCTGGTAACAAACATAGAATAATTGGTGACTGGATGCAAATGGTTTTAAGCAGAATAAAGTCTCTGATAACAAACGTAGAATAATTTGGTAACTGGATGCAAATGGATTTGTAACAGAACTCCGGTATTACTTGGAAAGAACAGTTTCTGTATATAACTCAAGTTCTTATAACTACACAAGACCCAGGCAGGAGACAGTCCCAATGCAGCAAGCTTGCACAAGATGGTATGTATTAACAAGGTGCACAGGTTTGGCAATGAAACAAACACCCGAGGAAAGTCTCTTACTGCTAATGAGCTGTGGCAGGCTGTGGCTGGAGTCTGAAGCAAACAGGAGAAATGCAGAATGATGAATGGAATTAAATGATGAGAGGAACCACGGGGAACCACTGGAGACAGGAACACGGGGAACCACTGGAGAACTTGACACACCAAATGTGACTCGTTGTCCAAGGCGATGAGACTGAGCCAGGAACTGGAGTTTATACCCCTTGGTCTGTGATGATTGGATGTTGCATCTCTGTGAGAACACATCCCGCTGGATTGGGTGTTCAGATCAGCTGTGAGTTAGCTGAAGCTAATGATTCATCAGGAGCAGAGCCGGCCCTAACCAATATGATGCCCTAGGCAAGATTTTGGCTGGTGCCCCCTAGCACCACCGCTAGCTCCGCCTCTGACCTTGCACCTCTTTCCCAGCACCATCACCCCTCATCCATAGCAGTCCTTATTTTGGTGTTTGTACCCCTTTATTTTTTAAATAGGAACAGTTCGCACATTTGGCGCACAGCCCAAAAAGGGTGTGTTTTTGCTGGCAAGGGGCATGGCCACACAATAGTAACCCCAATTCCAATTACGCCACACAGTACTGCAACTTTATTCACATTTGATCATGCGATAGTGTCCATAATTCATATTACATCCCACAGTAGTATCACTTTACCTTATAACCGTTACTCCTCACAGTAGAGCCCCTTATTCACATTACGTCACACTGAATTGCTCCTTATTCACATTACACCACACCCTATTGCTCTTTATTCACATTAGACGACACAGTAGTGCCCTTTCTATACGCAATGCCACATAGTAGAGCCCCTTATTCACATTACGTCACACTGAATTGCTCCTTATTCACATTACACCACACCCTATTGCTCTTTATTCACATTAGACGACACAGTAATGCCCTTTCTATATGCTATGCCACATAGTAGAGCCCCTTATTCACATTATATCACACTGAATTGCTCCTTATTCACATTACACCACACCTTATTGCTCTTTATTCACATTAGACGTCACAGTAGTGCCCTTTCTATATGCAATGCCACATAGTAGAGCACCTTATACACATAATGCCACACATTAATAATGCATTTATACACATAATTCCACACAGTAATGCCCCATACACATATGAGACACATTAATGTCCTTATAAACATAATGTACCTTACACATTCTGACAACCTTTATTAATGCCCTTTTACACATAATGTCCCTTACACATATGGCGCACATTATTAATGCCCTTATACACATAATGACACACATAGTGACCCCTACACATTTGCTGCACATTATTAGTGCCCCTATACACATAATGACACACATACAGTAGTACCCTGTTACACATATGCCGCACATTATTAATGCCCTTATACACATAATGACACACATAGTGGCCCTTTACACACATGTTGCACATTATTAATGCATTTTTACATGACACACATAATGCCCCTTACACATATTCCGAACACTACTGCACAGCCAACCCACTCACATGCACACAGCACTCACACTGCCACTAACACTGTGACCTCTGCCTCTGCTTGGATACAGATGTGTCCTCACACATCTTGCATCAATGCTAACGTCAGGAACCTTTTTTTATGAAAATACGTCTTATTTGCATTGCTATGTGGCTAGGATGCACAAGCAGCTTCTGCTGATTAAACTGATATGCAGCATGCCTATATACTGTGTGAGACTGTGGCTGTATCTGCATATGAAATGCTACATACAGAATATAGGCATGCCACATATCATTTTAATCAGCAGAAGCTGCTGATGCCCCTAGGCATATCAAATGCCCTAGGCAATTGCCTAGTTTGCCTATGCCTATGGCCGGCTCTGATCAGGAGAGTAATTCTGCAATGCACTGCTGATTGCTGGCTGGGCTCCGTAGTGCACTAGGAGTAAATGCTGTTAACTAGAAGCACTGTGTACTCCAGGCTGCAGCAGACTGAAGACTGGAACTGAACTGCTGGGACCTGTAGTTCCACAGGTCCAATTCACAGGGGATACTCTGAAGACAGAGGACTGAAGCCAGGAGACATCTGTTCACATGAAGTGATGCGATGGAGAATGCAGATTCCTGACACCTAGATGCCCGTGAATATACCTTCTACTCTCACCCTCATCACTCCTCCTCTAGATTAGATTTTTGGCTAGTTACCAACTCTCTTTTGCACCACATTGCAGATGTTAAAATAGAACCCATCTCACTCTCAGATCACGCCCCAATTTGGATCTCGATTGCACTGGACACCCCTTTGCCTAGGTCCTATAACTAGCGTTTTCCTGCTTATTTGGAACATTCCTCAGATTTCAAACAATTTCTTACTCAAGCCTTCCTTAACTATGCACATGATAATGAAATTCATGTTAATGACATCAATTTGTTCTGGTCGGCTTCTAAACCAGTAGTCCGTGGACAAATCTTGGAATATGTGTCTAGAAAACACAAGCATTTGGACGCCCAGTTGCACGATCTGAGCAAAGCTTTGATGGCAGCATATGACGCTATGTTATTATCTGATTCCCCAGACAATAGACGGGCCTACACTGATGCAAAACACCTTTACGATGCATTGTGTACTGAACGAGCTAGCTTTTCCTACGATGTTCAAAGAAACAAATTTTTTCGTGGTGGTAACAAGTCGGGCAAACTACTGGCTAACTTAGTGAGGTCATCTACAGCCCCTTCTCGCATAACTCACTTAAACATAGACTCAGCCCCTCTGACAACAGACACACAGACCATCTCAGACACCTTCTTACATTATTATAAAAATTTATACACAGCACCTTTAGATAGCCCCACCGAGGGTATGGAGTTTTTGGAAAAGGCAGACTTACCCACATTAACAGAGGAGGAACGGATGTCTATGATGGACCCAGTAACGGAATTAGAATGACTAAACTTGATTAAATCACTCCATAATGGGAAAATGCCGGGCCCGGATGGGTTTGGGGCGGAATATTATAAAATGCTTGCCCCCCATGTGCTACCGTATTTACTAATGTTGTTTAACTCATTATTGCAAGGCTCACCCCCCCCCCCCCCTTTGGGCTTTACCAAAGCCAGAATAGTGGCTTTTCCAAAACCAGGTAAAGACCCTGCGTATGTCCAATCCTATCGACCTATATCCCTTCTAAACCAAGACCTAAAATTATTCACCAAATTAATGGCCTCTCGTCTCCAATTAATATTGCAACGTATTTTACATCCTGCCCAAACTGGGTTTGTAAGGACTAGAACATCGGTACATAACGTACGTACCTTGATTGCAGCAATACACAGTGTGGAGGGCACTGCCTCATCCAAAGCGCTAGTGGTCAGTTGTGATGCTGACAAAGCATTTGACCGGGTATCATGGGCAAACTTATTTAGAATCCTCCGTATACAACAATTCAGAGAGTTTGTTAAGGTCTTTCGTATGCTTTACACTGACCCGCAGGCATACCTCACTATAATGGACTGAACACAGACACCTTCTCTTTACATAGGGGTACGCGCCAGGGTTGCCCCCTTTCTCCTCTACTTTTTAATTTCGCCCTGGACTCGTTAATTCGCACCTGCATGCAAGAAGTCACTTGGGAAGGGATAAAAATTGGCTCACAATCAGTGAAAGTCTCGGCTTTTGCCGATGATCTCTTACTATATTTTGATGACCCAGTAAAGGCATTCCCCTCTCTGTTGACTATGCTCGGTGATTTTCACATGATCTCGGGCTTCTTAATCAATTTTGATAAAACGGAGGCATTGGCTCTAGGTCCCAGGGCTACACGAAATTGGGCTCTGAATTTCCTTTCAAATGGGCCACAGGCTTCATTACCTACTTAGGTTTACATTTTTCATCTAAAACAGCTGATTTGTACTCGTTACATTTTTCGCGCTCTATACATAAAATGTTAGATGACTTTGCACGTTGGCAAAGCTTACCTATTTCATATTTAGGTAGATGCCATCTATTCAAAATGATCTCCTTCCCCCGCTTATTATATCCGATCCAAATGCTTCCGTTTCTCCTGACTAAACGTGATATCCAATTAATTAACAAATCCCTCACTACTTTCATTTGGGAGAATAAGCGTCCACGCATAGCCCTTTTTAAATTAAAACAACCGACCACATTAGGAGTAAACTTGCCATGCCCAGAAGACTACTCTCTGGTCGCTAATTATAGATATGCTATTGACTGGGTTGGAGGCACTACTAACTATGCTAACATGTCACTAGAACAATCTATGTTACCTTGCGGTAACTTGCCTTCCACATTACATCTTTCTGACTCCCCTACATTAACATCTCTACACCCGAACCCACTATTATTCTCTCCATGCAAAGCATGGGCCCAATTGCGAAAACGCTTGGGGCTTACATTGGCCTGCTCCTTATTCCAACCACTCTTACATAATCCGGATTTTCAAGGTGGGGAGACCGATGCGATTTTCAAGAATTGGTATTCTCACGGCCTACGCTTGGTGTATCAATTATTGAATGTCACCTGTACAGAAATACTCACTCTTTCCCAATTGAAACTCAAGTTCCCGAATCTCCATATACCCCTATTCACATATTTCCAAGTCTGCAGTTTTGCAACGCGATTGATCACACGTTTAAGACCGTGGACTACACCTTTCCCCTGGATGCTCAAATGCGCCTGACCCCTCATTCTACGTATCCTACATCTTTTATCTATTCATACACCAGACGTAAGATAGATTTGGCACATCAAACTACTGGTTTGGCTAGATGGGTGGACAACTTACCGGGTATTGATCTACAAACGATAATACACTGGCAACTATTACTTAACAAGCACTTAGTGTCTGCATCCTATGCAGAAATGCATTTAAAAATATTACATAGTGCATACTATACTCCTCGTCTTAGATTTATCACGGGAATCTCTGATAACTCCCAATGTTTCAAGTGCTCTTCACCTGATGCCGATATTATCCACTGCCTTTGGTCATGCCCTGTAATACAATTGTTCTGGACAGAGGTTTGTAATTACATCACAGTGACTTTGAATATTCCTTTCACTCCCACTTTATCTTGGGCTTTCTGGAATAGATATGACCCTGATTGCTCCTCATTATCTATGGGCAATAAATTGTTATTAGCGTGAATCGCGGCAGCTACAAAGAAGACCATACTGTCTCAGTGGATACATAAAACCCCTATACCCATGTCTCTTTTACTCCCTAGACTGACATATCTTTACCAAATGGACTTGATTGAATGCTCTCTTCGAGCAGAATCCAACTCCTCTAAATTCTTTGCAATATGGTTGCCCTACATTGGTACTCTATCTCTATTGGTTCGTGATAATATACGCAAAGTGGTTAAACACACTACTTGGTATAATACTGAAATACTCACAAGAGGTTAACCCCCCTTTTAGCTCTAACCTTAACTTCCATATCCTGATGGCTCGCCTTTTAGTCTTATTATTGTACCAAAGAGTGGAACAATCCCCATCCTACGACTTGAGTGCCCTTTTCTTCCTATGCTGACTTATGTGCTACGTGATAAATTAATATCAAAATGTGCATTCCTCCATTTCATTCTTGCTGCTTCTAATAATATGTCTAATATCATAGTTTTGTAATTATTGTATTACTTTGTGTATTCTCTTTTACTTGCTTAATAAAAATATATTAAAAAAACCTCACCTTTGCCACGCTCTTCACTGCTTCGAAGGGCAAGTCTTTCTTCTACCAAATGCATGTGGATGCTTTAGTCACCTCACTGCTTCATTTCAACTGTCTCCAGTTGTGCTTCTGCTTTTACTAGTTTGCTTTTTGGGCAGATTCTGAGCTGCAGTAGTGGGCACTGAACAAAAACAAAATCCCATAAATAATCTGATCATGGCAATCACTGATAAATAGTTTCGAAACAAAGATGACAAAACAGCAAAATTTATACCGGTATCCGAAAAAGTGGAAGGTACAGCCGTGTCCACACCACCCTCAACTCCTTCAACAAATACAGGTGAGAAATGAATTCGGACTTTCTCTTCCCAGACGTTGGAATTAACATCAATACTGGCCCCTCCCCTGGTACCCGCTGCATGTCTTGCTAGGCAAGCCATTTTGTCTTTTGTATCTTTTTACAGACTCACCGCCTTTTTTTTTTACAATTTTCAACAGTGCGTTTTCTCACCCCCCAGGTACTACCTTTATCAGCTATGTCACTCAAAATTTATTTTTTTCACCGGAGTGTTGTCGCAGCAGCATGAATATCCATAAGCCTGTCATAATGTTGAATTACTAAACCAACAAGGACATCGTTCTTGTCTTTGGATAATCTAGTAGCATGGGAAACCTCAGCCTCAGATTCTTCTTCACTACTGGAGGCATCTTTGTCTTTATTTGGTTTCCTTTTTTTTGCCCTTTTCTGCGCTCTTGGGGTGAGGCCACCCAATCCTCACTTGATGTAGCAGAAGTGCTGGTTTCTTCTGCAACTGCAGCAGGTTGTGGGTCGCTATCACTGTTCCGTAACATGCTGTGAAAACAAACCAAAAAAAAAAAAGGAAATCTATCATTGGCAAGAAACAATTTAAAATTATTTTTTTTAAAAACCCGTAGAAACACACTTACATAGGTGATTTTAAAGAACACGATCAATTGCCAAATAAAGGTCCAACAGGCTGATGGTCCAGGAAAACAAAAAAAAATAATAATAACAAAAATTATACATAGCAAACCTTTAGAAACTTGTAGGCATGGAAAATTCATAAAAAACAAAACACCAACATCAGGCATACAAATGCAGCAAGAAAACATGGTCAAACCCCAATGCACAGAACTAACAACTAGACAGGGCACCAAACAATAAAAACAAATAACATGGCATACAAATGCAGCAAGAAAACAGGGTCAAACCCCAATGCCCTGCATTAAAAACTAGACGAGGCACCAAGCTAAAAAAAAAAAAAAAACATGGCATACATCTGCAGCAATAAAACATGGTCAAACCCCAGAAATAAAAAAAATAGACCAAAAACGTGTTTCACATTTATTTGTATCAAATATGTTAACACAAACACATTTCTACTGCCAGCATGTATATTTCTTCTGCCACCAAACACCAGCTACTTGCATAAACATGTTCAACACAAACAAACATCAATAACATAATTACAGAAGAACACACACATCTCCAGCAAATATAACAGCATTAGAAAAAAATACATCTGCCCTTCCACAATATTCCAAGCAACATACTGTACTACCTGGGAAGGGTAAATCAGCATGAAAAAAACATAGACTATGCATAAAAACATGCATCTGCCCATATTATTGCAACCTACAGACTAGCTGGCCAGGATGAACTAAACATAATAGCTGGCCAGTGAACAAATGTACAAATATGCATTGAAACTTCTTAAAAAAAAAAAAACAAGCCAGATTCTGCAAAATACTTACTAAAGATGAATTGTGCCCACTCCACTGCTAATCTCCCTTGGATGCGCGTGCTCAGCCACCTGCAATGAAATATGATCCTTCCAGGTCCAAGGAAAAATGGCACACTGACTTCTTCCAGGAAACTTGCGCTATTTATCCTCCTGGGCGGCGCAGGATCTTTTGGCGGGAATATAACTCTCCGTCCAAACCACTCCCCGACATGCATATTTATGTCGGCGAACACGCCCAGAATTTAATTCCTGACAAAACAGGTAACTCCCGCCAAACTAATTCCCGCGATGAGCGCGAATTTGACAGCTACGGGAATTGGCGACAATCTGAGGCCGGAACTGAATTGACCCCACTGTCTATATCTCAAGAAAAGTTAGTCAAAATCTATGGTGCTGGGCTCCGAGGAGTTCAAGGGAAATCACATAGTCAAAATCGGCCATGGCAAGGATCTCACTGTGTGTACACACCGTAACTCTATCCGCACATGATATGTCTGCCCCCACTGCAGTGCACATGGTTTTGGTGATTAGAGAAAATTTTTGCTGCTGCATTAGGCCCCTAATATGGTTCATCTAATAGACAGCAAAACCAGACACCCAACCGACTTTTCAAACAATTGAATATCCCCCCCAAGTACAGTATATAAAAGAACTTAATAATGTCAACGGCAGTCAATGGCAGATACAGCAGTATCTGTTTCTGCCATTGACATTGTCACGTTCTTTTACATACTGTGCTGCACCACCAGAGCAGTACATTATTGCTATTTGTGCGTGCAACCAGGCCATAGTTATTGTTTTTTGTACAATCGGACCTTTGGACATTGCTATAGATATCAGGTGCTGAAGGTCCTGCCCCCTCCATATGACATCATGTGCTGAGTAGGCACATGATGCCATGTAGAGGGGGTGAGACTGTATCTATCTTTCTATTTATTTATCTATCTATACACACAAAATCAAAACAAGGGATATATTTACTAAAGTGGAGATGTTGCCCGTTGCAACCAATCAGATTCTAGTTATTATCTTCTAGTAGGTGCTAGATGAATGATAAGTAAAATCTGACTGTTGCTATGGGCAACATCTCCACTCACACTTTAGTAAATTTACCCCATAGTGAGTAGATTTATTTTAGGAGTAGTCAAACTGATCTGAAAAAAATAAAATAAAAAAAATAAATGAGAACTTTATAAAAAAATCTAAACCAAATTTCAACAAATATCAACAAGCTTCCACAACCCCTCCACAGACTTTGGGCGAATTGCGGCACTTTTTCGCCCGTTTTTTAAATTTGACACAATTCGACCGTCAAATTCCGGCAGGTGGGTGCCGGAATTCGACATATCCAATAAAAAACTAATTAGACAGTCCCGCTGTCGAAAAACGGCCGATTTAATGGATTTTGATTAGATTTTTAAAAATGTTTAAAAACCGGTAAAAAACCCGAATTTTTTTTGCGTGGGGTCCCCCCTCCTAAGCATAACCAGCCTTGGGCTCTTTGAGCCGGTCCTGGTTGCCAAAATACGGGGAAAAAAATGACAGGGGATCCCCCCGTATTTTAACAACCAGCAACGGGCTCTGCGCCTGGTCCTGGTGCAAAAAATATGGGGGACAAAAAGAGTAGGGGTCCCCCGTATTTGTTGTACCAGCACCGGGCTCCACTAGCTGGACAGATAATGCCACAGCCGGGGGTCACTTTTATACAGCGCCCTGTGACCGTGGCATTAAATACCCAACTAGTCAGCCCTGGCCGGGGTACCCTGGAGGAGTGGGGACCCCTTCAATCAAGGGGTCCCCCCCAGCCATCCAAGGGCCAGGGGTGAAGCCCGAGGCTGTCCCCCCATCCAAGGGCTGCGGATGGGGGGCTGATAGCCATGTGTAAAAATGAAAGAATATTGTTTTTTGCAGAAGAACTACAAGTCCCAGCAAGCCTCCACCGCAAGCTGATACTTGGAGAACCACAAGTACCAGCATGTGGGGGGAAAACAGGCCCGCTGGTACCTGTAGTTCTTCTGCAAAAAAATACCCAAATAAAAACAGGACACGCACACCGTGAAAATACAACTTTATTTCACACATGCCGACACATACATACTTACCTATGTTGACACGCCGACTCTGGCCACGTCTCCAATGTCGACAAATCCGGGGTACCTGAAAATAAAATTATACTCACCTGATCCAGTGTCCGGTTCTTTTATTGTAATCCACGTACTTGGCAAAACAAAAAAACGCATTTACCCGAATCAGACGGACTGAAAGGGGTCCCATGTTTACACATGGGACCCCTTTCCCCGAATGCAGAGACCCCCGTGACTCCTGTCACAGAAGGTCCCTTCAGCCAATCAGGAAGCGCCACGTCGTGGCACTCTCCTAATTGGCTGTATGCGCGTCGGAGCTGTCAGACGCGCATCGCACAGCCCCCTCCGTTATCTTCATTGGTGGGAACTTTGCGGTCAGCGGTGAGGTCACCCGTGGTCAGCGGCTGACCGCGGGTAACCCCACCGCTGACCGCAAAGTTCCCACCATTGAAACTAATGGAGGGAGCTGTGCGATGCGCTGTCTGCCAGCTCAGACGCGCAAAGCCAATCAGGAGAGTGCCACGAAGTGGCGCTTCCTGATTGGCTGAAGGGACCTTCTGTGACAGGAGTCACGGGGGTCTCTGCATTCGGGGAAAGGGGTCCCATGTGTAAACATGGGACCCCTTTCAGTCCGTCTGGTTCGGGTAAATGCGTTTTTTTGTTTTGCCAAGTACGTGGATTACAATAAAAGAACTGGACACTGGATCAGGTGAGTATAATTTTATTTTCAGGTACCCCGGACGTCGACATTGGAGACGTGGCCAGAGTCGGCATGTCAACATAGGTAAGTATGTGTGTCGGCATGTATGTAATAAAGTTATACTTTCACGGTGTCTGTGTCCTGTTTTTATTTGGGTATTTTTTTGCAGTAGAACTACAGGTACCAGTGGGCCCATTTCCCCCCCGCATGCTGGTACTTGTGGTTCTCCAAGTACCGGCTTGCGGGGGAGGCTTGCTGGGACTTGTAGTTCTTCTGCAAAAAACAATATTACAAAATTTTCAACAAGGCTATCAGCCCCCCATCCGCAGCCCATGGATGGGGGGGACAGCCTCGGGCTTCACCCCTGGCCCTTGGGTGGCTGGGGGGGACCCCTTGATTGAAGGGGTCCCCACTCCTCCAGGGTACCCCGGCCAGGGGTGACTAGTTGGGTATTTAATGCCACGGCCGCAGGGAGCGGTATAAAAGTGTCCCCCGGCTGTGGCATTATCTGTCCAGCTAGTGGAGCCCGGTGCTGGTACAAAAAATACCTAGGACCCCTACTCTTTTTGTCCCCTGTATTTTTTGCACCAGGACCAGGCGCAGAGCCCGGTGCTGGTTGTTAAAATACGGGGGATCCCCTGTCATTTCCCCCCCCGTATTTTGGCAACCAGGACTGGCTCAAAGAGCCCGAGGCTGGTTATGCTTAGGAGGGGGGACCCCACGCATTTTTTTTCTGATTTTTACCCCATTCCATTTAAAAAAAATATATATATTTTTAAAAATATATAAATAATACTTGTGCCTCCTAAATAGACAAACCAAGTACCTAATCCCTTCTAATATAAATAGATATGCTATTACCAATAAAAAAAACACAAAAAAAACATGTTTTTAAATTTTTTTTGTTAGATTCCGCCAGCAAAGTGTGGCGGATTGAAAATTACGAATTTACTGTCTAAAAGCACTGTTGTCGAATTTACAATCTTCAATTGAATATACTTTTGTCAAAATGCCGCATTTGTACCATTGCAGAAATGTCGAATTTGACAAATGTCGAATTTCAAAAAATTTCAACAAGGCTATCAGCCCCCCATCCGCAGCCCATGGATGGGGGGGACAGCCTCGGGCTTCACCCCTGGCCCTTGGGTGGCTGGGGGGGACCCCTTGATTGAAGGGGTCCCCACTCCTCCAGGGTACCCCGGCCAGGGGTGACTAGTTGGGTATTTAATGCCACGGCCGCAGGGAGCGGTATAAAAGTGTCCCCCGGCTGTGGCATTATCTGTCCAGCTAGTGGAGCCCGGTGCTGGTACAAAAAATACCTAGGACCCCTACTCTTTTTGTCCCCTGTATTTTTTGCACCAGGACCAGGCGCAGAGCCCGGTGCTGGTTGTTAAAATACGGGGGATCCCCTGTCATTTCCCCCCCCGTATTTTGGCAACCAGGACTGGCTCAAAGAGCCCGAGGCTGGTTATGCTTAGGAGGGGGGACCCCACGCATTTTTTTTCTGATTTTTACCCCATTCCATTTAAAAAAAATATATATATTTTTAAAAATATATAAATAATACTTGTGCCTCCTAAATAGACAAACCAAGTACCTAATCCCTTCTAATATAAATAGATATGCTATTACCAATAAAAAAAACACAAAAAAAACATGTTTTTAAATTTTTTTTGTTAGATTCCGCCAGCAAAGTGTGGCGGATTGAAAATTACGAATTTACTGTCTAAAAGCACTGTTGTCGAATTTACAATCTTCAATTGAATATACTTTTGTCAAAATGCCGCATTTGTACCATTGCAGAAATGTCGAATTTGACAAATGTCGAATTTCAAAAAATTTCAAATTTGGAATGGCCGTTTTTTTGACAAAAAGTACTGAATTGCATTGGCGATTTTTTTTTTTGGGCGAAAATGTCCCGTTTTTCGACATTTTTGGGAATTCGACTGCAATTGCATATACCCCTTTGTGTCTTCCTCTTGAAGTATATATTTTTTTATATTTTCTATCAATCGAGGAAAAAATGTGTTTGTCTAGGATTTTTCAGAATATATTTATATATTATATATTCTTGTTGCAAAGCAATAAGAAATGAAATCTTCTGCAAAAGGTTATTTCAAATCCTCAGCCTATATTAAAACTACCATAGGAGACCTTTCTGCATCAAGTTTTTTATTGCTAAATCACCCCATATGCTTGCAAAATCCATTTTAATGACAACTATCGCAAAATTGAAAATAGGATTATTTCTATATCTGAATTAATTTTCCTAAGAATTATTTTAATATTCTGTTTAGAATAAAGATGTTGGGTCTGATTTAGAAGTGGTCGCTCTGCCAATGTTTGTGCAATTGAGTGATTTATTGGTAATGTGCATGCGCGAAAAGTGTTGGAAATTCTTCCTGCGCACGGGTGAACCAATATGCGATGACATATGCATTTGCATATGACATTGCTAGCCTACATGAGACAACATCTGCAAACCCACCATGGCCCTAACTGTGTAGAGTTTGTATATTCTCCCCCTGCTTGCGTGGGTTTCCTCTGGGGACTCCGTTTCCTCCCACAATCCCCAAAAATACTGGTAGGTTAATTGGCTCCCATCAAAATTAACCCTAGCGTGAATATGTGTGTTCACATGTGGTAAGGGAATATAGATTGTAAGCTCCATAAGGGCAGGGACTGATGTGAATGGCCAAATATTATCTGTAAAGCGCTGTGGAATATGTGTGTGCTATATATAAATAACTGGTAGTAAATAAATATAGGGGGTCATTCCGAGTTGTTCGCTCGGTAAATTTCTTCGCATCGCAGCGATTTTCCGCTTAGTGCGCATGCGCAATGTCCGCACTGCGACTGCGCCAAGTAAATTTGCTATGCAGTTAGGAATTTTACTCACGGTTTTTTCTTCGTTCTGGTGATCGTAATGTGATTGACAGGAAGTGGGTGTTTCTGGGTGGAAACTGGCCGTTTTATGGGTGTGTGTGAAAAAACGCTACCGTTTCTGGGAAAAACGCGGGAGTGGCTGGAGAAACGGAGGAGTGTCTGGGCGAACGCTGGGTGTGTTTGTGACGTCAAACCAGGAACGACAAGCACTGAACTGATCGCAGATGCCGAGTAAGTCTCGAGTTACTCAGAAACTGCACAGAGATGTCTTATCGCAATATTGCGAATCTTTCGTTCGCAATTTTAAGAAGCTAAGATTCACTCCCAGTAGGCGGCGGCTTAGCGTGTGCAAAGCTGCTAAAAGCAGCTTGCGAGTGAACAACTCGGAATGACCCCCTTAATTAGGCTAAGGTGAATAAAAGCCTTTCACCACTTAACTGACAATTTCTTTCCACAAATTGTGGCATTTTTTATGAGCGAAGTAGGTGAAGAACATATATTTAACCTTATCCAAAATGATTTTAGTTAAAAAAAAAGAAAGATTTTTTTTATATCTATAAAACAAATGTGCCCCCCCCCCAAACATCGGCCAGCACCAATGGAACATCGGAGACATTGCGACCATCGCGACTTTCGTTTTGCATCACACGCAGCCGCACCAAGGAACAAAATGGCGATGGACAGCCTGCCAGCGCTGCCAGGCTGCGCAGGCAGGGGTGGACCGCTAATCTATGCATTCGCAATTAAATTTCTAAAGCATTGCGGGGTCTGTGCTGGGCGGCATCGATGTGGGACTCTGGAGAGGTACATTTTAAACATAGGTGCAGAGTATGCAGTGTGGGCTCCCTGGACCCAGGGGCCCCTGTGCCACTCACACATTGCACCAATTATGCTGTAGATACGCAAATGGTTCTCAACCTAAACTCTCAAGTTTTCCCAACAGGTCTTATTTTAAAAATATCTGTCTGTGGAAACAGATGGAATAATTATTGACCCAGCAAAAAAAAATTAAGTCACATGTGCATTAGAAATCCAGGAAACACGAACTGTTGGTTGTACTTGAGGACTGGAGTTGAGAACCACTGAGCTGTGAGAATGTATGCAGCATGAAATAACTAGTAACTTGTACACGTTCCACTTCCAGCCCAAGAACTCAGAAACGTCCATGTGACAAGCTCTGTGATTTACAGTTACATTAGGACAGTGGCTTGTCACCCTGGAGTGACACAGTTTAGTGGTAAAGTACCAAATCAAATTACTTATGGTCAAAGTAATTGGCAGCCACCAGCAATGGTTTTGTTTATCATAAAATTGTGTATAAAAAATAAGCAGAACACTGTCCACCACCACATAACTGAACATAAGCATAGGCATGCGCACGGGGGGTGCCTGGTGCGTATAGGCACCCCCTAATGTACGGCACCCCCCGCACATCACACCTGCGATCCGATCATCGCTGTCTGTGTGCTGCTGTTGTAGCAGTGCTACGGTAGCACTGCTACAACAGCAGCACACAGACAGCGATGATTGGATCACCTGCTGCGCTGCCCAGACTGTCACAGCCCCTCCCACTGCGCCACCCCAGTCAGACTCACATGTTCACAGGGGTCGGTGGTTGGCCGCACAGCCCACCTGCCGTCCGCCGTCATGATCTGACTGGCTCGCGATGTGACGTGCTGTCACACCGCGCGCCCTCCCTCCCCGCCCTCCCTGCGCTGTCTTCTCTCTCGTGCTCAGGCTCTCTCCACTCAGACACACACACACTTCATGTGTGTGCCCTGCCCTGCCATCCATTGCCGCCAGCCAGCCCAGGGGAGCCTAGGACTAGCTGCCGCTGGAGCAGCAGTACAGAGAGGAGGGCAGTATGAGACAGACTCATTCACTGAGGGGAAAGAGAGGGGTTCAGGCCAGCCAGGGGATGGAAGGATAAAATTAAGTATACCCCCCCCCCCCCCCCACAAGAATGGTTATTTGCCAAGAGATATTTTATATATATATATATATATATATATATATATGTATATATATATATGGAAAAACAGGGAGAGAGGACAAGCGCCTAATAGTGCAGTAACTTCACACTAGTTTTGGTTATTGTAGCAAAGTATCTGTAGGTAATCTGTGTACCAGAAGGTGGGGTTTCTATCATGCACATCAAACACAGTGGATGATCCCTCCAGTTTGTTGTCCGCAACACAGCGAATCTAAGGATAACAAGCACAAGACACACTCCTCATGGTGCAATATTGATTTGTTAGATTTCAATAATTAATTTGCGCCTCTATAGGTATTATGCGTACCAGACAGTTGAAACAATCAAGCATATCATGAGGGGTCTTTATCCTCCAGTAGGTCTGTTCGCAGAATAGCAGGGTCTAAAATCAACCAAAGAGAGATACGCCTCTCATAGTGCAGAATTGACTTCTCAAATTAATTGGGGTTCACACAGATCGATAGATATTAAGCGTACCAGCGCATATACACAATACAGCATATCATTGGTGGTCTTTTTCAGGAGTAGTCGACCTCCGTTACGATGTGTTATACCAGTATTCGTAATTCCCACAGTATAAGTGAGGGTATTGTAAACTAGTAAAACATAGGTTTATTTCCATAAACCAAGGGTAACAATAAAAGGTAAATGATAAAATAAACAAAAAGAAAAATTCATAAAGCTTATCTGAATAAATCAGTAAATTTTAGGCAGTCCAGGGTATGTCCACAGTGAATGCCCAAGTCAGGGGTGGTCAGAACAGGTCCTCTACGCGTTTCACCTTACAAAGCTTCCTCAGGAGTGTCTATAGGGGCTGACCATATTTTTCCTGTATTTATCCCCTTTGTAATTGGTAGGTGGCAACCAATTATGCAAATCACTTCCGGTCGGGACATCCCGCCGGAAGCGTCACAAGAAGTGAAACAAAACATCATGGTATCAGTACAAACAGAGTAAACATTTCAATCATTAGAAAGGATAGGTTTTAATGAAAGGATCGTGTTAAGCGCGGTATGTTTGTGGTCACTAGTGGCCGGAAACCGCGCTGAGCGTGGTGACTACGTGGCCGGAAGTGACTTGCCGGAAGTGATGTTTCCGGAAGTCACTGGCCGGAACAGACACTTCATTTGGCTATTTGGAACGCATGTGGAACACAACCAAACCTGGCAGTGTGTTTCCAATGCAAAATAGATACATAGCGATATATATCACTGTGAAGAATTGTAGAAGATGCTTTATATAAACGATACACTGATTATGTATATTAAACATCCTAACCACATGTGTTTCCGGAAATCGCTGACCGGAAATGACTCTCCGCTTGACAGTTTGAAACGCAAGCTGGAACGCAAACAAACCCAGCAGTGTGATTCTAATAAAAACGGGTTTATATTTGTCTATAACGCCATGGTGGATAATATACAATACATTAAATAAATACAGAGATGGATCTATATATAACCTAAACTGCACAAATAACGGCATATTTATATAATAACTAGGTACTTCATCGCGCCCTACGGGCGCTCTTCACACCGTCGCAAGGGGCTACGCCCCCTTAACCCTTGCATGCCTTTCTGGGGTTTAATATTTGTATTATATGGAGTATTACCTGCATTCCTTTGTTAGTGGTTAAATATTGCACAATGAAAGGGCGTGCGATGGTGAAGGAGGCGCAGCCCCTTGCGACGGCGTGAACAGCACCTGCAGGGCACGATGTACAGAATGTAGCGGGTGCGGGGGGGACTGCGGATGGTGTCTGTAGATGCTGCGGGTGGAGGGGAGGCAGAAGTGGGGGTGGGGCCCGGATGGGGAAGGTTCGGGAGGTGCTGCGCGTGGGGGAGGGGCAGAGGAGTGGGGGTTGCAGATGGGGGAGGGGTCCGGAGGCACCGCAGGTGGGGGAGGGGCAGGGGTGCCACGGGTGGGAGAGGGGCAGGTGTGGGGATGTTGTGGATGGGTGAAGGGTTCCGGAGGTGCTGTGGGATGGGAAGGGACGGGTGTGCCGGGGGTTGGGTAGGGGACCGCAGGCACCATGGGTAGGGTAGGGGCAGGTACGGGTGTTGCGGCGGATGGGAAAGGAGGTCCGGAGGTGCTGCAGGTGGTAGAGGGGCAGGTGCAGGGGTGCCATTGGTGGGGGAGGGGTGGGTGAGGGGGGGACCGCTGATGGAGGAGGTTGTCTGCAGATGCTGCGGGTGGAGGGGGGCAGGTGTGGGGGGAGACGTATAAGGGGGGTGAATGGTGGAAGGGGCCTGGAGGTGCTGTGGGTGGTGAAGGGGTGGAGGAGTGGGAGCCACGGGTGGTGTAGGGGGTCTGGAGGCACAGCATGTGGGGGAGGGGTGGAGTGCCGCATGTGGTGGAGGGGAAGGTGCGGAGGTGTGGTGCATTGGGGAGAGGTCTGGAGGCGCTGCGGGTACTGTACATGCCATAAAAGGTAGTTGGAGGGTATGCAGTAACAGGGCCAGGACAGGGGTGACAGGGTCAGTACAGGGTTGACGGGGCCAGGACAGGGGTGACGGTGCCAGGATAGGGGTGACGGGGCCAGGACAGGGGTGACGGGGCCAGGACAGGGGTGACGGGGCCAGGATAGGGGTGACAGGGCCAGGACAGAAATGATAGGGACAGGATAGGGGTGACAGGGCCAGGGTAGGGGCGGCAGGACCAGGACAGGGGTGACGGGGCCAGTATAGGGTTCACAGGGCAAGCACAGGGGTGACAGGGCCAGGATAGGGGTAACAGGCCCAGCATAAGGGTGACAGGGCCAGGATAAGGGTGAAAGGGCCAGAATAAGGGTGGCAGGGCAAGGCCAGGGACATGACAGAACACAGGGCACGGGAGAGATTGGTATTAGGGACAAAACAGTGGTGACAGACAAATGTGTCTTACCGGAGTCACTGCTGCTGGCTGCTGCTGTTCCATTCCAACCTGTTGGGATCTGCTGCTGCTGGAGACTTGGCATGGCTGACTCTCTCAGGCTGGAGTCCTGCTTTCTCTGCCAGTCCGCATCCCTCCCCCCCCTCCTCAGTCACACACCGCAGACCTCGCGCAGCTGCCGGGCACTGTGGTAAGGTGAGACTGGAAATGACTGGTTAGCCCCCAGGAGATGCTGCGGCTGGAGGGAGGAGGGGGTCATAGCATGCACGTGGCGCGGACCTCACGGCTTCCGGGCACTGTGGTAAGGGGAGACTGGGAGTGACTGGTTAGCTCCCAGGAGACGCTGCGGCTGGAGGGAGGAGTGGGTCAGAGCCTGCAAGCAGCTCGGATTTCTGCAGCGCTACCCGCCAGCTAAAGTGTGTGAATGAGCTGGGCGTACTCCACTGCGGGTGGCAGCGCTGCAGCTAGCGGTGGGGTTGCCGGGGCTGGAGATAACAGAGGCAGTATGGAACCTGCACAGCGGCAGGTGCCTCACTAAACTGCAGCTAAGAAGCGTGGAGTGTGTCAGAAAGTGACGCTCCTCCGCACCAGAGAGACCCTGCTGAGTATGCCGATGTGGGGGGTCAAGCACACAGTGAGCCGGTGCCCGTCTGTCTGTATGACATACCCCTCACACACCCCCATACCTCCCAAATGTCCCGATTTTCGCGGGACAGTCCCATTTTTTGGGGTCTGTCCCGCTGTCCCACCCGCGGGTCGCAGTGTCCTGCGGTGGGGGGGGCAGTTGGAAAGCTCCTGTACTCGCTGTTCTGCTTAGCAGAGCAGCGGTGAATAGTGGAGACAGAGGGAGAGGGGGCATCAGGGGGTACGGATTAATGGGGGGGTTCCAGCAGCAGAGCCGGATTAAGGGGGGGGGGGCGGGGGATACGTACCGTTGGCCCCACAGTTTTAGAGGCCCCCCCGGCTGGAGTAGCTCTGTCCCAGCTCAGAAGCTCCCCCCCCCGTCCTGCCAGCAACAGTGGCAGCATTGTGCTACAGTCAGCACACGCTGCTGCATATTGGCAGGTCTGTGGTGTTGCAGGGAGGCAGCAGTCTCCCTGCTTTCTTCTCCCTGTGCGGGTGTGTAGGGGGGAGCGACCACCTCCTCTGGATTTAGCCCTAGCTGAGGGGCCAAAATCCCATTTAAAAAATAAAAACAAAAATCGGAATTTGCATAAGGGGGCGTGGCCGCGCGGGCCGCATTTAGGCCACGCCCCCAACCCCCAGCAGGCACAGCAATGAGATAGGGCTCCCCTGTCTCAAGTGCCCTGGGCCCCCCGGACTCATAATCAGCCCCTGGGGGCATGCCAGCAGCTCACAGAGCGCTGGGCATGCCCCCTCACTGACGAAAACGAGGACCCTCCCGTGAAGCCACGCCCCCTTTTCGCTGAGTGTTTCCCTCCTTCTGCCTGGAGAAAGCTCCTGCAGAAAGCTGGGAGGCATGCAGCCCTGTCTGTGACATGCCCAATGTCCATGCTATCTGCTTCTGCTCCTAGTCTCCTGTAGATTTGGCCAGATCTCTGTGACTCATTTGAATAACTCCGCCCACTGTTGTGACTCCGCCCAGCGTTAGCAAATTAATCACAAGGTCACAGAATAGGGCTATTATATAGGAGATAGTACGTTGTACTGAAATATTAGCCTGTGAGACAGGAAGTAAATACCAATATGTTGAGAATTATGGGCAGTGATTCTTCATCTAATTACTCATTATAAACCCAAGGAAGAGATATTTATGCCCCAATATATGATGTACATACATAAAGAGAAACGTTTTAATACATGGACATTCCTTTGATGGAAAATGTTACAGGAACTGGGTATTTGAGGATAACGGTGGTAGAGAAGCAAGTGGATAATGCATATACTTTAACACCTTACATCAGTGGGGGAATTATATTTAACTATAGGGCAGAGAATATGAATAAAATGTAAAATAAACTAATGAATTAGAAAAGGGAGATTAGATGTAGTATTGTGTTAAGCCCGCTAGGTCATAATGAGGGATATGAAATAACCCCCTTCCTCTGACCTCACAATACTACATCTCATCTCCCTTTTCTAATTCATAAATTGATAAAGCTGCAAGCTGACTGCAGTGAAACGCGTCAGCTGTACAAGGGACCCTCGCCAGGAACCTTTTCAGCGGTGGACCGGACCATCCCCAAAACTTTGTCCAGACTACCAACTTCAACTCCGAGAATACAAATAGCAAAACTGCACGAAGAAATTGCACTCACCGTACTGCATGAGGAGCTCATTATTAAAAGAACCCGGAGCATACCACCCTCTAACGGTAATTTGCCATTCTATTGGACATTGCTTATCTCTGAGACTTTGTTAATGCTGGACTTAACCAATATAGGGGAATAATTTTGGAACGGACTCCATATTATCTCACATTTCCATATCCTGGCGAATTGGGTAATCCCATCTATTTGTTTGTATGAAGTATACATTATTAATCAATTACTCTTGATATGCATGCATTTTTTATGATGTATTCATTTTTAAACTGAAGAACATACTATTGTTTTAGGAATAAAATGTGTTTTTATTAGATACATTATTACTGTTGTTACATTGATCAAATACAGCGCAGCCTCAACTCTGTTTTTTTTGCAATATATTCGGGAGTGACTTCCCTTTCTTTAGAGGCTGCTGCTTGGTGAAATATCCCGTACCTAAAGCGCCCAAGTACTCCTGGGTAACCTACTCTTTTGCACGACCTCCCTACAATGCCTGGGCATGCTCCTGATGAGGTGGCGGATGGTCTCCAGAGGGATCTCCTCCCAGACCTGGACTAAAGCATCCGCCAACTCCTGGACAGTCTGTGGTGCAACGTGGCGTTGGTGGATGGAGCGAGACATGATGTCCCAGATGTGCGCAATTAGATTCAGGTCTGGGGAACGGGCGGGCCAGTCCATAGCATCAATGCCTTCGTCTTGCAGGAACTGCTGACACACTCCAGCCACATGAGGTCTAGCATTGTCTTGCATAAGGAGGACCCCAGGGCCAACCGCACCAGCATATGGTCTCACAAGGGGTCTGAGGATCTCATCTCGGTACCTAATGGCAGTCAGGCTACCTCTGGCGAGCACATGGAGGGCTGTGTGGCCCCCCATAGAAATGCCACCCCACACCATTACTGACCCACTGCCAAACCGGTCATGCTGGAGGATGTTGCAGGCAGCAGAACGTTCTCCTTGGCATCTCCAGACTCTGTCACGTCTGTCACATGTGCTCAGTGAGAACCTGCTTTCATCTGTGAAGACCACAGGGCACCAGTGGCGAATTTGCCAATCTTGGTGTTCTCTGGCAAATGCCAAACGTCCTGCATGGTGTTGGGCTGTAAGCACGACCCCCACCTGTGGACGTCGGGCCCTCATACCACCCTCATGGATTCTGTTTCTGATCGTTTGAGTAGACACATGCACATTTGTGGCTTGCTGGAGGTCATTTTGCAGGGCTCTGACAGTGCTCCTCCTGTTCCTCCTTGCACAAAGGCGGAGGTAGCGGTCCTGCTGCTGGGTTGTTGCCCTCCTACGGCCTCCTCCATGTCTCCTGATGTATTGGCCTGTCTCTTGGTAGTGCCTCCATGCTCTGGACACTACGCTGACAGACACAGCAAACCTTCTTGCCACAGCTCGCATTGATGTGCCATCCTGGATGAGCTGCACTACCTGAGCCACTTGTGTGGGTTGTAGACTCCGTCTCATGCTACCACTAGAGTGAAAGCACCGCCAGCTTTCAAAAGTGACCAAAACATCAGCCAGAAAGCATAGGAGCTGAGAAGTGGTCTGTGGTCACCGCCTGCAGAAGAACTCCTTTATTGGGGGTGTCTTGCTAATTGCCTATAATTTCCACCTGTTGTCTATTCCATTTGCACAACAGCATGTGAAATTGATTGTCAATCAGTGCTGCTTCCTAAGTGGACAGTTTGATTTCACAGAAGTGTGATTGACTTGGAGTTACATTGTGTTGTTTAAGTGTTCCCTTTATTTTTTTGAGCATGATCTTTCCTAGACTGACCTCCCTATCTAAGATAAGCACTTTACATATATATCTTTTACTTGATGTGAATTTTGTATTATCATTTTTTTTTATGAACTCTTATGTTCAAGTCATTTTTTAAGTATAATCGGATTGTTTTATGTAAAATAAATATGTATTTTTTATAAAAACTATCATATTCTTATATGTTCCTTAACAATAGACACCATTGGTCACTGATGCCCATATTCCTGATATATATATATATATATATATATATATATATATATTTATTAGGTTAGCCAAACTATCAGCAGTTAGGGTTAGGTAGACTATAGGTGCACTCAGTAAACTACTGATTACTTGGCTCAGCTAATATGTGTGTATGTATCCACACACATATATATACAGCCGATTGCACGACACTGCACACTAGCTAAGCACAGTATTGGCAGTATACTTACTAAGGGGGTCATTCCGAGTTGTTCGCTCGCTAGCAGTTTTTAGCAGCCGTGCAAACGCATTGTCGCAGCCCACCGGGGAGTGTATTTTAGCTTTGCAGAAGTGCGAACGCTTGTGCAGCAGAGCGCCTGCAAAATAGTTTTGTGCAAAGCAAGACCAGCCCCGTAGTTACTCTTCGTGTGCGTTGATTCTAACAACGGAGGGACGGCTTTTGACGTCACACACCCGCCCAGCGTTCGCCCAGCCATGCCTGCGTTTTTTCCAGACACGCCTGCGTTTTTCTAAGCACTCCCTAAAATCGGTCAGTTGACACCCAGAAACGCCCACTTCATGTCAATCTTCCTGCATTCGGCTGTGCAACTGAAAGCTTCTCTAGAATCTGTGCAAAACCACGATGCTTTTTGTACCCGTATGTCGTGCGCACACATTGCGGTGCATACGCATGCGCAGATTAGCCGTTTTTTACACTGATCGCTGCGCTGCAAACAACGGCAGCAAGTGATCAACTCGGAATGACCCCCTAAGTTAATAGATCATGTCCCAGCTTATTAGGTGAGGTACTGTAATAGTGGAAAGATCCTATTGCAGTTAGAGATTAATTGGATCTTTCAGTTGGATACGCTGTCCCCAATGCGAATATATGGTGCTAGACACGCCCAGTAGGCGGTGCTAGACATGCCCAGTAGGCGCTGCTAGACATGCCACTACCGTTGTGCACTCCCTAATAAAATATGCTGCGCACGCCTAAGAACATAAGGATGACAAGTAAGCACAATTTAGAAGAATTGCCCTTAGCAACCAATCGCTTTTGAGGAAGCAGTTATCATGTACATTCTATAAAATGATAGGTAGATGATGATTGGTTGCTATGGGCAATTTCTCCTCTGCTCCACTTCTCCACCCTTTTCACTGCTTGATAGATCTGTTTTGTTCATATGTTTGTAAATCCAATCATAAGGACACAGAGGCATGTGAGTTCATTGCTGTGTTTAGAACATAAAAGGGATGGGGGAAAGGGTATGCTCTGCACCAGCTGAATAATTAATATTTGAGAAGAGAAACCCGACTAATGTCAGTCAATGAATCGTCCGCTTATTCCTTGATATTCGGGGGTGCTACCAAGACAAATTGTATTATACAGAAGAAAAAAGGGAAAGAATGTCTCTTTGTTGACGCACAAACGATTTTGTGTGCCAACAAAGAGACATTCTTTCCCTTTTTTCTTCTGAGTTCATTGCTGTGCTCTTTTATTCCCTCACCAACTCCAGACACACTGCACACTGGACCACCCACTTCCCAGCATCCCCTGGTCCTAGGGACCATCACTGAAGATTCAGGCTTACACATGTTAGTAAGGTAGTGTCTACAAATATTAAGCATTCTAATACACTAACATCACATCCTCTTTTGTTTAAAGATAAGCCCCGGTATGCTTCAAAGCAACAATTAACAACATCATATTAAGAACATCATCTAACACGTTTCAATGAGTCTCTCAGGTCTGCGCATTTCCCTTTTGGCTCTTTCATACACAGTCTGTATTTCATCTACCATGTTGGACCTTTCTAGAATCGTGGTTTGTTCACCATTATCAGGATCATCATACATGTCAGATGAAGGGTATTCTTCAGTCATGTTGTCTTCATTATGGTTAGGTTGAGATCTTAAATCCACCTGATTTCTTCTTACTTCCGTTCCATGCTCTGTACGTATAGTATAAGATCTTGGTGCTACTTGTGCTTGCACAATACCTTTCTGCACCCAAATACCTTTCTCCTGATCTCTGAGACGGACTTGGTCACCCGATTTTAGAACAGATAAGCTTTTTGTTCGCCTGTCATGGAACAGTTTCTGTTGCACCTGTTGACGTTCCTTACTCAGTCTGACCAATGCTGAGTTATGTGTATTAAGCAGTTCATCATGTATCGGGAGATTTGCTCTAATTCTCCTTCCCATCAGCATTTGTGCAGGAGAAAGTCCATTCTGTAAAGGTGTACTGCGGTAGATTAAAAGACTTTTGTAGAAATCTTCTTTACCTTCTTGAGCTTTTTTTCATGAGACTCTTTATAGTTTTAACTGGACTTTCCACCAACCCATTTGAGCGTGGATAGTGGGAACTTGACGTAGTATGGACAAATTCCCACTCATCTTCAAATTGTCTAATTTCAGCACTAGAAAACTGAGGACCATTGTCAGTGAACACTTCCATAGGAACACCATGCCTTGCAAAGATTGACTTCATGCAATTGATTATGGCTGTACTAGTAGTTGTATGTAGTGTCTTCACCTCAGGGTAGTTAGAGTAATAATCAGTCATGACAATGTACCTTTTCCCATTACAATCAAACAAATCTACGCCAACTTTCTGGTACTGTCTCTCTGGCACTGCATGAGGACTCATTGTCTCGACTTGTTGTTTCAGTCTATACGTAAGGCATAAGAAAGAATAGAGGTAATGGTGGCGCTGGCAGGCCTGTGTGTGTGTGCACCCTGGGATTAGCTGCCACCTGGTAAGGAGGTAGCCGGCCTCCTCAAGAACAAAACAATTAAGAAAAATTACCAGGTGGGCGCTTAATACCAATTGATGGACACAATGATAAAAAAAACAGTTTATTACATACATTAACAACATATAACACATAAAAATAAACAAGACCACAATGCAGTATTCATATAAAACTGAGGTTCCGGAAACCTCTAATTAGAACAATATTAAAAAATAATTAAATGTACTCAGAAGGCAGTCGCAATACCTAAGTATTTAAGAGATAATTCTCTGATGGCTTTTAGTGGTGTTTAATTACTTGCCCAGATGTAAGAAGCACAAGAATACTTTGGCACAATCGTGCATATAGGTGTCCTCAGAGTATGTATTAAATTCCGATTAGAAAAGAGTTCATCATTTGCCAATTTGAATAGATGTATGAGCGGTGCAAAAATTGAGAATTGAAAAAAAGCTGTTACTCACAGACTGGACAGTTTTTCCTTTACTGTACCGCAGTAGTGTTGATGTAAGTGGCCGCTTTCTATCACCCTTTGCACGGGTGAGACATCCGTCAGCGGCAGGACTCGTCAGCGGCGTAGTCCGTCTGTAGCATCGGCAGAAAGTCGCTCTCTCCTCCGGCAAACTGTAGGTGCACCGGTGCTGCGTTCTCCACCCCCAGTGCTGGTGGAATAGTGCTCACCAGAGTGGGACACAGGGTGTTCCCGGTACGGTGCAGGGGATTGAGTATAGCAGTCTTCTGAACACTCTGCCTCTTGAAGAAGCCGCCTGGGGTGCGGAGAAACGCGTTGAGGGTACAGAGAGAAGGAGCCCCAATACCTCACTGCCCACAAGAATTGAAGTGTGTCCTCCTACTAGCTCATCCAAACAATTGCCGGCATTTGTTATTTCTCCAGCGTGACTGCTATACTCAATCCCCTGCACCGTACCGGGAACACCCTGTGTCCCACTCTGGTGAGCACTATTCCACCAGCACTGGGGGTGGAGAACGCAGCACCGGTGCACCTACAGTTTGCCGGAGGAGAGAGCGACTTTCTGCCGATGCTACAGACGGACTACGCCGCTGACGAGTCCTGCCGCTGACGGATGTCTCACCCGTGCAAAGGGTGATAGAAAGCGGCCACTTACATCAACACTACTGCGGTACAGTAAAGGAAAAACTGTCCAGTCTGTGAGTAACAGCTTTTTTTCAATTCTCAATTTTTGCACCGCTCATACATCTATTCAAATTGGCAAATGATGAACTCTTTTCTAATCGGAATTTAATACATACTCTGAGGACACCTATATGCACGATTGTGCCAAAGTATTCTTGTGCTTCTTACATCTGGGCAAGTAATTAAACACCACTAAAAGCCATCAGAGAATTATCTCTTAAATACTTAGGTATTGCGACTGCCTTCTGAGTACATTTAATTATTTTTTAATATTGTTCTAATTAGAGGTTTCCGGAACCTCAGTTTTATATGAATACTGCATTGTGGTCTTGTTTATTTTTATGTGTTATATGTTGTTAATGTATGTAATAAACTGTTTTTTTTATCATTGTGTCCATCAATTGGTATTAAGCGCCCACCTGGTAATTTTTCTGAATTATATACGTAAGGCATACAGTAATTCACATGTAGCTCTAGTCTGTGCTGTTTTGTTTCATTCTTGGCCAATACATAACTTCACGCGCTCTCCGCTTACAGTTTTCTTCCCCTAAGTGGCCTTCTTGCACAGCATAGTTTTTCTTAGTCGTGCAGGTTTTACAAACCTATTGCCTTTTGTAAAAGCTGATTAACATACAGGACAGAAAAAGCAATACCTTTTGCACTGAAATTCGAGCAGCTGTGGCTGCTGGATGTAATCTTTAACCTACGTACTTTTTACACAGTTAGCATACAAAGGTCCGTACTGTGGGGGTCATTCCGAGTTGTTCGCTCTGTAAATTTCTTCGCATCGCAGCGATTTTCCGCTTAGTGCGCATGCGCAATGTCCGCACTGCGACTGCGCCAAGTAAATTTGCTATGCAGTTAGGAATTTTACTCACGGTTTTTTCCTCGTTCTGGTGATCGTAATGTGATTGACAGGAAGTGGGTGTTTCTGGGCGGAAACTGGCCGTTTTATGGGTGTGTGTGAAAAAACGCTACCGTTTCTGGGAAAAACGCGGGAGTGGCTGGAGAAACGGAGGAGTGTCTGGGCGAACGCTTGGTGTGTTTGTGACGTCAAACCAGGAACGACAAGCACTGAACTGATCGCACTGGCAGAGTAAGTCTCGAGCTACTCAGAAACTGCACAGAGAAGTATTTTCGCAATATTGCGAATCTTTCGTTCGCAATTTTGATAAGCTAAGATTCACTCCCAGTAGGCGGCGGCTTAGCGTGTGCAAAGCTGCTAAAAGCAGCTTGCGAGCGAACAACTCGGAATGACCCCCTGTGTACGCACTTTGCGTACACTCGCCGCGACGGACGTACAAAGTACACGCAGTGCATACACACACACACCGACACACTGAGAGCACAATGCAGCTACACGTGTGTCTGAAATACACTTTAAACCTTAGCAGGAAGGAGACACGACACCAATTGTATTTAAGATGTTGGGATCCGACCCGCCAACATATAATTGATAAAAGGGGGTTACAACAGATATACAATTACAATAAGAGAAAAGAGGCTACAATACAATGGTACATACATTTTGTTTTACCAGCGCCACACGGTCCGGTGCTCAGTCAATCTGCAAGATGACCTTCAGAGAGAGAAAGTGACTGGCTTGGTAGCTTTGGATTTTATACAGTTGGTAAAAACACAATACAATGGAAACTGTAACCTCTTCATCCATAGGTCAAAGGGCTGGTCATTTACAGTACAGGAGGGGTCATAGGTTGGTTTGAACAGGTGGGCGATGTCTGTTCCAGGTGTGCTCTCAGTTGGTCTCCACTGGGTTCCCGCCGAATATCAGAGTACAGTAAACACAGTATAATATTAATATAGCGTGCTATCTTCTGCAAACTGCTACCGGAATGTTGCCCTTAAAATACCCTACAGTTGGATACCAAACACCACCTCATAACCTAATGCTGTCCCCTGATATCCTGTAAAGGTGAATCCCTTTGTTGTACATTTTAAACAAGTATAACTTGCTGGTGTGGTGCGTGTGGGCTATGTGTACATTGTGCACTATGTGGATTAAATATGAGATATGTCTTATGGCTTTTCCATGCGAGTACCAATGCTACCGTAATTACCCATACAATGCGCTAATACGCAGGACCGAGTGAGCGGTCATACGCAACTTGCGAATATGTGCACGCATGGCAGAACAAGTCCGCGCACAGAGGCCATCTGTGTGGAGTTTGTACATGATGTGTGTACTGTAATATTTTCCAACTTCGACAGTCCACCCTTTGGCAGTCATCAATAACTACCACTCTTAACTAATAAACTAAAAATATTACCTATACAGTTTATATACAAGCTTGGATGGTCGGGGGAGAGTTGTAGGTGGGAAATTTATAGCCTAGTGGGATAGTAAAAGCATGTATGTATGAATCAATGTCTGAGGGAGCATGTATCATCGTGCCTTATATGTTCAAAGTAAGCTTCGAGGTATTGCGAAGTATACATTAAATCCTTCTCATCCTGTATTAAGGGTCTGTAAATGAGCAAACAAACACTACCGAGCTCTTTTCGGCTTCTTATTCAAACAAATGGGGAGCACATTTAGTTGATTATACATGGAGGGGGAACATATGTGAATGCTACTATATGTGGATAACACCTGTCGACTATGTGTGCCATCAACTGAGGGTTGCAGAGATGAAGATAAGGCACATATATAAAAATACATTCACATAAACATTGGGTAGGGTTGACATCTTTTCCGATTGGATGTTTCTGGGTAAAGGGGGAGACAGAGAAAAATGGTGAAAGAAACAGGCCATGAAATTCATTTGCAATCCTTATCATAACACTGTTTCTATTGATGGGTCATAAACCAAATCTGCTGCTGTGACAACGCCCTCGCTCCTTAGACTCATCAATTTTGTGCCGTGCTTGCGCCGCGTTAGAATTCACTCTTGATGATGTGTTCATAATGGGTATGAGTATAAGGAGTCTGAGCATTGCGGTGAATGTCTTTAATTTTATCATGGGTTATGGTCATGGCCTCTGGTAGTACTCTCCCAATATAACACAATCCCTCAGAGCTCGGAGTAAGCCACTTGTACGCTTTCCTCCCACATATGAAATAGGCATCATCTGGGAGAACATAGGGAACAAAATGTAACAACACCATATTACAAATCTTCCATATAAAGAAACCAATCCCTAGTTCTCTCATTTGTTCAGTACAAGTATCGGGCTGGATGACATGGGCACAATACCCCTGCGATACCTTTCCAACCCACATGGTTTTGCTTCCACGTGTATACCGGTACCGAAAATACCTCCCACTGTTAGCTATCTTGTGTACAAGTTCAGAGTCGATAGGTATCCTATCAGCTCTGTGCGAAAAGGTCATTGTCTGGTTATTCCACGTCACTTCCCAATTTCCTGGTTTTCAGAAATTGGAAATATTAAAACACAAAAGGGACCTATCTACGTTTTGTACTGGTGGAGCTTCAAGCTAGGGGGCCTAGATATATTGAATTTCTTGTCCACCGGTCTCCCACCCTGTAATTCGAGTACCTCATCTATTGCTAAAGGGTACGGCACTAATCCTTACTTACTCTGTCCTTGAGGTACTTGTGAGCACACCCAACATTCTGTCTGGTTTAAGACCTTACCCACTAATGAGTGGTAATCATTCAATGGATGTCGGTCCATGTTGATATTAATGTTGGACTGACATCTCTGGATGCACCCGTCTTCGACTATGTTCTCGCAATTTCTACAAATACAATATTCATCAGACAATAACCCCTCACATTGCCTCCGAGCTCCATGACTACCAGAGCGCTTACTGATACCAGCCTTTACTCAAGTGATGTGCTGCTTCTGAGATCCTACAAATCCATACTTGCCATCAGAACCCATTCCAAATCCTTGCTCGACTTCTCTGGGACCCTCACCAAAACAAATTGTCCTGAGCAAAACCAGAATTACTAGCAGAACCCAAAATGCAGTCTCTTGGGGTAGATCCATTTCGTTAAGGTAAAAGAAGGAAGATAAGAAGGGGGAGAAGAGAAAAGGGCAGTTGGAGGTGAAAAAAGAAAACTGGTACGACAACCGTCTTTGATCTTGTTGCTTTCCGCGCTCAGGTGCCGTTTCAACAGTCCTGCCTCTCAGCTTTCCTGGAACAAACACTCTAGTGATACGAGGTTCTCTTCACCTTGCTCTTTGAACACACAGTTCTCCGGGTCAGCGACCTTCTTGCAGTGGGACGAGTGGACCCAAGTCTCTCTTTCGGCGACCTTTAGTGCTGTCGTGCTGGTTAACAAGACTTGATACGGTCCTTCCCACCTGTCTATGAGGAAACCTGAGCGTAAGAAATTTCGAATCATCACATAATCCCCAGGCTCAATGTCATGACAATTACTGTTCGGTAGGTCAGGAATCACCAGCTTTATATTTCTTTGTTGATTTCTCAGCTGCTGGTTCATCCTAACCAAATATTTCACAGTTATTTCGTTATTGCATTTCAAATCATCCTGGGGTCTATCATTACATGGGGTTGTCGACCAAAAAGAATTTCAAAGGGTGATAAGTTAAGCGGTGACCTGGGAGTGGTTCTAATGCTGTACAACACTAGTGGCAAAGCTTCTGGCCACAGCAATCCAGTTTCAGCCATCACTTTGCTCAGCTTATTCTTAATAGTGCTGTTCATTCTCTCCACCTTCGCACTCGCCTGTGGTCGGTGCAGAGTATGCAGCTTGCTATTAATTCCCATCAGTTTGCACATGACCTGAAAGACTTCATCTGTAAAGTGGGTACCCTATCACTTTCAATCATTCTAGGGATACCATATCTGCACACAAATTCCTGCACGATTTTCTTTGCAGTGAACACAGCAGTATTTGTGGCAGCGGGGAATGCTTCTACCCAGTTGGAAAACACATCAGTACATACTAACACATATTTCAAATTCCTACAGGGTGGTAACTGTATGAAGTCGATTTGTATTACCTGAAAAGGTCCGTCTGTAGGAGGGATATGGGATGGCTCCATTGATATTGCCTTACCAATATTCTTCCTCATGCAAGTAAGACATGTCATTGCTTTCCTACCTGCGTGAGAAGAGAATCCTGGTGCACTCCAGTAGGCTCTTACCAGCTTGCACATACCCTCCTTGCCCAGATGAGTCAGACCGTGTGCCGCCTCAGCTAGACTTGGAAGTTATCCTCTGGGGGCCACTGGCTTACCGTGTCCATCTGTCCAAAGTCCTGACAACTCTTGACCAGGGAGGTCATTCCGTGTTGTTCGCTTGCTGCTATTTTTAGCAGAATTGCTAATAGGCTATAATCCGGCAGTTCTGCGCATGCGTATGCACCGCAGGGCGCACGCGCGAAGCAATTTTACACAAAACTATGCTATTTTACTCACGGGCGAACAAAGCTTTTCAGTCGCTCTGTTAATCAGAGAATGATTGACAGGAAGTGGGTGTTTCTGGGTGGTAACTGATCGTTTTCCGGGAGTGTGCTAAAAAAAGCAGGCATGCCAGCAGAAAACGCAGGAGTGGCTGGAGAAACGGGGTAGTGGCTGGCCGAACGCAGGGCGTGTTTGTGACGTCAAACCAGGAACTAAACGGACTGAGGTGATCGCAATCTAGGAGTAGGTCTGGAGCTACTCAGAAACTGCAAGGAAATACTTAAAAGCAGAATTGCTAATCTTTCGTTAGCAAGTCTGCTATGCTAAGATACACTCCCAGAGGGTGGTGGCTTTGCGTTTTCATTGCTGCTAAAAGTAGCTAGCGAGCAAACAACTCGGAATGACCACCCATATCCCTTCGCCTTTCAGACTGCCTTTTCCTGTAGGGAACACAAATTTTGAATTTCAATTTAATTATTTCATGTTATCAGTTAAGTAAAAAAAAAATCTCTGGATGAGAGAAGAGAGGGAAAATGAAAAGGAAAATGTCAGGTTTGCTATTCACCAACAGGCCGTTACACCATTATGCATATCAGTGTCTGTACACAATCTCCCTTCACCAGTATTCCCATTCTCCACCCTTTGTGCATGACAAGGCACACTGCAGTAATACTGGTGTCATCCTGCTGGTGAGATATACTGGGTTTGGGCAGAACTCTGAAGGACCGAGTAGGCATGTGGTGTTTGAACTGTAATCGGGTCCATGTATTGGACCACCCTGTGTGAACGAAAAAGATGAAGAGGCAATTGTGGAGAAACAGAATAGAAGTTGGTGACAGATAAGTTTGTAGAGGTGAAGACTATTTTATAAAATTTGACAACTGGATTGGGCACTACGGGGAAGTGATTCTCTACTTGGTCTACTCCCCTTAAAAAAAAATTCTATGTGTGTTGTATCTCTACTGGGACTATCCCAGCCATCAATCCAGTGTCCTGTCCATCCTAAGTTCATAGGGAACCTGGTATTTTAGCGAGACATTTTTCTATACCTGTGATGGACATGAATCTACAACAGTGAAATGCAGCATTAGTCTTCGTGGGTGTTTAACATACTTTGTACTTTCTGAGCGGGAGCACAATATGGGGTATATGCAATTGCGGTCGAATTTCTGAAAATGTCGAAAAACGGGACATTTTCGCCAAATTTTTTTCCCCGACAATGCAATTCAGTACTTTTTGTCAAAAAAACGGACTTTCCAAATTCGACTTTTTGAAAATCGACATTTGTCAAATTCGACATTTCTGCAATGGTACAAATGCGGCAATTCGACAAAAGTATATTCAATTGAAGATTGTAAATTCGACAACAGTGCTTTTAGACAGTAAATTCGTCATTTTCAATCCGCCACACTTTGCTGGCGGAATCTAATAATTTTTTTTAAAAACATGTTTTTTTGTGTGTTTTTTTATTGATAATAGCATATCTATTTATATTAGAAGGGATTAGGTACTTGGTTTGTCTATTTTGGAGGCACAAGTATTATTTATATATTTTTAAAAATATTATTATTATTATTTTTTTTAAAATGGAATGGGGTAAAAATCTGAGAAAAAAAATGCGTGGGGGTCCCCCCTCCTAAGCATAACCAGCCTCGGGCTCTTCGAGCCGGTCCTGGTTCTAAAAATCCAGGGGAAAAACTGACAGGGGATCCCCCGTATTTTTAAAACCAGCACCGGGCTCTGCGCCTGGTGCTGGTGCAAAAAATACGGGGGACAAAAAGCGTAGGGGTCCCCCATATTTTTTACACCAGCACCGGGCTCCACTAGCTGGACAGATAATGCCACAGCCTGGGGTCACTTTTATACAGCGCCCTGCGGCCTTGGCATTAAATACCCAACTAGTCACCCCTGGCCGGGGTACCCTGGAGGAGTGGGGACCCCTTCAATCAAGGGTCCCCCCAGTCACCCAAGGGCCAGGGGTGAAGCCCGAGGCTGTCCTCCCCATCCAAGGGCTGCGGATGGGGGGCTGATAGCCTTTTGAAAAATGAAAGAATATTGTTTTTTCCAGTAGTACTACGAGTCCCAGCAAGCCTCCCCAGCAATCTGGTACTTGGAGAACCACAAGTACCAGCATGCGGGAGAAAAATGGGCCCGCTGGTACCTGTAGTTCTACTGGAAAAAAATACCCAAATAAAAACTGTGAGAGTAAAACTTTATTTCACACATGTCGACACACATACTTACCTATGTTCACACGCCGACCTCTGTCAACTTGTCCAAGTAGAATCCACTGTGTACCTGTGAATAAAATTATACTCACCTGATCCAGTGTCCTTTATTATAATCCACGTACTTGGCAAAAAAAAAAAAAAAACGAACACCCGGACCAGGCGGACTGAAAGGGGTCCCATGTTTACACATGGGACCCCTTTCCCCGAATGCAGAGACCCCCCGTGACTCCTGTCACAGAAAGGTCCCTTCAGCCAATCAGGAAGCGCCACTTCGTGGCACTCTCCTGATTGGCTGTATGCGCGTCTGAGCTGGCAGACAGCGCATCGCACAGCTCCCTCCATTAGTTTCAATGGTGGGAACTTTGCGGTCAGCGGTGGTGTTACCCGCGGTCAGCCGCTGACAGCGGGTGACCTCACCGCTGACCGCAAAGTTCCCACCATTGAAAGTAATGGAGGGGGCCGTGCAATGCGCGTCTGAGCTTAGACGCTCAGAGCCAATCAGGTGAGTGCCACGAAGTGGCGCTTCCTGATTGGCTGAAGGGACCTTTCTGTGACAAGAGTCACGGGGGGTTCTCTGCATTCGGGGAAAGGGGTCCCATGTGTAAACATGGGACCCCTTTCAGTCCGCCTGGTCCGGGTGTTCGTTTTTTTTGTGTGCCAAGTACGTAGATTATAATAAAAGACCAGGACACTGGATCAGGTGAGTATAATTTTATTCACAGGTACACCGTGGAGTCTACTTGGACAAGTGGACAGAGGTCGGCATGTGAGCATAGGTAAGTATGTGTGTCGACATGTGTGAAATATACTTTTACTTTCACGGTGTCTGTGTCCTGTTTTTATTTGGGTATTTTTTCCCAGTAGAACTACAGGTACAAGCGGGCCCGTTTTTCTCCTGCATGCTGGTACTTGTGGTTCTCCAAGTACCAGCTTGCGAAGGGAGGCTTGCTGGGACTTGTAGTACTACTGGAAAAAACAATATTCTTTCATTTTCCAAAAGGCTATCAGCCCCCCATCCGCAGCCCTTGGATGGGGGGGGACAGCCTCGGGCTTCACCCCTGGCCCTTGGGTGGCTGGGGGGGAACCCTTGATTGAAGGGGTCCCCACTCCTCCGGGGTACCCCGGCCAGGGGTGACTAGTTGCCTATTTAATGCCACGGCCGCAGGGCGCTGTATAAAAGTGATCCCTGGTTGTGGCATTATCTACCCAGCTAGTGGAGCCCGATGCTGGTATAAAAAATAAGTGGGACCCCTACTCTTTTTGTCCCCCGTATTTTTTGCACCAGCACCAGGCGCAGAGCCTGGTGCTGGTTTTAAAAATACGGGGGATCCCCTGTCAGTTTTTCCCCCGGATTTTTAAAACCAGGACCGGCTCGAAGAGCCCGAGGCTGGTTATGCTTAGGAGGGGGGACCCCACGCAATTTTTTTCCGGGTTTTTTCCCGTTTTTTCAACATTTTTTAAAATCTAATCAAAATCCTCAAATCGGCCATTTTTCGACAGCGGGACAGCCTCTCCTCCTGTTGTTCCCTGCATATAGCGATATTCCTGTAATGTTTCATAACGCACTCTATGAGATTATCTACTGTGACCCCTCTCCAATTTGGCAAAGAGGTTTGCACCCTGGCCCTCAATGCCTTATTGAGCCCGTCCATTAGCACAGAGACAGCCACCTCCCTGTAATTCTCATCATTCCCTATATTCGATAGCCCAGTGTATCTAGCCATTATTTGCAAAACCCTATGGAAATATTCAGATGTCATTTCATTTTCTCTCTGCTTTATGGGGAAAATTTTTCTCCACTTAACAGTAGTGGGGAAATACAATCCTAGTTGCATGTTAATTCGTTCCACGTTCTCCTGATTGTGTTCGTCAGTCATAGGACCATCCGACTCTAATTTACAATCCGTAATAAATTTTGGGGTGTCAATATTAGGGGGTAGGCACGCTTTCAAGAATGTTTGCCAATCTTTGTTTGACGGTTCATGGGTATTACCCAGATCCCTGATAAATTTCTGACATCTGTCTAAATGCTTCTGGGGATCGGGGAATTCTGAAATGATTAACCGCAGCACTGATCTGGACCACGGGCAATACATTGCATTATTCCTGGTGAGGATTATTCCCTGACTATCGGTCCTCCTATTGGGAGTTACTATTTCCAAGATAGGATGTAATCCTACCATTCCATTCCTAATCTGCTCACTGTGAGGTGTTATTGTCTCTGTGTAATAAACAGTCTCACACTTACCGGTAGCTGTGATCTCACCAGTCCTTTCAGTGGGGGACACTGTTACTGCTCTTACTGGTTGGGCTGGGCCCACCTGAGTTTCCTGTAAGGTGACTGCCTGAATGAGGGCTGAGATTAGGCTGGATCCTTCATCTTCCTGTGACCTATAACCTTGGAGAAATTTCAAAACAGGATACAACTTGCAAGGGTTATGGTTAACACATTGCTTCTGCATTCTACTATCATTTACAGATGTATCAGTGATTGTAGCCATTTCCTCCCCTACGACTTGTGTCGGTAATGGTGTGCTCATACTCACATTCCTGCCAGGTTTGGAACTTGCTTTGCGAGTTTGTTCCCTTTGCACCTCCCCCTCTTGCTGCCACAGATTGAAACAATCGTTATGTCTGATCCTTTGTTTTCTAGATTTGATCAGACATATTCTAATACCTACATTCTGCAGTACCTCTGTTTCAAAGCTACCCACCCTTGGGAATGCGGCCCTATCTTCAGCAGTCATACGTACCCATTCATTGCAAAAAGCCTCCGTGTGTGAACCATATTTTTCACACATAATAAACCTTGCTGACCCTCTCCATCTCAATTCTTCAGCCTGAACCCTAGCTACCAAACGCCCACTGCTTGTGCAATTGGATCCCATCGTGGACTTTTTGCCTGTAAACGCAATTCCCAAATGCACAACACAATGTACCACGACTCACAACATTAGTGACCACCACGTACCCAGTGAGGCCCTAACTGGCTTCTATTCACTGGAAGTTTTTGGAGTAACTTACCTTTTCCAGTGAATATCCACCGTTGAAGATTTTCCTGAGAGAGACCAGCGAAAACTTCCCTTTATGCAATATACAAATCACGCTTGTGTATGCTCTACATGGCGCTAATGATACCTTTGTTTACGCAAAAAGCTCGCAAAGGGGGTATCAAGTTGCGTCACGTATCGCACCCACAAACATGCGGTCCAATCGCACAGCATATAGGTACTTGTTACCTATCCACCCTACGATCACTGGAGTCGAATATACAAGCTGCGCTCCTCAGCCGGAGCGTAACACAAAACCTTTAAACTTCAATTCACAATTTCTATACTTCTCAATGCACAATTCTATATCATGCTCCTCTGCAAATCTCCTCACGATTTGCGTATTATCTCTATCTGTATTAACGTAAGTCAGCCGCCTCACGCCACCAAGCCTCCACTTACTTGGTGTACCACGGGACCCGATTTCCGGGGTTCAAATCCACTCACTCTGCTTTTACTCACTCAAATACACCTTGTTTTTCTTTTCTGTACAGAAAATTTCCACTCTCTTAGGTTGGTTACTTTACCCCAGAGGTACTTACAGTTTTTAAACTAAATATTTAAGGTAACCTGTTTTTGAAATCGGATAGTTATGTGCTATTGTATTAAATGTATACTATCCCGCCTTTTAATTGAACAACGATCGTGTGATTTGTACTTAGCATCCGTACTCCTATGCAACCTTGTGTACACATGCTACCGTGCGTGCCTTTTACGCCGCGTGTGCGACCCTGTACTTTGTCCGTGCCACGTGTACAAATATGCGTCCGCAATTCAACAAATCACACAATCTCTATAAATGTGAGCAATACAAAATATAATCGCTCACAAACACAACCTACACTTGTTCTGTATAAACCTTTACGACTAGGCCAGAACTGCGTTTTGTGTCTTTATAATTACTCCCTTAATACACTTACTTCAAATTTATCTATATAGCAAACAAATGTATCCGATTTTACACAGGTCTAAAATGACTAATAACCTATGGCAACACTATGTGGGGGTAGTATGCAAAATATTGGTATGCTTTGTGTACGCTTTTGGCACCAAAATTTTACACACATATTTTCAAATAGCTTTTTTTCTTTTTTCTTCCGGGTTCTATCAGCACTTCTGTAGACTAGACAGAGCAGACGTGATCTAATCAGAACACAAAAGAGGGTTTTAAAACACCTAAGCAACCAGGAAAAGGTTTCACTTAAAGATTCGTCTCCACCCTTTGCTGATAGATCAAAGTCTGCTATGGTCTGCAAGTCTATGAATGTGTGAAATCCCTGACTGAGCTCCCAATTGTAAAAGCTGATTAACATACAGGACAGAAAAAGCAATACCTTTTACACTGAAATTCGAGCAGCTGTGGCTGCTGGATGTAATCTTTAACCTACGTACTTTTTACACAGTTAGCATACAAAGGTTCATACCGTGTACGCACTTTGTGTACACACGCCACGACGGACGTACAAAGTACACGCAGTGCATACACACACAGCGACACACTGAGAGCACAATGCAGCTACATGTGTGTCTGAAATACACTTTAAACCTTAGCAGGAAGGAGACACGACACCAATTGTATTTAAGATGTTGGGATCCGACCCGCCAACATATAATTGATAAAAGGGGGTTACAACAGATATACAATTACAATAAGAGAAAAGAGGCTACAATACAATGGTACATACGTTTTGTTTCACCAGCGCCACACGGTCCGGTGCTCAGTCAATCTGCAAGATGACCTTCAGAGAGAGAGAGAGTGACCGGCTAGGCAGCTTTGGCTTTTATACAGTTGGTAAAAACACAATACAATGGAAACTGTAACCTCTTCATCCATAGGTCAAAGGGCTAGTCATTTACAGTACAGGAGGGGTCATAGGTTGGTTTGAATAGGTGGGTGATGTCTGTTCCAGGTGTGCTTGCAGTTGGTCCCCACTGGGTTCCCGCCGAATTTCAGAGTACAGTAAACACAGTATAATATTAATATCCTGTTCCTGCGCATAACTATGCGCAGGAGCGTGCTATCTTCTGCAAACTGCTACCGGAATGTTGCCCTTAAAATACCCTACAGTTGGATACCAAACACCACCTCATAACCTAATGCTGTCCCCTCATATCCTGTAAAGGTGAATCCCTTTGTTGTTGTACCTTTTAAACAAGTATAACTTGCTGGTGTGGTGCGTGTGGTCTATGTGTACATTGTGCACTATGTGGATTAAATATGAGATATGTCTTATGGCTTTTCTATGCGAGTACCAATGCTACCGTAATTACCCATACCACACGCTAATACACAGGACCGCGTGAGCGGTCATACTCAACTTGCAAATATATGCACGCACGGCAGAACAAGTCCGCGCACTGAGGCCATCTGTGTGGAGTTTGTACGTGATGTGTGTACTGTAATATTTTCCGACTTTGACACTTTGTAAATAATATTGTCGACAACTGTAAGGTCACTGCGGTACATCCAATAATCATGAATAGACAGCGGGTATGCATTTTTTTCTGCTGGCCAACCTTTCAGAATGATATCTTTCAACACTTTCATTGTGTCATCTGTCTCAGTTTCTTTCCTAATCTGTTCTTGTCTTGCAAGAGACACTGGTAGAGAAGCTACGATCAAATTAACATATGCTTCTATCTCTGCATCCATCAGACTTTTGGAACCTTCACTTTTGTCCACAGCACAAGAAAGTGTATCCGCAATGTACATGTATTTACTGGGACAGTACAGCAAGTGTACATCATATTTCTGTAGCCTGATAAGCATTCGTTGAATTCTCATGGGACAGTCATGTAATGATTTAGTCATGATAGTTTCCAATGGCTTGTGGTCAGTTTCCACTGTAAATGTTTGACCATACACAAATTGGTGAAATCGCTCACATGCATATGTGATTGCTAGAAGTTCTTTTTTTATCTGAGCATACCTTGGTTCAGCACTTGTCAGTGCTCTTGATACATAGATGACTAGTTGCCATGTATCCACATGTTCTTGTAACAACACTGATCCTAGGCCAAATTGCAAAGCAGCTGCTGAAATTCTTATTCTTTTTGCAGGATCAAAGAATTTTAGCACTGGTTGCTCTGTAATGATCTGTTTCAAGTTTTGCCAACTTTCTTCTTGTTCATGTGACCACATCCACTTGTTATATTTGTCCAACAACCATCTAAGAGAGGCTGTTTGTTCAGAGTTGAGAAATAAACTTTCCTAAGTAAGTAATCATTCCTAGGAATCTTCTGACGTCGTCTTTGTTGTTAGGACGTTCCCTTTTTACTTTGGCTGATATTTTCCTTGGGTCTGGTTTTACACCTTGATCCGAGACCACATCGCCCATAAAGGTAAGTGTATTCATGCCAAATTCACATTTGTCCTTGTTTAGCTTTAGATTCACTTTCTTGACAAGCGCTATTACTTGTCTCAATCTAGAATCATGTTCTTCCTTTGTAGATCTCCAGACAATAATGTCATCCATCATTGTTTCAACTCCTGGAATATGTTCAAAAATCATGTGCATCCTTTTGTGATATACTTCTGGAGCAGACAATATTCCATATGGTAGTCGAAGAAATCTGTATCGACCTTCTGGTGTATTAAATGTACAAAGCTTTGAGCTGACGTCATCTAGCTTCATTTGCCATAATCCTGAAGATGCGTCCAATTTACTGAACCATTTTGCTCCCGCAAATTGCGACATGATTTCATCTCTGGTTGGTAGTTTGAAATGTTCTCATTTAATAGCTTTGTTTAAATCTCTGGGGGAGTCTAGACATACTGTATTCTGAGTTATCCATTTTACTTTTCAACAATTACTAAGGAGCTCACCCACTCAGTAGGCTCATCAACTTTTGTATCACACCCAAGGCTTCCATGCGATTTAACTCTTGTTTCAGTTGTTCTCTCAGTGCAAACGGCACTTTTCTACAGGGGTGTATCACTGAAGAAACTTGCGTGTCTATATTTTAGAAAGCTGAAAGGGTTATCCTGCACTGGATATTGACATCTATTGAACGTTTTTATATATTGAAAACCAGCTACAATTAATATTAAAGATAATAATATCTACATCATAAACAGGCTGGAGGTGCTCCTGGAATTATGAAAAAAATTCATGATCCAAAATATTGTGAGGACTAGCCTCAAAGAAAATTCCTTTTTTGGAGCACTCTTTTGAAATGATAAATAATATGATATATAGAGAATTAGTGATTGATATTAAAACTTAACTTTTATTTCTTACCAATCTAAAATAAAGAGGAGAGTATTAATTCAATGATCATCCATTTCTCCCAATGTAAAGTCCCAAAATAAATAAATTACTTTTTAATAAATCATTACGTTGGTACTAATGTACAGTCTCGGCATATGAAATCATTGCGTTAGTACTGATGTACAATCTCGGCATATGGTTATTGTATCACTAGGACCAATTGTCCTAATTCAGACGCACTCATTTTGTAACTATGCATACATTGCCTACTTAATTGGAAGTGGACTGACGTGGATATACTTCTTATATTTACATCTAATTATAGTCCACTCCTTGGCTATTATTTGCATCAGAGCCGTCACTTCCACTGGCTCACCAATATTCCCAACCACATATTAAATATGATTGAAACCGAAAAACCACATCACAAATTATTGCACATAGAACGTTTTCGAAATACCGTGATTTCAAATTTGGTATCCGATCACTATTAAATCCTTCAATTCACACAAAGGCCATCAATTCCACTGGCTCAGCAATATTCGGTATAATTGAGCCTTATTGACAATTTCACAGACTGTTATACATTGGATATTTTACTGTAGTTACAGGCAAATAAACTAAATGTTAATTAATAAATCTAGTTGATAGAACAGATATATGCCTGTAAATATTTTTTTCTTCAATGAAATTTAACAGCAGAATACACTCGGCCCCACAAATTAGCAAAGGCACTTCACCCTTTGGTCTATAATATATAACATATAACACTGAGACATATCAACGACCCCTTAGGTTGTGCATGATCATTGAGCTCACAATTGTTTATGCCTTATCTAATTACAATACGGCATCACAACCCATAAATTACCGCATATAGGATCGTATGCCTGGACTGTGTCACATACAGTATACGGTGAGGGACAAAATGTCTCCTTATCATTCACCGTTATGCTGATATGATCAATCTGTAAAGTCTTAGATAAATTGAAACCATGGGTGCACCCCTTTTAGACAATTTGTTTTGAGGCCTCAAACTTTAATTTCAATGTATAGGTTAGGTCGATTATCCTTGTGTATAAGGTGAAAAAAAGAAGAAAAACAAGTACAATCCAATATACAGATACCCCCATCTGCTGCCCAACCTCATCAAGAAATGAGCGGAAGAAGGGTGAGAGTGGGGGTACTGATAGATTGATGGAAAAATAGCGACAATATCTCCTAATGTCTCCGTCTCTGGTGTTAGAGCAGACCTGTTGCTTTAAGCATTGCAGGACTTGCAATGCGCCGCGGAGACCAGTGAGATATCTGTGAAATACCACAGGGAAAAGAGGAAAGGAGAGGGCGTGTGTATGATCTTTATACCCTTCAGAGTGATTGGATACTCAATAACGTTATGGTTGTCTGTACTGTATGGATATAATCCATATTTTATAGTTTCTCCATGGCTTGTTAAATAGGGAGGATGTGTTTTTCATGCAAGATATAGTCAGAGGGTTATTGAGCCAGATACGTGTCTCACACAGCTCCCTGCAGTTATACTGCTGCTGTTTGTATTCAATTTTTTATTTGTTGTTCACAATGTATCTCTTCTGAGTTCAAGCTGATAACAATTGATACTTGGGAAAGGAATTCAAAAAAGTTCAAGAAAGTTCAAAAAAATTAATAAAGGGGAGTCATACCAAAAAAATGTCTTTAAATTTCTATACTTTGAGAATTGTTCAGTGAGATAAGTAACAGTCACTGCATAAATGATTAGGGGGTGTCTGTTGTGCCGCAACCTGCGGCTTGATTGAAATCTTTAATTCCTCAGCAGTATAATAGCATACCTCCATATATTGAGGTCTTTTACACCTCAGGATTGTACCGCAATTGACTGTTTGACTGAGAAAAGGCTATTGTTGTCTCTTCTATTTGTAACGGTAATGTTTGTATATAATTACCGCATGTAAACGGAGAGTCTCTGATGCCGTATACCTTCTCCCTTCAATCCGTTCCTGGATGCGGTTACCTCTGCCCCCTGCAGTGACTGTCTTGCTGGCTCCTTATTGTTAATGTGACCTGCTGACTTATCCTGTAAATGCATCTGAAAAGGGTTTTCAAATGCCACTTACCATGGCTGTTTTGCCGGATCCAATTAAGTAGTTTCACATGCCGTTTTGCACAGCGTCCTCCTGCAGTGAGGAGCTGTGACTGTGGAACACCACGTCCCAGCTGTACGTACGTTTCACAACCGTGCTTGATCACCAGCCTCAGGCACGTATCTGGCTCAATAACCCTCTGACTATATCTTGCATGAAAAACACATCCTCCCTATTTAACAAGCCATGGAGAAACTATAAAATATGGATTATATCCATACAGTACAGACAACCATAACGTTATTGAGTATCCAATCACTCTGAAGGGTATAAAGATCATACACACGCCCTCTCCTTTCCTCTTTTCCCTGTGGTATTTCACAGATATCTCACTGGTCTCCGCGGCGCATTGCAAGTCCTGCAATGCTTAAAGCAACAGGTCTGCTCTAACACCAGAGACGGAGACATTAGGAGATATTGTCGCTATTTTTCCATCAATCTATCAGTACCCCCACTCTCACCCTTCTTCCGCTCATTTCTTGATGAGGTTGGGCAGCAGATGGGGGTATCTGTATATTGGATTGTACTTGTTTTTCTTCTTTTTTTCACCTTATACACAAGGATAATCGACCTAACCTATACATTGAAATTAAAGTTTGAGGCCTCAAAACAAATTGTCTAAAAGGGGTGCACCCATGGTTTCAATTTATCTAAGACTTTACAGATTGATCATATCAGCATAACGGTGAATGATAAGGAGACATTTTGTCCCTCACCGTATACTGTATGTGACACAGTCCAGGCATACGATCCTATATGCGGTAATTTATGGGTTGTGATGCCGTATTGTAATTAGATAAGGCATAAACAATTGTGAGCTCAATGATCATGCACAACCTAAGGGGTCGTTGATATGTCTCAGTGTTATATGTTATATATTATAGACCAAAGGGTGAAGTGCCTTTGCTAATTTGTGGGGCCGAGTGTATTCTGCTGTTAAATTTCATTGAAGAAAAAAATATTTACAAGCATATATCTGTTCTATCAACTAGATTTATTAATTAACATTTAGTTTATTTGCCTGTAACTACAGTAAAATATCCAATGTATAACAGTCTGTGAAATTGTCAATAAGGCTCAATTATACCGAACATATGGTTAGGAATATTGCTGAGCCAGTGGAATTGATGGCCTTTGTGTGAATTGAAGGATTTAATAGTGATCGGATACCAAATTTGAAATCACGGTATTTCGAAAACGTTCTATGTGCAATAATTTGTGATGTGGTTTTTCGGTTTCAATCATATTTAATATGTGGTTGGGAATATTGGTGAGCCAGTGGAAGTGACGGCTCTGATGCAAATAATAGCCAAGGAGTGGACTATAATTAGATGTAAATATAAGAAGTATATCCACGTCAGTCCACTTCCAATTAAGTAGGCAATGTATGCATAGTTACAAAATGAGTGCGTCTGAATTAGGACAATTGGTCCTAGTGATACAATAACCATATGCCGAGATTGTACATCAGTACTAACGCAATGATTTCATATGCCGAGACTGTACATTAGTACCAACGTAATGATTTATTAAAAAGTAATTTATTTATTTTGGGACTTTACATTGGGAGAAATGGATGATCATTGAATTAATACTCTCCTCTTTATTTTAGATTGGTAAGAAATAAAAGTTAAGTTTTAATATCAATCACTAATTCTCTATATATCATATTATTTATCATTTCAAAAGAGTGCTCCAAAAAAGGAATTTTCTTTGAGGCTAGTCCTCACAATATTTTGGATCATGAGTGTCTATATTTTATGCTCCCCAGGCAAACAACCTAGACCTTCAAACACGGCACTGTATTCTGTAAACATTAATTTGCAGTCATCCTCTACTTTGTGGTGTCACCATAAAGTTCTCACAGGAACTTAATCTAAAGGTCCGTACACATTTGACGATGTCGCTCTGTGAGCGTCGTCGTCTAATGTTTCCCCTCCCGGAACGGCCGGTCGGCGGGCGACCGTATACACTGAGCGATATGACCGCTCAGTGACGCCTCCGCCAGCCCTGCATGCAGGTCGTGGACGACAGTCCAGATCCTGCATGCATGCACTGGTGAGAGCGACGATCGTTGCTGACCCGCGGGGCTGCGCATCGTTCGACGCTGGTGGCATACACACTTGCCAATAAAATGAGCGACGTCACTCAGGGAGGCGGAAAATGAGCAACGTCGCTCATTTTACCGGCAAGTGTGTATGGGCCTTTGGAATTGGTTGCACATCTATATCCACAATCAGTAGAGATGTTTTAAACTGTTGTCCCTTATATTTCAGTGTCACTAAGCATGTACCTTTCACAACAATTTCCTTCCCAGTGTACCCTGTAACTTTCACTTTGGGTGGATGAATTTTAGATTTTACTCTAAAAGTCTTATAGTCTTGAAACGATATTAAATTCACATGTACGCCAGTATCAAGCTTAAAGGGAATGACAATCTTGTTAAAGGGTCAATCCATTCTTTCTTATCTGCACTGCAAAGTTCAATGCAATCCACAAAGAATTCCTCTGTTTGTTTAACAGCATGCACTTTGATTGTTTCACTTTTCATTTTACAGCATTTGGCAAAGTGATTAAGTCTACCACATTTCATGCAGGTTTTACCATAAGCAGGGCACCTTTTAGGATTGTGAGCATTTCCACATCTACTACAAGTTCCCTTATTAGACTGTGGCTTAGACTGCTTCATTCTTGAGAATGGAGGTGTGCTTTGCTCTGTTTTCTGCACTACATATACAGCACCATCAGCTTTCTTGTGTAACTTTTTGGCTTGAAATCTAGTTATTTCTGCAGATCTGCACATAGGGGGTAATTCCGAGTTGATCGCTAGCTAAAAATGTTTGTTGCGCTGCAATTAAGGAAAAAAAGGCACTTCTGCGCATGCGTATGCGCTCAGTGCGCACGCGCAACGTACTTTCACAACGGCCGATACAGTTTTACACAAGGTCTTGCGAAGCTTTTCAGTCGCACTGCTGGCCGCAGAGTGATTGACATGAAGTGGGCATTTCAGGGTGTCAACTGACCATTTTCAGTGAGTGTTCTAAAAAACGCAGGCGTGCCAGGAAAAATGCAGGCGTGGCTGGCCGAACACAGGGCGTGTTTGTGACGTCAAATCCGGAACTGAATGGTCTGAAGTGATCGCAAGCGCTGAGTAAGTCTGGAACTACTCAGAAACTGCACAATATTTTTTTGTAGCCGCTCTGCAATCCTTTAGTTCGCACTTCTGCTGAGGGCGGCGGCTTAGCTTTTGCACGGCTGCTAAAAACAGCTAGCGAGTGATCAACTCGGAATGATTCCCATAGTCACTGCCTTGTCTAATGTTAGGTCTTGCTCTCTCAGCAGTCTCTCTCTGAGTCCATTATCAGGTATTCCACAGACAATACGATCTCTAATCATTGAATCCTTTAAATCACCAAACTCACAGGTTTTACTGAGTGATTGCAGCTCTGTAACATACTGATCAAATCCATCTCCAGACTTCTGATCACATGTGAAAATCTTTCATATGTCACATTTTTCCTTGGCACAAAGTAATCTTCAAACTTTAGCATTATAGAAGATAGCACCATATTCTGCCCCTCATCAATCTGAAAACTATTATAAATGTCCAGCACATCATCTCCTATCACATGGAGGAAAATGGATGCCTTAGTTTTGTCAGCCTCTGTATCAGCTCCAAATGCAGCAAGATATATATTAAAACTGCTTAAATATTTTCCAGTTCTCAGACAAGTTACCAGACATCAGCATGCCGGTTGGATGAGCCAGTTTATCCATGGTTACTTACTGTTTGAAGAGAGGAGCACACAGCAGGCTTTGAAGACACTGAGTACAGACCCTCCAACATGACCCGCCCCACTAGGTACAAAATGCTCTGTTCCTGGACTTCCCTCTTAATTTATGATTTCCATCACCTGTGTTGAACTAATTAAATGATAAGAAAGCTGTTTCTTCACAGGTGATTGCAATAATAAATTAACAGGGAAGTCCAGAAACAGAGCATTTTGTACCTAGTAGGGTGGGTCATGTTGGAGGGTATGCTGAGTATCATAGCCTTACAGACTTCTGCAGGATTCTTTCACACTCTGAGAGAACTAGAAGTCCAAGTTAAACTTCTTCTGACACCATGTTTTGGTCATATTTTGTAAATCCAATCATAAGGACACAGAGGCATGTGAGTTCATTGCTGTGCTCTTTTATTCCCTCACCAACTCCAGACACACTGCACACTGGACCATCCACTTCCCAGCATCCCCCTGGTCCTAGGGACCATCACTGAAGATTCAGGCTTACACATATTAGTAAGGGAGTGTCTGCAAATATTAAGCATTCTAATACACTAACATCACAACATCAACCCCTGAATTTCATAATTTCCTAATAATAAACTTTTGGCCTAGGGGTGTGGAGTAAATCCTAATTTTCTATTGCTCCATGATTCTAGAAAGTTTGGGAACCACACAGGAAGCATTTTTGTTAGTAGTTCTTGTTTATTTGTAAGGCTGCTACAGTATATGCATTCCACTCCCATCCCTTGCTATTATGTTTTGTGTGTTTATTATTAATATGTGTATTTGCTTCCAATGATTTGTTTTCTACTGACTGGCACTACGTAATTTGTAGTGCTTGTGGTGGAGTACAGGTTGAGTATCCCTTATCCAAAATGCTTGAGACCAGAAGTATTTAGGATATCGGATTTTTCTGTATTTTGCAATAATTGTATATCATAATGAGATATCATGGTGATGGGACCTACTGTAAGTCTAAGCACAGAATGCATTTATGTTTCATATATATCTTATACACACAGCCTGAAGGTTACATAGTTACATAGTTAGTGAGGTTGAAAAGAGGCAAAGTACCCATCAGGTTCAACTTGTATTCTGTGTTAAGCTGTTCATACTATAAAGCACCCGCTGAAGTAATGGTTTAGCACCAATTGACAAATATGATTCTACCACTCCCAGATATTAATGTCACTATGCTAACTGCTATAACCCTAGATACGTTTTCCAGTTAAAAATGTGTCCAATCCATTTTTTAAATGCATTTACAGAGTCTGGCATTATTACCTTCTCCGGCAGGGAGTTCAAAATCTTTATTGCGCTTACCATGAAGAACCCTTTCCTGCGTTGTGTACGGAATTTTCTCTCCTCTAGCCTCAACGAGTGCCCACGTGTCCTATACAGAGTTCCTTTAATAAACGGATAACTCCTTGTAATGATCCTTTACATATTTGAATATATTAATAATGTCTCCTCTTAGACGCCTCTTTTTCTAGTGTATACATATTTAACTTAGTAAGCCTTTCTTCATACTCCAGTGTCTCTAACCCTTTAATCAGTTTAGTAGCTCGCTTTTGAATCCTTTCTAGTTCCCCGATATCTTTTTTATAATATGGTGCCCAAAATTGAACACAATATTCAAGGTGTTGACGTACTAATGATTTCTACAGTGTCAAGATTACATCCTCGTCCCTTGTCTCAATGCCCCCTTTTATGCATGCAGGCACTTTATTTGCCTTTTTTTGCTGCATTTTGACATTGTATACTGATACTAAGCCTAATTCCCCCCATTTCTTTTTCCACCACGGTTACCCCTATATTTTCCCCATTTATGGTGTAGGATGCATGTGTGTTTTTTGTCCCAAAATGCATAACTTTGCATTTTTCTATATTGAACCTCATTCCCCATTTAGACGCCCAGGTTTAAAGTTTAAATAAGGCATTCTGTAGAGACTCCACATCACTTTCTGAATTAATTACCTTACACAATTTAGTATCATCTGCAAAGATTGACACTGTGCTTTTCAGGCCTACTCCTAGATCATTGATAAATATATTGAACAGTAGTGGGCCAAGTACGGACCCTTGTAGTATTCCGCTGACTACTGGTGTCCATCTGGAGAACATCCCATTGACCACTACTCATTGTACTCTGTTATCCAGACAATTACCTATCCATGTGCAAATAGTATATCCTAGACCAAGTTCCCTTAACTTTATGATCAGTCTCCTGTGAGGCACTGTATCGAATGCTTTTTCAAAATCTAAATACACCATATACACTAAAAAGCAAAAGTAGAGGACTGCGCTCGTAAGCTACTCCTAATCGACTAAAGCAGCTAGGGAGTGTAAATGAGGATATCCACTATCCCCACAAGATTACTGATAGAAAAAAGAAGAATGTCTCCCAGCGCTATTGTTGTTAGGTGTATAGTAGTTAATTAATGGTGATATTAGCACAAAAAATAAAAGTACTCATAAAATCAATGTTAATTTAAAAATCTATATGATATTTTATTAATACAAGAAAAAACAGTTTTCCAACAAAATATCTTGTTCCCTAAAAGTGATCCTAATACCGGTATACACAATACAATCACATACAACATTAAACATATAAGTATATCAGTGATACGCTAGATGGCGATTTATTCACTAGGTAGGAGTTTTATTTTCCTCAGGTAAAAGCAGGTATATATATGTGGTATTTGTATCACAGTCCCTTGTTATGTATGGAATTTATTCCAAAAATCTTGATTAATCCCTGCTGCTTGCTGTGGATTCTTTTCCAGAATGGTAATTAGCACATGCAGTCAAAGATCCTCAAATCCTTACTAGGAAATGTCCAAAGTTATTGGAAGACACTTACTTCAAGGTCGCAGGATGGTTGCTGGAACAGGTGTCTGCCGGCAGACATATCAGATAGCTCCGCAATCTACTAGTTTCGCCTGGCACCGCAGGCTTCCTCACTGCTTACACTGCTTTTCCCTGGTCAAGATTCACGCTCACTTCCTTGTGATCTGTCCCTTACAAACCCATGCTGACTTTTGCTAATAATCTTATTAACCTGTAGATAATCCTGTATGCTATCCCTCAAAATACCTTCAAATATTTTACCCACTATAGAGGTTAAACTAAGTGGTCTATAGTTACCAGGATGATTTTTAGTTCCCTTTTTAAATAAAGGCACTACGTCAGCTATGCGCCAATCCTTTGGCACCATTCCTGATGTAATTGACCTGTGGAAAATCATGTATAGGGGTTTTGCTAGCTGCGACCTAAGCTCCATAATAACCCTCGGATGAAAACCCTGGTGATTTATTAATCTTTATGTTGCTTAGTCTCTCCAGGACTACTTCCTCACTTAAACAAGCATCAAGCCAAGAGTCATTACCTTCACTATCGTTATGCACTATTCTCACCGTCTGATCCTCCCTGGGGAATAGTGAGGAAAAACATTTATTCAGCATTTCAGCTTTTATTTTATTATCGTTTATCAAAGCTCCCAATTCATCTTTTAGTGGGCCTACATTCTCCTTCTTTAACCTTTTACTGTTTATATATTTATAAAACTTTTTAGGATTGGTTTTACTCTCTGTAGCGGTTTGTTTTTCGTTTACATTTTTAGCTGCCCTTATTACTTTTTTGCATTTTTTATTACATTCCTTATAATGCTGAAATGATTCCTCCCCTTTATTAGATTTACATGTTTTGAAAGAACGCTTCTTTTTAGCCATTGCTTCTTTGACCTCCTTATTGAGTCACATTGGCTTGTGTTTAGTACTCCTGCGTTTACTGCTCATGGGAATGAATTTGTGAATATTGCTATCAAGCAACCCTTTAAAAGCTACCCACATTTCCGTTGTGTCTTTACAACGAAACAAAACTTCCCAGTCAATGTCGTTTATTGCCTTGAAGTAAGCTTTCCTAAAGTTAAATGTTTTAGTTGTTCCCTTATAGCTATGTTTCTTGAAACTGATGTCTAATATTATCATATAGTGGTCACTGTTTCCCAAGGTCTCCCCAACTTTAGTGTTTGATATAATGTCAACATTATTGGTAATAACTAGATCCAGAATAGTTTTACCTCTAGTTGGGTCCTCGACTATTTGAGTCAAGTATTGATCCTTTAATGTATTTAAGATCCTGCTGCTCCTAGTTTTTACACATGAATCGTTACTCCAATTTATGTCTGGATAGTTAAAATCCTCTAAAACTAGGCTGTCCCCCATTCCCGCAGCTTTTTCAATTTGCAGTAAGAGTTGTACCTCATCATGTACGCTAATATCTGATTGCTTGTAGCATGTGCCAATGACTAGTTTCTTTGCTTCTGTGCCCCCACTTGTGATCTCAACCCATAGTGACTCAACGTTATCTCCAGTCCCCTCGTAAATACCATCTATTAAGTTTGGTTTTAGAGATGGTTTAACAAAGAAACATACGCCTCCTCCACTTTTGGTAGCCCTATCCCTCCTGAAAAGAGAATATCCCTCCAAAATCTCATCCCAGTCGTGAGAGTCATCCCACTATGTTTCCGTAATACCTATAATATCATACTGAGATTTTGATACAAGCCATTCCAATTCCCCCATTTTACCTGATAGGTTTCTTGCGTTTGCAAGCAAACATTTTAGCTTAGCATCTCCCTTGCCCATTTGTTTTAATGGTATTTTATTTATATTTACAAGTGCCCTTCTAGTCTTACCCTTACCGACTGTTATTCTTCTCCCTCCCTTTCCATCCCCATACTTAATACAGCTTTCCTCACTACTATCACTACTATCTCTATTTGACCTATTAAGACTTTCTAAACCCGCCCCTGATGTTAGTATCTTCCCTTATGCTATGTACATCATTTTCTATATACCGTATTGTTGAGCCATATTCGTCGTTAGGTGATAAATATACGTTATGGTAAGAACTTACCGTTAATAACGGTATTTCTCCTAACAATTCAACAGATTGGTGGTTTATTTTTGCACCTTAATACAACCTGCAGCTGAGATACCACCTTTCAAGGGTACCAAACACTTGAAAAAATTTACAAATACAAGAAAAACAGAGGTGGTCCACTAGCGCTGATTGTATGTCACTCTTTAGAATATATTTGAACCATTGATTGAAGACTTGACAATCAATTAAACATCACAGGAACTTGTCTACTGAATCATTAATTGGATGTACCTCACTCACCAACGGTCAGTAAGATTCACCCATATTAAGGTATCTTTTACTTTATCATCTCATTGGACATCATAGGTCATATGAAAATTAACTCACCATTATTATGAGCCCTATGTTCATCAAAAGGTTTCTTTTTGGCTGCACCAATGGAATCTCAGAACCATATCAAGGATTTCTCAAATACTGGATCTCCATAAAAATGAATTTATACCATAAAACAGTTCCAACAAAAACACCCAAAGTTAAAAACAGGGGTTACACCACTCCACTCCACAAGGACCTCAAATATAAACCAGTCGCCAATTTAATCCCGGGAAAAAAAGGAGATGAGGTAAGTTTGAGAACAAGATCTTACTCCCTATGTGGATGCGGGTGTTAACTCCTAATATCTTTTCACCACCAACGCGTTTCGGAAATGTTTCCATCCTCAGGGTGTCTGAGGAAGGAAACATTTATGAAACGCGTTGGTGGTGAAAAGATATCCGGAATTAACACCCGCATCCAGCATTTGAGAAATCCTTGATATGGTTCCGAAATTGCATTAGTGCAGCAAAAAAGAAACCTTTTGATGAACATAGGGCTCATAATAATGGTGAGTGAATTTTCATATGACCTATGATGTCCAATAAGATGATAAAGTAAAAGATACCTTTATATGGGTGAATCTTACTGACCGTCGGTGAGTGAGGTACATCCAATGAATGATTCAGTAGACAAGTTCCTGTGATGTTTAATTGATTGTCAATTCTTCAATCAACGGTTCAAATATATTCTAAAGAGTGACATACAATCTGTGCTGGTGGACCACCTCTGTTTTTCTTGGTATTTCTCCTAAGTCCACAGGTATCCACAGGATAACATTGAGATATGATGGAGCGACAGCGGATTGGCACCAAATGATCACAAGCTTTCAGGCCTCCTAGAATGCACCGGGCTCGTCCATATAATCCTGCCCACTGACTCAGTCAAATTAGTTGTTTCCAAAGCACATAGGCAGGAGCATTATGTAGAACCCTATTCAGGCAAAAAACCCACATGCACACTCTTCCATGCAAAAGGGAAGAGTTTAGTGAGTATACAGATTCTCAAATCATGTGCGTCAGGGTGGGATCCCTGTGGACTTAGGAGAAATACCGTTATCAACGGTAAATTCTTACCATAATGTAAAATTCTCCGGCAGGGTCCACAGGTTATCCACAGAATAACATTGGGATTTCCCAAAGCAATTTTTAGTGGTGGGGACGCTCCTGATTAATAGGAGAACCCTATGCCTGAATTGAGCATCATGAGAGGCAAAGATATCCCAGGCATAATGTCTGATTGAATGTGTTTATTGGAAGCCATATGGCTACCTTACATATCTGTTCTGCTCAAGCACAATATTGTGCTAACCATGAAGATCTTCCTTGCATGTAAAGTAAGTAGAGACATTAGCCAGGACAGGGAGATCAGCTTAAGAATATGCATCTGAAATAATCATTCGAAGCCATCTTGCTAGCGTCTGTTTAGTAGCAGGCCATCTTCTCTTGTGAAACTGTAGAGGATAAAAAGAGAATATGTCTTTCTAATGGCACTGGTACAATCCATGTAAATACTTAATGCCCGGACTACGTCCAGTGACGCAGCTCCCGCAGAAAATCCCGATTACTGAAAACCGGGACTATAATATCTTCGGTAAGGTGGAATGTAGATCACCCCTTTAGAAGATACCCAGACCTAGTTCTGAGAACTACTTTATCTGGATAACAACAGAAAAAGGAGATTAGCATGAAAGTGCTCCTAAATCTGACTTTCTTCTAACTGATGCCATAGTCAGCTGAATGAGAACTTTAGCTGTCAACCCTTTAAAATCCACTTCACTTAGTGGTTTAAACAGAACAACTTGACAGGCTTTGAGGATTAGATTTACATTCCCTGACCCTGTAGTAGGAAAAGGGGAAGGTGGAGTGCGTAGCATTCCCTGGGAAAAAGTGCACCCATTCTGCAATTTGGCATTTCTCTTTCGGAACCATACCGTCAATGCTGACACTTGTATATCCAAAAGAAGCCACCGCTAAACCTTAATTTATTCCTGTTTAAAGGAAATGGCAAAAACCCTGGAAACTCTGCAAGATTTTGGGTCCATACCTCACTTATTGCACCAATGCATATAAGCTTGCCATATTTGGTGATAAATACGAGTTAAGGAAGTTTTTCCTTGCTCTGAGTCCTTGTGAGAATCCTCTGGATCTCAGTATATAGATTTCAAAAGCCATGCCATTAAAACAGTTGATCCAGATATCTGTGATAATCAAGGGCCCTGTCTTAGTCTGGACATAGAGGAAACAGAAAAGGTATTCAACATTTTCTGTGGATCTGTGTAACAACCCCTTCTGGGTCAAGCCGGGACTTATTAGGCTCCCGGCATCTTTATTGTGTTTTCTTCACTATCCAGAGTAACAGAATGATTTGAGAAACACATAAGGGAAATAAAATTCCCATTAAAAAGATATTCACAAGATCACCTCATTTGTTCCTGACCCGATTATGGCTTTTGTTGTTCAGATGGGACTTCATGAGAATTATCTCTGGCCAAGCCCATTTGTCTACCCAAGTCTGAAATGACTTTAGGGTGCAAGCCCATTCATTTACCTGAATGGTGTGTCGACTGAGAAATCAGCTCTTCCGTTTAGGACTTCCGGAATAAACCCTGAGGACAAGGCTTGAAGATGGAGTTCTGCACATTTTAGTATGTGATTTACCTCCTTCCTCGCTATTTATCTGCGTGTTCTTGTCTGAAAGTAAGGGTACGCTACTGTCCTTTCCTTGTCCTTGCAGATCTGGACCGATCTTCCTTTAGGAATGTCCCATGCCTGAAGCAGGACTCAGTATATGGCCTGAAGTGCTAACAGATTTATTAGCAGGCACGTTTTTTCTGTGGTCCATAATCCCTGGAATCATATTTTTCCGAAAAAATGGCCTCAATAGTCAAACGACTTGTATTTGTTGTCAGGATTTCTCCACCTGATATCCAAAAATAAAAAGGTATCCTCTCATCTAGATGGAATGTCTGTAGCCCCCCGGCTACTTCTCACCTTTTCCTACCAGTACCACATACTTGTTGGTGCACTGTCCAATTGGCCCATCTACGCCACCTGGTATTCACAGACAGTCTTGCGCCCGAAGATTTTAACCTGGTACAACACTGCTTAACTTCCAACCTCATTGAGATTGGACATATCCAGTGTGATGCGGCCTTAGATGGAGGAGATGCTGAAAAAGTCTTGAGAGGAAATATGCCCACTCCATCATGTGTATTTGTTAACACCATTAAACCCACCATTCGCATTGCTGTGTGAATCAATATTGTTTGACATTATAATCATCTCCTAGTTTTGCCTTGAATATCTTGTTCCGAGGTAACTACTTTCTGCAAACTCGAATTCAGTATAACCCCACCATGAGTTATGTTACGGAACCAAAGATGATCCCATTTATGACCCACCCGTGCCTCTGCAGACAAGTTATTTGTATGTTGTAGATGACACAGAACCTTTCCTGTATTTGTGTCAGGATAGGAAGGTGGTCAAGGTATGGCAATCCTTCTTATCTCTACTAACGGAGATAAATTGCCATAATCATTTTGGTACTCTGGGGCTGTGGCTAACCCCAAAGGGTAAGGCCTAACTGAATTTTTTGCTGAAGAATGGTAACTTTTAGATAACACTGAATTACAGTGTTATAGGAGCCTGAAGGTAAAGTCCCTGACTTATCCAGGAATACCATGTATTATATTGGCTCCTCACCCAACTATGGAGCTGCCTCCACGTGAACTGTATTACCAAAATTTCTTTGTTTTGAAAATGATAATGGGGCGAGGGAATTTTGCCCCAGGTGGGAATAAACCCTCCATTGTGCATGGATTACTGGAATGACAATTCCTGACAAAACGTTTTCTGAATTGCTTCATGCAAATCCCTCGCCAACGTCTCTACCCGAGACGGGCTGAAACCGAATACCTTTTAGGAGAATGGTTCCAGAAGGGAAAGTATAACCCTAGAGATACTGCTTCTTGCACCCAGGCATCTATTTGTAAACTGTTATCTGATCTGTGCCTGAAGAATTCGGCCCCCCATCCTTCATGAATCCACCGGAAGGAGACCTACATCATCATACTGATGGCTTCTGGTTTCGAAGCTGACCTGTGGTTACCTTTGCTTCTTTGCCTTACAAAACTAATTGTATTAAGGCTGTCACATTCTTTTATGACCGACAAGACCAATTCAGACCCGTATAGTTGGGGTTATATGTGGAAGGGAACGTGACCTTCCTGGAGTCTGTTTCTGACTCCCGAATAACTGTTAATTTAACCAGATACTTCCTGCCAAAGCAAGAATTTTCAGAAACTTCCTTGATTCTGCATCAGCTTCCCATGTACAGATGAAGGGTTTATGTTGTGCCTAGGCACAGAACTATTCAAGATAGCCGTGGCCCCATCTATACGTGAACCAAGCTGTTCTAGAACAGCGATTGTTTTGCTGATGCCCTAGAACCTTAGTGTCCATATGCACTACATGGGATTCTCTCCCTTGCCGGCGCTGAAACTTGTTTTCCAGTACCTCAGCCCAATGTGCATACAGCACCTGGTATTTCAAGATGGTTTCCCATCGAAGAACTTAATCAGGCTGAGCACTGCCTAGCTCCAAATCTATTAAGATTGAGCCTATCCAGTGTGTTGTAGCTGTAGACTACAAGGTAAAGTCCTGGCTGTCCTTGTAACTGCCCCAGACAAAGACAATATGATCTTATTCTTTTGATGGCAGAGGCCCTATATATTTTTGCATTATCCAATGATATGCATATCTAATTTTTGGGAGGCACTTCCCTATTTAAAACCGTCCCTATCTTGAAAAAGATATCGGAATCCCATTTACTGGGTATTCTACTTTATTGGGTGTGGCCCAAACCTTTTACCAGAATTCTGCTCTCGTGCAGAAAACCTTTTTGGGACGTTTAAACAGAAGTGCCTTATTTTTACCCCAGGCTTTGCTGCCTTATTGGCAGATTGCTCTCATTTATTCAGCTTATTCATTTAGCTGATATCTTTTACCTGTTCTTCGTATGTTGAAGTAAAGTATATGGAGATTTCATCATCTGATGATTTCATGTGTAGTATGTGAAGTCGATGATCTATTTACATTCGGTTCATCAGATTGTCTTATTGAAGATGCTGTTGGGGATATACCACAAACAGTGAGCAGCATGTGTTAATATTGTAAGAATTAACATTTCAGCTAAACTGTACAAGGTCTGTGCAAACATCGCCCTCAATGGGCCTATCTATACCTTATATAATCAGGAATGTATTATGCTAAACAGCAAATCATTTTTACACATAACCATCCTGTAATCATATAGGATAATACAGTTTTAACCGAACAACAACATTGCTGCCCTTAGATATGATACATACTCAGCACTTTCACAATGTACTACACAATTTTGTAACTGTAAAACTCAAAAGTGATGTGTGACCCTTCCCATGCACCTGCATTAAGGATCAGAAGTATCAACTGACAATCATTTATTATTATCAAGTCAGCATCACACTAGCAGTCAGTCACATATTAAACATATATATATATATATACACACACACACACACACACACACACACACACACACACACACACACACACACACACACATCATATGAGCAGATTATCAACTACAAACACATCTCAAAGCATGTAGGAGTACATATTACTGGTTCTGTTCTATACAGATCTTTAAAGTATTCAGACGCATTGCGAAGAAACCACAGTATTGTACATAAACTCATATGCAATTGGCACTAAAGTTAACTATTCATACTACAAAGGTAGATAGAATTTTAGTGCTGTATAACCCTTACTCTTTAGAGTGGGATGCAGGGAGACTCACCCCACTTCCAGGATCGATCAATACGTTAGCAAACCGCTGAGTGAATCCAGACGCTACTAGTGTACACTGCCGCTCTAGTATTTTTATTGGACACAGACGCTCAGTGAACGTTAGTGCATGCAGATGCTCCTGTCTGTGACCCAGTCTCTTAGCAGTCAAACTTTAGTGTATACAGACGCAGCGCCATGCTGCGACCGAGTTCCGTTGTGGTAATCAGTTCATGGTGGAAGACGCGTGGAAACTGGTCATGAACTGGGGGGAGGGGCGACCGGGAGAGCGTCTGACTCCCCACTGCTGGCATCAACCCTAGGGATCGCAGCCTCAAACTAATCCTGACGCCTTCTGATCCCTAAAGCCTAGCGCTAGAGCACCCGTGGTGATGGCGCAACAGCTACTGTTTGGTAGTCTCCTCCCAAATCAGTGCGGCTGTGTCCGTATTCCCCCTCTAAGCAGAACCGATGCCTTACCTTCTCCTTGTGCTCTGGCCGCAGCCTGGTAACGTCTGCTGGACCTGCTAGTAACATCTGATACAGTCGCCCGTCAAGACAGCACTTGTACCGTGGGTAAGCGTTGTTGCGACCCGGTGGGGAGTTGTTGGAGCGACTCTTTCCAATATGCGTGTAAGACGTTGTTAGGAAAGTTCACTCAAAAAAAGGTAAGATTATAAAAATAAATCAAATAAAGCTTAGGGCTGCCAAACACAGCAGCCCTGTGACCATGGTCCGGCTCCTGCCGCACCAAACAAAAAAACTGATTTGACTGAGTCAGTGGGCGGGATTATATGGATGAGCCCGGTGCATTCTGGAAGGCCTGAAAGCTTTTGATCGTTTGGTGCCAATCCGCTTTCGCTCCATCATATCCCAATGTTATCCTGTGGATAACCTGTGGACCCTGCTGGAGAAATTGGGAATATCTTGGGCAATACCTGTGTCAGTATTTCCGGTGTCAATATCCATGCAAATACCCTTGCTGGCTGACCTTTCGCCCTCCCCTTCTCCACTCCCAAATTGTTCACTACCCCCATCCTTACTGTTCTCACTATTTGACCCGTAGCTTCTCGCTAAACCCTCCCCCCAGGCTCCTAGTTTAAAAGCTCCTCCAACCTTCTAACCATCCTGCCTCCCAGCACCATAGCCCCCTCCTCATTCAGGTGCAATCCATCGCGACAAAAAAGATGGCGCCTGACTGAGAAGTCCGCCCAGTGTTACAAGAACACAAACCCTTCCTTCCTACACCGGTCTCTAAACCACACATTTACCTCCCTAATCTACCTCTGCCTCCCTGGGCTAGCTCGTGGCACTGGTAATATTTCTGAGAATATTACCCTAGATGTCCTTGTCTTAAGTTTCTTGCCTAATTCCCTATAATCTTTCTTAAGGACATCCCACCTACCACTAACTTTGTCATTGGTGCCAACATGCACCAAGACTGCCGGGTCTTTACCAGCTCCTCCCAACAATCTATCTACCCGGTCCGTGACGTGCCATACCCGAGCACACAGAAGACAACAGACTGTATGGCGATCACGGTCCTGGTAGCAGATTGCCCTGTCTGTCCTCCTGATAATAGAATCCCCTACCACCACAATCTAACTAGGTACTGTCACTGACCTAGGTTGGGGGTGTTGTGAACTCGGGGGTTCTCCCGATGGTAGGGGAGAGGAACCACAGTTGGGTCGGAACAGGGATTGCTTGATATAGGTCTTCCTCATACAGGACTCTGAAAGTAAAGCTTGGTGAAAATATTAAAGAACTTTATTACAGGAAGGGAGCAACACAATGTCACATAGCAGAGAAGGAACGTATGGGGGGAATGTCCAGGCCTATAGGAGAACTTGTAAGCAATGTTAAAGATTCCAGGAAAAGAAGTACTTGTGAGTGTTGGTACAAGATAATAGTGGCTGAAGAACTTGTGAGTGATGTTTTTAGAAATACTGATGATTTGAAGAACTGGTGAACGGTGGTTAAAGACTCTGATGATTTGAAACACTTGTGAGCGGTGGTTAAAGACATTGATGATTTGTATGACTTGAAAGCGGTGACTAAAGATACTGATGATTTATAGAACTTGAGAGCGGTGGTTAAAGACACTGATGATTTGTATGACTTGAGAGCGGTGATCAAAGACACTGTAGAATTTGAGAACGGTGGTTAAAGACACTGATGATTTGTATGACTTGAGAGCGGTGGTTAAAGACACTGGTAACTTGCAAAACTTGGGAGCGGTGGTTAAAGACACTGATGACTTGTAGAACCTGAGAACGGTGTTCAAAGACACTGATGACTTGTAGAACTTTAGAGCGGTGTTTAAAGACACTGATGACTTGTAGAACTTGAGAGCGGTGTTTAAAGACACTGATGACTTGTAGAACTTGAGAGCGGTGTTTAAAGACACTGATGACTTGTAGAACTTGTGAGCGGTGTTTAAAGACACTGATGACTTGTAGAACTTGAGAGCGGCGTTTAGGCCGCAGCCCACGCTGACTCCAAGAAGCACTGGTGACTGGATTGCAGAGGAACACACCAGCCGCTGTATACGCTGGAACTGTGCAGCAACTGGCACCTGGAAGTGCCGGAGACACTGGGGTACGACTGCAGAGAGATTCGCCGGGAACAAGAGCCCTGGCATCCACTTCAGGGGAAAAGACGATACTCAGGCGCCGAGGCTCTGCCCGGCGTCTGCCTTTGAATCTCCCGCCTCCGCTGGATTGGCGGAACAGTCTGATGACGTCACCTGCTCCCCGCCCACGTGATGCCGGGTGTCATGGCGGCGCCCCTGCCCCGGAGAACCGCGCCAGCCAGACGCCGGAGCCCGTGGACCACCGAAGGCGGAGGCCGCAACACAGACCAGCAGGCACGCAGGGGTAAGCGCGGTGAACGCCGCCTATGGCGTGTGACAGGTACCTCACTAACTTTTTTCCCCATCTGTACCGGGTCCACTCCTCTGGTTGCTAGAGGGAACAGTCTCCTCTGGTTCCATCTTTTCCTCACTGCAATCCTCAGAATCTTCGTCCAGTCGGGTAAATTTGTTGGGGTTTGGCAGATTGGAGATGTCCTATCTTCTTCTCTTCTTCTTCTCTCTAACCATGACCCAGCTGTCTACCAGATCATCCTCGTCTACCAGTAATCCCCCTGCAACTCCTCCACCGTTCTATCTAAACTTTGCTCGAGATTGTGAATACTCCTCAGTCACGTAACGGTCCGCTCTAGATCAGTTACCTGGGCTTCCAGGGCGGCCATTCGCTCACATCTCATACAGATGTACCCACACTTGGACTGTTGTGCCAGGTGCGCATACATCATGCACAACACAAACTGAGTGAGATTCTCAATCGCGGCCACCCCCATTTTTAAATAGTGCTAACTCCCTGTTACTTTCAGAAAAAAAAGAGGGGGACTACTCTATATAGCACAATATATAAGCGGCAATAAGGGACAATAAATAAATAAAGGACAATTAAAGGATAAATTAAGTACAAATTAAGTACGAATAAAATATAGTAAAGGACACAATCTATGCAATACAAAACAGTATTATAGCCTCGCTGTGAAGAGAAACAATATTCAACAACTGAACAGTAATTGATAAAACAATACGATCAAGGACAAGGGGAGATACAGAAGGACAGTCCTTATACAGTAATGTAGTTAAGCTTATACTTATCTATCCTTGTGCACCCCCTGATCTTTTTCTTTATCACAGCAGTAGTCCCAGCTCTCTGCAGCAAGCTCCTCAAATAGTAGCAGCAGCAATGGCAGCAGTCTCCGGGCCCCTCATTCACGCACCTCTGATAGCCAGAGCAGCAATTTCAGGCCCCCTTGTGCAGCTCCTATTGGCAGCAGCAGTAGTAGGTTCTGATCCCTTAGGCAGACTGTGGGGGCTGCAATTGCGGCTCAGCTGCAGCAGCATCACCGGGCAGCCCCTAGTACTAGAGATGAGCGGGTTTGGTTCCTCGGAATCCGAACCCGCCCGAACTTCAGTTTTTTTTACACGGGGCCGAGCGACTCGGATCTTCCCGCCTTGCTCGGTTAACCCGAGCGCGCCCGAACGTCATCATCCCGCTGTCGGATTCTCGCGAGGCTCGTATTCTATCGCGAGACTCGGATTCTATATAAGGAGCCGCGCGTCGCCGCCATTTTCACACGTGCATTGAGATTGATAGGGAGAGGACGTGGCTGGCGTCCTCTCCGTTTAGACCAGAGTACTAGAGAGAGACACAAATTTTGGGCAGCATATTATTAGGAGGAGTACTACTTGCTGCTGATAGTGTGACCAGTGACCACCAGTTTAATTAATCCGTTCTCTGCCTGAAAAAAAACGATACACAGTGTGACACAGTCACATACCATATCTGTGTTCAGCCCAGTGTGCTGCATCATATGTAATACTGTATATCATTATCTGACTGTGCTGAGTGCTCACTGCTCACACAGCTTAATTGTGGGGGAGACTGGGGAGCAGTTATAGCAGGAGTACATATTTTAAGTACAGTGCACACTTTTGCTGCCAGAGTGCCACTGCCAGTGTGACTGACCAGTGACCACTGACCACCAGTATTGTGATTGTCTGCTGACCACCAGTATATTGTGTGATTGTCTGCCTGAAAAAGTTAAACACTCGTCGTGTGGTGTTTTTATAAACGCATTCTGCAGACAGTGTCCAGCAGGTCCGTCATTACATAATATATACCTGTCCGGCTGCAGTACTAGTGTGATATATATATATTTTAATTTTATCTCATTATCATCCAGTCTATATTAGCAGCAGACACAGTACGGTAGTCCACGGCTGTAGCTACCTCTGTGTCGGCAGTCGCTCGTCCATCCATAATTGTATACCACCTACCCGTGGTTTTTTTTTTCTATCTTCTTGATACTAGTAGCTTACTTTAGGAGTCTGCAGTGCTGAGTCTGACAGACAGTGTCCAGCAGGTCCGTCATTACATAATATATACCTGTCCGGCTGCAGTACTAGTGTGATATATATATATATTTTAATTTTATCTCATTATCATCCAGTCTATATTAGCAGCAGACACAGTACGGTAGTCCACGGCTGTAGCTACCTCTGTGTCGGCAGTCGCTCGTCCATCCATAATTGTATACCACCTACCCGTGGTTTTTTTTTTCTATCTTCTTGATACTAGTAGCTTACTTTAGGAGTCTGCAGTGCTGAGTCTGACAGACAGTGTCCAGCAGGTCCGTCATTACATAATATATACCTGTCCGGCTGCAGTACTAGTGTGATATATATATATATTTTAATTTTATCTCATTATCATCCAGTCTATATTAGCAGCAGACACAGTACGGTAGTCCACGGCTGTAGCTACCTCTGTGTCGGCAGTCGCTCGTCATCCATAAGTATACTAGTATCCATCCATCTCCATTGTTTACCTGAGGTGCCTTTTAGTTGTGCCTATTAAAATATGGAGAACAAAAATGTTGAGGTTCCAAAAATAGGGAAAGATCAAGATCGACTTCCACCTCGTGCTGAAGCTGCTGCCACTAGTCATGGCCGAGACGATGAAATGCCAGCAACGTCGTCTGCCAAGGCCGATGCCCAATGTCATAGTACAGAGCATGTAAAATCCAAAACACCAAATATCAGTAAAAAAAGGACTCAAAAATCTAAAATAAAATTGTCGGAGGAGAAGCGTAAACTTGCCAATATGCCATTTACCACACGGAGTGGCAAGGAACGGCTGAGGCCCTGGCCTATGTTCATGGCTAGTGGTTCAGCTTCAGAGATTAATTGCTTCTTTTTTGGTGGGGGTCCAAACCAACCCGTCATTTCAGTCACAGTCGTGTGGCAGACCCTGTCACTGAAATGATGGGTTGGTTAAAGTGTGCATGTCCTGTTTATACAACATAAGGGTGGGTGGGAGGGCCCAAGGACAATTCCATCTTGCACCTCTTTTTTCTTTCATTTTTCTTTGCGTCATGTGCTGTTTGGGGAGTATTTTTTTGAAGGGCCATCCTGCGTGACACTGCAGTGCCACTCCTAGATGGGCCAGGTGTTTGTGTCGGCCACTAGGGTCGCTTATCTTACTCACACAGCTACCTCATTGCGCCTCTTTTTTTCTTTGCGTCATGTGCTGTTTGGGGAGTGTTTTTTGGAAGGGCCATCCTGCGTGACACTGCAATGCCACTCCTAGATGGGCCAGGTGTTTGTGTCGGCCACTAGGGTCGCTTATCTTACTCACACAGCTACCTCATTGCGCCTCTTTTTTTCTTTGCGTCATGTGCTGTTTGGGGAGTGTTTTTTGGAAGGGCCATCCTGCGTGACACTGCAATGCCACTCCTAGATGGGCCAGGTGTTTGTGTCGGCCACTAGGGTCGCTTAGCTTACTCACACAGCTACCTCATTGCGCCTCTTTTTTTCTTTGCGTCATGTGCTGTTTGGGGAGTGTTTTTTGGAAGGGCCATCCTGCGTGACACTGCAGTGCCACTCCTAGATGGGCCAGGTGTTTGTGTCGGCCACTAGGGTCGCTTAGCTTAGTCATCCAGCGACCTCGGTGCAAATTTTAGGACTAAAAATAATATTGTGAGGTGTGAGGTGTTCAGAATAGACTGAAAATGAGTGGAAATTATGGTTTTTGAGGTTAATAATACTTTGGGATCAAAATGACCCCCAAATTCTATGATTTAAGCTTTTTTTTAGTGTTTTTTGAAAAAAACACCCGAATCCAAAACACACCCGAATCCGACAAAAAAAATTCGGTGAGGTTTTGCCAAAACGCGGTCGAACCCAAAACACGGCCGCGGAACCGAACCCAAAACCAAAACACAAAACCCGAAAAATTTCAAGTGCACATCTCTACCTAGTACACACTCAAACAAAACGCAGCTCTTGACTCACATACAGAATCGCAGTCACTACACAAATAACCAAAAACACTGACACACACACACACACACACACACACACACACACACACACACACACACACACACACACACACACACACACACACACACACACACACACACACACACTCAAAAGAAAATGCAGCCCCTCACACTCTCCCACAATATCTTAGCCTGTCACACACACAACACACACTCACAAAATGCAGCCCCTCACACACTCACTCAATATCTCAGCCCCTCACACAGAACGCAGCCCCTCACACAACTCTCACAAAGAGCGGCAGCTCCTTCTCTTGCTGTACGCTTTGCTCAGCTCCTCTCAGCACCGGCCCCACTTAGTCCCCTCTCCAGTAAACAGGCCCAGGTACCCACTCAGTCCCCTCTCCGGTACACAAGCCTAGGCACCCACTCCTGCTCAGTCCCCTCTCTGGTACACAGGCACAGGCACCCACTTCCGCTCCCCCCTCACCCTCTGTATTTCGGAATATTTGGATATGGGATACTCAACCTGTACATAAATGTTGATAATCATGATGATCGCAGATCTCAAAAGAAAATTTATGGGAGTCCAGGCAATGCTGATTTACTCTCCTGGGACCCTGCTTTGATCTCAGGAGAGAACCAAAAACGCTGCCCCCACTTTCTGCTTGCTATGTTAAAAAGCAGCGGGGTGGGGCACAGTGCACATGAAGTGGGGTATCCCCTACGGAACACCAAGGGTTTATGCTTTCCTTGGTCGCGCTGACACCTTTTAGAAAGTTTCCCAATATGCTGCAGTAATAGGCTACATGGCCCCTACTTTCACAAGAGTATCAGCAGCAGGAGGAATTAATAAATAAATATCTACTGATAGCAAGCAACAGAAGGTTGAGTATTAAGCATCTGAGGTCTTATAAAATAAAAACTAATACCTCATGGATGGCATGAAAAACACATGGACCTGAGAGTTGTGCTGGGACCCTACTCCCAGTGGCGTTAAGTTCATCCCAGTTGTCCGGAGGCAAGATAAATGTTGTACCCCCCTTACAAAAAATGATTAGTATTTTAACTGACTCCTCTATACTCTACACTCTATCACTGACTCCTCTATACCCACCACTACATCACTGGCCCCTCTATACCCTACACTACATCACTAACCCCTCTATACCCTACACTACATCAGTGACCCCTCTATACCCGCCACTACATCACTGACCCCTCTATACCCTACACTAAATTACTGACCTCTCTGCACCCTAAACTACATTACTGACTCCATTGTACTCTGCACTACATTACTGACCCCACTGTAGCTAAAAACACACACCCATTGGCACAGATAGCAAAACATACCCACACATCGGCACTGATAGAAAAATAATACAACACATAAGCCCCCACAGGAACATAATACAGCACACAGGGCCCCACAGGAACATAACACTGCACACAGGCTGTGGGGAGGGGGGTTTATGGTTAGGAGGGTCAGGGGGGGTTAGGGATTAGGGTTAGGGACAGTTGCATAAACCTGGCAGGATTCCCAGCATCGGGATGCAGCAGTCGGTTTTACACTGAAGCAGGGCAAGCATGTGCCATAGGGTTAGGCACTTGGGTGACAGTTAGAGTTTTAGGCTACGAGAGGGGACAGTTAGGGTTTGGCTCAGGGAGGGGACAGCTAGGGTTTGACTATAGGAGGGGAGGTTAGGGTTAGGCACCAGGGACATGGTTAGGGTTAGGTTACTGTTAGGGTCTCCTGCCCTGTGCTGCCACGTCGTCATGGCAACCGGGAGACAAGTGCTAGCGGAGTAACCTGAGCGCAGCTGATACTCCGGTTCGGGTCTTTTGCTGTGCAGTGGTTACAGGCTCTGTGCACGGCAGGGGATCCGGTGCTGGTTTTTGTGCTCACAGTCTGTGAGGTCTGAGTGGGGCGTGGACAGCACCTGCTTTATAAGGCCTCTTCTCAGGTTAAGCAGATGCTGCTGAATCTTTGTTGGTTAGTCAGTTTCTGAAAGTTAGCCAGTACTGTGTAGCTTTGTATTTGTTGTTGCTTAATGCAAATAGGCCTGGGGATTTGGTACTACACTCTGCCAACCCAGACCTAGCAGTAAGACTGGAGTCAGTCGTTTAGCTTGCTGGGGTTCTTTTACTACTCTGTGAACTTAGCAAGTTTGCGGCTGTATTCTAAGACTTGCCTGCATAAATCCTGTCTCACTGTGCAAGGTGTCAGGTGTCAGCTTAGTGGCAGTAAGCTGAACCTGTGCACTGCAAGTGAGAATTAGGATTGTGGAGACTCTCCTTGTGTCTGTCATTCCATCTCTGACCAAGGAGTTTACTGCCACACCCGTTGGTAACCCTTTAGGGTTATGCTGTTGCCCTTAGCAACAGCATTTCGGGTTCTCTACGTATTAAAACACAACATCTTGCTTTTCCCATCTGAGCATTACTAATACTAGGGAGACACCCAGTTCCTTAGCCTCTGGGCTTCTCTGTTCACTTTGTGTGTATGTTGTTACCCTATCACCTTCTGTGTACGTAATGTCATATTTCCCAGTCTGTCTGTGAGTTCATTTGTTTTGCATACCTATCCGTTCAGACACCAGTACATTCCTGCAGGCACTGGTGTGCATAACAGTTCAAACACCAGTACATTCCTGCAGGCACTGGAGTGCATAACATTTCTGACACCTGTGCATTCCTGCAGGCCCTGGTGTGCATAACATATTCAGCAGCCTAATACTCATGTTGAAATTTTGTGGGAATATGGAGCATACCCCTCAAAATACGTTGCAACAGGTGGTCGATCAGGTGCAGGTCCTGACTCGACAATTTAATGATTTGTCCATTAAAATGCACATCTCCCAGGCCGCTGGCGGAGCTCCCGCAGCAGCAGCACCTTCAGGGGTTAAGGAGCCGAAAGTAAATCTCCCGGATCGTTTTTCTGGAGATCGCTCGCAGTTCTTTTGTTTCAAGGAGAGCTGCAAGCTATACTTCCGGCTTAGGCCTCAGTCTTCTGGGTCGGAGATTCAGCGGGTGGGCATAGTGATTTCCTTGCTACAAGGAGACCCACAGGTCTGGGCATATGGGTTGCAGCCTGACTGTCCATTGCTTAAAAGTGTTGATGCTTTTTTTACGGCACTGGGCATGTTGTATGATGACCCTGACAAGACGGCCTCAGCCGAGGCTCAGATTTCGATCCTTAAGCAAGGGCGAAGGCCAGTTGAGGTTTACTGTACGGAGTTTCGGAGGTTGGCCCATGATACCCAGTGGAATGACCCAGCCCTGAGACACCAGTACCGAAGAGGTCTTTCTAACCAGATAATGGACCAACTGGTACAATATCCCTTGCCTGATAGCTTGGATCAGCTCATGCAGTTATCCATCCGGGTGGATAGACGGCTGAGAGAGCGTAGGCTTGAAAGGGAGACTGAGGTTTCCTTCTTTCCCAAGGGAACCTCAGACTCTGAGGAATTTTCCGAGGAGCCTATTCAGATTGGGGCTACCCGCCTCTCCTCGCGTGAGAAGACGCGGAGGAGACAGCAGGGGTTATGTTTGTACTGTGGGAATAAAGGTCATGTGGTAGTATCATGCCCAGAAAAGCCGGAAAACTTCAGGGCCTGAGGGTGATGGGAAATATCCTGTCAGGCCAGAAGTCAGAATTTCCCAAGAAGACTTTTATCATTCCGGTGACCTTGAAGATCCTCGGTCAAACTGTCAAGACTGAGGCCTTTGTGGACAGTGGGGCCAACGGGGTTTTTATGGACCGCCAATTCGCCCTGAAACACTCTGTTCCCTTAGTACCCTTGGCATCGGAAATTGAGATTTGTGGGTTAAACGGGGAACCATTATCCCAAGGTAAAATTACCTCTTGCACTAGCCAGATTTCTTTGTTTATTGGAGCCACACACTCTGAAAAATTGTCCTTTTATGTGACTGTCTGTACTTTTGCCCCATTGGTGTTGCGGTTACCTTGGTTAAGGGCCCACAATCTTCAATTTGACTGGGTCTCTGGGGAGATTCTTAGTTGGGGTACTGATTGTTTCAGGAGTTGCTTGAGCCTTCCAGTCAGGCTCTCGCAGCTAAGTTTGCCAGGATTGCCAGGGTGTTCTGCAGATTTTGCGGACGTGTTCTCCAAAAAAGTTGCAGAGGTACTACCTCCCCATCGCCCCTATGACTGTGCCATTGATTTGTTGCCAAATGCTAAGCTTCCCAAGAGCAGGTTGTACTCCCTGTCACGTCCTGAGACTCAGGCTATGGCAGAGTACATTCAGGAGAACTTGGCTAAGGGATTTATCAGACCTTCACAGTCTCCAGTTGGGTCGGGGTTCTTCTTTGTGGGTAAAAAGGACGGTTCGTTGCGACCCTGCATCGACTTCAGGGAATTGAACCGTATCACGATTAAAAACTCATACCCACTGCCTCTCATTTCGGTCTTGTTTGACCAGCTTCGTACTGCCACCATTTTTTCCAAGATTGACCTACGCGGTGCGTACAATCTAATCCGAATAAGAGAGGGGGATGAATGGAAGACTGCCTTTAATACCCACTCAGGGCATTATGAATATTTGGTGATGCCTTTTGGGCTCTGTAATGCCCCGGCAGTCTTCCAGGATTTCATGAATGATGTGCTCAGGGAATATTTGGATAGATTCTTAGTTGTATACTTAGATGACATCCTAATCTTCTCCCATTCCCTGGAGGAACATCGGAAGCATGTACGCTTAGTCCTCCAGAAACTCAGAGACCACCGGCTTGGGGCGAAGCTGGAGAAGTGCGAATTTGAAGTTCAGCAAATCGCATTTCTAGGATATATTATCTCCCCAGAAGGTTTCCAAATGGAGGGTTCCAAGGTACAGGCAGTCCTGGATTGGGTGCAGCCCACTAGTTTGAAGGCGCTTCAGCGTTTCCTGGGCTTTGCAAATTTTTATAGACGATTTATCGCTGGATTTTCGTCTATAGTGGCGCCCTTGGTGGCACTCACTAAGAAAGGGGCGGATGTTGCTCACTGGTCTTGTGAGGCTAAAGCGGCTTTTGCCCGTCTCAAAAGGGCATTTGTATCGGCCAAGGTGCTGCGACACCCAGATCCAGAGCGTCCTTTTGTGGTGGAGGTGGATGCCTCTGAGATGGGTATTGGGGCAGTGCTTTCTCAGATGGGAGTGTCTGATAATCGCCTTCATCCCTGTGCTTACTTTTCCCGTAAATTTTCGCCTGCCGAGATGAATTATGACGTGGGTAACCGGGAATTGTTGGCTATTAAGGATGCACTCGAGGAGTGGAGACACTGGCTTGAGGGGGCTAAGTTTGTGGTCTCAATTCTCACCGACCATAAGAATCTGGCATATTTAGAGTCAGCGAAGCGTCTCAATGCCAGGCAGGCACGATGGGCTTTGTTTTTTGCTCGCTTTAATTTTTTGATAACATATCGCCCTGGGTCAAAAAACATCAAGGCTGATGCGCTCTCGCGGAGTTTTGCTCCAATCCAGGAGACCACTGAGGAGCCGTTGCCCATTGTGTCCCCATCATGTATTAAAGTGGGCATTACCCAGGACCTCTTATCATTAGTCCTTAGAGCACAGGAGCAGGCTCCTCCAGACCTTCCGGTAGGTCTTTTGTTTGTGCCTCCTAGGTTAAGACAGCGAGTGTTCCTGGAATTCCATGCCAAGAAGTCGGCAGGTCACCCGGGTATTGCCAGAACTCGGGAGTTGCTATCTAGGGCGGTGTGGTGGCCCTCGGTGGCTAAGGATGTGGATCAGTGGGTTCGGGCATGTGACATCTGTGCCCGAAATAAGACTCCTAGAGGGGTTCCTGTTGGCCCATTACATCCACTCTCTATCCCATCTAAGCCATGGACCCACATTTCAATGGATTTTGTGGTGGACTTGCCCAAATCCTCGGGGATGACAGCCATCTGGGTTGTCGTTGACAGGTTTTCGAAGATGGCGCACTTCGTTCCACTGGTTGGGCTGCCATCGGCCAGACGCCTGTCTGAATTATTTATGCTGCATGTTGTGCGTCTCCACGGGTTGCCACTTGATGTGGTCTCTGACCGCGGATCCCAGTTTGTGGCCAAATTCTGGAGGGCATTTTGTTCCGATCTCCAGATTTCTGTCAGCTTGTCGTCAGGCTACCATCCGCAGTCTAATGGGCAGACTGAAAGGGTGAACCAGTCCTTGGAGCAGTTCCTCAGGTGTTATGTCTCCAAGTGTCAGACTGACTGGGTTGCTCATCTGTCCATGGCGGAGTTTGCCTATAACAACGCGGCTCACTCTGCTACAGGGATCTCTCCCTTCCTTTGTGTGTATGGGCATCATCCTAAGGCCAATTCTTTTGACCCCCTGGACTCCACGCCTGGTGGTTCCTCTGTGGTTTCGGTCCTTAGAGGTATTTGGCGGAAAGTGAAGAAAGCCCTTGTGTCTGTGTCATTAGTGACCAAAAGGGTTTTTGATAAGCGGAAAAGACCCTGCAGCTTCAAATTAGGAGACTTTGTCTGGTTGTCTACCAAGAATTTGAAGTTGAGACAGCCATCTCATAAGTTAGGCCCCCGGTTCATCGGCCCTTATAAGATCACCAGGGTTATCAATCCGGTGGCATTTCAGTTAGATCTGCCCCGTTCTTTGGGTATCAATAAAACATTTCATTGTTCCCTTTTAAAACGGGCGATTAGTAATCCTTCTTCCAGTGGAAGACCTTCCCCTCTTCTGATACGTGGCCAGAGGGAGTTTGTTGTTGAAAGGATTCTTGACTCCAAGATGGTTCGGGGTCGGCAGTCATTTTTGGTGCACTGGAAGGGGTATGGCCCGGAGGAGCGGTCGTGGGTGCGCAGTTGTGATCTTCATGCCCCCAGACTGATACGCTCTTTCTTCTCGCAGTTCCCCGATAAACCCGGTGGTAGGGGTTCTTTGACCCCTCGTCAGAGGGGGGGTACTGTTAGGGTCTCCTGCCCTGTGCTGCCACGTCGTCATGGCAACCGGGAGACAAGTGCTAGCGGAGTAACCTGAGCGCAGCTGATACTCCGGTTCGGGTCTTTTGCTGTGCAGTGGTTACAGGCTCTGTGCACGGCAGGGGATCCGGTGCTGGTTTTTGTGCTCACAGTCTGTGAGGTCTGAGTGGGGCGTGGACAGCACCTGCTTTATAAGGCCTCTTCTCAGGTTAAGCAGATGCTGCTGAATCTTTGTTGGTTAGTCAGTTTCTGAAAGTTAGCCAGTACTGTGTAGCTTTGTATTTGTTGTTGCTTACTGCAAATAGGCCTGGGGATTTGGTACTACACTCTGCCAACCCAGACCTAGCAGTAAGACTGGAGTCAGTCGTTTAGCTTGCTGGGGTTCTTTTACTACTCTGTGAACTTAGCAAGTTTGCGGCTGTATTCTAAGACTTGCCTGCATAAATCCTGTCTCACTGTGCAAGGTGTCAGGTGTCAGCTTAGTGGCAGTAAGCTGAACCTGTGCACTGCAAGTGAGAATTAGGATTGTGGAGACTCTCCTTGTGTCTATCATTCCATCTCTGACCAAGGAGTTTACTGCCACACCCGTTGGTAACCCTTTAGGGTTTTGCTGTTGCCCTTAGCAACAGCATTTCGGGTTCTCTACGTATTAAAACACAACATCTTGCTTTTCCCATCTGAGCATTACTAATACTAGGGAGACACCCAGTTCCTTAGCCTCTGGGCTTCTCTGTTCACTTTGTGTGTATTTTGTTACCCTATCACCTTCTGTGTACGTAATGTCATATTTCCCAGTCTGTCTGTGAGTTCATTTGTTTTGCATACCTATCCGTTCAGACACCAGTATATTCCTGCAGGCACTGGTGTGCATAACAGTTCAAACACCAGTACATTCCTGCAGGCACTGGAGTGCATAACAGTTCTGACACCTGTGCATTCCTGCAGGCACTGGTGTGCATAACAGTTACTAGTGGGGATGATTAGGTTTATGCACCGGGGGCGCGGGGGGGGCGGGGGGTTATGGTTATTTTATGGGAGTGGAGGTTAGGTTTAGGCACCAGGGGGATGGTTAGTGTGCACCGGAAATTTTTCGGGTTTTGTGTTTTGGTTTTGGGTTCGGTTCCGTGGCCGTGTTTTGGGTTCGAACGCGTTTTGACAAAACCTCACCGAATTTTTTTTGTCGGATTCGGGTGTGTTTTGGATTCGGGTGTTTTTTTCAAAAAAACCTGGCCCATCTAGGAGTGGCATTGCAGTGTCACGCAGGATGGCCCTTCCAAAAAACACTCCCCAAACAGCACATGACGCAAAGAAAAAAAGAGGCGCAATGAGGTAGCTGTGTGAGTAAGATAAGCGACCCTAGTGGCCGACACAAACACCTGGCCCATCTAGGAGTGGCATTGCAGTGTCACGCAGGATGGCCCTTCCAAAAAACACCCCCCAAACAGCACATGACGCAAAGAAAAAAAGAGGCGCAATGAGGTAGCTGTGTGAGTAAGCTAAGCGACCCTAGTGGCTGACACAAACACCTGGCCCATCTAGGAGTGGCACTGCAGTGTCAGGCCGGATGGCCCTTCCAAAAAATACTCCCCAAACAGCACATGACGCAAAGAAGAAAAAGAGGCGCAATGAGGTAGCTGTGTGACTAAGATAAGTGACCCTAGTGGCCGACACAAACACCTGGCCCATCTAGGAGTGGCACTGCAGTGTCACGCAGGATGGCCCTTCCAAAAAATACTCCCCAAACAGCACATGACGCAAATAAGAAAAAAAGAGGCGCAATGAGGTAGCTGTGTGACTAAGATAAGCGACCCTAGTGGCCGACACAAACACCTGGCCCATCTAGGAGTGGCACTGCAGTGTCATGCAGGATGGCCCTTCCAAAAAACACTCCCCAAACAGCACATGACGCAAAGAAAAATGAAAGAAAAAAGAGGTGCAAGATGGAATTGTCCTTGGGCCCTCCCACCCACCCTTATGTTGTATAAACAGGACATGCACACTTTAACCAACCCATCATTTCAGTGACAGGGTCTGCCACACGACTGTGACTGAAATGACGGGTTGGTTTGGACCCCCACCAAAAAAGAAGCAATTAATCTCTCCTTGCACAAACTGGCTCTACAGAGGCAAGATGTCCACCTCATCATCATCCTCCGATTCATCACCGTGTACATCCCCCTCCTCACAGATTATCAATTCGTCCCCACTGGAATCCACCATCACAGCTCCCTGTGTACTTTGTGGAGGCAATTGCTGCTGGTGAATGTCTCCACGGAGGAATTGATTATAATTCATTTTAATGAACATCATCTTCTCCACATTTTCTGGAAGTAACCTCGTACGCCGATTGCTGACAAGGTGAGCGGCGGCACTAAACACTCTTTCGGAGTACACACTTGTGGGAGGGCAACTTAGGTAGAATAAAGCCAGTTTGTGCAAGGGCCTCCAAATTGCCTCTTTTTCCTGCCAGTATACGTACGGACTGTCTGACGTGCCTACTTGGATGCGGTCACTCATATAATCCTCCACCATTCTTTCAATGGTGAGAGAATCATATGCAGTGACAGTAGACGACATGTCCGTAATCGTTGGCAGGTCCTTCAGTCCGGACCAGATGTCAGCATCAGCAGTCGCTCCAGACTGCCCTGCATCACCGCCAGCGGGTGGGCTCGGAATTCTGAGCCTTTTCCTCGCACCCCCAGTTGCGGGAGAATGTGAAGGAGGAGATGTTGACAGGTCGCGTTCCGACTTGACTTGACAATTTTCTCACCAGCAGTTCTTTGAACCCTGCAGACTTGTGTCTGCCGGAAAGAGAGATACAACGTAGGTTTTAAATCTAGGATCGAGCACGGTGGCCAAAATGTAGTGCTCTGATTTCAACAGATTGACCACCCGTGAATCCTTGTTAAGCGAATTAAGGGCTCCATCCACAAGTCCCACATGCCTAGCGGAATCGCTCTGTGTTAGCTCCTCCTTCAATGTCTCCAGCTTCTTCTGCAAAAGCCTGATGAGGGGAATGACCTGACTCAGGCTGGCAGTGTCTGAACTGACTTCACGTGTGGCAAGTTCAAAAGGTTGCAGAACCTTGCACAACGTTGAAATCATTCTCCACTGCGCTTGAGACAGGTGCATTCCACCTCCTATATCGTGGTCAGTTGTATAGGCTTGAATGGCCTTTTGCTGCTCCTCCAACCTCTGAAGCATATAGAGGGTTGAATTCCACCTCATTACCACTTCTTGCTTCAGATGAAGGCAGGGCAGGTTCAGGCGTTTTTGGTGTTGCTCCAGTCTTCTGTACGTGGTGCCTGTACGCCGAAAGTGTCCCGCAATTCTTCTGGCCACCGACAGCATCTCTTGCACGCCCCTGTCGTTTTTTAAATAATTCTGCACCACCAAATTCAAGGTATGTGCAAAACATGGGACGTGCTGGAATTTGCCCAGATTTAATGCACACACAATATTGCTGGCGTTGTCCGATGCCACAAATCCACAGGAGAGTCCAATTGGGGTAAGCCATTCTGCGATGATCTTCCTCAGTTGCCGTAAGAGGTTTTCAGCTGTGTGCGTATTCTGGAAAGCGGTGATACAAAGCGTAGCCTGCCTAGGAAAGAGTTGGCGTTTGCGAGATGCTGCTACTGGTGCCGCCGCTGCTGTTCTTGCGGCGGGAGTCAATACATCTACCCAGTGGGCTGTCACAGTCATATAGTCCTGAGTCTGCCCTGCTCCACTTGTCCACATGTCCGTGGTTAAGTGGACATTGGGTACAACTGCATTTTTTAGGATACTGGTGAGTCTTTTTCTGAGGTCTGTGTACATTTTCGGTATCGCCTGCCTAGAGAAATGGAACCTAGATGGTATTTGGTACCGGGGACACAGTACCTCAAACAAGTCTATAGTTGGCTCTGCAGTAATGATGGATACCGGAACCACGTTTCTCACCGCCCAGGATGCCAAGGCCTCAGTTATCCGCTTTGCAGCAGGATGACTGCTGTGATATTTCATCTTCCTCGCAAAGGACTGTTGGACAGTCAATTGCTTGGTGGAAGTAGTAAAAGTGGTCTTACGACTTCCCCTCTGGGATGACCATCGACTCCCAGCAGCAACAACAGCAGCGCCAGCAGCAGTAGGCGTTACACTCAAGGATGCATCGGAGGAATCCCAGGCAGGAGAGGACTCGTCAGAATTGCCAGTGACATGGCCTTCAGGACTATTGGCATTCCTGGGGAAGGAGGAAATTGACACTGAGGGAGTTGGTGGGGTGGTTTGCGTGAGCTTGGTTACAAGAGGAAGGGATTTACTGGTCAGTGGACTGCTTCCGCTGTCGCCCAAAGTTTTTGAACTTGTCACTGACTTATGATGAATGCGCTGCAGGTGACGTATAAGGGAGGATGTTCCGAGGTGGTTAACGTCCTTACCCCTACTTATTACAGCTTGACAAAGGCAACACACGGCTTGACACCTGTTGTCCGCATTTCTGTTGAAATACTTCCACACCGAAGAGCTGATTTTTTTGGTATTTTCACCAGGCATGTCAATGGCCATATTCCTCCCACGGACAACAGGTGTCTCCCCGGGTGCCTGACTTAAACAAACCACCTCACCATCAGAATCCTCCTGGTCAATTTCCTCCCCAGCGCCAGCAACACCCATATCCTCCTCATCCTGGTGTACTTCAACACTGACATCTTCAATCTGACTATCAGGAACTGGACTGCGGGTGCTCCTTCCAGCACTTGCAGGGGGCGTGCAAATGGTGGAAGGCGCATGCTCTTCACGTCCAGTGTTGGGAAGGTCAGGCATCGCAACCGACACAATTGGACTCTCCTTGTGGATTTGTGATTTCGAAGAACGCACAGTTCTTTGCTGTGCTTTTGCCAGCTTAAGTCTTTTCATTTTTCTAGCGAGAGGCTGAGTGCTTCCATCCTCATGTGAAGCTGAACCACTAGCCATGAACATAGGCCAGGGCCTCAGCCGTTCCTTGCCACTCCGTGTGGTAAATGGCATATTGGCAAGTTTACGCTTCTCCTCCGACGATTTTATTTTAGATTTTTGAGTCCTTTTTTTACTGATATTTTGTGTTTTGGATTTTACATGCTCTGTACTATGACATTGGGCATCGGCCTTGGCAGACGACGTTGATGGAATTTCATCGTCTCGGCCATGACTAGTGGCAGCAGCTTCAGCACGAGGTGGAAGTGGAACTTGATCTTTCCCTATTTTTGGAACCTCAACATTTTTGTTCTCCATATTTTAATAGGCACAACTAAAAGGCACCTCAGGTAAACAATGGAGATGGATGGATACTAGTATACTTATGGATGACGAGTGACTGACGACACAGAGGTAGCTACAGCCGTGGACTACCGTACTGCGTCTGCTAGTATAGAGATGATAATGATATAAAAAATATATATATATCACTACTGCAGGTATATATAATATAATGACGGACCTGCTGGACACTGTCAGCAGACTCCTAAACTACTAGTATGAAGAAGATAGAAAAAAAAAACCCCACCACAGGTAGGTATACAATTATGGACGAGCACTGACGACACAGAGGTAGCTACAGCCGTGGACTACCGTACTGCGTCTGCTAGTATAGAGATGATAATGATATAAAAAATATATATATATCACTACTGCAGGTATATATAATATAATGACGGACCTGCTGGACACTGTCAGCAGACTCCTAAACTACTAGTATGAAGAAGATAGAAAAAAAACCCCACCACAGGTAGGTATACAATTATGGACGAGCACTGACGACACAGAGGTAGCCACAGCCGTGGACTACCGTACTGCGTCTGCTAATATAGAGATGATAAAGATGATAGAGATGAACAAAAAAAATATAACACTACTGCAGGTAAATATTTATATAATATAATGAATGACGGACCTGCTGGACACTGTCAGCAGAATGCGTTTATAGAATAAAAAAAAAAAACACCACAGGAGTGTTTAACTTTTTCAGGCAGACAATATACTGGTGGTCACTGGTCAGTCACACTGGCAGCAAAAGTGTGCACTGTACTCCTGCTATAACTGCACCCCAGTCTCCCCCACAATTCAGCTGTGTGAGCAGTGAGCACTCAGCACAGTCAGATATACATAGATGATATTATCATGCAGCACACTGAGGCTGAGCACAGATATGGTATGTGACTGTGTATCGTTTTTTTTCAGGCAGAGAACGGATTATATTAAATAATAAATAAAACTGGTGGTGGTCACTAGTAACTATCAGCAAAACTCTGCACTCTGAGTACTCCTAATGCTCCCCAAAATTACTAAGTTAGTAGTAAATCAACTCAAGTGTCTCTATCTATTCTAACGGAGAGGACGCCAGCCACGTCCTCTCCCTATCAATCTCAATGCACGTGTGAAAATGGCGGCGACGCGCGGCTCCTTATATAGAATCCGAGTCTCGCGATAGAATCCGATCCTCGCGAGAATCCGACAGCGGGATGATGACGTTCGGGCGCGCTCAGGTTAACCGAGCAAGGCGGGAAGATCCGAGTCTGCCTCGGACCCGTGTAAAAAGGCTGAAGTTCGGGGGGGTTCGGATTCCGAGGAACCGAACCCGCTCATCTCTAGTTATTCTACGGGAGAGGTTAGGGTTAGGCACCAGGGGGATGATTAGGGTTAGGCTACAAGAGGGGATGATTGGAGTTAGGGACAATGAAGGTTACGGTTAGGCTGTGGGAGGAGATGGTTAGGTTTAGGCACTGGGAGGGTTAGCATGACATTTGGACTATAAAAGCAAACAAAACATGTGTAATTCATGACATGTGTGGACAGAAGGTCCAGGTACATTAGCCTATCTGGATATAACTTAACTATATACAATAAACAACAATAGTCCAGTGTTCCTTCAGCAAATGCAGCAGCTCCCATGATTATGTATATTTAAAATAAAGGAAAGAAGCACTAATGTGTCAGATTTAATATGTATACAGGATAAGTGGAATTTATATATATATATATATATATATATATATATAGGGAGAACTAACAGCGCCAAAGGAGCAGTAGTCTAATTTATCACAATGTGTCAGCAAATTAATACCCTTATGTTGCAGTCTCTGTATGCCACTCCCTGATGTGTAAAGGGCGTATGCTAATATCTTAAATAAGTCCTGCACTAGTACATGTGCAAGATTGAAAGTAAAAAATGGGAAAATGTGGATAAGATAATTCTAAGCGACCATTGGTGGCGTAAAAATATGCAGAGTCTGCGTAATTAAAAAGGTGTGTACAGGGTTTATTTCACAAATAACTATTAAAATATAAAATACAAAATTAAAAATATATTAGCAGCAAAAATTGGTAATTGTATGTACCTAGATGTTCTTTTTATGTAAGATACACTCTGGGAGATGTAATAAATAATGTAAAAAACAGGGGGAAAAAATATAAAAATATACAAATATATATATATATATTAGCTATATGTATCAAGGATAGGAGGATATATATTAAAAATAGCTTAGCTGAGAATTTGTAGTAGTATCAGGTATCATCCAACGCGTTTCATCCAATCTGGCTTCGTCAAGGGGTGGTATGCAAGTGGGACATAACATCTATATATACCAGTATGGATCAGGAAGTGATTATCTACATCACTTCCTGTAATAAACCTAATCAATGATTCAGGACCACAAAGTAATTGTTTAGTAAACTCAATATAAGCAGAGACTTATACACTGCTGATCCGCTGCATTTATACTTAAAAATTATATTTAAACATCAGAAAAGTTATAAGACAATTATAAACGCAGACTTCCGGTCCGGGACGTCCCTGACGTCATTTCCGCCCCATTTCCGGTGTCCGAGAATCACTAGTGCGCATGCGCCGGCGCTTGTGATTCCCATACTGTAGTTCAATGTAGAGAAGCAGGAAGTAATGCGGCAGTCTTTGATATAAAGAGAAAAGGTGCCAGCTGCCATGTTATTGTTGTGGCCATCTTAAGGGACCCCATAGTCTGTAGACAATCTTTAGTATACAAAGGAAGGTGTCAGCGGCCATAGTATTACTGGCCCGATTCACTCAAAACGACTGATTCTTAAGGGATATTTGTCTCCAAACCGAAAATTAGAACAAAGAAAAAAGGAATACTTTAGAATTATATATAGGGGGCTAAAAAGCATATGTTATTATAAACATCAAGGTAGTATCAATAATATGAGAATGTAGATCCAAATATAGATGTAGATGTGTGTATATATATAGCTGAAGACACGATTAGTGCTGAATTACATCATCATATCCATACCCGTCACCCAGGAGCGGTTCTAGACATGGGCAAGCAGGGCGGGTGCCTGGTGCGCTGCGGCCTGCGGCTGCGGCCACAGTCACCCCATAGGGCGTCCTCCACCCACCCGCACCCTGCATCTGGCTCGCCGGCTGCAGCAGGCTCCGTGAGCTGTGTGGACGCCACCTGCAGCCGACGCCACTGTCAGATGCTAGAGGTCATAATTGACCTCTAGTGTCTGTGCCGCGCTGCTATCATGACGCAGGAGTGGGGCTGGTAAGTATTGTGTGGTTGTTTTTTTGTGTGTGTTTGTAAGCGGCGCTACTGGGGGCACAGCTACAGGGGGCACAGCTACATGAGGCACAGCTACAGGAGGCACAACTACTGGGGGGCACAACTACAGGTGCCATAACTGTGGCCACACCCCTCCCCTATGAAGCCATGTCCCAGGAAGGGGGGGAGCCAAGGAAACTTTCGCCCTGGGTGCCACAAGGTCTAGAACCGGCCCTGCCATCACCTTATAACGCCTGGCATATCTGCACTGTATAGCGAGGGATGAGTCACTACGATGCTGTAACACCACCATACCCCTGCACTGACCTCGGAGGGGGTAACCAGAAGGTTGGCACGTATGTAATAAACATGAGAAACATTAAACATTTTAAATTTATATTTCTATGCTAGTATGTGTGAAAATAGAGTAGTATCAGGAAAGGTGTCTCATTATTGTACTATTATTTTATCTAATTTTGTTCATATAGCCAATAAAAACTAATGACTTTTTATATAGATTCCAAGAGGAAGCTATCAGACAGACATACAAAATCAATATAAAATTCACTTGTATCCCTCAACAAATACATTTTATTCTTAGTTAAATAGCAGCTTGGAAACAATTGTAGTCATTGAGGGGTTAATTCGGCCCATTTAGCTGTGTTTGAAAACAAGCAGTTAAAAGGAGAGGAGGCCATTGAGTTTGGGGCATAATGTTTGGCTGTGGAATCGATGTTTCTAGTAATGTACAGTTATACATAAATTACTTGCACTCTTGATCTTTTGCATTTTTAAACCAGTATCACTATGTCAGACACAATCAGTGTGTACTGACACCATGTGGTTATCATTTGCACTACAACAAAGATGCTAATACAGGATAGATTGTTTTATGCTTAACTTGGCTTTATCTAAATGCATCAGTCTAGAACAGTATTCCAAGCATAGCAGTGATCACGAAGTAACAGAAACAGTCTGGACTGTATTTTCAGTCTGAAAATATGTTAGTGGAGTTTGACATATAAATATGGATCTCTCACCAAGAATTAATACTTCTGGTGAAATCATTAAAGGGACAAACAATAGATTTTACAGGCGTTTTGTAAGTTAAAAGATAGTTGTTAACAATACTTCATCTTAGACAAGAAAACGAAAGCTTTTTAATCTCTTTAGTTTTAATGTTTTATGCTCCTAAATTGAATTTCCCCTAGAAACCTGCGCATGTGCAGAAGACGTTGGCACAGTGCCAGAGTATACTTACTAATGTGTTGTCCAGCAGCCTGATAATTTAGAGGGGGCCTGGATGGAGACTGCACATAAACCCCTTTTTGTATTATTATGCCACTGCTGAGCCCCCAACTCTTCAATAGTTTCTAGAATCCAAATATGGGTTGCCAGTACTCACTATTTTACAGAAGGACTCCGTTAGTCAAGATCTTGATTCAGATTAGCCTTTGAAACAAAAAAGAAACTTAGTTGAAAGAAACTCTAAAATACTTCAGGAGTTCCAACTCTGAGACTTCTTTTGAATAATCTCAGACTATTTTCCAACTCCAAGGTCCAGCCATTTACAGGATTAATGGTGATCTCAATACTGAGAAACATAAGCATGTACCTATCCATCATGCAATACAATCAGGGAGGCATCTGATTGGCTCCGAATTTATTCTGAAGCAGGAAAACGACCCCACACATACAGCCAATGTCATTATGAACTATATTCAGTGTATAGAAGAAGGAGTCCTGGAAGTGATGTAATGACCCACACAGAGCCCTGATCTCAACATCATGGAGTTTGTCTGGGATTACATAAAGGCACAGAAGGATTTGAGCAAGCCTACATCCACAGAAGATCTGTGGTTAGTTCTCCAAGACATTTGGAACCAACTTCCTGCTGAGTTCCTTCAAAAACTGTGTGCAAGTGTACCTAGAAGAATTGATGTTGTTTTGAAGGCAAAGGTTGGTCACACCAAATACTGATTTGATTTAGATTTTTCTCCTATTTATTCGCTTTTTTGTTAATTGATAAAAATAAACTCTTAACACTTCTATTTTTTAAAGCATTCTTACTTTGCAGCATTTTTCCACACCTGCCTAAAGCTTTTACACAGTACTATATGTGCAAAATATTTAGAGATATTTCAGTATTCATTGTAGAAGGCAATGCTTTACAGGCTTGGCCATGGGCTTTAAGCAAATCCTAGAGGATAAATGTAGAAAATTAAAAAGCCAGCGTGATAGTCCCTGAGAGGACCGATAATAATTTAAGTTATCTCTAAGGTGAGAGATTGTTTTCCCAGTCAGAGGTGGGTGCTGTAACAAAGTATCTACAGGACTCTGCCAGTCAGCCTCCGAGAAAGCCCGAACCGCAGTACCAATATAATGTTGGGAAGATATGCCATGGGATAAGCCTTCAAAATGCCAAATTTAGCTACAGCTTCCAGGAATGTGTGCGTGTATCATGCACCAAATCGCCCATGGTAAAATTGCCATTGACCCACCAAATATAAAAAGTATAAGGACAACGATCTTAAGAATCAGGATTAGTAGGAAACTGGATAAACAAAGACTTGTGTGCATTCCATATATACTCATGTTGAAGCAAATGCCAAATATTTCTGGGATTTCAGAGTAATGGGCAATAGTGGCACTGGGGTCGGTGACACTCGGTGGAGCCAACAGGCCCCCTGCTCGTGCCTGCAACGTATGCTCAAAATGGGAGTGGCTCCTTGTGGAATTCCCCCATTTGTGTCACTATGGCTGCAAGCCCGGCATCCCCAGAGATGCTGGGCTGCCCCCGGAGTTTCTGGCTGTGCAGCCTGCTTCTTCTGAGTAATAGGAACCAGGTGCTGCAAGATAATGTCCCACTGCAGCACCCAGCTCCTGTCACTGTGGAGAAGCTGGCATTTTGGTGTCACCACCTGAAAGGATGACACCTGGGTGTGACATCTCTGGTAGTGGGTTGTCTCTCAGATGCGCCAGAATTTCCTGGTGGTGCATGTGTATGAAGCTGGTGATGTCCCCTAACCGCCTTCCAGGAATTCACTTTCCAAAGAAACAGAGGGGCAAGGCCCCACCCAAAATATTTGGGAGGCGACTGTCAAAATACTGGGTCATGGTGTGCAGTGCAGCAGTCATCAACAGTTAATACAATCAGTGTCAGGATGGAGATAATACCCTTTCTGGCTGCTCCACCTCCTCCCTCCCCATAACCCTTCTCCGCCTGTCTCCAGGGCGCTACTCCCTCCTGCACCCAGATCCAACCCCTACAGTGTGTGGATGGTTAATGTAGGGTGGCCCCTTCTCTGGGGCCATCCCTGTGCCCTTGTCAACTTCCACTTCATATGTTCCCCCTCTGCGTCCCTCTGTCCTCCCAACCCTTTCCGTTGTAGCAGCCCCTGACCTCCCCCCCATTTCCAACCGGGTTTAGCTGAAAATGTACTCTGTAAAGTCTCGTTACCTTCCATTCACAGCCTTGGCCAGATGTAGCTATAAGTGGATTCTGTCTCTTTGCCTTCTACAAAAAGTCACTCACATATTATAGTTATGTTTTTGGGGCATATTATACACATTTTATAGGAAATCACCACAAAAAACAGGATACCCTTAAAATGGATGTAGTACGGGTGACCGGCGGTCTCCTGACCGCCGGTCACCTTACCGACACCGGGATCCTGGCAGCATACCGACGTCGGGATCCCGGCGGGGAGGGGCGAGTGCAGCAAGCCCCTTGCGGGCTCGCTGCGCTCGCCACGCTGCGGGCTCGGTGGCGACCTGCGGTCGCCGCGGGTTCTATTCCCACTCTATGGGTGTCGTGGACACCCACGAGTGGAAATAGTCCCTGTTGGTCGGCATGCCGACCATCGGGATAGTGAGCCGTCGGGCTCACGGAGGAGGTCATGTGACTGTCGGTCAGCCGACCGGCGGTCACATGACTACCACCCCCTTAAAATGTAGGTATCTCCTGAAAGTACGTATCTCCTCAAAGGTGATAGAGCAGCAAAACGCTTCAGTTAACCAGGATAAGTGGGCTATACTTGTAGAGCACATTCCTGATATAAAAGGACAATGAGCTCAAAATCTTATTCCCAGCATTACACTCTCTGGTTGGGACTACGAATTAACTGTGATGGACACCCAGTAGCCCTGTACCATCACTAAATGGACTGCGCTCACTCAGCATATTGCCGGTAAGGTTGTATACAGCTGGTCTATAGCCCCTAGTGGGATAAGAGCACATCTATTGAAGCAAGCTCAATTAAGCCTCCAAGTAAAAAAAACTGCACAACACGCCCCTTAATTGACTATACCTGGAATATTTAAACCCATCATCATTAACTTACATAGTAACTTCTTTATAATATTGTATATGAATTGTCTGATAATTTTATGTGCTATTAAATTGTGATGAATTATTTTACAAATATATGTTTAATTTATATTATCAAATTATAGCGCCGTGTACCCTTCTTTACAAAGAGTAGTAGGTCCACAGCATAAAGTAAAGTGATCCCTGATGCGATCACTTTAGTTTATACATTACTGGGATTGGCTCCAATCAGAGCGCCTGTCCCTTGATTTGATTTTTAATACATTTTGGTGGAAATTAATTTCTTATTGCCCAAATAGCGGCAATATAATTCTATTTATCAAATCTAAACCTCAATAAACAATAAATGGGACCCTTAATGTTGTATTGTTCTTCTAATACACTATTATCTGCATTCCCCATAGTATCCTCTATTGTATGCTGTTTTTTTACATAAATGTGTGTGTACGTATGCAGAGATAAATAGATAGTTAGATCGATAGATCTTTATATCTATCTACAGGTATCTATCTATCTATCTATCTATCTATCTATCTATCTATCTATCTATCTCTCTATATCTCTGTCATCAGGAAGGTGGTGTGGCGGGTAAGTCCAGCTGGTCCTGAGGGGGTGACATTTAGCAATATAGGGGCACCAAAATTAAATTATATCTCCCCCCCCCCCAAAAAAAAAAGGTTGTGCCACCCCTGTGTACAGTATATGTCTTGACTGTGCAGGCAGTCTAATAGATAGCCTTGCTATCTATTAGATAGATAACACTAATGCTAGGTCACCTGCCATTTCAGATGAATTTGTGGAAGAGATAGTTAATTTTGTCTACCACTCTTTTATAAAGATTTACATTCTTACTCTATAACAACCACTAAAACCCATCATTAGACTCTAGGGGGTATATTTACTAAGCTCCCGATTTTGACCGATTTGGTGCTTTTTCTTCAAAGTGTCATCTCGAGAATTTACTAAACTCAAATCTCGGCAGTGATGAGGGCATTCGTATTTCTATGAAAGTCAAAGAAAAAAAATGCAGATGAATACACCATCGGTCAAACGCGGCTGTTTAGGTATACAACTCGGTAATTTACTATGCATTCGTGTTTGAAATCTCTACCGTGAAAGTGCATTAGCGGCCGTGAAAAAAAACGAATCGTAAAAAAATAGACCTGCTTTTGAGAAGCGTGTTTACATGTGTTTCAAAGTCTACATTAATCACACCTGCATTTTTGGTCCTTTAAAAGGGACCCAAGCACATTTTTCACATCTCTCACTCTGAAATGGCAATTGCCGTGTGTAGTACTGATTTCTTGTCTGTTGTGGGATACCTGAGAGTGCTCCATCAAGCTACAATAAACCAGGGCCAGGAAACTGAACATGGTCAGCAGGTTGTCCAGGTTCCGCGGAGGCTGCCCAGGCCTCGTTTTTTTAGGGGGCGTTTAAACTTAAACGCATTGGCCGATGACCAGGTCATACAGATGTTCCGGCTAAATACAAACATCATTTTTCGTCTGTATGACCATGTCATACTGGACCTAGACCCTGAGACAGCACGCTCTCGCTCTGTCTCAGGCCTGGACAAACTCCTGGCTGTGTTGCACTTTATGGCTACTGGTAGCTTCCAGGCTGTGACTGGCGATGTAATTGGTATCTCACAGCCCACCTTTTCTAAATATTTTAATCAGGTGAGTTAACACATACATACTCCTCTATGTCTAAGTTGTGCTTCTGTTATGTAATATAACACAGTATTGTATTTTTTACAGGTCATGACACTCACCTTATATTTTGTAATGTCCACTCAGGTTTTGGATGCTTTGTATCCACACATAGATGCCTCTATCTGCTTCCCTACCCAGTAGTCGCAGTGGCATGCAGTCAGGGTATCTTTCTATGAGCTTGCTGGCATGCCCAATGTGCTGGGTGCCATAGATTGCACACACGTTGAGCTAAGACCACCTAGGGGCAGGCAATACATTTATACCAATAGACATCTGGCCCACTCCACTAATGTCCAGGTGGTTTTTTGTTGCAAATCTAAAAATTATGAGTGTTGTTGCGGGTTACCCTGGCGGCTGCCATGACTTCTTCATCCTCAGTCAGTCATCCCTCTTTGAGAAATTTGAGGCCGGACAAATGCCTGATGTATGGCTGCTGGGTATGTTCCAAATTTGTTGTGTGTATGTGTGTTAACCTCATCATCATTATGTTTTTATTTATTTACCTAAACCACATGTCCTAATGTTGGCTATATCTGTCTTTCAGGTGATGGGGGATATGGCTGCTTCTCTTGGCTTCTTACTCCATTGTCCCAACCTGATTCCCCTGCTGAACACAATTACAATAATGTACATAAGTCCACGCGGAATGTGATAGAAAGATGTTTGGTGTGCTGAAATCTAGGTTTCGGTGTCTGGATAAGTCTGCAGGACTTTTGTTGTATAGTCCCTCAAAGGTGACTAGGATTGTGTTCTGCTGCTGTTTTCTTCATAACATGTGTTTGTGTCAACATCTGCCACATGTTGAGGAGGAGGAGTATGATGTTGGTGATGAAGAAAACAGTCAGCAAGTAGAGGAGATAGAAACATCTGGCGACAGTGTGAGTACAGATGTAGGGAGGCAGGTAAGGCAAGAACTGATTCTGCGTAATTTTACCGGTAAGTATTAATTTTTCTTAATCAACATTGGCTATCCCCAATCCTAAAATATATGTAGTTATGAATTCTGTTTGGGATGCGTTATTGTTTGATATTAGGCATGTTGGTTACAGTTAGTCAATAACATTTTCGTCTTACACTGTCAGTCAATAACAAATTAAACATTACACATATAGCGTTTGAGTAATTTATTACCTTAAACACTTGAATTTGGTTGGCCATAATTCTATAATCTTTAAATATCTTTGAAAATACTGTATATTTTGTTGCAGGCTTGCTCATTTCCTAGTTTTTTTTTTGCTGGGTGCAGAGGATTGTGATGGCACATTGGGCCGGGTTCTGCTGGATCATCTAACTGGGGAGGTAACTAGGGTCTGGCTAGGTGTGGTTGTCCCTGAGCTTGAGCTTTGTTGCTGGGATGCCAACACATTTATGTTTTGACTCAGGTTGTTGAGGCTTGCTGTGAGTTGTGTGGTTGCGGCTGTGTTGTTGGAGATGATTCTGGACAGGCTTTCGGTGATTAACTGCTTGTTCTGAATGATTTGAATGAGGGCTTGTTGATGGCGGTGTTGTTCGTCCATTATGCGTTGAAAATTTGCTATCAGTTGGCTGTTGTCTGCTCTCATCTGCTCCATGGTATTGGCCACTCTGCCAAGTTGCACAATCAGTCTGCCTGAGTTTCTACTGAGTCTAGGTAGATGATGGGGCAGACTGGCAAGATATTGGCTGTGTGTGTTGAGACGGGCATAGTTTTGTGCCTGTTGTGTGGCCCAACTGGACCAAAACTCTGGTCCCATTTGTGGCTGGGGTGGTGTTGGGCTCAATTGGTGGGTGGGGGTTGTTTGGGGTGGTGGAGTTATGTCAGCCGGCGTGGTTGGCTGGTTATTATCAATTGCTTGCAGGTGGAGTGTGAACGTTTGCTGCTAGTCAGTTTCCTGCTAGGTATCCTGGGGCATGATGTCTGGATCTGTATGGGGTTGAAGACAGCCACAATTTAGTTACTGTTGGGATTCTGGTTGGTTTCAGCTTTACGTCAACATGCATTATATCTTAATATGCATGCTGTAAATTATAAATAGAGTGTGGGCTAAACTTAAAAAAATATTGTACATTATTTTAGAAACATGTGGCTTCTTAGGTACCCTACTCATTACAACAATTTTTAAGGTAAATGTTGGACTATGAGCCTTACTTAATGGCCAAACACGTAGAACTATAAAAATTAAAAAATCCACCATTGACATATTATGTTTAAAGCTTCATTTTGCCAAACAAACACAATACATTAAATGTGTTCAACAATACACTCATACATTGTTAAAGGCTGTCAGTCTTGCCCAGTAAACTTTTTCAATTATAGTGAAAAAACATATGTTAAAAAATATGGTTGCCAGAAGTGGGCACACCTATTTAGCTCATACTGTTAAGTTGAGATGTGAACCACGAAATAATGCTTACCATGGGGTCAAATTACTAAGATGGAAGTTCGATTTAAGATGGGATGTTGTCCATAGCCACCAATCACATTGCAGGGATTATATTCGAGAAGGTGCTGTATTAATGTAACGTAGAATAGGATTGGTTGCTATGGGCAACATCACATCTTAAATAGAACTCCCATCTTAGTAACGTTACCCCCATGTGTTTGCTGATGTGGATTAGTACAAGGATGAGTGTGTGCTTTTGGTCATGTTCTTTTAGTGTGCAAAAACACTGTGTAAAATGCACTTTGTGTTATTTTTTTATGTTTACTCACCAGAGAGCTGAGGGGATTGTGGTTCCTCGGTTTGTGGACTGGCCAAAATGGCTTCTGGTGGCTGAGCCAACACAGTGGAGATGCGCCGTTGTGGTGGTGAGGATGCGGGTGTAGTTACCGCCTCAAGACGGCGTCTCTTGCTACCCATCTTCTGGAGACTGACAGACCCCTGTGAATGTCGTCTTAGTGGAGTGTGCATCATAGGTGTGCGCAGGGGGGGTGCCTGGTGCTCAGGAGGGGTGCCTGGTGCGCACAGGTACCCCCTAATGTCTGGTACCCCGATCTCACATGCCTGATGCAGCGATTGCCGAGCAGGCTGATTACTGTCACCTCTGCGCTGCACCCTGTCCGGACTGCATTACTGAGCGGACGCCTGGGTTAATCAAGGGTGCCACTGCCAACGGCTTTCAAACTCCCGGCTCCACCTCCATGTACAAAAACAGTGTGATGTGATTACGTCATGCTGCTCGCACACCCACCTCTCTCCTTTTATGCTATGCCAACGCCAGCCACTGATGAGGAGCAGCATGCAGCCAGTGTTCCTCTTACGAAGACAAATTTAATACTGGCAGGCGGTCCGCAGCAGCATTGACACGTCACTCGTTTTTCCAGCAGCAGCAGTAGTACAAGTCTGCGACTGTCAGTGTCAGTGAGTGACTGACTTGTAAGTAAGCTGTTGCAACTTGCAGGGGAAAGTGAGGGGGAGCCAGACCAGGCTGAGGAGGAGCAGTGTACTTGCAGTGAGTGCCATCAGGGGTGTTTCTTTGGTGCACACCACAACATCTGACAATGTATCTGCTTTATTATGATTGGTACAAGGGTGGATATTTTATAAAGCGTTGACCATCAATAGATGGTGCTAAACACACCCAAAAGGCGGTGCTAGACACACCCCTCCGATGGTGCACCCCCTAATAAAATGTGCAGCTCACGCCTATGGCGATGATGAAGTTCCTATGGGATAAAATAAACATTATAATTCTGTCTTTCTATGTGTTTGCAGAATATGTGTGTACACAAAATTCTTACCTGCATCGCCAGCATCCGCATCTCTTGGCAGTGTGGTTTGTGTCCTGGCTGTGCTGGCTCTCTTTCGTACTGTAGAAATATGAAGTTTGACCTTATGATCATTATATTGTGATTAGATATTTAATCAAAAACCTTATTGTGATGTGGACATATGAAGAACATTATGTGAATTAAACAAAACTTTGGTTATGCTTTTCTGGCTGACTTCATTGGGTGTGTATACTTTAATTATGAACCAATTACACCAACCAATCCATACCCTAAGGTGCAGAAATAACAATATTATACAACTACAAAACCAACCGTGGATGTTTAACACAACAAGAATATTAGTCTCTAACAATTTTTTTTATTTCTGACAAAAATAACTCACAACAACCAAATATATTATTTAAAAAAAAAAAGATTCAGCGGCAATAATCACATCATGCACACAAAGGCCTACCCAGAACAACATACAATAACCATAAATACATTCAACAAAGTGGACTAAACATTCATGAAAACACATGAATCACATTTCATTTAAAGTCCCCCCCAAAAATGCCAAAAAAAAACCCCACAAAAAAAAAAACCCAGAACAGAATAAATTTATGCAGCAAAAGGGCCAGGACAACTGCTAACTTCACAATACAAAGGAAAAAAACATAACTATTTATGTACAAAACTACATCACCAACACATTCGAACAATGAACCAACTTACAATCACAATTAGCTACAATACATTTCAGACAATTAAGGCCAAAGCACATATGTTAAAACAATGGCCCTCATTCCGAGTTGTTCGCTCGTTCTTTTCCTTCGCATCGGTGCGATTCTCCGCTAACTGCGCATGCGCAATGTTCGCACTGCGGCTGCGTCAAGTAAATTTGCTAAGAAGTTTGGTATTTTACTCACGGCATTACAAGGTTTTTTCTTCGTTCTGGTGATCGGAGTGTGATTGACAGGAAGTGGGTGTTTCTGGGCGGAAACTGACCGTTTTATGGGTGTGTGTGAAAAAACGCTGCCGTTTCTTGGAAAAACGCGAGAGTGGATGCAGAAACGGGGGAGTGTCTGGGCGAACGCTGGGTGTGTTTGTGACGTCAAACCAGGAACGAAACTGACTGAACTAATCGCAGTGGCAGAGTAAGTGTCGAGCTACTCAGAAACTGCTAAGAAATTTCTATTCGCAACTTTGAGAATCTTTCGTTCACAATTCTGCTAAGCTAAGATTCACTCCCAGTAGGCGGCGGCTTAGCATGTGCAATGCTGCTAAAAGCAGCTTGCGAGCGAACAACTCGGAATGAGGGCCAATATAAATATTGTACAACAAACTCACCATCCTGCCTTGGACGATCCGAATCCCGGACATTAGTCACACCAACCACTTCTGGCGGAATAAGGGACCGCACAGGCTCCTCCCACTCCCGATACGACGCTCTGAATGGATGGCCACCCCTTGTTTGTCTGGCTGACTTTGCCTCCTTGGCCATCTTAGCCTTGACACGGCGCTTGATGTCGTAGAATCGCTTACGACACGTGTACTCGGTCCTCCTCACCACACCCTCACTGTAAACTGCCGCTACTACCTTCCCCCACAGAACACTCTTCCTGCGTGAAGGAACCTTGGCAGCATCAGGCCCAAACAGCTGATGATGATGGCTCATCAGCTCCCGCACCAATGCAACATTCTCTGCATAGCTGAACTGCACATTGCGCCCCGTCTTTGTAGTGGTGCGTGGCTGCGGAGCCACAGCACCATCACTGTCACGCTCACTCGAGGCCGCAGCACCAACCTCCCCCTCCTCCTCCCCCTCACTAACCTCCTCCACCTCACTCACCTCCTCCCTCTCACTCACCTCCTCCACCTCACTCACCTCCTCCACCTCACTCACCTCCTCCACCTCACTCACCTCCGCCACCTAGTCCAACTAATTGAGGAACCAACTAGGTACAATGCAATCTTAGACCTGGTATTAACAAACAATCAGGATTTGGTATCGGGTATTATAGTAGGGGAACCCATAGGAAACAGCGACCACAATATGGTCACATTCAATATCAGTTTCTACAAACAGCCCTATACTGGCTCAACTAGGACTTTAAACTTTAGCAAAGCAAATTTTGAAAAGATGAGGGTATTTTTCAGGGATATTGAATGGGAAGGTTTGTTTTTAGGAAAAAATACTACGGAGAAATGGGAGGTACTAAAATTCCTGCTAGCTAAAAATACACTCAAATATATTCCTATGAGTAGCAAAAAAGGGAATAAAAATCATAAACCGATGTGGCTTAACAAAAAGATTAAGGAACTTATGGGCAAGAAAAGGCGAGCATTTAAAAAATACAAATCTGACGGGGAAGCAGAGTCATTTCAGCACTATAAGGAATGTAACAAAAATTGCAAAAAGGAAATAAGAGCGGCTAAAGTAGAAACTGAAAAACTAGTAGCAAAGGAAAGCAAAGCGAATCCCAAAAAATTATTTAAATACATTAATAGCAAGAGATTAAAAAAGGAGAGTATAGGCCCTTTGAAAGACAAGTTGGGAGTCTTAAGCAAAAATGATAATGACATAGCGGACACACTAAATGAGTTTTTTTCAACAGTATTCACTAGAGAGGACCCAATTCAGGGACTGACACACAATCTCAATAATGACAATATCACACTGATAGGTACTTATTTAAGCAAGGAAGTAGTCTGTGACCGATTAAAACATTTAAAGATTAATAAATCACCAGGGCCCGATGGTATTCATCCAAGGGTTCTAATGGAGCTTCACTCTGAACTGGCAAAACCGCTATCTTTGATCTTTGAGGATTCAGTTATATCAGGTATGGTTCCCAAAGACTGGCGTATAGCGGAAGTAGTGCCTATATTCAAAAAGGGAAGTAAAGCTGAACCAGGTAATTATAGACCAGTTAGTCTTACATCTATAGTGGGGAAAGTATTGGAAGGTATTCTAAGAGATAGTATTCAGAAGTTCCTTGAAACCAATAAGGTCATTAAAAGGAATCAACATGGGTTTATGAAGGACAGATCCTGTCAAACCAACTTACTTGGCTTTTATGAAACAGTAAGCGCAAACCTAGATCAGGGTAAAGACGTGGATGTAATCTTTTTAGACTTTGCCAAAGCGTTCGATACTGTACCACACATGAGACTTATATACAAGCTACAAGAATCAGGGCTAGGAAGCACAATATGCACTTGGGTCAAAAACTGGTTAGATAATAGGAAGCAGCGCGTTGTGGTTAATGGATCTTTTTCAACTTGGACTGAAGTGCTAAGTGGTGTGCCGCAAGGCTCAGTATTAGGACCGCTATTGTTCAATATTTTCATTAACGACCTAACAGAAGGTCTAGAGAGCATGGTGTCAATTTTTGCAGATGATACCAAATTGTGTAAGGCTATAAATACAGAGGAGGATGCCGAGTCTCTTCAGAACGACTTAGTTAAATTAGAAGCATGGGCAGCCAAATGGAGAATGCGCTTCAACACAGACAAGTGTTAGGTAATGCACTGTGGTAACAAGAACAAAAATTACACCTACCTACTAAATGGGGTAAAATTAGGGGATTCTGTACTGGAAAAGGACTTAGGTGTCCTCATAGATAGCAAGCTAAGCAGTAGTACCCAAAGTAGGACTGCAGCAAAGAAGGCTAATAAGATATTAGCATGCATAAAACGGGGTATTGATGCTAGGGACGAGAGTATTATTCTCCCGTTATATAAATCACTAGTGAGGCCACACCTTGAATACTGTGTACAGTTCTGGGCACCGTACTACAAAAAGGATATCCTGGAGCTTGAAAAGGTACAGAGGAGGGCGACCAAACTAATTAAGGGCATGGAGACGATGGAATACAAGGAAAGGCTTGAAAGACTAGGCATGTTTACATTGGAAAAGCGGAGACTAAGAGGGGATATGATCAACATCTACAAATATATAAGGGGACAATACACAGAGCTTGCGCGGGACCTGTTTTTGGTTAGATCAACACAGAGGACTCGTGGACACTCGCTCAGGTTAGAGGAGAGGAGATTCCGCACAATACGGCGTAAAGGCTTTTTCACGGTAAGGACAATACGTGTTTGGAATTCCCTGCCCGAGGGAGTTGTAATGGCGGAATCTGTCAACACCTTTAAAAATGGGTTAGATAAATTCCTAATGGATAAGGACATCCAGGGGTATGGTGCATAGTCATGCATTATAGTTACTATAAATAGGGATAAAATGCAACGGCTGACAGCAGCATCAGTCAGAAATTTTAGTCAAATCATCATGCATAGGATACCACAAATAGGTTGAACTCGATGGACAATTGTCTTTTTTCAACCTCAGATACTATGTTACTATGTTACTATGTTACCTCACTCACCTCTGACTGGGACATATTCCGGACAAACAACAAATAACACTGATAAAAATAAAACACAAAACACACTCCTCCACTACCACTACACACCACACACCAAACACACACCACACACACACACACACACACACACACACACACACACACACACACACACACACACACGCACACACAAACACGCACACACACACACACACACACACACACACACACACACACACACACACTCACAAACAATGACAATAGACTGAAAAAAAATTACAAAGACAAAAATCTAAACAAACTTTTAAATAACTACACAACAAGTATGACAAGACTACTTACACACACAGTACAGCACTCAGCAATCGCAAAAAACCACCTCAAATCCTCCAACTCCAAACAACTCTCCAACACCAAACACCACTTCCTCTCACCTCTCCACTAGCTAAACTCACGAAGTTCGGTCAGTTTGGGACAGTTTTATAGAAATGAGCACAGACACTCCTCCATCACAAAACCAACCAATCACGGACGAGTGACAAAAACGAAAGTTAGAAAAAAAAAACGCGGCCGGGAACGGAAAAACACTGCCGCAACATTCAAATGACGAATTCGTAAAAAAAACACCAAACACAGCCGCAAAAACACAAAATCGGCCGCATTCTACCTTTGAAAAACACGAATGACATCGACATCGAAAAATTCAAATAATCAAAATACGACAGCATAGTAAATGAGGCGTAAAAAATTCAAAAAGTTGCAAATTCACACATTCGATGCCAATCGTGATTCATCTCCCACCAAATCGACATAAATACGAATTTTAGTAAATATACCCCTAGGAGGGTTATTCCACACCAAATCAACTCAGGTTTCAAGCTGGTCATTTCAGATTGTAATGAAATTGCAATGGGTGTAAAGAAACCCCCAAATCTTAGGCTGATATGCACACTGGGTTTGAAGTTATATGCCTTTAAAGCTGCATTTTTTTCACAAGAAAATTTGCTACTAACATTTCTTTCAATTGCACCTAACTGAGCTAGAGAGATGGTCAATGTCTCATTGTAAACCTCTTTGCATGGGCTTTCATATGATATCCTGTAGAACACAGCAGTATGTTTCTATACAAATTAAAAATTAAATTTCTTTCAAAATAAAAATGTTGATTTTCTCAAAAAGCCAGGTCTTTTACATTTTTTTAAAAAGAATCTCAAAAATAGTTAATACTGTTGTTAATAAATCCCCAAAGTTTTATTATGGGATCATGATGAGATCACTTGCTATGTGAGCTTTTAATTTTTGAGTGATTCATGAAAATTATATTTAAAAATCAACAAAACAATATTTTTTCCAGTTCACTACAGTGAAGGATGTACGTTCCTCATCAGGGGTGTTTGGGGATGAGATTCTACAGACAGGGCTTGCTCCTACTTCTGTGGGACAGTGTGCTTATAATAGATATCCCCTAAAATAAAGAAAACAACTCCATGTGTACAAAAACTGCCCAGTACTTACATTCAACAGTAGGGACTGTGTGAGGAAATAAAGATCAGAGTAGTTGGCATCACATAGTAGTTTAGCATAGCAAGCTGTAATTTTTCAGTAGAACTATGTAATATATTGGGAATTGGGACCATACTGTTTTGCTAGAACAAAGCTTCCAGAAGAGTTTAAAAATGATTTAATAGTAGTAATAGATACTGTATATAGGGCCTTTCTGCAGAGTTCAGTGCATGTTTATTTGCACAGTGTATCTTGAGTGTATTTGCATTATTTATGCTCCTGAATGTTAGTGAACCCTGTACTGCAGGATAAGTAACTAGAGCCCCTCAGTGGAGGGTCTTCTGCCTGTAGCAATGACCCGTTGGTCCCTTAGTGCAAGCAGGCACACTGGTACTTAGGCCACCCCAGTTCTTATTGCCTCCGGCCAGTAGATACTTATACAACAGACAGAGAACCGCTAGGTGGTGTTAGATGGCAGGAAAACATTACAATACAGCTGCTGAGGTGCAACGGAAAACTAGTCATTAGAATTACCCTCAAGGTGGTAAATAGGATATATGCCAGAAGGGCTAAGCACAGTCACGGAATCACAGTCAATGGCCGGTACAGATATAATAAGACATGGCAAGGCAACTGGAATAGATGATAAATAAACCAGGACTTAGCTTGACTCGTGACAGGCATCCCAGGACAGACACAGATGACATAGACACGAGTGATCTGGACTAAACACGGACTAGAACTATGATGAATCTTTCCACTGGGTGTTCTGAGAATCTTCCTGAACAGGAATCCACCGCACCTTCCTGGAGATGGTAACGACAGGATCCTCTAATGGACACGCAGCACAAGGTCTTTCCAGAATCCTTCCAAATTGAATCTTTCACCACAGAAGCGGCAGGTACAGTATGAGTTTTTCTAGCAGAGAATAAAAGGGATCTTCTGGACCAGAATCCACTGGACCTTTCTGGAGCTGTTAATACAACAGAATCCTCCAGCAGCTTAGGCAAGAACAGACCTTCACAAATTTCGCCCAGTAGAATCTCTCATACAAGCACAGAAACAAATTTGAATCTTTCTCCCAAGATTAGCTTTGGAATCTTTTCTGACTGAATCGGCATAGGACCTTCTTGGAGCTGTAAATCGACAAGATTTTCACAGAGGATGCCGAATGGAGTCTTTAAAAAGTTCTTAACAGAGTCTTTCAAGTAGTTTCCCAGGTCGAATGACACAGCCTACATGAAGCTATCAGCAACACTGTCTCAGCAAAAATAACTCCTATTTATAAGGAGCTGATTAGCTGACTGGAACCAGCTGAGTGCTGCCATCCACAGAGAACTCAGCCTGCATGATTACAGCACCTGACATAGTGGCACGGCGTCCCTGTCTCTAAGCGACGGCCGCACATAACACAACACTGAACAAAGCATTCCCCAATTCACATATCAGTCACATATACACGTGAACTAGGAAGGTTTGAAGAGATATGTGTAGGTCCTAGGGACTAGGGAAGATATGTATGAAGCATTGAAAAAAGTGAAGTGTGCCAGTGAAAAGAGTGGAGAAGAGAGCCAGTGGAGAAGTTTCCCATGTCAACCAATGTTATGCACACCAGTGCCTGCAGGAAAGTACTGGTGTCAGGACTGTTATGCAAAACAAATGGACTCACAGACAGACTAGGGAATATGACATAACGTACACAGAAGGTGGTAGGGTAACAAAATACACACAACGTGAACAGAGAAGCCCAGAGGCTAAGGAACTGGGTATCTCCCTTGTATTAGAACTGCTCAGATGTGAAAAGCAAGATGTTGTGTTTTAATACATAGAAAACCCGAAATGCTGTTGCTAAGGGCAACAGCAAAACCCTAAAGGGTTACCAACGGGTGTGGCAGTAAACTCCTTGGTCAGAGATGGAATGATAGACACAAGGAGATTCTCCACAATCCTAATTCTCACTTGCAGTGCACAGGTTCGGTTTACTGCCACTAAACTGACCCCTGACACCTAGCACAGTGAGACAGGATTAGACAGGCAAGTCTTAGAATACAGCCGCAAACTTGCTAAGTTCACAGAGTAGTAACAGAACCCCAGCAAGCTAAACGACTGACTCCAGTCTTACTGCTAGGTCTGGATTGGCAGAGTGTAATACCAAATCCCCAGGCCTATTTGCAGTAAGCAACAAACAAATACAAAGCTACACAGTACTGGCTAACTTTCAGAAACTGACTAACCAACAAAGATTCAGCAGCATCTGCTTACCCTGAAAAGAGGCCTTATAAAGCAGGTGCTGTCCACGCCCCACTCAGACCTCACAGACTGTGAGCACAAAAACCAGCACCGGATCCCCTGCCATGCACAGAGCCTATAACCACTGCACAGCAAAAGACCCGAACCGGAGTATCAGCTGCGCTCAGGTTACTCCGCTAGCACTTGTCTCCCGGTTGCCATGACGACGTGGCAGCACAGGGCAGGAGACCCTAACAACCAATCAACTTTGAAGTAACATTTTTCAAGTGCATTCTCTAAAATTATAGGTAGCAGCTGATTGGTTGCCATGGGCAACTTCTCTACTGGCTCACATTGCATAACAGCTAGAATTTCACAACTGAGGGTTTAGGCTGACAGGAGGAAGCCTCAGTTGTAGGGGCTGAAATGAAATTAAACTTGGAAGGTATAATCAGACCCATGGACATGTAAGTGTAGAAGGATTACCCGAAGGTGTGACCATGACAACCAGGTTAAAAGTCAATAAAAGGTTTTATTAACAGACTCCGTGTATAAACAACAGTATTCACAGTTGATAAAAGCAAGTGGCAAATAATACAGTTCCTGGATCACTATAACCATGGGAGGTATCACAGAGCACTGGTAGGTTGAGGAATAGATGTTAAAGTCCTTGGATGGAATAACCTTACCAGGCCTGGCTGTAGTAGTGAAGATAGCCGAGGAACACGTCAGTAGAAGTATAGATGTAGTTGGTAACTTGAACAGACTGTTGTAGATACTGGATGGAACCAGCCAGGTGGTAGAGACACGGAGTAGATGCTGAATGGAATCAGCCAGGTGATGAAGACACGGAGTGGATGCTGGATGGAACCAGCCAGGTGATGAAGACACGGAGTGGATGCTGGATGGAACCAGCCAGGTGATGAAGACACGGAGTGGATGCTGGATGGAACCAGCCAGGTGATGAAGACACGGAGTGGATACTGTAAGATGCTAGGGAGCGTAGAAACAGAAGAGTTGAAAAGAGGTTACCGGTGGTAGTGGATACTGCTGGTAAGTAAGGATCCGCTGGAATAACACCGGCACTTTAAGGAAACTTGATACTGCTGGAAGCTGACCGCTGGAAGCAGATGGGTTAATAGCTGGAAGCTGGAATAGCCACGGAGGGCTGCAGAGTCAGGCTGCACCGCAGGATGGAAGGCAGGTGCGGGTCTCTTAGTGGATGCTGGAGACAGGAGCTGGAACCTGGAGAAACAACCACAGGAGAGAGAGACTGGAACTAGGTTTGACAATCAAAGCACTGACCATTTCCTGGTTCAGGCACAGGATACTTATACCTGCTGCAGGGCAGGCATTGGCTGGCCAATCATGCAGATTCACAGTGCAGCAGATTGGTGGAGATTGAGCATGTGACTGAAACAAACATGGCTGCGCCCATGTTAGTACTGGAGGGAAAGTTGGTTTGGAAAACCATGTCGAAACATAGCAGCAATGGCGGCGCCGGCCGCCGAGGACAGGAGACGCCAAACTGACAACTGCACACTGAGACACATGGATGACAGCGGAGACCGCGGCAGGCATGGGGCACCACTCTGACAACCTGCATACTGGAACACAGGAGCGGCGGCGGAGGCCGCGGAGGACGGGAGATGCCACACTAGGTTTAAACATGGCGCCGCTGTGACAGCGTCTCAGCATGACAGGAGGGATATGCAGAGTGCGGACATCAGTAACACAGATGAGATCCGGCCCTGGAACGCTGAGCCAGCCTCAGAAGGCATCTAAAAGGCAAGTAATGGCGTCCAGATACCCGGATCGTGACATAGAAGGTATAGTCCAAATACTCCAGCTTACAAATGATTCCAAAAGAAGACTTTCATCACCAAATGCTGCATAAAGAGACTTACTAGTCTAGTCCATGCTTGTATAAATGCGACATTTCAGTCCTTTCAGGACCTTTTACAAGCAACTCAACATGTGATACAGGTCACCAACAAAGTGTTAAATCTTAAAAGAAAACTAATCCCTATGGCTCCTCATATCCCTATTTGTTCAACAGGTCCCCGGAAGTGACATCACTTCCTGTTCAGCATTAACACTAAGCATAGTTAGAACATATATGTATTATAGCTTTACAGTGCAGGGACACCACTGCAGACATGTACACCAAAAGTATACTTCCTGGCCAACCATTAATATATTATTGACAATAACCCCCACAGGCTATCGCACATAGCCTGGGGGCAATAGAGGGTCACGCCTCCCCATGTATCAATCAACCAACATATACATGGAAAAATCACAGAGGGAAGAATAGGGGGTGAATACTATAAGTGATTTTGGAGACCTAATATTGTGCTTACTATGCTCACATCACAACAATCAAAATGGGTGATTAAGGAGCCACAGGATTCACAAGTGACATGCAAAAAACACAGGAATAACCACCACAACACTGGCATATTTATAATGGGTGCAGTGTGTGCAGTGCAAGTGGGCCCCAGGGGTCCAGAGGGCCCACACCGCACACCCTGCACCTATTATTTTTAATACTTACCCTGCGAAGTCCCGAGATGCAGCAGCAGTGCTGCAGAAATCACTGGTGTTTTGCGTATCTGCAGTAGGAAAATCACTGGGAAAATGGCCACCGTGCCAGTTTCCTGGAGATCTGTGCATGCTCTCTAGACTCATCGCTACCGGCTAGAGAGGAGGGGGACCAGACGTAGCCTGCACACGGGCCTCCTCCTTTCTAGATACGCCCCTGCTCCACAACATACTGTAAGCATCAATGTTCCTTTGATGCAGGTGCAGAACAGCTGAGGGGGTAAAGCGGGAAGTGATGTGAATGTAATACAATAATTTTACTTCTCACCAATTGCTGGGATGGGCTCCTTTTCAAGCCCCTGTCCCGGCAACTCACTAATACCCCTTTCACACCGCACAAATAACCCGGTATCGACCCGGCATATTGCCGGTAGAGATGTGCACCGGAAATTTTTCGGGTTTTGTGTTTTGGTTTTGGGTTCGGTTCCGTGGCCGTGTTTTGGGTTCGAACGCGTTTTGGCAAAACCTCACCGAATTTTTTTTGTCGGATTCGGGTGTGTTTTGGATTCGGGTGTTTTTTTCAAAAAACCCTAAAAAACAGCTTAAATCATAGAATTTGGGGGTCATTTTGATCCCAAAGTATTATTAACCTCAATAACCATAATTTCCACTCATTTTCAGTCTATTCTGAACACCTCACACCTCACAATATTATTTTTAGTCCTAAAATTTGCACCGAGGTCGCTGGATGACTAAGCTCAGCGACCCAAGTGGCCGACACAGACACCTGGCCCATCTAGGAGTGGCACTGCAGTGTCACGCAGGATGGCCCTTCCAAAAAACACTCCCCAAACAGCACATGACGCAAAGAAAAAAAGAGGCGCAATGAGGTAGCTGTGTGACTAAGCTCAGCGACCCAAGTGGCCGACACAAACACCTGGCCCATCTAGGAGTGGCACTGCAGTATCACGCAGGATGGCCCTTCCAAAAAACACTCCCCAAACAGCACATGACGCAAAGAAAAATGAAAGAAAAAAAAGGTGCAAGATGGAATTGTCCTTGGGCCCTCCCACCCACCCTTATGTTGTATAAACAGGACATGCACACTTTAACCAACCCATCATTTCAGTGACAGGGTCTGCCACACGACTGTGACTGAAATGACGGGTTGGTTTGGACCCCCACTAAAAAAGAAGCAATTAATCTCTCCTTGCACAAACTGGCTCTACAGAGGCAAGATGTCCACCTCATCATCATCATCCTCCGATTCACCACCGTGTACATCACCCTCCTCACAGATTATCAATTCGTCCCCACTGGAATCCACCATCACAGCTCCCTGTGTACTTTGTGGAGGCAATTGCTGCTGGTGAATGTCTCCATGGAGGAATTGATTATAATTCATTTTAATGAACATCATCTTCTCCACATTTTCTGGAAGTAACCTCGTACGCCGATTGCTGACAAGGTGAGCGGCGGCACTAAACACTCTTTCGGAGTACACACTTGTGGGAGGGCAACTTAGGTAGAATAAAGCCAGTTTGTGCAAGGGCCTCCAAATTGCCTCTTTTTCCTGCCAGTATACGTACGGACTGTCTGACGTGCCTACTTGGATGCGGTCACTCATATAATCCTCCACCATTCTTTCAATGGTGAGAGAATCATATGCAGTGACAGTAGACGACATGTCCGTAATCATTGTCAGGTCCTTCAGTCCGGACCAGATGTCAGCATCAGCAGTCGCTCCAGACTGCCCTGCATCACCGCCAGCGGGTGGGCTCGGAATTCTGAGCCTTTTCCTCGCACCCCCAGTTGCGGGAGAATGTGAAGGAGGAGATGTTGACAGGTCGCGTTCCGCCTGACTTGACAATTTTCTCACCAGCAGTTCTTTGAACCCCTGCAGACTTGTGTCTGCCGGAAAGAGAGATCCAAGGTAGGTTTTAAATCTAGGATCGAGCACGGTGGCCAAAATGTAGTGCTCTGATTTCAACAGATTGACCACCCGTGAATCCTTGTAAAGCGAATTAAGGGCTCCATCCACAAGTCCCACATGCCTAGCGGAATCGCTCAGTGTTAGCTCCTCCTTCAATGTCTCCAGCTTCTTCTGCAAAAGCCTGATGAGGGGAATGACCTGACTCAGGCTGGCAGTGTCTGAACTGACTTCACGTGTGGCAAGTTCAAAAGGTTGCAGAACCTTGCACAACGTTGAAATCATTCTCCACTGCGCTTGAGACAGGTGCATTCCACCTCCTATATCGTGCTCAGTTGTATAGGCTTGAATGGCCTTTTGCTGCTCCTCCAACCTCTGAAGCATATAGAGGGTTGAATTCCACCTCGTTACCACTTCTTGCTTCAGATGATGGCAGGGCAGGTTCAGGCGTTTTTGGTGTTGCTCCAGTCTTCTGTACGTGGTGCCTGTACGCCGAAAGTGTCCCGCAATTCTTCTGGCCACCGACAGCATCTCTTGCACGCCCCTCTCGTTTTTTAAATAATTCTGCACCACCAAATTCAAGGTATGTGCAAAACATGGGACGTGCTGGAATTTGCCCATATTTAATGCACACACAATATTGCTGGCGTTGTCCGATGCCACAAATCCACAGGAGAGTCCAATTGGGGTAAGCCATTCTGCGATGATCTTCCTCAGTTGCCGTAAGAGGTTTTCAGCTGTGTGCGTATTCTGGAAAGCGGTGATACAAAGCGTAGCCTGCCTAGGAAAGAGTTGGCGTTTGCGAGATGCTGCTACTGGTGCCGCCGCTGCTGTTCTTGCGGCGGGAGTCAATACATCTACCCAGTGGGCTGTCACAGTCATATAGTCCTGAGTCTGCCCTGCTCCACTTGTCCACATGTCCGTGGTTAAGTGGACATTGGGTACAACTGCATTTTTTAGGACACTGGTGAGTCTTTTTCTGAGGTCTGTGTACATTTTCGGTATCGCCTGCCTAGAGAAATGGAACCTAGATGGTATTTGGTACCGGGGACACAGTACCTCAATCAAGTCTATAGTTGGCTCTGCAGTAATGATGGATACCGGAACCACGTTTCTCACCGCCCAGGATGCCAAGGCCTCAGTTATCCGCTTTGCAGCAGGATGACTGCTGTGATATTTCATCTTCCTCGCAAAGGACTGTTGGACAGTCAATTGCTTGGTGGAAGTAGTAAAAGTGGTCTTACGACTTCCCCTCTGGGATGACCATCGACTCCCAGCAGCAACAACAGCAGCGCCAGCAGCAGTAGGCGTTACACTCAAGGATGCATCGGAGGAATCCCAGGCAGGAGAGGACTCGTCAGAATTGCCAGTGACATGGCCTGCAGGACTATTGGCATTCCTGGGGAAGGAGGAAATTGACACTGAGGGAGTTGGTGGGGTGGTTTGCGTGAGCTTGGTTACAAGAGGAAGGGATTAACTGGTCAGTGGACTGCTTCCGCTGTCGCCCAAAGTTTTTGAACTTGTCACTGACTTATGATGAATGCGCTGCAGGTGACGTATAAGGGAGGATGTTCCGAGGTGGTTAACGTCCTTACCCCTACTTATTACAGCTTGACAAAGGCAACACACGGCTTGACACCTGTTGTCCGCATTTCTGTTGAAATACTTTCACACCGAAGAGCTGATTTTTTTGGTATTTTCACCAATGGCCATATTCCTCCCACGGACAACAGGTGTCTCCCCGGGTGCCTGACTTAAACAAACCACCTCACCATCAGAATCCTCCATGTCAATTTCCTCCCCAGCGCCAGCAACACCCATATCCTCCTCATCCTGGTGTACTTCAACACTGACATCTTTAATCTGACTATCAGGAACTGGACTGCGGGTGCTCCTTCCAGCAGTTGCAGGGGGCGTGCAAATGGTGGAAGGCGCATGCTCTTCACGTCCAGTGTTGGGAAGGTCAGGCATCGCAACCGACACAATTGGACTCTCCTTGTGGATTTGTGATTTCGAAGAACGCACAGTTCTTTGCTGTGCTTTTGCCAGCTTAAGTCTTTTCATTTTTCTAGCGAGAGGCTGAGTGCTTCCATCCTCATGTGAAGCTGAACCACTAGCCATGAACATAGGCCAGGGCCTCAGCCGTTCCTTGCCACTCCGTGTGGTAAATGGCATATTGGCAAGTTTACGCTTCTCCTCCGACGATTTTATTTTAGATTTTTGAGTCCTTTTTTTACTGATATTTTGTGTTTTGGATTTTACATGCTCTGTACTATGACATTGGGCATCGGCCTTGGCAGACGACGTTGATGGCATTTCATCGTCTCGGCCATGACTAGTGGCAGCAGCTTTAGCACGAGGTGGAAGTGGATCTTGATCTTTCCCTATTTTTGGAACCTCAACATTTTTGTTCTCCATATTTTAATAGGCACAACTAAAAGGCACCTCAGGTAAACAATGGAGATGGATACTAGTATACTTATGGATGACGAGTGACTGACGACACAGAGGTAGCTACAGCCGTGGACTACCGTACGGCGTCTGCTATTATAGAGATGAGAATGATATAAAAAATATATATATATCACTACTGCAGGTATATATAATATAATGACGGACCTGCTGGACACTGTCAGCAGACTCCTAAACTACTAGTATGAAGAAGATAGAAAAAAAACCCCCACCACAGGTAGGTATACAATTATGGACGAGCACTGACGACACAGAGGTAGCTACAGCCGTGGACTACCGTACTGCGTCTGCTAGTATAGAGATGATAATGATATAAAAAATATATATATATCACTACTGCAGGTATATATAATATAATGACGGACCTGCTGGACACTGTCAGCAGACTCCTAAACTACTAGTATGAAGAAGATAGAAAAAAAAAACCCACCACAGGTAGGTATACAATTATGGACGAGCACTGACGACACAGAGGTAGCTACAGCCGTGGACTACCGTACTGCGTCTGCTAGTATAGAGATGATAATGATATAAAAAATATATATATATCACTACTGCAGGTATATATAATATAATGACGGACCTGCTGGACACTGTCAGCAGACTCCTAAACTACTAGTATGAAGAAGATAGAAAAAAAAAACCCACCACAGGTAGGTATACAATTATGGACGAGCACTGACGACACAGAGGTAGCTACAGCCGTGGACTACCATACTACGTCTGCTAGTATAGAGATGATAATGATATAAAATATATATATATATCACTACTGCAGGTATATATAATATAATGACGGACCTGCTGGACACTGTCAGCAGACTCCTAAACTACTAGTATGAAGAAGATAGAAAAAAAAACCCCACCACAGGTAGGTATACAATTATGGACAAGCACTGACGACACAGAGGTAGCTACAGCCGTGGACTACCGTACTGCGTCTGCTAGTAGAGAGATGATAATGATATAAAAAATATATATATATCGCTACTGCAGGTATATATAATATAATGACGGACCTGCTGGACACTGTCAGCAGACTCCTAAACTACTAGTATGAAGAAGATAGAAAAAAAAACCCCACCACAGGTAGGTATACAATTATGGACGAGCACTGATGACACAGAGGTAGCTACAGCCGTGGACTACCGTACTGCGTCTGCTAGTATAGAGATGATAATGATATAAAAAATATATATATATCACTACTGCAGGTATATATAATATAATGACGGACCTGCTGGACACTGTCAGCAGACTCCTAAACTACTAGTATGAAGAAGATAGAAAAAAAACCCCACCACAGGTAGGTATACAATTATGGACGAGCACTGATGACACAGAGGTAGCTACAGCCGTGGACTACCGTACTGCGTCTGCTAGTATAGAGATGATAATGATATAAAAAAAATATATATATCACTACTGCAGGTATATATAATATAATGACGGACCTGCTGGACACTGTCAGCAGACTCCTAAACTACTAGTATGAAGAAGATAGAAAAAAAACCCCCACCACAGGTAGGTATACAATTATGGACAAGCACTGACGACACAGAGGTAGCTACAGCCGTGGACTACCGTACTGCGTCTGCTAGTATAGAGATGATAATGATATAAAAAAAAATATATATATATATCACTACTGCAGGTATATATAATATAATGACGGACCTGCTGGACACTGTCAGCAGACTCCTAAACTACTAGTATGAAGAAGATAGAAAAAAAAACCCCACCACAGGTAGGTATACAATTATGGACGAGCACTGACGACACAGAGGTAGCTACAGCCGTGGACTACCGTACTGCGTCTGCTAGTATAGAGATGATAATGATATAAAAAATATATATATATCACTACTGCAGGTATATATATAATATAATGACGGACCTGCTGGACACTGTCAGCAGACTCCTAAACTACTAGTATGAAGAAGATAAAAAAAAAAAACCCACCACAGGTAGGTATACAATTATGGACGAGCACTGACGACACAGAGGTAGCCACAGCCGTGGACTACCGTACTGCGTCTGCTAATATAGAGATGATAAAGATGATAGAGATGAACAAAAAAAATATAACACTACTGCAGGTAAATATTTATATAATATAATGAATGACGGACCTGCTGGACACTGTCAGCAGAATGCGTTTATAGAATAAAAAAAAAAACACCACAGGAGTGTTTAACTTTTTCAGGCAGACAATATACTGGTGGTCACTGGTCAGTCACACTGGCAGCAAAAGTGTGCACTGTACTCCTGCTATAACTGCACCCCAGTCTCCCCTGCAATTCAGCTGTGTGAGCAGTGAGCACTCAGCACAGTCAGATATACATATAGATGATATTATCATGCAGCACACTGAGGCTGAGCACAGATATGGTATGTGACTGTGTATCGTTTTTTTTCAGGCAGAGAACGGATTATATTAAATAATAAATAAAACTGGTGGTGGTCAGTCACTAGTAACTATCAGCAAAACTCTGCACTCTGAGTACTCCTAATGCTCCCCAAAATTACTAAGTAATCAACTCAAGTGTCTCTATCTATTCTAACGGAGAGGACGCCAGCCACGTCCTCTCCCTATCAATCTCAATGCACGTGTGAAAATGGCGGCGACGCGCGGCTCCTTATATAGAATCCGAGTCTCGCGATAGAATACGAGCCTCGCGAGAATCCGACAGCGGGATGATGACGTTCGGGCGCGCTCGGGTTAGCCGAGCAAGGCGGGAAGATCCGAGTCTGCCTCGGACCCGTGTAAAAAGGCTGAAGTTCGGGGGGGTTCGGATTCCGAGGAACCGAACCCGCTCATCTCTAATTGCCGGGTCGGCGTGTGGTGTGAAAGGGGCATAGCCGAAATCACGGGTCGTCTGACCTTGCAATTCAACCAGGGAGTAAAGCAGTGTTATACCCGGGTTGAGTGGCTGTGTAAACTGGCTCCCGGGACCTGTTTACTACAGCAGGGAGAGGTGGCGCGGAGATGATCTCATCTCCCAGTGCCGCCTCCACCTCCGTCCCACACCTACAGCTCCGCCCCCCGCTGCTATGGCAACCCGCCCGGCATATTGCCGGGTCGGGGAAGCCAGCAGCAGCGGCCAATGCCGGATCCCACCCAGAAAGGACCAATTTCCAATTCCCGGGTGCGATCCGGCATTGGCAGTGTGAAAGGGGTATAATAGTACATCCAGTGAATAAAGATTCCTTATTGCTGTGAATTGCAGCAATAGAGGGATCTTTATTTTCTGGTGCTGTCCACAAATAATAATAAATTTTAATAATATACATGCACCAATGGACTGTACATTATTGATTAAACTACTTCTTTTAGAATAAAGTATATAGCAGGACAGTTTAAGCATAAAACTGACAAGGTGAAAGAGGGGTGACAGTCTGAGGAAAATAAAAGCTGTTTGAAGTTTTCATTCATATTGTTTTTTTTTCTCATTTTAGTGTATTAAGAGAAAGAGTAATAGAGAATATTCCTGAAAAAATATACTGTGACTGTGCTTACTAGTAAATTAAGTGATTTGTTTACACAGACTGTGAAGAGGAAAATTAACCTGCTAGATATTATTAACTGAAAAGATTGTATAGCGTGCAGTATTAAATAAAGAGTTGATGTATTTGATTTTATTGTTTTATACTATGTATTAATATTTTATTATGCTTGGATTATTACAAAAAAAAGACAGAAGAAATAAAAGTAAAAATACATTGTTTTCAAAGAATAGTGGAAAAAACATTTAATTTTCACAAATAAAAGAAAAATAAAGCAATAGAAACTTAAATAAAATAACCTTGTTAAATAATAAACCTGAATAAATATTTTTCCCCTTGCTGTCCTGTTCCTATAATACATAAAACCTCCTTGGAGGCATAAAGATGTCTTTAATGTCTCTCCCATCTTTGCTCCCTCATTACAGGTATTCTAATGATTTTTTGGTGGGTCATGGTTTATGTGGCACTAGTTTAACAGTATTTGAACAATAATACATTACCTTGTTCATGTGACTATGACTACTAGTGAATACTTAGTGAATACTCACAGAAAATACAATCATAACTCCTAACGCTCAACAACTACAGTGTGCTAGGCAATGTGGTAATTCTGCCCTGCTAGCTCATGGTTCAATACTGCTGACTACTATTTATTTATGTTCCAAATGTACACCATCTAAATAGTCAAAACAAATAAATAAAGTGTACTTACCAGCAGTAACTACAGTACAAATAAAAATGTCCCTGGCAATTGTTTAGTATGATGAAAAGACAGCTTCCCAAAAGGCTTGACAATAGCTGCTTAAAGTGTTCACTGGAGTGAATGGAGAGAGAGTATGGGCTCCATTCCTGATGCCAAGTTTGGGTCTTCTGGACTCTCGGCCAGACAGCAGACTGATTAACTGCAAGGGATGTCAATACATACCTTATTTTGGGGGGCATAGTTATTTTCAGGCCCTGTAAGATGTACAGTAGCGGGTACTATGACCAGAGCTGGAGTTCCCACTGGGCACATGCCTAGGGGCGGCACCTGCTGGGGGCAGCAAAGGATTCCCCCTACCCATGTCTGCCACTTCTTGCAGCTTGGATCTTAGTAAATGATCTGCAGCGCTGCCACTACAGCCCGGCATCGCAGTCAGGGGCATGCATCTCTGAGCCGGCCCAGCCCCAGCAGACTGTCAGCACGCTGTCAGCGCACGCTGATTGGACATCTGCCACTGGGACCAGTGCCAGCTCATGCCCACAGTGCAGCCCCCTCCTCCTCTCCTCCATGTGACCGACGAGCACCGCAGCAGTAGCATGAAGACCAGGATAGACTAGGGAGGAGAGCCACTGCAGTGTTTAGCCACAGGAGAGAGGAGATGTCACCATGCGCAGCGGTCGAATGGAGGAAGAAGAGTTTGACTCACTGGCACTGGCAGAAGGTGCTCAGGGGAAGATTTATTAAGCCTGGTGAAGTGATAAATGGAAGGTGATAAAGCACCAGCCAGTTAGCTCCTAACTGTCATTTTTCAAACCCAGCCTGTAACTTGAGAATTAGCAGCTGATTGGCAGATGCTTTATCATCCTCCACTTTATCCCTTCACCAGGCTTAATACATCTGCCCCTCAGTGAGAATTGGACTGTGGCCTGGCTGCCTTTAACGTTTTTGCGGGGGCAGAGGGGCTCTGGGGCAAGCCAAGGGGGCGATGATCGATCCTCAGTTCCTCACCCTTCCTGCTTGTTGATGGGGACCAGGGGTGTGTCTGCCAGTGGGGGGTGCAATCTGCCAGGGGTGCGAGACTGACAGTGTGCCTCTGGCAGGCACCCATGCACCCCCTCTGGCAGTGGCAGGCAATCAGCGTGTGCCAACAATCAGCGCATGTTGTGTGTGTGTGTGGGGGGGGGAAGGGGGGGGCATGGGTGCCTTTCAGACAGTGCCTGCTGGCTTGGGGCAATACAGCTCCACAATCAGCATGGGGGGGGGGCATGGGTGATGTGGGAGGGTGCACTGTGTGGCATAATGTATATTTCAGCTCATACTGTGGTGCATAATATGCAATTTTACTCCTACCGTATGGTGTAATATGAATTTCGGCTCACACTTTGTGGTGTAATATGTATTTCAGCTGATAATATGCGTTTTGACTCATTTCATGTGGCGTATTGTGAGTTTGGAAAATACTGTGTGGTGTAAGATGAATTTAGGCTCATACTGTGTGGTATAATGTATATTTCGGCTCATACTGTGGTGCATAATACACATTTTACTCATACCATGTGGTGTAATGTGAATTTCGGCTCATAGTATGTGGCATAATGTGAATTTCGGATCCTGCTATGTGGTGATAATTAAGTATTATATTTGCACTGTGTTTTTATTAGAGATGTGCGGGTTCGGTTTTACTCGGATTAACTCGGGGCTCGAAACGGCATCTTATTGGATCACGGATGTCACGCATTTTGGATAGCCAATAAGCAAAACCTGAAATACCCACGTAAAACCGAACCCGCTCATCTCTAGTTTTTATGTACCGTATTAATGTTGATGCCAGTAATATTGAAAGTTTTAAAATGTAGAATATAAGGTGGAAAAATTACAAATAATGTAAGCGGAGTAAATCAGGAATGAAAAATAAGATTTTACTTACCGATAAATCTATTTCTCGGAGTCCGTAGTGGATGCTGGGGTTCCTGAAAGGACCATGGGGAATAGCGGCTCCGCAGGAGACAGGGCACAAAAAGTAAAGCTTTTCCGATCAGGTGGTGTGCACTGGCTCCTCCCCCTATGACCCTCCTCCAGACTCCAGTTAGGTACTGTGCCCGGACGAGCGTACACAATAAGGGAGGATTTTGAATCCCGGGTAAGACTCATACCAGCCACACCAATCACACCGTACAACTTGTGATCTAAACCCAGTTAACAGTATGATAACAGAGGAGCCTCTGAAAGATGGCTTCCTAAACAATAACCCGAATTAGTTTACAATAACTATGTACAACTTATGCAGATAATCCGCACTTGGGATGGGCGCCCAGCATCCACTACGGACTCCGAGAAATAGATTTATCGGTAAGTAAAATCTTATTTTCTCTATCGTCCTAGTGGATGCTGGGGTTCCTGAAAGGACCATGGGGATTATACCAAAGCTCCCAAACGGGCGGGAGAGTGCGGATGACTCTGCAGCACCGAATGAGAGAACTCCAGGTCCTCCTTAGCCAGAGTATCAAATTTGTAAAATTTTACAAACGTGTTCTCCCCTGACCACGTAGCTGCTCGGCAAAGTTGTAATGCCGAGACCCCTCGGGCAGCCGCCCAAGATGAGCCCACCTTCCTTGTGGAGTGGGCCTTTACAGATTTAGGCTGTGTCAAGCCTGCCACAGAATGTGCAAGTTGGATTGTGCTACAGATCCAACGAGCAATCGTCTGCTTAGACGCAGGAGCACCCATCTTGTTGGGTGCATACAATATAAACAACGAGTCAGATTTTCTGACTCCAGCTGTCCTTGCAATATATATTTTTAATGCTCTGACAACGTCCAGTAACTTGGAGTCCTCCAAGTCACTTGTAGCCGCAGGCACTACAATAGGCTGGTTCAGATGAAATGCTGACACCACCTTAGGGAGAAAATGCGGACGAGTCCGCAGTTCTGCCCTGTCCGAATGGAAAATCAGATATGGGCTTTTGTAAGATAAAGCTGCCAATTCTGACACTCTCCTGGCAGAAGCCAGGGCTAGAAGCATGGTCACTTTCCATGTGAGATATTTCAAATCCACCTTTTTTAGTGGTTCAAACCAATGAGATTTTAGGAAGTCCAAAACCACATTTAGATCCCATGGTGCCACTGGAGGCACCACAGGAGGCTGTATATGCAGCACTCCCTTAACAAAGGTCTGGACTTCAGGGACTGAAGCCAATTCTTTTTGAAAGAAAATCGACAGGGCCGAAATTTGAACCTTAATAGATCCCAATTTGAGACCCATTGACAATCCTGATTGCAGGAAATGTAGGAATCGACCCAGTTGAAATTCCTCCGTCGGAGCACTCCGATCTTCGCACCACGCAACATATTTTCGCCAAATTCGGTGATAATGTTGCACGGTTACTTCCTTCCTTGCTTTAATCAAAGTAGGAATGACTTCTTCCGGCATGCCTCTTTCCTTTAGGATCCGGCGTTCAACCGCCATGCCGTCAAACGCAGCCGCGGTAAGTCTTGAAACAGACAGGGACCCTGCTGAAGCAAGTCCCTCCTTAGAGGTAGAGGCCACGGATCTTCCGTGATCATCTCTTGAAGTTCCGGGTACCAAGTCCTCCTTGGCCAATCCGGAACCACTAGTATCGTTCTTACGCCTCTTTGCCGTATAATTCTCAATACTTTTGGTATGAGAGGCAGAGGAGGAAACACATACACCGACTGGTACACCCAAGGCGTTACCAGCGCGTCCACAGCTATTGCCTGCGGATCTCTTGACCTGGCGCAATACCTGTCCAGTTTTTTGTTGAGGCGAGACGCCATCATGTCCACCATTGGTCTTTCCCAACGGGTTACCAGCATGTGGAAGACTTCTGGATGAAGTCCCCACTCTCCCGGGTGAAGATCGTGTCTGCTGAGGAAGTCTGCTTCCCAGTTGTCCACTCCCGGGATGAACACTGCTGACAGTGCTATCACATGATTCTCTGCCCAGCGAAGAATCCTTGCAGCTTCTGCCATTGCCCTCCTGCTTCTTGTGCCGCCCTGTCTGTTCACATGGGCGACTGCCGTGATGTTGTCCGACTGGATCAATACCGGTTTTCCCTGAAGCAGAGGTTCTGCCTGGTTTAGAGCATTGTATATTGCTCTTAGTTCCAGAATGTTTATGTGAAGAGACGTTTCCAGGCTCGTCCATACTCCCTGGAAGTTTCTTCCTTGTGTGACTGCTCCCCAGCCTCTCAGGCTGGCGTCCGTGGTCACCAGGATCCAATCCTGTATGCCGAATCTGCGGCCCTCCAATAGATGAGCACTCTGCAACCACCACAGAAGAGACACCCTTGTCCTTGGAGACAGGGTTATCCGTAGGTGCATCTGAAGATGCGACCCTGACCATTTGTCCAACAGATCCCTTTGGAAAATTCTTGCGTGGAATCTGCCGAATGGAATCGCTTCGTAAGAAGCCACCATTTTTCCCAGGACTCTTGTGCATTGATGTACAGACACCTTTCCTGGTTTTAGGAGGTTCCTGACAAGCTCGGATAACTCCTTGGCTTTTTCCTCCGGGAGAAAAACCTTTTTCTGAACCGTGTCCAGAATCATCCCTAGGAACAGCAGACGAGTTGTCGGCATTAACTGGGATTTTGGAATATTCAGAATCCACCCGTGCTGTTTTAGCACTTCTTGAGACAGTGCTAATCCCATCTCTAGCTGTTCTCTGGACCTCGCCCTTATTAGGAGATCGTCCAAGTATGGGATAATTAATACGCCTTTTCTTCGAAGAAGAATCATCATCTCGGCCATTACCTTTGTAAAGATCCGAGGTGCCGTGGACAATCCGAACGGCAGCGTCTGAAACTGATAGTGACAGTTTTGTACAACGAACCTGAGGTACCCCTGGTGTGAGGGGTAAATTGGAACGTGGAGATACGCATCCTTGATGTCCAAGGATACCATAAAGTCCCCCTCTTCCAGGTTCGCTATCACTGCTCTGAGTGACTCCATTTTGAACTTGAACTTCTTTATGTACAGGTTCAAGGACTTCAGATTTAGAATAGGCCTTACCGAGCCATCCGGCTTCGGTACCACAAAAAGAGTGGAATAATACCCCTTCCCTTGTTGCAGAAGAGGTACCTTGACTATCACCTGCTGAGAGTACAGCTTGTGAATGGCTTCCAACACCGTCTCCCTTTCGGAGGGGGACGTTGGTAAAGCAGACCTCAGGAAACGGCGAGGTGGATCTGTCTCTAATTCCAACCTGTATCCCTGAGATATTATCTGCAGGATCCAGGGATCTACTTGCGAGTGAGCCCACTGCGCGCTGTAATTTTTGAGACGACCGCCCACCGTCCCCGAGTCCGCTTGAGAAGCCCCAGCGTCATGCTGAGGCTTTTGTAGAAGCCGGGGAGGGCTTCTGATCCTGGGAAGGAGCTGCGTGTTGCTGTCTCTTCCCTCGACCTTTGCCTCGTGGCAAATATGAATAGCCCTTTGCTCTCTTATTTTTAAAGGAACGAAAGGGCTGCGGTTGAAAAGTCGGTGCCTTTTTCTGTTGGGGAGTGACTTGAGGTAGAAAGGTGGATTTCCCGGCTGTAGCCGTGGCCACCAAATCTGATAGACCGACTCCAAATAACTCCTCCCCCTTATACGGCAAAACTTCCATATGCCGTTTTGAATCCGCATCGCCTGTCCACTGTCGCGTCCATAAAGCTCTTCTGGCCGAAATGGACATAGCACTTACCCGTGATGCCAGTGTGCATATATCCCTCTGTGCATCACGCATATAAAGAAATGCATCCTTTATTTGTTCTAACGACAGTAAAATATTGTCCCTGTCCAGGGTATCAATATTTTCAATCAGGGATTCTGACCAAACTACCCCCGCACTGCCCATCCAGGCAGTTGCTACAGCTGGTCGTAGTATAACACCTGCATGTGTGTATATACTTTTTTGGATATTTTCCATCCTCCTATCTGATGGATCTTTAAGTGCGGCCGTCTCAGGAGAGGGTAACGCCACTTGTTTAGATAAGCGTGTTAGCGCCTTGTCCACCCTAGGAGGTGTTTCCCAGCGCTCCCTAACCTCTGGCGGGAAAGGGTATAATGCCAATAATTTCTTTGAAATTATCAGCTTTTTATCAGGGGCAACCCACGCTTCATTACACACGTCATTTAGTTCTTCTGATTCAGGAAAAACTATAGGTAGTTTTTTCATACCCCACATAATACCCTGTTTAGTGGTACCTGTAGTATCAGCTAAATGTAACGCCTCCTTCATTGCCAAAATCATATAACGTGTGGCCCTACTGGAAAATACGGTTGATTCGTCACCGTCACCACTGGAGTCATCGCCTGTGTCTGGGTCTGTGTCGACCGACTGAGGCAAAGGGCGTTTCACAGCCCCTGACGGTGTTTGAGTCGCCTGGACAGGCACTAATTGATTGTCCGGCCGTCTCATGTCGTCAAACGACTGCTTTAGCGTGTTGACACTATCCCGTAGTTCCATAAATAAAGGCATCCATTCTGGTGTCGACCCCCTAGGAGGTGACATCCCCATATTTGGCAATTGCTCCGCCTCCACACCAATATCGTCCTCATACATGTCGACACACACGTACCGACACACAGCAGACACACAGGGAATGCTCCTAATGAAGACAGGACCCACTAGCCCTTTGGGGAGACAGAGGGAGAGTTTGCCAGCACACACCAAAAGCGCTATATATATATCAGGGATAGCCTTATAATAAGTGCTCCCCTATAGCTGCTTTGTTATATAAAAATATCGCCATAAATTTGCCCCCCCTCTCTGTTTTACCCTGTTTCTGTAGTGCAGTGCAGGGGAGAGACCTGGGAGCCGTCCTGACCAGCGGAGCTGTGAGAGGAAATGGCGCCGTGTGCTGAGGAGATAGGCCCCGCCCCTTTTCCGGCGGGCTCGTCTCCCGCTATTTTGAGAAATCAGGCAGGGGTTAAATATCTCCATATAGCCTCTAGGGCTATATGTGAGGTATTTTTAGCCTTTATAGGTACTCATTTTGCCTCCCAGGGCGCCCCCCTCCCAGCGCCCTGCACCCTCAGTGACTGCCGTGTGAAGTGTGCTGAGAGGAAAATGGCGCACAGCTGCAGTGCTGTGCGCTACCTTTAGAAGACTGCAGGAGTCTTCAGCCGCCGATTCTGGACCTCTTCTGTCTTCAGCATCTGCAAGGGGGCCGGCGGCGCGGCTCCGGTGACCATCCAGGCTGTACCTGTGATCGTCCCTCTGGAGCTTGATGTCCAGTAGCCAAGAAGCCAATCCATCCTGCACGCAGGTGAGTTGACTCCTTCTCCCCTCAGTCCCTCGCTGCAGTGATCCTGTTGCCAGCAGGAATCACTGTAACATAAAAAACCTAGCTAAACTTTCTCTAAGCAGCTCTTTAGGAGAGCCACCTAGATTGCACCCTTCTCGGCCGGGCACAAAAATCTAACTGGAGTCTGGAGGAGGGTCATAGGGGGAGGAGCCAGTGCACACCACCTGATCGGAAAAGCTTTACTTTTTGTGCCCTGTCTCCTGCGGAGCCGCTATTCCCCATGGTCCTTTCAGGAACCCCAGCATCCACTAGGACGATAGAGAAATATAGTGTTATGGATTGTTTGAAGAAGGGGGGCCCAAAATCGGTGTCTTGCTTAGGGCCCCATGAGATCTAAATCCGCCTCTGATTGCAGTACAAGCTCTGGGCAGGATGTACGAAGCTTGTCCATGGCGCTAAAAGCCCTCTTACCGCTCAGGGTACTTCTTCATGCTTACCTCCCTTCCCTGCCGCCCGACGCTGCCTTTCTCCTCAGTTGTTTCCGCATCACGTTTCTTTACGTCACGTTACCTGCCCCCACTGTCTGCTTATTGGTCCTTCTCTGTCTCCGTATGCATCGAGCCTGGAGTGGCCGCAACAGAGGAGTGGCGGGGCTAATGTTAGTTCATACCGGTGATTCCGAATCACTGATTCGCAGAGAAAACATCGGCAGAGAAAGGCAGCGCCGGGCGTCTGGGGAGGGAGGTAAGCATGGAGAAGTACCCGCCATGGACAAGCTGACAATGTGACTGTTAAATCTTGCGCCTGCGCAGGCTCCCTGATCTGACTGACCGGCCGCCATGTGGGTTGTAAGGAAGGAGCCTGGGTTGGCGGCGGGCACATAACAGGCACTGCAGTGTGCAACCATGCAGGTGATCAGGCCTTTCTCCCCGAGGAGGAAAAAATGCTACAGCAGTTATTTTTGTGTGGAGATGGAGATGTGTGTAATGGGCTACCTGGTGCAACGTGTATAATGGGCTACGTGGTGCAACGTGTATAATGGGCTACCTGGTGGAACGTGTATAGTGGGCTACCTGGTGCAATGTGTATAAGGGTAGGGGGTTGGATGTTCAGCGGTCCTCAAGCCTGCACACACATACTGTATTTCCAATACATTATGGGCACATAAAGTTTAAGTGCGTAAGCCCCAAGCTACTAGTGCACAGATGCCATCTTGAGCATATGAGCAGCACAGACTACCATAAAACACAGGAGTCTATTCATGAAGCAGTGAAAAGTGTGGAGAAGTGAGCAAGTGGAGAAGTTGCCCCAATGTAGAAAGAGCCATTGTTACTATCGGCTGTAGAGTATAACAAAATGTATTCTCTATATACATGGGAAGATGTCAACTAAAGGCATGTGGGCAGCACTGCAGGCAGCAAACCAGGGGGTAAATTTACTAAGATGGGAGTTCTATTTAAGATGGGATGTTGCCCATAGCAACCAATCAGATTCCAGCTATTATCTTCTAGAAGGTGCTAGATAAATGAGAAATAGAATCTGATTGGTTGCTATGGGCAACATCCCATCTTAAATAGAACTCCCATTTTAGTAAATTTACCCCCAGGATGGAGGTCTCATGTGAAGGATACTTATAAGATGTGTATTGTACAAAACAAAGTTGTTTGAATGCATAAGTATAAATGATTACATAGACAAAATGATGTCTGTGTCTCAGCAACTGACATCTGTTTGCGTGCAAATCCCACCGGATGAAACACATTGGGAAACGCCTACCTTGCCCACCATATTGAATCTTACAACTATGTACATGCTTGTCTGCAGTATCATATTTTTTTAGCATGCCCAGCAGTACTTGTAAACTAATTTCAGAGCAATAATATTGCATTTTTACTCGGCACAACATTACTTATCTTTATACATATCACTCACTACTCTTTCACCCACTTGCATCCTCATCATGGACAACAAGGCATTGGGACTGAAAGGACTAACAGATAACTGATCGTACAAGGGGGGTCATTCCGAGTTGATCGCTAGCTGCATTCGTTTGCTGCGCAGCAATCAGGCAAAAAAAACGGCACTTCTGTGTATGCGTATGCGGCGCAATGCGCACGCACGTCGTACTATTGCAACGAACGATGTAGTTTCACATATGGTCTAACGAAGCTTTTCAGTCGCAATGCTGGCCGCAGAGTGATTGACAGGAAGAGGGTGTTTCTGGGTGTCAACTGACCGTTTTCAGGGAGTGTTCGAAAAAACGCAGGCGTGGCTGGGCGAACGCAGGGCGTGTTCGTGACGTCAAAACAGGAACTGAATATTCTGAAGTGATCGCAAGCGCTGAGTAGGTCTGAAGCTACTCTGAAACTGCACAAAATTATTTTGTAGCCGCTCTGCGATCCCTTCGTTCGCACTTCTGCTAAGCTAAAATACACTCCCAGTGGGCGGCAGCATAGCGTTTGCCTGGCTGCTAAAAACTGCTAGCGAGCGAATAACTCGAAATGACCACCAAGATGTGCTAAATTTAGCACATCTACGATCAGCTCTGAATCACCCCCAAGGAGTATTAACAACATACAGACAAGTCATGCATGAGTGGATCCTCAATGAATAACTGTATACCAAGCGACACACATGTGGGACAATTTAAGAATACCATACCTACAGATTGCGAAGTCTTTCAACTTTTGAACACCAATAGAACACCTTACCTACAGATTGTATTTTGTTAAGACTTTACAGAGCACTGGCTTTTACCACATTGATTAATATAATTAATTAAGTTTTGTGATATCACTTAATGAATATGTTACAACCATTCACTATAGGACATATTAGTGGAATGCACCATGCTTGGTACTGACACGGGTTTGTGTCACAAGTCAGGCGGGCATGGACTCGTGGAACACCCCCATATTTCTTAGACAGAGGCACTACAGGCACTTCAGATGGTTGGGGGGGGGGGGGGGGCAAACCAGAGAGCCGGAAGCTGCGCTGTGCGCGGCCTTCCCGGCTCTCTGTGTGAACGGTCTGCCTTACCAGCCCATTAATCCTTCTGGCATTTGCCAGACATGCCAGTTGGGCAGTCCAGCCCTGAGTAAAGGCTACAGATTATGAAACCCAAGTACCAAAATGTTATATTTAAAGAAACAGTGCAAGTCACAGAAAAGCTGGAATTCGTTACACAGGGATCCTCCAGGGAAGCTTCATTCCCTACACCAAGCTGGCCACTGAGGCTACTACAGAAAACGGTAGTTTTCCACTTAGCTCTTGTGAGACCTGCGATTTCCTGCTTTTGTAGAAAACACAGAAAACTTTCTCCTGCATACACTGAGCTGCCAAGGACTATACCAAACTATTGTGTGTCACCCACAGTCACACCAAATAAACAGTGAAATAAAAAATATTGTAGTTTATGTTCAGTCCAGCTTTGTATATAAATAATTAACAATTCACAGCTTAAAAACATGAGTATGCTAATAGTGTAGTCATAGGGGTGGTCTTCTGTTTGCCGGCGGCAGGGCTCCTGACGACCAGCATACTGGCGCCGGAATCCCGACCGCCGGCATACCGACATCTTTTCTCCCTCTTGGGGGTCCACGACCCCCCTGGAGGGAGAATAAATAGCATGGCGCGCCACCATGCCCGCAGCATGGCGAGTGCAGCGAGCCCGCAAGGGTCTCATTTGCGCTGTCCAGCAGTTGATAAACTGGCGGTCGGGATTCCGGCGCTGGTATGCTGGTCGCCGGGAGCCCGGCCGCCGGAATACCCGACTACACCCTAGTCATAGATACTGTAATTATCTCTCTATAAAGCAAAAAGTTACAACTCTCAGTTTTGTAATTTCACAGTGGGTCTTATACTCTGTTGGAAAACCCGAAAGACACTAATATCTCATATCGTGACACTGTTAAGAAATATTGTATGCTGACTCTCAGTTGACATATAATATAGGGGTGATATTCAGTATGCCGGCTGTTGGGATCCCGACACTCAGTATACCGGTGCCGGAATCCCGACACCCAGCATACCGACAACTATTCTCCCTCTTGGGGGTCCACGACCCCCTTGGTGAGAGAATAAATTGCGTGGTGCGCGTAGCACGCCACCATGCCGGCAGCATGGCGAGTGCAGCCAGCCCACAAGGGGCTCATTTGCGCTTGCACAGCTGTCGGTATACTGGCGGTTGGGATCCCGGCACCGGTATGATGGCCGCCGGGATCCCAGCCGCCAGCATACCATACTACACCCTAATATAGAGACACCTACCGGATAATATGATCAATCATGTGACCATTAAATGCAAACTATCGTACATAAAACATCCTTATAGTCTCCCACTCATTTGCATAAGGAAGGCAGTAAACTGCTAAAATGAGGTCTTTAATAAAGCTTACAATATGAAAAGGAAAAAGAAGAAAAAAGAAACATATGTAATCATATATCATCTGCTTCTGTATATCCGGTCAATGGAACGCAGGAAATAAAACTTGCGTTCCACCTCAAGTACTGCAATGGACAAAGAAATATATTACTAATTTACTAAAAATCTAATCCAAAAGGTCCCCGGCATATACAGTATACTCATTTATTTTTTGTCCGCTGTCTGCCCCAGGGCACCAGACTCATTGTTCCTCATACTAGCCGCTGTTCCACAGACTGGATCTACTGGAAATAAGTCTATCAGCCACATCATCTGCAGCTTAATTAGTTCTTGCATAAATGTAAACATTCCGTCCTTCCTATAGCATACACATACAAGTTATTTAGTTCGCTGATAACATTTTTAAACATATATACAGGGGAGCATAACCCATACTGTTACCAATAACATTGTTAATGTACCCAGTCCGATATGAAATGGGCTTTATCGCTGCTATACCAATCCTGTGACTTTTTTGGATCTTAGTATTTGTATTGAGGGCAATTCTATGTTTAAGAAAAACTTTAGCTGACAATATAATATAATACTCAAAAATGTAAACAATACAGTTACAGGATACTGTACATTCAAATTTGCACAACAAGAAGTTGAAGTATAATCAGGAATCATAACCCCCAATTTATAGTGAATAACAAAATCATAAATCCCCAGTGGCTTGTAACAATGGGTCCTTCTCTCCCTTTGGGTGAGATGTACTAAGCCTTCAAAAGTGATAAAGCGGAGATAGATCAAGTACCAGTCAATCAGCTCCTAACTGCCATGCTACAGTCTATGGGGTAGATGTATTAACCTGGAGAAGGCATAAGGAAGTGATAAACCAGTGATAAAGCAGTGTTAGGAGCAAGGTGATAATGCACCAGCCAATCAGCTCCTAACTGCCATGTTACAGTCTGTGTTTGAAAAAACGAGATTTATGGTAAGAACTTACCGTTGTTAAATCTCTTTCTGCGAGGTACACTGGGCTCCACAGGTAATAACATTGGGGTGTAGAGTAGGATCTTGATCCGAGGCACCAACAGGCTCAAAGCTTTGACTGTTCCCAAGATGCATAGCGTTGCCTCCTCTATAACCCCGTCTCCGTGCACAGGAGCTCAGTTTTTGTTAACCAGTCCAATGCAGTAGCAGGTGAAAGAGACGACAATCATTAGTAGCCACATACACCACACACTCACGACAGGAGAGGGTGTCAGCAGCTAATGCCATACCAACACAAAGCAGCTAAGTGCATCAGGGTGGGCGCCCTGTGGAGCCCAGTGTACCTCGCAAAAAGAGATTTAACAATGGTAAGTTATTACCATAAATCTTATTTTCTGCTGCGGGGTACACTGGGTTCCACAGGAATAACATCAGGGATGTCCTAAAGCAGTTCCTTATGGGAGGGGAAGCACTGTAGCGGGCACAAGAACCCGGCGTCCCAAGGAAGCATCTGGGAGGTGGAAGTATCGAAACCATAGAACCTTATGAACGTGTTCACTGAGGACCACGTACCCGCCTTGCACAATTGTTCCGGGGTTGCACCACGGCGGGCCGCCGAAGAAGGTCCAACAGACTGAGTAGAATGGGCCTTAATGGTAGCAGGAGCTGGAAGACCAGCCTGTACATAAGCATGTGCAATCACCATTCTAATCCATCTGGGCAAGGTCTGATTATTAGCAGGCCAGCCACGTTTGTCAAAACCAAACAGTACGAAGAGAGATTCAGACTTCCGAATGGAAGCAGTTCTCTTCACATAGATACGGAGAGACCATACCACATCCAAAGACCGCTCTCCAGAAGACAACTCTGGAGAATTAAAGGCCGGAACCACAATATCCTGGTTAAGGTGGAAGGAAGACACCACCTTAGGTAGGTAACCAGGGCGTGTTCTAAGAACTGCCCGATCACGGTGAAAAATCAGATAGGGGGACTTACAGGATAAGGCACCCAGGTCTGAAACGCGTTTAGCAGAGGCAATGGCTAGCAGAAACCTTAAGGGAAAGCCACTTAAAATCTGCTGATGCAAGAGGTTCAAATGGAAATTCTTGCAAGGCCTCCAAGACCACTGACAAATCCCAAGGGGCCACAGGTGGGACATAAGGAGGCTGAATGCGCAAGGTATGAACATCAGACAGAGATGCAATTTTTCTCTGAAACCATACCAACAAGGCAGAAATATGTACCTTGAGAGAGGCTAGACGAAGACCAGGCCCTGCTGTAGAAAAGCCAAAATTTTGGCTGTACTAAACTTGTAAGCGTCATGATTGTTATTTCCACACCAAGAAAAGTAAGAATTCCAGACCCTATGGTAAATCTGAGCAGAAGCCGGCTTACGGGCCTTCAACATAGTATGAATGACCGCCTCCGAAAAACCTTTGGCCCTCAGTACGGAAGCTTCAAGAGCTACGCCGTCAAAGCCAGTCGGGCCAGATCCTGGTAGACCCAAGGGCCCTGAATGAGGAGGTCTGGTCAATGTGGAAGTAGAAGGGGACGCCCTAGCGAGAGGCCCTGGAGGTCTGAGAACCAATGCCGCCTGGGCCACGCGGGAGCAGTCAGAAGTATTATGCCTCCTTCTTGTTTGAACTTCCGTATCACTCTGGGCAATAGAGACACTGGAGGGAACACATATGGCAACCGAAAGTTCCACGGGATTGCCAGTGCATCCATGAATGCTGCTTGAGGATCCCTTGTTCTTGCTCCGAAGACCGGAACCTTGTGGTTGTGTCGAGACGCTATCAGATCTACATCCGGAGTGCACCACTTGTCCACGAGGAGTTGAAATACTTCTGGATGAAGACTCCACTACCCGGCGTGCATGTCCTGACAACTGAGAAAGTCCGCTTCCCAGTTGAGGACCCCCCCGGAATGAACACTGCCGATATAGCTGGTAGATGGCGTTCCGCCCATTGAAGAATCCTTGATACTTCCCTCATTGCCATGTGGCTTTGAGTGCCGCCTTGATGATTTATGTACGCCACTGTGGTGGCATTGTCTGACTGTACCTGAACAGGTCTGTTCTGAATTAGATGCTGGGCCAGGTTCAGCGCGTTGAACACCACCCACAGTTCCAGAATGTTTATTGGGAGGCAAGATTCCTCCTTGGTCCACCGACCCTGAAGGTAGTGTTGCTCCAACATCGCGCCCCAGCCTCTCAGACTGACATCCGTCATCAGAAGTACCCAGTTGGAGATCCAGAAGGGACGACCCCCGCTCAAACATCGGTCCTGCAGCTACCAGCTCAGTGACAGATGGATCTCCGGAGACAAGGAAATCATGTGAGACCTGATCCGGTGAGGCAGGCCGTCCCATTTGGCAAGAATAATTTTCTGCAAAGGGCATGAATGGAATTAAACGTACTCCACCATGTCGAAAGCCGACACCATGAGACCTAGCACTTGCATCGCCAAATGTATTGACACTTGCGGACGAGATAGGAAGTATCGAATCTTGTCCTGAAGCTTCAGGACCTTATCCTGAGACAAGAACTACCACTGGTTGCGGGTGTCCAACAACGCTCCCAGGTGCATCATGCTCTGCGCAGGGACCAGGGAAGATTTCTTCCAGTTGATGAGCCACCCGTGGGCTTGCAGAAACTGGATAGTCAGATCCAGATGGCATAGGAGAACTTCTGTGGAATTTGCCAGGATCAACAAGTCGTCCAGATACAGTAGGACTGACCCCTTGATGGCGGAGTACAGCCGGCATTACCGCCATGACGTTGGTGAAGACTCACGGAGCCATGGTCAAACAAAAAGGTAACGCCCGAAATTGGTAATGGAGGTTGCCCACAGCAAACCTCAGGTACTGCTGATGCGACATTGCAATAGGAATATGCAGGTAAGCATCCTGTATGTCCAGGGAGACCATATAATCCCCAGGTTCCAAGGCCAGAACAATAGAGCGAAGGGATTCCATACGAAACTTGGAAATCTTGACAAATTTGTTTAAGGACTTGAGGTTGAGAATGGGCCTGGAAGACCCATTCGGTTTCGGGACTAGGAAGAGCGGTAAATAGTACCCCTTGCCTCTCTGAGTCAGAGGCACTTGTACTACCACTCCTGTGTCCAGCAGGGACTGTACCACCGAATAAAGAGTGTTTGCCCTCACCTGGTACGAAGGGACGTCTATCAGGCAAAATCGATGAGGGGGACGTTTCTTGAACTATACGGCGTAACCTCGAGTGACAACTTCCCGTACCCAGGCATCGGAAGTGGTCTTCAACCATTCCTGGGTAAACCCTAGAAGTCGGTCCCGCACCCTGGGATCCCCAAGGGGGAGGCCTGCCTCGTCATGCAGCAGGCTTTTTCAGTTTTGGACAAATTAGGCCCGTTTGGGTTTGGACTTAGTAGGTTTGGAGGCGTGACCGTGTTTCGGGTACGCCTGACCCTTTACTTTTCCTGGAGGACGAAAGGAATGAGAGCAAGTACTCTTAGCCTTCAGCGCCGAAGGAGCCGTACTAGGCAGACATGCCGTTTTAGCAGAAACTAAGTCAGCCACTATCTTGTTGAGGTCTTCTCCAAAAGAATGTCTCCCTTAAAAGGGAGTACCTCCAGGGTTTTCTTGGAGTCCAGATCAACGGACCAGGACCGCAACCAAAGAATACGGTGAGCCAGGATAGATGTTGTAGAAGCCTTGGCCGCCAGAATACTGGCATCAGAAGCCGCCTCCTTCACATAATGTGAAGCTGTGACAATATACGATAGGCATTGTCTAGAGTGATCAGAAGCATTGGAAGGGAACTCTGCCTCCAACCCCCGGGCCCACGCCTCAATGGCCTCTGCAGCCCAAGTTGCTGTAATAGTGGACCTATGCGCAGCACCAGTTAGGGTGTAAATTGCCTTTAAACAACCATCCACACACTTATCCGTCGGTTCCTTCAGAGATGTGACGGTCGTCACAGGCAGAGCTGAGGATACTACCAGCCGCGCCACTTGCGAATCCACTGGCGGGGGTGTTCCCAATTTTTACTTAGCTCTGCAGCAAGAGGATTGCGAGCCAGCATCTTCTTGTGAGGTGTGAGTTTCTTACCTGGAGTTTCCCAGAATTCCTGACGTATGTCCACTAAGTGGACAGAGTGAGGTAAAACTTGCTTAACCCCTTTCTTACGTTTGAACCTGTCCAATTTCTTAGGAACGTCATCAGGCTCTGCATCATCAGTGATCTGAAGAATCATCCTGATCGCCTCCAACAAGTCAGGAACATCTACCTGCGAACCAGCCTCCCCATCAGAACTATCAGGATCAGAATCTGAGGGGTTAGTATAAACACCATCCTCATCAGATGAGGTGTCTGGGACAGTGGTAGACTGTGAGGAAGTAATGGCCCGTTTAGATGACTCCTTGGACTTAGGCGGGCGAGAGTCAGATTTCTTTTTAGTCAGTGACTGGTTAAATTGCTGTAACTGACTGGAGATTTGATCTGCCCAGGGCGGATTAACTGCAAGGACCATAATCTGTTGTACAAGCACAGGAGGTCCCATAGGGGGTGTAAGGTTAGTTACAAGCGTAGTTAATAATGAGGAAAATGTAGCCCATTGTGGGTCATTTTGAACCCCTGTTGCCACTATTCCACTGGGGGGTAGGGAACCCCCAGAACCTGAACTCTCTGCTGCCAAGTTTTCCTCAAACATGCCTGCAGCGTCACCTCCACACACTGTGGGATCAGCTCCAGCTTTGTTGCCCCCTGTAGCTGACATAGCCAAAAGCACAATCTCAGGCAACACAGTACAATGGGGGTCATTCCGAGTTGTTCACTCACTAGCTGCTTTTAGCAGCATTGCACACGCTAGGCCGCCGCCCTCTGGGAGTGTATCTTAGCTTAGCAGAATAGGCAACGAAAGAGTAGCAAAATTGCGAATAAATAATTCTTAGCAGTTTCTGAGTAGCTCGAAACTTACTCCTACACTGCGATCAGCTCAGCCCGTTTTGTTCCTGGTTTGACATCACACGCCTGCGTTTTTCCGCACACTCCCAGAAAACGGTCAGTTTCCACCCAGAAACACCCACTTCCTGTCAATCACACTCCGATCACTTCAACGATGAAAATTCTTCGTTCAGACGTGAGTAAATCTACTAAGTTTTGTGCTAAAATACTTGCATGCGCATTTTTGCCTTAATCGCTCCGTTGCGATAATCGGCAACGAGCGAACAACTCGGAATGACTCCCATTGTACAATGCAGAAATTATGACATGCAATAAAACTGCACTGGACTAGCAATACAAAGTAATACTCAGTATAGCTATATAATTAGTAGATATATCAATGCACAGTAAAGACTGGATGTATATCACAGGGTACTTGTACTATATAACCTTGACCAAATGCACTGTTTCTTAACTAACACTGGGATTAATTCCAAGTTGATCGCAGCAAGAATTTTGGCCCTCATTCCGAGTTGTTCGCTCGTTGCCGATTTTCTCTATTTTGCGATTAGTCGCTTACTGCGCATGCGCAATGTTCGCAGAGTGCATGCGCTTAGTTATTTTACTCAACAGTTAGGTATTTTACTCACGGCATTATGAGGAATTTTCTTCGTTCTGGTGATCGGAGTGTGATTGACAGGAAGTGGGTGTTTCTGGGCAGAAACTGGCCGTTTTATGGGTGTGTGTGAAAAAACGCTGCCGTTTCTGGGAAAAACGCGGGAGTGGCTGGAGAAACGTCGGAGTGTCTGGGCGAACGCTGGGTGTGTTTGTGACGTCAAACCAGGGCCCTCATTCCGAGTTGTTCGCTCGCAAGTGGATTTTAGCAGATTTGCTCATGCTAAGCCGCCGCCTACTGGGAGTGAATCTTAGCATCTTAAAATTGCGAACGATGTATTCGCAATATTGCGATTACACACCTCGTAGCAGTTTCTGAGTAGCTTCAGACTTACTCGGCATCTGCGATCATTTCAGTGCTTGTCGTTCCTGGTTTGACGTCACAAACACACCCAGCGTTCGCCCAGACACTCCCCCGTTTCTCCAGCCACTCCTGCGTTTTTTTAGGAAACTGAAGCGTTTTTTCCCACACGCCCATAAAACGGCCTGTTTCCGCCCAGTAACACCCATTTCCTGTCAATCACATTACGATCGCCAGAACGATGAAAAAGCCGTGAGTAAAATTCCTAACTGCATAGCAAATTTACTTGGCGCAGTCGCAGTGCGGACATTGCGCATGCGCATTATGCGGAAAATCGCTGCGATGCGAAGATTTTTACCGAGCGAACAACTCGGAATGAGGGCCCAGGAACGAAACTGACTGAACTGATCGCAGTGGCAGAGTAAGTGTCGAGCTACTCAGAAACTGCTAAGAAATTTCTATTCGCAATTTTGAGACTCTTTCGTTCGCAATTCTGCTAAGCTAAGATTCACTCCCAGTAGGCGGCGGCTTAGCGTGTGCAATGCTGCTAAAAGCAGCTTGCGAGCGAACAACTCGGAATGAGGGCCTTTGTTAGCAGTTGGGCAAAACCATGTGCACTGCAGGGGAGGCAGATTTAACATGTGCAGAGAGAGTTAGATTTGGGTGTGGTGTGTTCAATCTGCAATCTAATTTGCAGTGTAAAAATAAAGCAGCCAGTATTTACCCTGCACAGAAATAAAATAACCCACCCAAATCTAACTCTTTCTGCACATGTTATATCTGCCTCCCCTGCAGTGCACATGGTTTTGCCCAACTGCTAACAAAATTCTTGCTGCAATCAACTTGGAATTACCCCCAGTATCAACAGACATGTAGAATACTTAAGTGTCTTGTAAAATGCACAGCGCTGACATGCAGGCGGCTTTACAAAGGAGGATTTGCCCAAACAGTCCCAGTAACAGTGCTGCTCTGAGTAATGGCGCCCAAACACTGACTGGGAGTGAGGGAGAGAGATATATGCAGCTCCAGGGCGGGAACATTACTGTAAATGGCGCCCTGGGGCTGGGGGAGGTGATACAGGTCCAAGCCTTTTTCCCCTGCTGGACCTCACCACTGGTACTATGGGCTGTAATAAAAACGTTTTTTATGAGGGGAAAAAAAAACGACCTGTGCCCTTACCCTGGTGGTTTAGTGGAGTCCCTGCTCGACCACAGTGTCCACGCTAGCGCGTGCGACCCGCCTCCCACTGGCTGCACCGGACCGCAATTTCAGTGGGACCCATCTAGGGGACCCACTTACCTCCTCCCTGATGCGATCCAGGAGAACTGCGGCGAGTGTGTGACTAACGGGGAGCAAACTGGAGCCTCCGCTGTAAGTACCCGGCAACCAGGGCGCGGAAGTATACAGCGCCGCTGGGGGAGGTGATGGAGCTGCAGCAGGAGATGTCAGATTGACATCTATCACTGCTGCAACCCTTGAAGTCTTCTATCTTTACTCAGAAAAGCTCTCTCAGGGCTGCTTGAGCAGCCCACCTGTTGTATGCCTGCTTACTGCATGGCACCAACTACAAAACTGAGCTCATGTGCATGGAGGTGGGGTTATAGAGGAGGCGGCGCTATACATCTTGGGAACAGTCAAAGCTTTAGCCTGTTTGTGCCTCAGAACAAGATCCTACTCTACACCCCAATGTTATTCCCTGTGGAACCCAGTGTACCCTGCAGCAGAAATGACAGGAGCTGATTGGTTTGTAGTTTTTCTCTGTCCGCTTTATCACTCTCCATGGCTTAGTACATCTGTCCCTAGAGGTCTGTCCTGTTTCTTTAGTAGCAGGAGCCTTGGGGCCAAAGTAGACATATGCTGCACCACACTTTGGGCCCGATTTATCAAAACTTTATACCAGCAACATATTTTGTTTAGTTTCACTGTGTTACTAATGAAATTGCAGCTGGTATTTGGAATTACTAACCACTCCGTTCAGTTCCAGCGCTATCTAGCCCGTCAGCAGTATCCTCCGCTATCCTGCTGGCAGTCCAACACATTTGCATGACCTCTTCACCAGCAGGGATCCGGCAATGCCTGGAAGGCTTCGCTGAAGCCGGAAAGTCAGCACTGGGTCCCCATTGACAGTATCGCTCTCGCCATCTATAGATAACAAGAGCGGTACAGAGGCAAACAGCGGTAAACTTAGTTTACTGCTGTTTGATGAATGCTGAAATTAGGAAATAACCCCTTTAGGAATTATTGATAAATGTGGCCATTAATTGGGTGGTCCTCAGTAACCACTCTAATCTCATTCCACATTGGCTGGTACAAGCACTTGTGGATCTTATATGTATTGTTAAGATTAATTTTCTATTATATATTTGGTGTGTTTTTGTCAGCAGTGTATTCTTACCCAAGCAAAATTGTCAGAACATCCCAGTGAATAGCTAACCTACAAATATGGCTAATTGTGAAAATACAGCTATTGTTAAAATAAAAGCACACTGGTCCTGTATGCTGTGAAAATACAGGGGTGCTGGCCCTGTCTTGTATGCTGTAAAAAATCAGGGGTGCTGCTGTTGTTAAAATAAAAGCACACTGGTCCCGTATGCTGTGAAAATACAGGGGTGCTGGCCTAGTCTTGTATGCTGTAAAAATTCAGGGGTTCTGCTGTTGTTAAAATAAAAGCACACTGGTTCTATATGTTTTGAAATAACAGGGGTGCTGGCCCTGTCTTGTATGCTGTAAAAATTCAGGGGGACTGCTGTTGAAATAAAAGTACACTGGTCCTGTATGCTGTAAAAATTCAGGGGTGTAGTTGTTAAAATAATATTGCGCTGGCCCTGTATGCTATAAAATTTTAGGGGTACTGCTGTTGTTAAAATAAAAGTAAAATGGCCCTGTATGCTGTAAAAATTCAGGGGTGCATTTTTTTTTAAAATAAAAGCACACTGGACCTGTATGCTGTAAAAATACAGAGGTGCTGCTGTTAAAATAAAAGCACACTGGCCCTGTATGCTGTAAAAATTCAGGAATGCTGTTGTTAATATAAAAGTACACTGTCCCTGTATGCTGTGAAAATACAGGGGTGCTGGCCCAGTCTTTTATGCTGTGATAATTCAGGGGTGCTGCTGTTGTTAAAATAAAAGCACAGTGGTCCTATATGCTGTAAGAATACAGGGGTGCTGTGAAAATAAAGGAACACTGTTCTGTGTGCTGTAATAATAAAGGGGTGCTGTCCTGTGAAATGGAGAACAACAATTTTGGGGAAAAATAATGGAAGATCAGGAAACACTTTCAGTTCCTAGTACTAGTGCTGAAGCTGCTGCTGCCAACAGTCATGACATTGACGATGCAATTCCATCAACGTCGTCTGCTAAGGCCGATGCCCAATGTCATAGAGGGAATGTAAAATCCAAGAAGCAAAATTAATAATCAGATTTTTTTTTTTCTCTGATGAGAAACATAAAATTGGCAATATGCCATTCATGACACAAAGTGGCAAGGAAAGGCTAAGGCCTTGGCCTATGTTCATGACTGGTGGCTCAGCTTCTCATGAGAATGAAAGCCCTGCTCCCTCTTGAAAACGCAAAAAAAAATTAAGCTTGTTAAAGCACAGGAAAAAACAACTGTGCATTCAGAGATATCACAAATCCCCAAGGAGAGTCCAATTGTGTCCGCGGTTGCAATGTCTAGGCCTGACCTTCCCAAGACTGTATGCGAAGAGAGGAGGCTCCTACCACCATTTGCACTCCCCCTGCTAGTGCTGGGAGGAGCACCGCCCGTCCAGTTGCTGATATTGAGATTGAGGATGTCACTGTAGACGTACACCAGGATGAGGAGGATATTGAAGTAGCTGGCACTGAGGAGGAAGTTTACGATGAGGATACTGACTGTCCAAAAGTCCTTTGCGAGGAAGATGAAATATGACAGCAGTCACCCTGTTACAAAGCAGATTACTGAGGCCATAACAACTATGCTGGTGTTAGACGTGTGTCCTGCATCTGCCATTAGTGGGATTTAGACAGTTGATGGATGTACCGTGTCCCCGGTACCAAATCTCATCTAGATTCCACTTCACTAGGCAAGCGATTCCTGGACTGTACAGGAACATTAAGAAAAGTGTCTTTAGTGTCCTGGAAAATGTGGTTGACCTACTGTCCACTTAACCATGGACAAGTGGAGCAGGGCAAAATAAGGACTACATGACTGTGACAGCTCACTGGGTAGATGTATTGCCTCCCCATTGATTAGAACGAATAATTCCAGTGATTTTGACATTTTCTTCCAGTGATTTGGACCAATAATACCATTGATTAGAACGAATAATTCCAGTGATTTTGTCATTTTCTTCCAGTGATTTGGACCAATAATACCATTGATTAGAACGAATAATTCCTATGATATTGAGGTGTTTGTGTCGCTTAGCTTAGCCGTCCAGCGACCACAGTGCACCTCTTTTTCTCTTTTCTTTGCATCATGTGCTGTTTGGGGCCAATTTTTTTTAAGTGCCATCCTGTCTGACACTGCAGTGCCACTCCTAGATGGGCCAGGTGTTTGTGCCGCCCTGTTGGGTCGCTTAGCTTAGTCATCCAGCGACCTTGGTGCAAATCTTAGGACTAAAAATAGTATTGTGAGGTGTTCAGAATAGACTGGAAATGAGTGGAAATTGTGGTTATTGAGCTTAATAATACTATAGGATCAAAATTACCCCCAAATTCTGATTTAAGCTGTTTTGAGGTTTTTTAAAAAAAAACAAAACATCCGAATCCAAAACATACCCGAATCCGACAAAAATTTTGTCAGGGAGGTTTTGCCAAAACGCGTCCGAATCCAAAACATGGCCGTGGAACCGAATCCAAAACCAAAACACAAAACCAGAAAAATTTCTGGTGCACATCTCTATATATATATATATATATATATACACACACACACACACACACATATATATATATATATATATATATATATATATTTAATTTTAGACCTTAGGGACCCCTCTCTTAAGAACCCTGGGCCCCCAATGCCTTAATCCAGCTCTGGGTGGTGTGGTGGGAAACAAATGTAAAGCTAATATCCCATATTCTTCTGTTTCCAGAGGGCCAATTCTTGGGGATCAAGGCTTATAACTGAGTGAGTCTAAAGAAACGCATGAGTTCAGTATAAGTGAATGGTACAAATACAAAAAACAATTGTGCTGTCTGGATCAAAAAAGAAATAAATAAAAATAGCAATGCCATCCCCAAAACGACCCAAAAGAAAAATAATTGTAATGTGCAGTGGTTTTGTTTTTTGACACAAGTGGAAACAGGATGAAGTACTGTATGATGGTCTATTTATGATCCAAAAGACAGATTTTTGTGGAGTTGAACACCCCAAACATGTAGCTTACTTTTTTTAAGACTGTTTGAAAAGCATTATTTGATGAATTACCACTAAGATAAACAAGTCCACTGTGCAAATTTGAAAATGAATATGTGTATGTTTGTAAAATCAAAGGACCATAAAAGCAAAAACACATTTGTCTGAAATAGAACATTCTAGCCTTTTCATTCTTCTTTGCAGATACCAAGTATCTGCACACTTGGAGGTGTTTGGGGCTCTTCTACTTGGTGCTCAACCCCACTCCTCACTGAAGAAGGCTGTGGCAGTGGACATCTGCCAGATGGACCTTTAAATAAATATAGCAAGTTTAATAAAAAATAAAATATATATTTTTTGTGAGTAAGTGTGGCACCCTGGAACTGTGTGTGTGTGTGTGTGTGTTTGTGCCCCTTTAAGAGCCCTTTCCTAAAGCTCCACAGCAGGAGGAGAAGTACTGGTGCAGGAGGTGTTAACTGAGCCCTGGGTCCAGTCACGTGGCCATAAGAGAGGGAGCCGATTGGAAAGGCTACTGGGAGAAGAGTGGAATGCTGGGAAGAAGAAGCCTGGAGAGCATGGTGTGTGCTGGCTGAAGGAGGAACACGGAGCTGAGCGAGAGCTGCATACTGGAGAGAGTCAGAGGACGCTGGGTAGGGAGAAAAGCGCTGCTAGAAAGAGCAGTGGAGTGTCGCTTGGGAGTGTTGCCGGAGAGCGGGTGTTGACACACCTGAGCCAGAGAAGTGGACACCGCCAGGCCTGGTAAAAGGCGTGGACTCCGTGGCCATCTTGAAAAGGAAAGTGAAGAGACAAAACAGCGGGAAAAGCCAACTTGAAATACCGTTCCATGGGTCTGAGTGAGTACTGTTTGAAACTGACAGCCAGCCACAGACCAGTGTACTGTTTAGACTCCACAACCTGTATTACATGCTAGACTGTGACTGAGAAGGGTGCAATTAGCAGCACCATTTTGTATTGGTTAAGACCCCATAACAAAAGGGCTAAACTCAGGACTGAGTTTATTTCAAGTTCAAGGGAAGTGTTTGTAGTTCTGATGCAAGGAAAAGAGACATATCTGTGTTAGTGTACTTTTATTTCAACAGCAGTCCCCCTGAATTTTTACAGTTAAAAGACTGAGTTTGTGCAATGCAGATAGATAAGCACTGGTGAAAGACTGAGCTAATTATACAAGTGTTGATTCAACCCTGCAATACAAAGAGACTGAGTTTGTTTCATACCAAAAGCCCCTTATTGTGATATAAATGCCGTTGGTAAGAGACATTTGCCATTCCTTTGTTAGTTACATCCTCTTTGAGCTAAAAAACTGTGCATCATTAATATTTTTACCCCAGAATCCCCCCACCCAGTAACTCTGTGCCATTTCCGCCTCATTGACATATTGTGGCACAGAAAGCTGTAACAAGAGCTCCAATGATAATTGATGGTAAAGATATGTGTTGACAGGGCTGGGAAAAGTTGAAAGTTAGTAGGTAAAATTACTGAAATGTATTGTGATCACATTGTGGAATGTAATGCACATCATCTGAATTATTTTTATTGATTCCAATGATTTTATGTTAGTTTTTGTGATTTGAATTGCTTCTCATCTTTTTTTGGCAAATGGTTAATTGTTTAATAAAAAAAAGATTTTTTTTCTTTTGGTTGGACTGAATATAATTGATTAAAGCTTGGATCTATTAAATATTGTTATCAATACCTTATCAATTGATTTTTGCACTCTTTGGGGTATATTTACTAAGCTCCCGATTTTGACCGAGATGCCGTTTTTTCTTCAAAGTGTCATCTCGGTTAATCTCGGTCATTTACTAAACACTAATCACGGCAGTGATGAGGGCATTCGTAATTTTTTGCTAGTTCAGGTAAAAAATTACGAATGAATACACCATCGGTCAAATTACGCCTGTTTAGATATGAATCTCGGTCATTTACTAAGAAGTGCAAAGCAAAAAAACACAAAACACTGCCGTGAAAAATTACAACTCCTAAAAAAGTCCTAAAAAAAAACAGACCTGCTTTTTTTTTCCGTGATTTGAGATGCATGCAGGGATCCATGAGATCCGTGCATGTATATCAGTGGGAAGGGGTGGGAAAGTGCTTATTTTTGCCAAAAAAATTGCGTGGGGTCCCCCCTCCTAAGCATAACCAGCCTCGGGCTCTTTGAGCCGATCCTGGTTGCAGAAATATGGGGAAAAAAATGACAGGGGTTCCCCCATATTTAAGCAACCAGCATCGGGCTCTGCGCCTGGTCCTGGTCCCAAAAATACGGGGGACAAAAAGAGTAGGGGTCCCCCGTATTTTTAAAACCAGCACCGGGCTCCACTAGCTGGACAGATAATGCCACAGCCGGGGGTCACTTTTATACAGCGCCCTGCGGCCGTGGCATCAAAAATCCAACTAGTCACCCCTGGCCGGGGTACCCTGGGGGAGTGGGAACCCCTTCAATCAAGGGGTCCCCCCCCCAGCCACCCAAGGGCCAGGGGTGAAGCCCGAGGCTGTCCCCCCCCATCCAATGGGCTGCGGATGGGAGGGCTGATAGCCTTTGTTGTAAAATAAAAGATATTGTTTTTAGTAGCAGTACTACAAGTCCCAGCAAGCCTCCCCCGCATGCTGGTACTTGGAGAACCACAAGTACCAGCATGCGGCGGAAAAACGGGCCCGCTGGTACCTGTAGTACTACCACTAAAAAAATACCCAAAAAAACACAAGACACACACACCGTGAAAGTATAATTTTATTACATACATACACACATACATACATACTTACCTTATGTTCTCACGCAGGTCGGTCCTCTTCTCCAGTAGAATCCAAGGGCTACCTGTTGAAGAAATTCTACTCACCAGATCCATGGGTCCAGGCTCCTCGGCAAATCCAGGGTTAATCCACGTACTTGAATAAATAAAAAAAAACGGTGTCCCGACCACGAACTGAAAGGGGACCCATGTTTGCACATGGGTCACCTTCCCACGAATGCCAGAAACCCACTTTGACTTCTGTCTAAGTGGGTTTCTTCAGCCAATCAGGGAGTGCCACGTTGTAGCACTCTCCTGATCAGCTGTGTGCTGCTGTCCTCACTGACAGGCGGCACACGGCAGTGTTACAATGTAGCGCCTATGCGCTCCATTGTAACCAATGCTGGGAACTTTCTGCTCAGCGGTGACGTCACTTTAGGTCAACCGCAGGGCAGAAAGTTCCCATCATTGGTTACAATGTAGCGCATAGGCGCTACATTGTAACACAGCCGCGTGCTGCCTGTCAGTGAGGACAGCAGCACACAGCTGATCAGGAGAGTGCTACAACGTGGCACTCCCTGATTGGCTGAAGAAACCCACTTAGACAGAAGTCAAAGTGGGTTTCTGGCATTCGTGGGAAGGTGACCCATGTGCAAACATGGGTCCCCTTTCAGTTCGTGGTCGGGACACCGTTTTTTTTATTTATTCAAGTACGTGGATTAACCCTGGATTTGCCGAGGAGCCTGGACCCATGGATCTGGTGAGTAGAATTTCTTCAACAGGTAGCCCTTGGATTCTACTGGAGAAGAGGACCGACCTGCGTGAGAACATAAGGTAAGTATGTATGTATGTGTGTATGTATGTAATAAAATTATACTTTCACGGTGTGTGTGTCTTGTGTTTTTTTGGGTATTTTTTTAGTGGTAGTACTACAGGTACCAGCGGGCCCGTTTTTCCGCCGCATGCTGGTACTTGTGGTTCTCCAAGTACCAGCATGCGGGGGAGGCTTGCTGGGACTTGTAGTACTGCTACTAAAAACAATTTCTTTTCATTATCACAAATGGCTATCAGCCTCCCCATCCGCAGCCCATTGGATGGGGGGGGACAGCCTCGGGCTTCACCCCTGGCCCTTGGGTGGCTGGGGGGGGGGACCCCTTGATTGAAGGGGTCCCCACTCCCCCAGGGTACCCCGGCCAGGGGTGACTAGTTGGATTTTTGATGCCACGGCCGCAGGGCACTGTATAAAAGTGACCCCCGGCTGTGGCATTATCTGTCCAGCTAGTGGAGCCCGGTGCTGGTTTTAAAAATACGGGGGACCCCTACTCTTTTTGTCCCCCGTATTTTTGGAACCAGGACCAGGCGCAGAGCCCGATGCTGGTTGCTTAAATATGGGGGAACCCCTGTCAATTTTTTCCCCATATTTCTGCAACCAGGATCGGCTCAAAGAGCCCGAGGCTGGTTATGCTTAGGAGGGGGGACCCCACGCATTTTTTTTTGTGATTTTACATTGTTTAATTAAAAAAAAAAAAAATAAGAACCCCAGCACGGATCACACAGATCCGGCCGAGATTGATTGTAAAAAAAAACGGCAGTGTTTTGCTAATCACTGCCGTAAAAATAGGTAAAAAAAAACGAATGACATCGACATCGGAAGCAAAGAAAAATACGAATACGACAGCTTAGTAAATCCATCGTAATCAATTCAAAAAGTTGCAGTTTTACACTGTCGATGTCATTCGTGATTGAACTTTGACCTATTTTCGGAAATTACGAATCTTAGTAAATATACCCCTTTGTCTTGACATTCTGGGTTTGCATTCTCTGTGTGTCTCATTCTTTGTACTAGTATAGTGGTTCCCAAACTGGGTGTTGTGTCACTTGCAGGGGTGCTCTGGGTTGGTGGTCCAGGATCATGTCAAATTATTTTTGGTCAATGTAATAGGCAAAACCAGTGCTTGTGGCTTCCAATAATAAGATATGTGGACAAACTGAAATTAATCCTGTCCCTTACCACATAACTCAACCTAGGAATGACATATAAACACAGTTTACACAATTTAATAGTTTTTCTCAATACAACATTTTTGGCCTAGGGAAAAAATTCTAAGACTCTCTGGCACCGTGATTCCAAAAAGTTTGGTAACCACTGTACTAGCACCTTGGGCTAATCTTCATTCTAGACATAAATGCTGCTTCTTTAAGATGACATTATCTGATCTTTAATTCTAATGCTGCTATGAATATGATGCTGGATTGTACTAGTTTCAATGTTATTTTTAAATATCTCCCCTTTTCCCCCATGTGATGGGGTTTTTTCACTAGATGTGTTTTATACAGTGTTTTTTCTATGTGGGTGTTCCTGGTTGGTTCTTTTGTTGAAGCTGGGGCTTAAAGCCCCCATACATCAGCAATCACAAAAGCAGTTTACAGATTCTGAGACTTTTTCCCCAGATTCCCCAATCCATCAATATGCGCCCATGCATTACAGATATGTTTCAGTGATTTGCAGAAATTTTTTAGCAAATTCAGATCTGACAATCTTGAAAGGCTCATCAGTTTAGTAGAAACAGACTGAAAATCTGCAGATTGTTGTCATACCCTAACAATCTACAGCCCCAATTGATCTGTGAAATCCAACATGTTGGACAACCTAATTTAACAATCCCAATCGATTTTTGGTCTGAATCCACGATCTGTGCACCACATACAGTACATTGCAGATTTATTTGCACAATCTTCAAATGGGCAAATTGCCCCATTCGATTGCTGATGTATTTAGTTAGGTAGCTACAGGTGAGACCTGTTCTACTCAGTGTGGGTGCCGCTTGTGGCTGTTTTAAACACATACCGTAACTGCCATTTCACTCTTAGGAGACCCTTGAAGATGGTGTGATACTCACACTGAAACAGCTGGAGGTCATTACTATGTCTTTTTGGATTTAAAAACTGCTGCTTTTGATACGAAAAGTGTTTTGTTTTTGTATACTACTATGGCTCTGTGCTTTGTTTAAATGAAGAGATGGACACCGATTTTAACAACTTAACTCACAATTCCCCCATCCCAAAAAAACGCTTAGAAATTGTAATTTTTAAATGAGCGAATTAGGTGAAGAACATGTTAAACATATCCTAAATTAATTTCTAAAAAGAAAATTGTTGATATATGCATACCTCCCAACATGGCCCTCTCCAGGAGGGACAGAATGCTCTACTCTTGGACTTTCCTCTTAATGTATGATTGCCATCACCTGTCCTGAAACACCTTTCTTATCCATTAACCTGTTCAAAACAGGTGCCGCCAATCATAAATTAAGAGGAAAGTCCTGGAGCAAGGAATTCTGTCCCTCCAGGGGATGGTCATGTTGGGAGGTATGTATATGTAACAACAATTTTTAAACATCAGAACATCGGGGGGGCTAAATTACACTTCCCCATTGGAGGTCCTGCCATGCTGACCGATCACCAGTGAGTGCACACACTATGTATCTGACTGGTCGCATCCTGTGTGACTAGATCAGATAAAGCACATGCTGGTGTGGTCACATCTGATTTGACAATGCCAGGCAAGTGGTTAAAGGAGTTGCCTAATGTTTAGGGGACTGTGCATGCGCCAAAGATACAGTGCACATGTACCTCAATATACAGTAGCTGTAATGTCATCACATTTCCATTAGTCATAGCCTAATGGGGAGATAATGGGAGCTGTCTTTTTTCCTGGGCATGCCATAGCCAGTTACTGCAACCTGACATGCAGTTTCATTGGCCCCAGCAGTGCAGTTTAGATGGACATCCTGAGTAACCTAATGGTTACTCAGATGACTAGTGGTCGCTGCAGATGTCTGGTGTTGATCCGATGCTGTATCTTCAATCTTACAAAACTGCTGCTTAGTAACTCACCGTCCTTCCATAGTGCAAACTTGCAATTTTTGTCCTAATGCTATCCGGGAACTGCATACGGATGAGTAGCCATGTGTGCCCACCTCTCCCCTCAATGATTCCCAGAGCTATGTCTCTAGGGGCAGAGATACATGACACAATTCATACAGTATATTCAATTTTTTTGTCGAAGCATTCTCTTTTAACAATAAATTGCTACATACTTTTAACTATCTCACCAGTGTATAATTTGAAGTAGTCTGTGTATAGCTCTCGGAATGCTGCCTGGCACATTATTTAAATAGCAATATTCAGGTGAAGTAAGGTAATAACCTACCATAACAGATGCATGCATCACTCTTTCCTCGCTGTATCAGTTCGCCTTTGTTCTGAAAAAATAAACTGGTTTACAAAGGTATATGCTTCTAAAGAACATTAAGCGCAGCAGCTACTAAATTATAGAACATATTTACATTGACAGCCTCCTTTTTGAGCAATTGAATATAAATAACTGCAGTGCTTAACCCTGGCCTTGTATTTTTTCCCTTTTCCACCGTATATAAACTACTTTGCTCAGTATAGTTCCTGAAGATAATGGTATCAGTGCGTCATGGCTGAGGTATTTGTCAGTAAAATGTGGAGGCTTCTTACACTCTGCGTCTATCACTCTGCTTTTAGAAGACCCATTTCATGAATAATACTATATGTTAGTTAGTTATTTCATGCTATCACTGACTGGATTTTTCACTCTAGAGAGAATCATTTTATTTTTTTTAAACAAATTCATAGATGGAATGTAGTTTTCATGCAGTTAGAATAACATGTTCCCCATCACTTCTTACTCATAGTAGTTATAAATATTTAATCATCCTGTATCTATTATACAGGCCATATTTACTGTTTATTTCTGCTCTATAGGCAACATTGCATAAAAGCAACCTCCAATTATACAGTGCCCGTCCGCGTTACCCATCCCTTGCTAGTTTTGACTGTACAGATGGACAGCTGGCACACAGCAAATAATGAGCCCAGAAGAAAGTGAAAAGAAAAATATAAGCTATTTTCCCTTCTGCAGAATGGTGATGCAGTCGTAACTAATTACATAGTCAGAGGAAACTGTGGGCACAAAAAGATGTGGGGTCGCTATGGCTGTGAATTAATAATAATTGTATTAAGGGGGAGCGGTTACAATACCGCCAGTTGGGATCCTGATGGTCACTATACCGACGCCGGAATCCCAACAGGGGGTGAAATGCCACCGCTGGAATACCGGCGACACAGGCTATTCTCCTTTCATGGGTGTCCACAACACCCACAGAGGGAGAATATAACCTGTGGCAAGAGTAGCAAGCCACTGCGCCCGCAGCGAGCTCGCAAGGGGCTTTTTAGTGCACGCCCCTTTGCCGGCATTCTGGCAGATGGGATCCCGCTGTCGGGATCACGACAGCCGGGTTCCAGTCCGCCAGTAAATAGTATATATCCCGTGTTCAGCAGCGTACACACCAGAATGATATCGGCACAATGTGCCCAATTCGAACACATCATTCACAATATCATCCAGCATGTATGCACAATGTTGCTGATGATACGTGTTCCCCTATGCCGTCAGCAACATCATCATGCAGATCCGACGGGCGACATCGCTCTCCTCCTGCCGTCGCACCATCGCTCCTGACATTGGCATGTGTGTATACAGTGCGTTCTTCGCCTATAAAGGTATCTTTGTAAAAAGATTCGTACCAGTACTCACGGATGATATCATGTGTTATACGCCCATCAAGGTATCTTTGTCTTCATTCGATTGGATGGAGATTATTAAAAGTGTAACAATGTTTTATTAAAATTACAAACAAAACAAATGCAAATAATATATTGGCTGCAGGAGGCTGCCGTCCGTAGTGGGGATTGGTCAGACCAACTTCATCCAGCACAAAGGGACCGGTACCTTATCTGACTGAATAGTAAAAATACACAAGTGGTCGTACCTTTCCCACAGAACGGGTGGGGCGATGTCCAGCAGGCAATAGTCCTCAGCCAACGCGTTTCGAGTAGGTCACTCTTTGTCAAGGCTGATGGAGGACTGTGTTAATAATGAATTTATAGTGAATGTCCGGGATATGTCCTTACCGACGTCACTTCCGGTTCCGGATGGGCCCGGAAAGACGTGTGCGTAAAACATCTTCTATATCTCCTATTATAAATGAATACATTGGTGGTGAAAGTGGTTTGTGCTTTAAGAAGCGGTGGAGCTTACTGGAGGACCATAAAAAGAAAAGAAAAGTCTTACTGAACCGCCGCGACCGGAAGTGACGAACCGCGGCTTGTGGGTAATGTAGTTTTTAGAACCGGAAGTCTTCGTTTCCATCGCGATTAGGAGCGCCGGCCAGGAACTGATGATCTGTGAATTCTGGGTATTGTAGTTTTTATGTCCCGGAAGTCTTGTGCCGTGATACAGCCTAAGGTATCTTAAACAGGAAGGATTCTGGGATTTGTGGTAGAAATCAGTAGTTTCCCTGGCAACAGTCCCAAAGGGAACTTTCAAGCAGATGTCAGAGTAGATTGGTCCAGAAGTCTTCTGTGTATTTTTTCGTTCATAATTTCCACTAAGGCACTATTTGGGAGATAAGACTAAATTAATGATCATATATTGATGTATTATATTTTAATGTATTAAAAAATCGTTTATATAAACAAAGAAGTTTTATTTCAAAGAAATTAAAAAGGAGAAGATGATATAAAGGTAATTCATGTATGTGGATTCTGATGAGAAGAAGGTGATAGCACATAATATGTGTATATTTATATAAACCATTTGAGCTCAAAATCTTGATTGAGCCCCCTGGGGTTTAGTGTCTTTAACTCAAAAATGGTTCGCATTTCTGTTTTGGCTAATCTGCTTTCCACATTTTTATCTTTCCATGTTGCTCTGATGTGTTTTAAGCCAACGAATCTTTGTATATGATTAATTGAGCAATTATGATGGCTTTTGAAATGATTAGAAAGGTGGTGTGTTTGTAGTCCTTTTTTAATGTTCCTTAAATGTTCGGAAATTCTTATCTTTAATGGTCTCGTTGTCCTTCCTATGTACGCTAGTCCACAGGAGCATTCCACTAAGTATACAACATTTGAAGTGTTGCAGGTGATGAAGTCTGTGATTCTCATAGATTTATTGTTGATCTTGAGTTCAGTATATTTAGAGTTGGAGTCTTTGATGTTACGACAACCTATGCACATACCACACCTGTGGAATCCTTTAGTTCTGATCAAACTCCTTGACGGTAGTGGGAGAGTGCTTTTTACCAAATGATCCTTGAGATTTTTAGACTTGCGGTATATGAATGAAGGTTTTTTAGGGATTATCTTGTTCAGAACTGGATCACGTTGGAGGAGGTGCCAGTGTTTTCGAAATATTTTTTCCAGTTGTTTGTATTGGGCATCATATTTTGTGATAAATGCCCATTTGAACTTGTCCTTATCTTTCTCATTTTGATTGCCCTCTCTTTCTTTTGGTTGCATCAATGTTTCTCTTTCTTTTTTCTCTGTTTCTTCGATTACTTGGTCCAACATCTCTTCTTTATATCCCTTTTCCATAAAATTATATTTCATTTGTTCCATTTGATCCTTGCAGATTTCTTTCCTGCTACAGTTGCGTTTCACACGTAGGAATTGGCTTTTTGGTACTCCTTTTAGCCAGGTGTTGTGATGTTGACTGTCAACATCACAACACCTGGCTAAAAGGAGTACCAAAAAGCCAATTCCTACGTGTGAAACGCAACTGTAGCAGGAAAGAAATCTGCAAGGATCAAATGGAACAAATGAAATATAATTTTATGGAAAAGGGATATAAAGAAGAGATGTTGGACCAAGTAATCGAAGAAACAGAGAAAAAAGAAAGAGAAACATTGATGCAACCAAAAGAAAGAGAGGGCAATCAAAATGAGAAAGATAAGGACAAGTTCAAATGGGCATTTATCACAAAATATGATGCCCAATACAAACAACTGGAAAAAATATTTCGAAAACACTGGCACCTCCTCCAACGTGATCCAGTTCTGAACAAGATAATCCCTAAAAAACCTTCATTCATATACCGCAAGTCTAAAAATCTCAAGGATCATTTGGTAAAAAGCACTCTCCCACTACCGTCAAGGAGTTTGATCAGAACTAAAGGATTCCACAGGTATGGTATGTGCATAGGTTGTCGTAACATCAAAGACTCCAACTCTAAATATACTGAACTCAAGATCAACAATAAATCTATGAGAATCACAGACTTCATCACCTGCAACACTTCAAATGTTGTATACTTAGTGGAATGCTCCTGTGGACTAGCGTACATAGGAAGGACAACGAGACCATTAAAGATAAGAATTTCCGAACATTTAAGGAACATTAAAAAAGGACTACAAACACACCACCTTTCTAATCATTTCAAAAGCCATCATAATTGCTCAATTAATCATATACAAAGATTCGTTGGCTTAAAACACATCAGAGCAACATGGAAAGATAAAAATGTGGAAAGCAGATTAGCCAAAACAGAAATGCGAACCATTTTTGAGTTAAAGACACTAAACCCCAGGGGGCTCAATCAAGATTTTGAGCTCAAATGGTTTATATAAATATACACATATTATGTGCTATCACCTTCTTCTCATCAGAATCCACATACATGAATTACCTTTATATCATCTTCTCCTTTTTAATTTCTTTGAAATAAAACTTCTTTGTTTATATAAACGATTTTTTAATACATTAAAATATAATACATCAATATATGATCATTAATTTAGTCTTATCTCCCAAATAGTGCCTTAGTGGAAATTATGAACGAAAAAATACACAGAAGACTTCTGGACCAATCTACTCTGACATCTGCTTGAAAGTTCCCTTTGGGACTGTTGCCAGGGAAACTACCGATTTCTACTACAAATCCCAGAATCCTTCCTGTTTAAGATACCTTAGGCTGTATCACGGCACAAGACTTCCGGGACATAAAAACTACAATACCCAGAATTCACAGATCATCAGTTCCTGGCCGGCGCTCCTAATCGCGATGGAAACGAAGACTTCCGGTTCTAAAAACTACATTACCCACAAGCCGCGGTTCGTCACTTCCGGTCGCGGCGGTTCAGTAAGACTTTTCTTTTCTTTTTATGGTCCTCCAGTAAGCTCCACCGCTTCTTAAAGCACAAACCACTTTCACCACCAATGTATTCATTTATAATAGGAGATATAGAAGATGTTTTACACACACGTCTTTCCGGGCCCATCCGGAACCGGAAGTGACGTCGGTAAGGACATATCCCGGACATTCACTATAAATTCATTATTAACACAGTCCTCCATCAGCCTTGACAAAGAGTGACCTACTCGAAACGCGTTGGCTGAGGACTATTGCCTGCTGGACATCGCCCCACCCGTTCTGTGGGAATGGTACGACCACTTGTGTATTTTTACTATTCAGTCAGATAAGGTACCGGTCCCTTTGTGCTGGATGAAGTTGGTCTGACCAATCCCCACTACGGACGGCAGCCTCCTGCAGCCAATATATTATTTGCATTTGTTTTGTTTGTAATTTTAATAAAACATTGTTACACTTTTAATAATCTCCATCCAATCGAATGAAGACAAAGATACCTTGATGGGCGTATAACACATGATATCATCCGTGAGTACTGGTACGAATCTTTTTACAAAGATACCTTTATAGGAGAAGAACGCACTTTATAAGTGTAAGTTAGGTACGCATAATAGGGATCAATCTTCGCCGTTCGACCCTGTACATTTTGAATTGGGATATAGTCTCGGCATAAAAGATACCTTGATAGGCCTGCCATCAATTGTGTTTTGTGTAAGTGGAGGTATGCACTTGTTTCAGAAGCATATCTGATTGTGACATTCACCTAACCATCTTTAGAAAGAAACCTTGATGAGTTTAATGACACATTCAATTATGTAAGCCAGGTATATCTATCATAATATACACAACCTAGAAGAAAGCAGACCGTATCTATGAATAGTTTTAGAGATATAAGATACATCTGTGTTTAACCTATAGCCATTCTTTTATTTTTTTACATTGACAAACTTGTTGGAAGAACTGTTGGATAAGAAAATTTAAAGGGGAATAAGAAAAATACCTGTACGACCGACACACTCCGACATTTATGATAAGTACTAATTTTTCATTTCTCTCAGCGCCAACCCTCTTCACCACTTTTTGCCACTTTACTTCTAGTCCTTTGGATCATCTGGGATAGATCCTGGGTGTAAGTGGGGGGCAGCAGAGATCTGAGCAGGAGCGCCATCAAACTTCTCAATACAACTCCTTTGCACATTTATGTGTGTATACAGTTGACCATGTCGGGTCCTGTCGCAGACGATATCGCATCTTAGAGTTATCATTCTGGTGTATACTCACCTTTAAATAGTAACGAGAAATAAATAATTGTATACTGTTAATTGGCTAATATAACTATAATAATGTATGTGTAATGATGGTCATACAGTAACAGTAGCATTCACTGATATTATTTAAATCATTTATTATACTGTATAGGAAATAATAAAAAGTAGCAAGCGAGGCGATGAAGCTTAAATGAAAGCATTGCTCATAACTGACAAGTCTTTAAATCAAACTCTTCAAATAATGGATTTGTTCCAGCAATCTTCAGGCTTAAATAATAGAAAAAAATGTTTGTACTCTCTATAAAGTTTAGTACCAAGGGGCACTCTAGTCCCTTGGGTGGCGTGTGTCTTGGGATTGTACTGAGTTAAATACAGAAAACAGGCTCTGATGAAGGTAGGGGTGGTATATTAGGATAATAGATCAGTCTGTGGTCGAACAGATACATATGGCTGAACACACAATTTATTGCACTCTCTAAACTAATTTATGCTGCCAGTAAGAATAAAACAAACAATACTTGTGTAGATTTAGGCAGTGTTTACTAAATATTGAAGAGGGCAAGAGAGAAAACATTATTGAAAGAGAACACTGGAGAAAACATTATTGAAAGAGAGAGTCAGGGTAAGCACTGATTTCACCTTGACTTTATCCCGGTTTGCTTCTTTTATATTGCCTGCTTGTGAGCACATTGCATGATTTGTGTGTACTTGCATGCTGTGACTAATGTCCACACATGAGACAATAACAATTTGCACACAAGGTGCAGAAATGTACTTTATTAGGCTTTATGTTTTTGTATTTCTATATTTCCAATGACTAAAAAAAGGATTTTCTACATTTCTAGTATTGTCTCACATTGCTGAATTGTATGATGTTCTTAGGTTTTAGCTCCACATTGTGACCATTGTTTGCATCTAGTTATATGTAACACTAATAAATTCCCTTTTAACAATTTTTTTTTTATATTAGACATATTTGTCTAACATTTTCCTTATTTTTGTTATGTAGCTACACAATTAATCTTCAGGAAAGAGATGTATTTCTGGCACTTTCAGAAGGTCAAATGGAAGTATATTCTTGTCTGACTGGGATTGCTTTCCAATGCAAAATCCCAAACAGTAAAAATAGAAACAAATCGGGCTAAGTTTACTTTGTAGTAATTTTCAAAGATGTCGGATAGTCAATGGATTCGAACAATAGACCGAAAGAGACAATTATATCAAATACAAAACATACCTGCTTAAATTCACCACACCAAGGTAATCTGTTATCTTTCTCAATGCGAATGGTGAGGTCATCATATTGATGAGTCATCAATACGTCTGTATTTTACATCCAAGTTTGTCCAGTCAGGTTGTTTCTTATTGAGCATGTGATCCATATGAATTATCCTCCCCCAGACTAGTCTCTAGTCTAGAGCGAAGGCAGCCCAGCTGGCTGTCCTGTCCTGCTTGACTGCTGAATGAAAGAAGGGAAATAAGAATTTTTGATATTATGGTCAGAATTGGTGTCTTGATGGGTATTGAAATGCATTGCAAAGTATTGGGGGCCCCTTCTAAATTCTGATAAGAGGCTGAAAAAGTTCTGGTTATGACCGTGTTTGTACAACTGTGTATATGGGATATGTAGCAGATTAAATTGGAATTCATTGATGCCATTTGTAAGAGAAATGTTTGTAACTTTTACAAAAAAATACACTTTTGTTATAAAAGCATACTTGTGTAAAAATGTATAGGGTTTCTGACCATTCACTTGATGAACTCAACTGATAACTCTAAACATACAGTAAAATGTAGAACTTTATATGTGCAGGCTTCAACTGTAGAGTCTTGTCTCATATGTTTCTTTCATAACCAAATACTATCACAACTGATAATCCTCCAATTGATTACTTGTTTACTCAGTCATTATGTAGAGTACTGAACACCCACCATTTTCAATACAAAAAGCAATGGTATGCAGTCATCATTTCAACAGTGACTATAATGAGTCATTATGCTGACACCACAATCTAAATTTTTTGTGTGATTTGGTTAAAATGCCGACATGACATGTACAGTATATATAGAATTGTAATATTGACAATACAAATGTTAGGATTAGGGTGAGCCCTAGTGTTAGTGCTAGTGTTAAGGTTAGTGCTAGGGGTAGAATGAGGTGTCAACATTTCAACATGTTGACTATATGGCAATGTCAACATTTTCCAACATTATGAATATGTCATTATGTACTCTGTTGACATGGAATACCTGTCAGCATGATTGAGGAGAGAAACAGAAGGACAGCAGACTAACTTCCCCACCTGTAAAAAAGACCTGCAATCAACATCCTACAGAGAGTAACCTAATCCAGTACCACCAACGCCTGCAGTCCGCACAGCTTGGACACTGACCTACCTGTCTGATTAAGTAACAGCCATACTGCTCTCACACATTGCTTTCTGAACCTCATTTATACTCTCTACAACCACTGTGTAACAATCTCAGCATTTCCGTTCCTTCCATTATTTTCCAAAAAAACTGTTTGCACTGTCTCTGCTTTTACTACACCCCCCTTCTCATTGTTCTTTTTATATTACACCCACTCCATTCTATATTATTCCTCTAAACAACACTACTGTACTAGAATTATGGCTCCTCGATCCTGTCCCATACCAATCCTCACTGCTAGGTCACCCCCCACCCACATTTCCAGATTGCCCACACGCATTCAGAACCCAGCCAACCTGATCCCCATCTCCCCTATCCCCTCCCTTCCCTTCTCCTATGCACTCTGGAATGCTAGATCAATCTGCAACAAGTTGCCAACTATCCACGACCTCTTCATCTCCCACTCTTTTAACCTTCTCGCCATCACTGAAACCTGGCTCTCCTCCTCTGACACCACCTCCCCTGCTGCCCTCTCCTACGGAGGCCTCTCCTTCACCCTCACAGTCAGACCTGATGGCAGCCAGGGTGGAGGCGTGGGCATCCTTCTCTCCCCAAACTGCACCTTTCGTGTCATCCCACCTGAGCCCTCCCTCACCTTCTCCACCTTTGAGGTCCACACTATCCGCCTCTTCTACCCCATTCACCTCCATGTGGCAGTGATCTACCTCCCCCCTGGCCACTGTTCGCCTTTCCTTAACAACTTTGCTGCCTGGCTTCCCCACTTTCTCTCCTCCGACCTCCCCTCTATCATCCTCGGTGACTTTAACATCCCTATCAACATCACTAATGCAGCTTCCACTAATCTTTTTGCCCTTTCCACCTCCTTTAGACTTTCTCAATGGTCCTCCACCCCTAATCACAATCTCAGCCACTCCCCCGACCTTGTCTTCACCCACCGATGTGATCTCTCTGATTTCTCTAACTCTTCCTTCCCTCTCTGACCACCATCTGCTTTCTTTCCTCTTATCTTCCCCTCTCCTCTCCACGCCCAGACCCACCATCACCAGACGCAATCTCGGGTCTCTCAACCCCGCTATCCTGTCCTCCCTTGAGACCTTCCTCTCTCCTCCTTCCACTATGACTTGTCCCAACCAGGCAGCCTCCTTCTATAACTCTTCCCTTACCGCTGCTCTCGACTCTGTCCTCCTCCGCTGCTCCAAACCCCAACCCTGGCACACCAAACTTACACGATTCCTACAAAAATGTTGATGCTCTGCAGAACGCTACTGGAGGAGATCCCACTCTCTGGCGGACTTCCTCCATTTCAAGTTTATCCTCTCCTTGTACAGCTCTGCTCTTTCTCTCGCCAAGCAATCCTTTTTCCAAGCACTCATCTCTTCCACTCCACCGAGACTGCCCTGGTGAAAGTCACCAATGACCTGCTTTCAGCCAAATCCAAGGGCCACTTCTCTCTGCTCATCCTCCTGGACCTCTCTGCTGCCTTTGACACTGTGGCTCACCCTCTCCTCCTCCGCACACTCCAAAATGTTGGCCACTCTAGCACTGTTCTTGACTGGTTTACCTCATACCTCACTAACCGCTCTTTCTAAGTGTCTGCCTCCACAACCACCTCACACCCTTCCATCCTTCCTGTTGGTGTCCCTCAGGGTTCTGTCCTAGCCCCCCTTCTGTTCTCCCGGTACACCTCTTCCCTGGGTGTGCTCATTAACGCATTTGGCCTTCAATACCACCTGTATGCTGATGACACACAACTCTACCTCTCCTCTCCTGATCTATCCCCCTCTGTCCTCTCTCAAGTCTCCAGCTGCCTCTCTGACATCTCCTCCTGGATGTCTGAGTGCTCTCTGAAGCTCAACATGGACAAAACTGAACTCATTATCTTTCCCCCAGCCAGAGCAACACCCCCTACAAATATCTCTATCACTGTTGACAACACTATCATCTCCCTCGTTCCCCAACTCCGCTGCCTGGGCGTCACTCTTGACTCCTCCCTTTCCTTTGCACCCTACATCCAAGCTCTGGCACAATCTTGTTGGTTCCAGCTACGCAACATTGCTCACATAAGGCCATTTCTCTCCCAGAGTGCAATTAAACTTATCATCCACTCACTGGTCATCTCACGACTCGACTACTGCAATCTTCTCCTCACTGGCCTTACTTGCTCACACTTCACTCCCCTCCAATCTGTCCTCAACTCTGCAGCTAGGCTCATCTTCCTCTCCCGCCGCTCCACTTCTGCCACTCCCCTTTGACAAAATCTACACTGACTCCTATTCCCCTACAGAATCCTCTTCAAACTCCTCACCTTCACTTACAAGGCCATCTCTAATTCCACTGCTCCCTACATCTCCAACCTCCTCTCCCTTCATACTCCCTCCCGCCCACTACGGTCAGCTGATGACCGTCGCCTCTCCTCTGCCTTGGTCACTGCTTCCCATGCACGAGTTCAGAATTTTGCACGTGCTGCACCCCTTCAGTGGAACGCGCTCCCCCGCTCCATTAGACTCTCCCCGACCTTGCAAAGCTTCAAACGGGCACTGAAAACCCACCTATTTATCAAAGCATACCCCTCCAATGCATAACCTAGTCCTTAGGCTGCTCCTCCATCCCCGTGCCCCATGCCTTGAACATCTCTGCTTTGCTTGCTTACTGCCATCAGGCTTCCTCCTGCTTGCTTGCACCTCATGTCATCTGTCTGTCGCCCCTCCCCACTAGATTGTTAGCTCTTCAGATCAGGGTCCTCTTTCCTCTTGTTGTCTAAGCCCTCTTCTCGACACATTTTACTTAGCGACCATCTTTACCTGCTTTTTCTCCTACTGGTAAATGCTCCTCTCTATCTATGGCCGCCAGCCCCAAGTAGAAAAAATTATTACTCCCTTGCTACTGTAATATGTTTTGAGAATTGTGGTGCTCTTTGTTACCTGCACTTCATTTTTGTTATTTATTTACTGTTATGCTAAGTTTTATCTCCCTGTACTGTCCTTTGTACGGCGCTGCAAAACACTTGTGGCGCTTCATAAATAAAATGTAATAATAATAATAATAATAATAATGATACGTAATGATTGACGAGATTACCAATTATTCCGAACCCCATGCAGGACATTAACGTGGTGTAGATAGATCTATAGAGCTAATATGGCGCCAGGTGAGCCCCTTATAAGCAGCCCTTTGAACCAATGGTATTCCCTTATACCTAGATATAGAATGTGGCATGCAAAAAAGTAGGTACAACAGGGTGCGCTAATGAGCTGATAGATTCCTAAATGTGAAAATATCACAATCCTTTGTACAATGGTGATAAAATTCCCCTAAAAATGGAATCAAAATACTTCCCTTAATGCTTCACAAATGCTCACAGTTTTCCAACGGATTCCATATATGTGCATTTTTTAACAAGATTTCTACATTGTTTGTGTGTTAATTTGTAATTTTTATTACATTTTTAAGTTTTATGAAGAAGTTGCTATTACAGAAATATTAAATACCCTTGTACAAACATACTACACTATATGCCATTCTGTTGTTTCCTTGACATATGGAATCCGTTGGAAAACTGTGAGCATTTGTGAAGCATTAAGGGAAGTATTTTGATTCCATTTTTAGGGGAATTTTATCACCATTGTACAAAGGATTGTGATATTTTCACATTTAGGAATCTATCAGCTCATTAGCGCACCCTGTTGTACCTACTTTTTTGCATCCCAAGCAGGACATGTACAAAAAGTTTGGGTGCGTATACATACATACATACATACATACATACATACATACAGTAAAAAGACAGATTACTGTACCTAAAAGTATCAAATATGCAAAAATTAACTGCAGCAACATGAAACGCCAGTTTAAAAGTCTCTATTTTCAAACAAAATGATCATACTGTATTTTACTTCTTCAACACCTTTACATACAAAACATTATTATTCATTAGGAGGGCTATAGCCAGGGCCATCTAAAAGTGTAGGCACACTGGGCAGCTGCCCAGGGCCCACCAATTCTAGGGGTCTTCCAGCAAGGGTGGGCTGGTGCCTCTGGAGACAGTTATGGGCCCTACACACTGGGCGATATTACTGAAAAACATTAACAATCTCGTTCATTAATAAACGAGATACCATTCATATCTTTCAGTGTGGAGTCAGCAACGATGAACGATGCATGGCCCCACACTCGTTCATCGTTGGTGCCCCATCGCTTGTGCTTGCAGGCTAATATGGACAATCTCATCCATATTTGCATGCACTGCTATGGAGCCGGGTGACAGGGGAGTGAAGAAACTTCACTCCTCCCGTGACCTCCCACCCGCCGCCAGGTTGCCTGTCTGCTGTATCGGGCAGCTCGGCGGCGGGTTGCGCAGTGTGTAGGGCCCAGAAGAGAATGTTGCCCAGGCTATGATTGTGAATTACACACAATCAGAGCAGCAAGACAGAATTCTCTACCTGCCTACCAGCCTGCAAACAGACAGCGAATGGCTGTAAGTATGCTGATTGGTGGATGGCTGGAGCTACAGATGTAGCCATGCTCATCTTTGCTGCGATGCAGCATACTGCAACATGGCTTGCTGCATGGCATGCCAGGCTGCGACTATTCGCTGCCGGCAATGGCTCCGTTACTTCGGAATGAATGAAGCAATTTAATCAACTATATAAACCCATAGAAACCAACAATGTTTTCATTTATCAAGAACTAGAAAAGAGGCCAGAGGAACTTGGAATATGTATGTAGGGGAAGGCAGGTAAAGGAAGGAAGGAAGGATTGATTTTTTAGTAAATGTAATATTAATTTTAATTATAAAGCAAATTTATGAGGGAGCAGGGAGTAATATGGGCAATAGGCCATCAGGATGTAGTGGTTTAATGAGGATCCGCTCCCAAATTCCATTTCAATTCAGGGAAGGGAGGGAGGAAGGGAGGAAGGATAGGAAGAAATGAAAGGAAGGAAAGGAAGAAAGAACTCTTTACTCTGAAGCAAATTTATGAGGGAGAAACTAAGATATGCATGCTCGGCTTGGGTTTACCCACCAGACTCGGATTCCAAATCGAGCCAAAATGTCAGCATCTAAGCACTGAATCTTGCAGATTTTGGTTTTCAAATAAGGGAGCTACAGCTGGGACTCGGCACAATTTCACTCCCTTCCTGCCAGGATGTCTGCAATAAATTGGAAATATGTTTAATTAATACAAAAATTAGTTGTGTATATTGGTCAAAAACATACATACAGTATTTACATTACATGGTACATACCTTGCATAAAGCCGGCTGAAGCAATCAAAGGCACTCCACCAGTTGTTGACAAACAGTTCCCAACAGGAAAGCCACAGGATCCTTTTCCAGGTCAAAGATGCCTTTCAGGAACTGATACTACATTAAGGTTGAAAATTATTTGACAGATTATTACAGCATCTATTGTGTGTGTATATGCATATATATATATATATATATATACTTGTTCGTACTGTGGTCAGAATTGCCTGGGAATGCCTGCAAATTAATATAATTGGGGTTAATAATACTCTAGGGCCAAAAAGTGTCCCAAATCATGTGAATTTAGCTTTTTTGGTATGTTTTTGAAAAAATAAGACGAGCCAAAATCAGTAAAAATAGTGTGGCACACATCTTTATCTCTTTATCAATAACTAGATCAGGGCCCCATGGGAGGTAGAGTATGTATGTAGTGGAAGGAAGGATTGATTAGTAATTTCATTTAATTTGTTTGATTCAAAAAATTTTAATTAACCATTGTGGACATTGGTGATGGTCTTTATTGCATAGACAAACATTTGCATTGTTTATTGCACTAATCCGACTATTACTAATTTGCAACACATTTTTAATAACCAGCGTTAGGTGATTTAGAGAAATTAGAAAAGAAAAGATATATAAGAAAATTTAATCTTACCAGCAAAGAGAGAAAGACGATTAAGACACTCCAGGAGGACAAATTATTATAAAACCTTCTGATAAGGGTGTTGGGATCGTCATTATGGACACTTCTTGGTATGAAAAATAAATGTTGCAATAATTACAAAGCAACACATACTGTAGACTCCAGACAGATCCAACTGTTAAAATTGCTATTAAATTGACAAATTTGTTAAACCAACATCTCTCACTATCTGGAATAAATGAAGAAGAAAAACAATATATGGAAATCAAGGATCCTACAACAGCAACCATATACATTCTTCCAAAAATACATAAAGATCCAGTGAATCCACCTGGGAGACTGATCATTTTGGGCATAAACAGCATGACTAGTAACCTATCTAGGTTCATAGATCACCATCTACAACCTATTGTATCCAAGATACCTTCCCATCTGAAAGACACTATGGACACTTTAACCACTTGCCTGGCATGGTTGCATCAGATGCGACCATGCCTGCAAGTGCTCTCTCTGACCTGGTCACACAGGATGCGACCAGTCAGACAGAGAATGTTAGCAGCGGCAGGGAAGGGAAACTTCCATCTGCTGCTGGTGTCAGAGGGACCAAGAATGGAGAAAGAATAAAGTTAATCTTGGACACTATTCAGTTTATTCTAAACAGCAATTACTTTTATTTAAAGGAGATTATTACATACAAGAAGTGGGCACAGCCATGGACACCAGGTTCGCCCACAGCTATGCAAACCTGTACCTGGCCAAGTCGGAGGAGGAGAACATCTGACAGGGACAGAATTGGGGGTCGAATCTGGTGTCATGGCATAGATACATCGATTATGTCCTTTTTTCTGGTGAGGCTCAGAGACAGACTTACACAATTTTTGTACGACATTAAACACCAACAACTTAAATATTAAATTCACCTTTCAAATCAGTCAAACTGAAATCAATTTTTTGGACCTCTCACTCTACATTAAAGATGGTACAATACATGCAAATATTCACCAGAAAACAACAGATACCAACAGTTATATCTTGACATCTTGACAAATGGTTAGAGGGGTACCGAAGAGCCAACTGATGAGTGTTAGAAGGAATTGTATAGAAGAAACTGTATGTAAAGAATAAATGGACAACATGGGAAACAACTTCATAGTCTGCGGATATGAAAATGATAAAAAATGAAGTAATGAAAATGGATAGGGAGACCCTTTTGAAGAGCAAAACAAATTCCCAAAAAAATTAATCATGAGGAATTAGCTTTTATAACCAAGTATGGCTCACACCACAAACAAATTGAAAAGATCTTTCGGAAACCTTGGCATGTATTGCAAAAGGATATAATTTTGACCAAATTCATACCCCCCAGACCTAAGTTCATTTACAAAAGGGCTGATAACCTCCCAAAACATCTGGTAAAAAGTGCCTTAGAATCCGTAACGAATACGAACAAAAGGTTTCCACAGGTGTGGGGCATGTCAAATGTGCAAAATAGTCAAGAGTAAGGAGACAAAATACACCTCCAACACAGTACATGGAAGAGAGTATAAAATGAAGGACTGCATAATGTGCCACACCAAATGTGGTATATCTAATTGAGTGTTCGTGTGGACTCATATATATCGGATGAACTTCAAGATCTTTAAAAACAAGAACATCTGAACACCTAAGGAATATAAAGAAAGGCATCAAGACTCATTCCTTATCTGAACATTTTAAAAAGCTCATGCTTGTTCAACGACACATATTAGAAAATTCATGGGTACAGAACATATCAAAAACAACTGGAGGAACTGGGGCGTTGACTCTAGGTTGGCAAAATGAGAAATGCAATGGATTTTCAGATTAAAATTATTAATGCCAGAGGGTCTTAACAAAGACTTCGAACTTAAGTGTTTTTTGTAGTTCCTTTATCTTTTTCATTAGAACATAATCTTTTAATTGGTTTTAATCATTAATAAGAATGATGAATTTACAATGTTATATTGGTATTAATTTATTAATAACGCGAATGATGAATTTACATTTTTTCATAAATACATTCTTAATTTATATTTGGTATTTTTATATATTTTTTTCTATTTTTTTTTTTTACATATGCTATTATGGAGAAAAAAGGTGCATGGCTCTTTAAGAATTGGAACTAACTCTTGAACATATTCTTAATTATGAATGGATGCTACTTTTCCCTTTCCCATATGGAGTTTGCTGCCATGTATGTTAGCTCACCAACCGGAACCAGAAATCTTTGACTTGCCGACAACCAACGTGTGTCCTTGCCAACTGGACCCATAAATCACTGTTTAGCTGTCTGACATTTGTACTTCCCCTAATGGTTATTGCCAATCAGTGCGGACAAGACCGGAAGTTATGCAAACTTCCGGTATATGGACTTGGTATAATTTTGTTTTTCGCTTATTTAATGTTTTTTTTTTTTTTTTTAAATATTATATAGAGTCTCCAATTTTAATTAAGACAATCTCTTAGAAAATAATGTGTGTGTATATATATATATATATATATATATACACACGAGAAGGATGCGGCACTCCAGGCTTAAATAATTTCACAGCAATAAGACAACTAAGGTGGATCAACCTGTTTTACCATGGGTCAATAAATTTAATATGGGATCACATCATATTAATTCTATATCCAAAAAATATTGGCCAATTATAAGTTCAGACAATAACTTGCATTTGGAAAAAACTAAATTAATGCCTTGTTATTCACGAGGTCAAAATCTTCGTGATTTGTTGGTGAAAACTGATGTTGCAAAACTCAAGAGAGATCCTATAGGTAAAAAATCTTTTTTGCCTTCAGCAATAAAATTAGGTAATATTAAATGCACTTGTGTTACATGCCAATACCTTCTTGCAGGTGATTATTTTAATCACCCTCATACGGGGCAAAAAATCCCCATTAAACATCAGTTTACATGCAATTCGATGTTCGTTATTTATCAGATCATTTGCCCGTGTGGCTTGAGCTACATTGGCAAAACTGAGCGAAAATTCAAAGAAAGAATGTCAGCTCATAGGTCAGCCATCCGCAATGCTTGGGACACAGGCGACAGTGAACAACCCGTAGCCCGGCATTTTGTACAGTTCAAACACCCAGTACATAGCATCAAATACAGAATGATAGACTGTGTCCTGGGTGATATGAGAGGAGGCAATAGAGGGGCAAAATTAGTACAATTAGAAACAAAATGGATAGTACGGTTGGGTGTAATATACCCTAGAGGCCTCAATGAAATGGTTTCTTATTCATGTTTTTTGAAATAATATATACGGTGTGATTCGCCAGTGGTAATCGTAAAACAGTACGCATTATTAATTATAATTGTGTTTAGCATTTTCTGCAGTCATTATGTTAAGGTAAAGAGAAAAAAATGTGAGTTATAAGTATGCAGCTGTTTACTATGTATCATGCTTTTCCAGCCAGCAATACTGTTTACTGCATGCGATCTTGGTTGTCATGGTGATGGGTGTCTATTGCACGGCGCCGTCGCTTGACGATGATGTCACGTTTTTTGCGGCTCGGCGGGTGAGTGGTCCCGGGACGAGCTGGCGGGAATGCACATGGGGTGACTATAAAGGTATGTACTCTGTTTTTATTCTTTATTAAAGCCTGACGACAGTAGGTGTGTCTACTGAAACGTTGCTGCATAAATATCATCTTGCTGTGAAATTATTTAAGCCTGGAGTGCCGCATCCTTCTCGTGTATATCTATTCCTTTATGATGGCACCGGCTGCAGATAAATATTTGCCTTGGGAGTGCCAGACCCTGCATTGTATATATATATATATATATATATATATATATATATATATATATGTGTGTGTTTTTAGTGGTAAATTTCTGATCTGGTAGTGCCGATGATGTCACTTCCGATAATTAACTAGAGGGCCATAAATATCAGGTTCCCACTCTGCCTGGTCATTTGTCTCGAGGAAGAGCCACACAGGGCTCGAAACGCATCAGCTGCAGTGACCCAGGACTGAGGGGAATTTCCTTTTCCGGTTACTAAGCTCTGGAGCCTAGCTGGAGTGCTTATCCGGAAAAGCACTCAGCACTAAAACACCAGCAGCTAATTTTCTTTCTACCGGGTAAGAATACCCCAAGACTATGTATAGACTCATTAACAGCTTTTAGGACGTATTGTCTCTTGTAAATAGTACCTAATTGTGTTTTCAAAACATTGTGTTGATATTGTTTTTATTGTGCATATTAAATTGTTTCAAGCTATAGAAAGTCACATACGGATCTCCCAGTGCCTTTTGTAGTATTGAACCTTCATCAATTCACATTTCAGTTCTCAAATATAGGGTGATCTGATTGCAATACCACAGGGCTGCACAAGGGGTTTGCGCAGCTGGTGATTACCATTCCTATTCTTTCATATCTATTACATTGTTGGTACTGTGGTCAAAATTGCCTGGAAATGCATGGAAATTAATATTATTTGGTTTAATAATACTCTAGGGCCAAAAAATGTCCCAAATCATGTGAATTTAGCTTTTTTTTGTACATTTTTG